>NC_058114.1:14604302-15253052 GCF_914725855.1 Thunnus albacares | reverse complement strand
TTTTCAATGCATATTTTGTATTAGTTTCCAGAAAGCAAGTGCACATGCTTCTGACTGGTGTGACATTTCACACTGTTTATGTTTCCCCTGTAAAATAGTGTGTCTTTTCACTTAGCAAAACCGCTGAGACTTTTATTACCAGACAACAGTGAAGAAATTGTTCGGAGCTTTAAGTTGGCCCAAAAAGACAAAGAGGGCATCACAAAACAAAAGGAATACCTTCCTGTTGTTCTTTACAATCACTGTCAGGACAAAGACTATCTAGCCACACAGAAACTGAATCTTCTCTATATTGTGTTTCATGAGGGGTGCACTCGCCAACACAGAAGCATAGCTTAATAAAGATAACATCCATACAGTTGAACCAGCACACAATTAACATTTCTAAACTAAACTAAACTAAATAAAATCAATTGACTGAACACAACTGAACACAAAAATTAGTTAATGTCATAGCGGTCACTATATCTGGCTGTTACATATTTGTCACATGCTGTACTTTAAGCAGTTCCTGTATAAGTACGTTAGGATGCAATAAGTTTTATAGCAGGAAGTCACAGTTTTAATAGTCAAGTGTGTAATTCATGTCAGTGTCACTTCCTCCAAGCTCTGGCTGACAAACCCGATAGAAGAAAGCAATATAAAACCAACAGACAGAGCTTATTTCAACATTCATTTGGGCACCTGACTATTGTTATAAGAAAGACTTGAAAAGTTGTGAACCTGTTCTTTAAAGTAGTCTCATTGAATGTCCTGAGACACTTTTTCTCTGCCTTTAGGTGACAGGTGAACTCATTCTGAAGTTTTCTCAGCCAAAATGTAAGTTTGGTGTCCATAGGTTAAAAAAAAACCCTGCTAGCTTTGTGGCAGGGAGAACAGACTTATCAACCACCAGCCAAAATTTACTGTCATCTAGTGTAAATTTCCCACTTCAGTGATGATATTTGACTCAGTGTGGGTACACACCCAGCTTTCCAACCTGTCTGCAGACCAGGAGCTGTGTATTTGTTGACACTAATTGGAGGAAGCTTTTGATGTCAGCATGGTCATTGGGGTTGGCTGGAAGGGGCTGCAAGCTTTCACACTATCCCTCTATTTTTTTTTTCCAAAGGCCTCTGGAACACCATCATTGGCATGGCTAAAGATGGGAATGTTGTTGCTTGGGCTAAAATTAAAAAGAACATTCCTCAACCTACAGGCGGCCAACTAGCCTTTCTATCAACTCAGGCATCACAGAATATCTCATACAGTGTAACAGTACAGTACAGTAGAGTTATTACAAATTCTGTATAGCCTACTCTAGTTTACATTACTGTGTCTTAGATCACCACGTGTCTTACCTCCACTAGTAAATTGATTTATTTTTAATGGATTATGCAAGTCTCTGCAAGTCTTTATACTGAAATAAATGGAAACCAACGGCTGCCTGGAAGATTGGAAAACAGATTCTAAAAAGAAAGCATGCAAAAACATGTGTATGGTCCTTTTGAAAAAAGCCTGAACTGAGGAAGTAAATAATCACCATAAACACCAGTGGATGAGAATGAAAAATATGCCATTCTCTGCTGCAGTTAAAGCATTAATGACTATTAATTGTACACTAACTATGGAGCTAGAGGAGGCGGCTAAGATAGCGCAGGATAAAGACTAGAAACAGAAGGAAACAAAATCTACCTACCAGCATCATAAAGCTCAATAATTAACTCAGATGGTGTGACTATTTCTTGTCCTGGCAAGTAAAAAAAAGAAATTGAGATAAAAGTTTAAAGGTTTTTTATTTGGCAGATTTTATTGCCTTTATATAGAACCAGGCTACCTGTTTCAGTCTTTTATTCACTGAGCGCTATCAATCTTCTCATCTAATTATTGGCAAGAAAGTGAATAAGCACAGTCCCCAAAATGTCGAATTGTTCCTCAAAGAGCCATGCCTGAGGGTGACAAAAAATTGCTCTTGTCACAAAGTACCAGTAAATAGCACAAGGGGTAAGTGAAAAAAGGATATTATTTTGTGAGACTGACCCTTTAGGAAGAAATTCAGCATTGTCATGATGTAATTGTGGTTTAGTGTCCACACCTAAAGGCATGTAACAGTGACATGACTCTTCAAACAACAAAACTGTTCAGTTGACAAAGGAATCGTATGTTAACATCATGCAAATACAAATATGAACATTACTGTCAACATTGGAGTCCATATGACTCAACTACAGTAAATTCTAGGCACTCCAAACGAAATGCTCATTACAATCCATGTTTGAGGTTCTTGTCCACTTTATGACACTGGCAATGATCCAATCTGTACTGTAACAGCAGCAATAAAGAGCTTATCTCTTATCTTCTGGGCTACTGATATAAGCAGTTACAGTAAGTTTTCTTCCTTTTTGTCATTTCATAATCTTCTGACATACATCAAGGAAATGTGAAGAAGATAGAGTCTTATTCCTTCTCAGCTACATGGACAGTGTATTCCCTGACTCCCCATATCACATTGGAAAAGAGGCCAAGGCGATGCAACTTCATAGTACATCTGTGCCATAGGACACCATGTACTTGACAAAGATCCATTGTGAAGAGGACTCTCTGAGCAGTTTACTCCCATTTAAAGAGGACCCTATTTAGATCAGCCACTGCGCAAATGAGATAAAGTATCAGTCTCTGTCCTCTCTGCTCTTAACAATGCCCTATTGACTCAGTGTCAAGCTGTGTTAAAGCAGTTAATGCTTTCATGCACGGTTTGACAATTATCAGTGAAAAATCTAAAATCAAAGGATAAAATCTCAGCACACTCACTCTCAGAATCATATTCTTACCCATAGCTTCTTCTATCACTGAAAACTTTTCATAGGACTTCTCTCTTAAATATTACTAGACAGCTAGCTGTACTGAAAAAAAGGACCCAAAGGTGAACTCAAATAAAAGATAAAGAACACAGATCATTTGAGACAGCTGACATAACGCCACAGAGAAAAGCTAGCATGACCTCTGTCACTGTTCAAGGCGGGGGGCAACAAATCTCTAAATGGAGGTATTCAGTGGTCCCATCATCAGTGCTTCCCGCCCAGGCACCTTCAGGAACAAAGATCCTGTTCAGCTACCAGAGCCACGGGAGCCACGGATGACAGCGTACCACTGTCCCCTGTCTGCTAGTGTCACTGACAAGAGAGACCTGCCCAGCAGCTCAGGGTCACTGTAAATCAAGTGGCACCGAGTCCTCACTGCCATTTCTTGACAGTGAGACATCAGAACACACTGACAGTTTGTTTTCTAAGTGTCAAATAGCTTCATCTGTATATAGACACTGTAATTTATTTTTTTTTACCTGCTTGCCTGTAATAATTGCTGTGTTTATGTTGGTTTACCTTTGTTAACCTTGTTGCAGCTGGTAGTCTATGTGCATCTTCTTGTACATTTATTCTTGGCACTGTGTGCAAGTATACTGACAGCCAACAGCAACATGAGTTAATTCCTTGTACACCTCAACATACTTGGCCAACACGTGGCGAGACTTGCCTTTCAACCCTCTTTCGCACCTGTACTATTTCGGAACAAGGACTTGCTACTTTCATAGCCTTCTCTCAGCTTCTCATCTTCAGCCAAGTCTTGCAGGCATCACTGAAGTACTGGGAGCAAATCCTGGATACTTAATTTGCATTGGTGTGTACAAAACCATTATGCTAACCAGTTTAATTAATTAAGAGTATGAGGAAAAAGTGAGGAACAATTTAAAAACCTGGTAAAATTGGTAGTTTTTTAAGGCTATGAATTCCCATTTAATGTGTATGCAGGAGGTTCAAATACACATTCCCTACAGCTTCAGGCACCTTCACTTTTGCACTTTCAACCACTCAACACCAAAAGCATTGACAATAAAATTAAATTGTTCCTCGCTGATTTTGGAGTGGTACACTTCATGACGGCAGAGTCTCAGCTTACGTGATTTCCTTCATGTAGAGCTTCCCTGCTATTTATAGGATTTGAGTGGAAAGTTAGATGAACAAATCTCCTTTTGTGATGTCATCAATCTTTCAATGTGTTTGGTGAATTGCCAGAGTCAGACTTTGCTTTGTACACAGAATGACATGCAAGACTGTCGCTGCCAAGGCCCTCTATGTTAATCTTTATGCCTGCCAATGTCCAATTACAAGTCACTTGCCTACAGGCTCTGGCTACTGTCTAGAGGTGTCATTACATCTCTGGCATCTGTTGCAGACTGCCACCTGGTGGAAAGACCTTTTCTGACATCTATCAGCTATTAAATGTTTTCAGTTCCCCTAATGGTGATGCAGCATTTTTATAACAAAGGCTGCATCAGGTTGTTTTCAGTCATCACTTTACTTTGCCTTGTTGACCAATTATTTGCATCGGTTTTTGGGTCTTTTATAATGCATTTAGACTCGAGTTTATTCATAATGTCCTTCAAATTGGCCCGTTATGTCGGTTTGGGCAGATATTTTGAACACCTTTCAAGATGTTTCATCATGATTTGTGAGAACCTTCTGTTACAACCTAAAATAAGTTAAACTAAGTAAAATTGAGCTGTTGACAATCTTGACAAAAACAATTTGATATAAGCTTCACAAAAGATAGAATTTATTGCAGGGCAATGGCTTTGGATTGGATTTTATGCAGTAAGAATTTGCAACTCAACAATGACCGACATAATGCCACATTCAAGAATATTTCAAGTCTGTGATCCCTGTTTATAACACTTAAGTCACTGGTTCAGACTGACTAGAGTGCAATGAGGACAGCCATTTAAAAATCACCACCTACAAGGTTTTATTCAATCACATGAAAATCTTCAGATTCTCAGATGGGAAAAATTAGTCAATGCACTACAAATATCTTTTATGTTACATAGATTAGAGGTCTTTCATCCTCTGTGAAAGAGACACTGACTGTGCCCCACCAAACAAAATGGAACATCTTTGCCATATTAAACACCCAAACTCTTCTCTGAGCACTGACTCAAACCTATCAAAATATGCTTTGCACATTACAGTAAAACTTGGCACCTAAAGCAAACTAAATGACAAACAATAAAAACAAAAATATATGGATACAGGTGTATTATTTTTTTTACAAAAGGTAAAATGAAAATCATACAAACTGTTTAAATTTACACAATGTTTCTGACAAAGACGAGCGAGTTTTTCACAGCAAACTTGTTCGCCAGACCCATTCCATTTTACTCCTCCGGAAAAGCAAGTAAGATAATGAGGGTGAGAGGTGCAGGTTTGCATTCAGGACATTCAGTACTCACATGTAGCACTTGAGCTGAGGAGGTCAACAGTACCATTCTGGCACAGAAGGGTGGGAAAGGTTTTAGGAGTCTAAATAAAGGGCTAAAATGCCCATTAACAGTTAAATATATATCAATGACGCTTTCTGGAATGTCCAAAAGCTCTGAAAATTCATGAAACCAGAGTCCATTCAAAAAGTAAAATAGACTAAGATTTAGTCATCAAACTTGATTTTCTTCCCCTGGGGTTTGACTCCAAATCCACCGCCACCTCTTCCACCTGAAATGAGAACAAAGGAATCATAGTTTACCAGCCAGCAGCACCAAGCTCAGCTCTCCTAAACGAGTCCACATTTCAGGCAAAAAGCATGATTGAGTCCAAGCACAAAACGCAACACCATGAATATACAATACAGTTGACTTTAGCTCCTTAACATCTGACGTGTTGATATGTGCTCACATTAGACCTTTTTAAAAAGAGAACCATTAAGAAAACTTATTGCTTAAAGCTGAGGATTGAGGTTAACATTCAGCTACTTCTATGTATATTTCCCTTTCAAGCAAACAACTTTAAAATCCGTTACCTCCAAAGCCACCACGTCCTCGTCCACCTCCACGTGGGCCTCCCCTTCCACCTCTGCCGCCGCCGCCACGGCCTCCAAAACCGCCGCCGAAACCACCACGACCTCCTCTGCCGCCACCCCCACGGCCGCCGAAACCGCCAAAGCCTCCACCCCCTCGGCCTCCACGGAAGCCGCCTTCACCCTTGGGCTTGGCGTAGTCCAGGGTCACCTTGCTGCCATCTATCTCACCGTCCTCCATGGACTCCTTGGCTGCCTTGCAGTCATCCTCATTGTCAAAGTCCACAAAGCCAAAGCTGAGGAGAAAGGAAGGAAGGGGTCACTTTGACATAGTTCACTACAATTAAAGTCTAAACTTTTTCTAAATTGATTTCAGTTACTGAAACTATGAATGCCTTCTTACACTGTTGTGTCCTAGAGATAAAATTTTATACATTAAAGTGATAGTTTAACTAATATCTATAACTCAAATATTATTTAACCTAAGAAAAAGAATCCTTTTCAGTACACTGAACCATATTTTACATGATTGTTTCACATCAGACATGGGCAACTCCCACGAAGGTAGGTGCCTGTTTAACTGTGACTTTGCTCTACTTCTCATGCGAATCCGTGCACTGTCACTGCTGGACAGAGCGGTGCTCACGAGAAGAATATTTACATATTTACAACTCTCCAAACTTACCCTTTTGATGACCCTGTGTCTCTGTCTGTGACTATCCTGGCTGCTACGGCGCCCTCAAAAGAGTCCTTAAGGGTTTGATCTGTTGTGTCCTCTGAGAGACCCTTGACGAAGAGGGTTTTTGTTGGACCTGGTAGCAAAGAAAAGCGGTTAAACTATGACGTTTATGGCTCATGTAGATTATATCCACCACAATGATCATTATCTGAACAAATAAATGCTTAAGGCCAGATCAGGACTTGACTATCCTTGAAATCAACACAGAGTTTCAGGAGGAGTTGTCTTCATCACATCTGGCCAAGCTGAACTACTGAGCACAACCCGCTCACCTGCATCCTTATGTCAATTTGGAATGATATCACTGTCCAGTTTCAAGACCTACCCGAGTTTCCTCTGCCTCCATCTCTGCCACCACTGTTCTGGCTGTACTCCAGTCGGATGGACCGGCCTTCAATTTCTGTGTTGTTCAGGTTATCCAGGGCTTCCTTGGCATCTTCTGTGCTCTCGAACTCTACAAAAGCAAAACTGGGAAAAAAGGAAAAACACTTAAGGAAGGCTGAATGTGCACATTAAAAAGCCCTTGATAACATTGTCCACTCAACCACAAAAGTGGTGGAGCTACAGGTTTTTTTTAAAATCCTAGTGGTTTACCGAATTAGGTGTTCCAATATGCCTTTTTTCTTCAAATACATGCCAATGCAATGTCATTCACTGACTATTCTATTTTAAATGAATGAATCTCATCTTGTTTCACAGCAGACATAGGCAACACCCACATGCAAGTAGCGTGAGCCTGTTCTAACTGTGCATTTGCTCTGCTTCTCGTGCGAATCCATGCAGAATCATGGGTAAGATTAAGAGGAGCTCATGAGAAGGTGTAGCAGTTTAAGTTTAATGGCTGACTGTTGACATATAGTGAGAAATCTATCAAACATGGGAAATCCATGTTGCACATTAAAGTAGAGAATGCTATACCGGTCCATGCCTCAGATACTTACCCTTTAGCTCTGCCATCTTTCTGTGGAATACGAATGGAGACAGCCTTTTCAAATGCGGATTGCAGGACTTCTTCTGTGGCACTGAAGGCAAGATTGTTCACCACCAGTGTTTTACTGGCTGATGCTGCCCCTACAGGAGGTGAAGGAAGAAATGAGACTGTTGAGACCAAGAAGACTGAGAAACATTTTCTTTGATCTCAGACAGTTGCTGACCTTGTCCAGGATCAATCTTAAATATAAATGTAGAAATTCTAGCATCATGTGAGGCTTCATTTATGCCCTTTTAAATTCTTTAAGAAATTATTCAGAAACCCCATGGCTGTAAATAGGTGTCCAGTTTGTTACACTGTTTTATAAACCAACTTTATAATGAAAAGCTGCATTGTCACTAAGTAGTGCAGAGAAATTCACAGATACATGATGGACTTTACCTCCTACTTTGGCCCCTTTCTGGCTCTTTTCTCCCACGAAGTCGACCATGATGGACCTCCCCTGTACATCGGCACCCTGTGCCTCCTCCAACATCTTCTCTGCTTCTGCCTCTGATTTGAACTCAATGTAGGCAATGCTGTCAAAGGAGAAGGGAAAGTTAAACTACAATAGTGCAAGAATATTGCTAGCTTTAATGCTGGCCAACTATACAAGATTGGTGACAGGTTTGTGTACAAGGGAACAGATGAAAACCCATTTCCTACAACTATAATCCTAAAGGTAATTCAGTTTCCTAAATTGTCTTGGATTCTAGGTTGGCTTGTAGGATTAACAGAGCTTTTCTTATGTACCTTGTATATTCACTATAAAGTACAGGTTTGTTCTTACCCTCTGTTTGAACCGTTCTGGCCTGGTGGTAACCTTACATCAACAGCATCTTCGAAGACTTCCCTCAGATCATCAGTCGTTGCAGAGAAGGGGAGGTTTTTTACAAACAGTGTCCGTGCATCCCTCTCTGTAGGACAAATGTCAATGTCAGAATGAGCATTGGAACAAACTTCTCTCCAGTATTCTGTGAATTTTTTTTGGACTGCCAAAGCTGGTGGCCTGGAAATGCACCAGTCGTACTTTTAACTTTAAAAGATGAACACGGGAACCCTGATGAAAACATCTTTTACCTTTCTTGCCCTCCTGGGAGCTGTCCTTGCTTCGGGCCCTGTCCAATTTCACCTCCTGACCCATGACCTTCTTGCCGTTGAGCTCCAGTGCCTTCTGCATGTCGTCCTCAGATGCAAAGTCCACATAGCCAAATTTCCTGTTGAAGCAAGTCATTCAAGAGACATTAGACATTCCTGCTTCCACAAAAAAAGCCAGATTTCAAAAATAATGACTTGGGCTGCATATACAGATCAATTTCACAGGTTTTAAAAATGTCACCCCCCCCCCCCCCCCCCCCAAAAAAAAAACCCTACACAAGAGCATTAAATGTACCATCAGCTCATGACAAGAATCTGTGATGAGCCAATTTGTTGTGTTTTTTTGAATGACAATTAACTTACAAGTAGTAATATTCTAACAGATTAATCTTTTAAAAAAATCAAATAGATCTGAATCTAACTTAAATGACTTCAGGTGACAGGGTTGTTACCAATGCACATACTGATCTAATTAATCAGAAGTGACAAATACACATTAAATATTGCTTCGTACGTCACTCATTTAATAATGTAGAGATGTAGCACTGGCAGTGGATCGGCACTCATATCAGCTAAAATCTGAGTTTAGGTATTTGAAATTGATACGAGAAGGAAAAAGGATTGTTTATTCCTTATACTTTTCCATGACATTACCCTCCATCTCATTCCCTCAAACACACACCTCTGCATCACAAACTAGTATACTTATCAAATTTTTAAAACTCATTACTTACTTTGATCCGCCTAACCGGACATCGACAATCTCAAGGCTGTTCTTGGAGAAGAATTTCCTCAGAGATGTTTTGATTTCATCAAAGTCCTTACTGGAGTTCAAGTTTCCAACAAATAGACAGAACCCTGACAGACAGGAGAGTACATTTACTTTTCAGTTCCATTTTTGTGTAAAACGGTATTAACAATTATGCCAGACAGGTTCAGAATAATAAAAGGTGACATCACACATCAGTATTAAGTCCCTTGTTGATCATCACGAGAAAATGTTGAGAATGGATTAATGTGTCTGTGCATTTATTTTTACCTTCACCGTCTGACTTTGCTTTCTTGGCAGGCGGTGTGTCCTTCTTGCCCTCTGCCTTCCTCTTTGCAGGGGTGACTGGGGCATCTGCTGAGAAAAGAAAAAAAGATGCATACTTTTTAATTCACAGCCAACCACTCAGCCAAGATAGGGAGAAAATCTGGAAGCAGATGTCAAACAACGTGGCACTAAAGGCTTCCGTCAAAACTACGAACACAAAATTTAAATGAATGTGCTAAACTTAATTACTTCTAAAAAGGTAGTTTTGGGGGGCTTTCTTGAAAAAACACTGAAGGTTGACATGTTTCTGTGAAAAGTACCTAAACGGCAAATTTTCCCCATCACCAAAACTCACCCTCTTCCTCATCATCGTCGTCGTCATCCTCATCATCATCGTCATCCTCCTCATCCTCAGACTCTTCCTTGGCCTTGACCATGCCTGCTTTCTTTGCTTTGGCGGCTGCTGGAGCAGGAGTGGTGTCCATTTCCTCCTCAGAGTCTGAAAGCCACAAACATTGAGCATTAAGTCAGAGTCATGACCAAATTCAAACCACTAAAACCTGCCATTAACTGGCATCAGATTCATTAAAAAGGTGACATCATACATAATCAGTATTAAGTCCCTTGTTGATCATCATATAGTTAGGTCTGTGGTTTCCAAGTCAGCAACTCCACACCGACTAACTCACCAAGATAAACATGCACCTCCTCAAAAAACAAAAAAACAATTGTCTCACCATCTTCGTCGTCATCATCGTCAGATGACTCCTCTTTAGCTGGCTGGGCCTTTGCTGCAGGCTTAGCGGCAGGTTTAGCCGCTTTCTTGGGTGGTGGGGCCTCTTCTTCAGACTCATCTAGAGACAATATACACATGAAAATCATGAATTTCAAGAAAAAAAAAAGTGTGTACACGGATATTTCAATTTGTAAAAATCTATAAAAACAAAAAACTCCATTTGACTTCACCAAAAGCCATTAAGGGTAATGATGTCACAGCGATTGAGGATAGAACCGGCAGACGATAGAAACACACCGGTACCGAAGACATAGCACTGCATTTACTTTTCCTCCGTACATTACACACATGGGTACTAAACAACCACATGCATGCCAAGAAATAGAGGGTGTGTAGTAATCATCACAAAAGATCTTTTTTCTTCTGTAATCAATACTGCGGGACCTACCATCATCATCGTCGTCATCATCAGAGGACTCTTTTGCAGGTTGGGCCTTCACTGGGGCCTTGGCAGCAGGTTTAGCTGCTTTCTTGGGTGGTGGGGCCTCTTCTTCAGACTCATCTAGAGACAATATACACATGAAAATTATGAATTTCAACAAAAAGTACAGGGCATACATGGCAATTTGAAATGAATGAAACTCTGCAAAACAAAAAACTTCCTTTGACTTTACCAAAAGCCATTAAGGGTAATGATGTCACAGCGATTGAGGATAGAACCGGCAGACGATAAAAACACACCGGTACCGAAGACATAGCACTGCATTTACTTTTCCTCCGTACATTACACACATGGGTACTGAACAACCACATGCATGCCAAGAAATAGAGGGTGTGTAGTAATTGTTCACAAGAGATCTTTTTTCTTGTGAAATCAACACTAAGGAACCTACCATCATCATCGTCATCGTCGTCGTCGTCAGACTCTTCAGCCTTTGCAGGGGCTGCCTTGGCTGCTGCGGGTTTAGCAGGTGCTTTTGCTGGGGTCTTCTTTGGTGGGGGAGCCTCCTCTTCGGATTCCTCCTCTGTAGGTTGATGGACAAAACATATTATACCCCACTCAAACCCACAGTATTCAAAAAGGAATACAGATCTGTGGTGAACCTAAATAAGTCAACATGTTATGTTATTCGACCCGGTTTTGCAAACCTTGTTTAATGTGGGCTTGAGGTTGCTCAGCTTCAATATGGGAGGGTGAACATGTATTTTTAGAGCAACTTAAAAAAAATAAATAAAAAAAATTCACTTGCTAGCTTTTCATGTGGTTAGCAAAGAAATCCATTCAGAATTTCAAGTGTAAAAACTATACTATTTGCAAATTTACATAGTACCGTCTCCTTTTCAATTTAAATCCTGTATTTTTTGTTGTGTGAAACTAACAGGATAATTTTGTCCGAGTGTAGGATTAGATGACGAAACTACACATCTGTCACAGGGACATTTTAAAATACCAATATTAATGTTAGACTTGTCCAAATTTAACTTTTTCCTGGGGGTTTATAAAATTGCATTGTGACGATTTTATAATAAGGTGATAAAGAACAGCACTGCAAGCGGATCATTTTCATATTTGTGCAAACCACCCAAATAAATATTCTCTCATGCTGAAACATCGTTTTGTTGTTTTTATTGCATTCTTTTACATGTTTGATGAAATGCCAGTTCTTAAAACTGAAAATTGTTTTCATTATCAGAATTCGACTTTCAATGCAGTGCTATCTTTCAGTTGACTCTAGTGTCAGAAGGCGGAACTTCCCATCAGCACATGATAGTACTGAGGTTAAATTACACAATGTGAAACTCATTGAAGGGTCACATGACAAAACCTCCACTAGGGGTGTAACAGTTCATGTATTCGTCCCAAACTATTTAGTACAGGTTGTGTGGTACGTGACTTTCTTTGGTTCGGTATGCTCCCTGACCCATAAAATAACTGTCCAAATAGTTTAATAATCCACTTACTCTGACGTGCGGAACAATAATTCTTGCACTTGAGTTCCGCCCATAACGTTCTGGCAGTGCACCACTTAGTTGTAGCACACTCGTGGATGTATGCTCGCTGGCTTAGCCAAGTTACCCTGGTTAACCATGTGTCTCTGCACCGTTATCTCTGTAAACAATATTGCATCTCCCCAGTCCCCCTCCCCTCTCTGTGACAGTCAGCCTTTGAGTGAAGCTGTTCTGAATAACATTTGATTTCCGATGTGGTTGGACAGCATGTCGTAAGAATAAGTTCTGAGTGACTGTAAATCTACATAAAACAGCTGTCGGCAGGTGTCGTGACCCCTTGCAGGAAACAGAAGGTGTATTTTTTCGTTTCCACTGCAGCACAACTAAACTGTTTCAGTAATGGTTTCCACTAGCACAACTTACGTGTTTCAGTAATAGTTATGGCCAATGAGCCATTGCTGGATGTTTACAGTTTGTCAACGGATTATTTTCTTCCTCTTTTTTGCTGCTGTACCGAACCGTGACCCCAAAACCGAGGTACATACCGAACCATGAATTGTGCACCTTTACACACCGATCCCTACTGATGTTACTGAATCTTCAGACCATTTGACAGTTTTTCCCCCCTAACTTTGAATCCAACTTACTTAGATTTGATTAAATGCAATTACTTACCAGAATCATCATCGTCGTCATCGTCTTCACTTTCTGCTTTTTTGGCAGCAGTGCCATTTTTAACAACCGCTGCTTTAGCTGGTGTGGCTTTCTTCACCACTTTAGGTGGAGGAGTCTGCAAATTTAAAGAAATGACTTAATTAGTCTGCTTTTTAAATTACTTAATATGTCTAAAACTACCCCAAAAAATACTGACAAACTCAAATATACTGTACCTCTTCCTCCTCATCACTGCTGTCCTCTTCACTCGATTCCTCCTCCACTTCTTTTGGGGGCGGAGGGGCTTTTTTCTTCTGAGTTGCTTGTTTATTTGCTGCCTACAAGAAGAGAAATACAACAAAAGTAAAAAAAAAAATCCTTAAAAATGAACTCTGCTTGCAGTGGTCAGAGCACGGGTTCAACTACAGAATACAATCATCCAAAATAACAGCTGTAGAGTGCTCTTAAGACGTCTCATCGTGTTTATTCGCATTGGGGGGGTGTCTAAGTAACACCATGTGGTACTACAAAGTTCAAACATCAGGACCCCCACCTTCCCCAAAACTAGTGATTAAATCTTTAAACCAAATATTTAACGTGGGTTACGACATGAGCCACGTTTGGCGACAGCTATCTGGACGACATGCTCTTTTCTCGGGTTTGGGGGTTTTCGCCTCGTGTGTCACTAAGGAGGAGGCGCAAAACCCACGTGGAGCTCAGGAGGCAGGAGGTCGGGCTATTAGCATAGTGGCTAATATTACAGTTTACAGACAAGCCATGAAACGCTTGTTGAACGGCTACCAATTAAACGGTTGTGAGGAAGAAATGCAATGAGATACCGTACAAAACTTAACAGCATTTCAAAAATGAATTACAGGAAATATTGATTTTTATGCGAACACCTCGGAAGGAAAAAACAACTGTAGCTCTGCTGCATTTGGACTGTTCACCAACGTGCTAATGCTAATCAGTTAGCCAACTAACCATTTTCAAGCATATAGCATTGAAATTCAAATATTCTAATTACTTATGTTGGCATTAGTCGGCAAGCTTGTGCGACATTGCTTTTAATTAATCTTCTATGTATCGTGCTTACATCGAGAACGCGCATGAATGCCATCTTGAGTCGCTAGCAGGACAGCGTTAGCAGGCCAGGCTACAAAATCTACAGCAAGGCACAAACATGGCTGATGTCGACCAAAGAGAAACGTTGGTTTTGAGTACAATTCACCCAGGCCTTTTCGACCAAGCACACCTAGACAGAAAGTGTCTAATTAATGAACACGATGCATTCGCTGTGGGACATGAGCAGACATTTCCCCACGATGTCGGTTTCCTTTCTCTTAAAAACGCAGCAACTTCTCCGTAAAGGCCTCATGCGTAAACACAACCTCATATTTTAAATACCGCACACATTTTAAATAGTAAAATAGACGTCGTTTAGTCTTACCTTTGCTAACTTCACCATGGTGCTGTCGTGTGTTTCAATGAAACACAAGGAACTGGACGTTTAGGAACAAGTAAGCAAATCGTCAACGCATGCACGTGGCTCAGCCTGCTCGGCGGGGCATTGGGCAGGAAGGAAAGACAGAGAAGATGAAGACGCGCTCCTTACTCTCTTGCTTTGCGCGTTCACGCCGGCCCTCCCACATGACCGTGTCCTCCAATCAAAAGTGAGAACATTTGCATCGTGCCCGTGCCTCGCCTACACATACGAGAGACATGGAATTTATTACCCTACAAATAAACCTTTATTTGTTAACTCTGCTCATGAATAAATACACGACATGAATAACCACATGGTAATATGTTATTGTCAAAGCTGCTACGAAATATGTATTTATTGCAACTGAGGACGTTTTTACCGGCTCCATGCTGAAATTAAGGGACCATCCAATTATTTTCATATGGTAATGATATAACTAAACATGATGAAAGACGGATGAAAACTGTACGGAATTTAGATTGTATTCATTATGTGGTCAGTCAGCACAAAGCTTCTTTAAGTCTCATGCAGCTGTTTATGGACCACGTGGTTTGAACCAGTTGCCGTCAACCATCACCCTCATGTACCATGCACTGCGCTACCAGCTGTGAGCAGTGGTGGCACGCGACTGTAGTTTCGCATTTTTTAGGTACTGGAGTATTTTAATTTTATGCAGGTTCATACTTACGCTCCACTGCATCTAAGAGTAAAAAATGTGTGTTACTTTGCAGATTAAGATTTGATCATTGTATAAAATATGGTACATTGTTAGATTGAATACCCAGCAGTATAATGTAGTAGGCCTACACCATTAAAATGTTGATCATAGTGCATGAATAAGGAGGAAATAATAAAAAGACACTGACAGATGCTTTGTTTATAATGAATTTTAGCTTGATACTTAAAGCACCAGTGGCGGATCTAGACTATTGTACATGGGATGGCAACAGGTAGGCAAGAGGTTTTGGCAGGGTGACATGGAAGAGCAGTGGGTGGGAATACAGTGCTGCTTGAAAGTTTGTGAACCCTTTAGAATTTGCTCTATTTCTGCATAAATATGACCTAAAACGTGATCAGATTTCCATTCAAGTCCTAAAACTAGATAAAGAGACATAAGTTAAACAAATGAGACAAAAACCTTATACTTGTTCCTTTATTTATTGAGGAAAATGGTCCAATGTTACATATTTGTGCGTGGCAAAAGTATGTGAACCAAAAGGATTATCAATTCATTTGAAGGGGAAATTACAGTCAGTTGTTTCAGTCAATGGGATGACAATCATGTGTGAGTCTGAGAGGCCCTACCTTATTTAAAGAAGAGAAATCTGGGTTTTCACTGTTAAACTCTGAACTTCACAACACAGGTTTGTTGAAGTGTATCATGGCTCAAACAAAGGACATTTCTCAGGATCTTAGAGGAAGAGTTGCTGATACTCACCAGGCTGGAAAGGGTTACAAAACCATTTTGAAAGAGTTTGGACTCCACCAGTCAACTGTCAGGCAGATCGTGTACAAATGGAGGACATTCAACACCATTGTTACCCTCCCCAGGAGTGGTCGAACAACAAAGATCACACCAAGAGTAGACAACAACCCTAAACACACAAGTTGTTTTACCAAAGAATGGTTAAAGCAGAAGAAAGATAATGTTTTGGAATGGCCGAGTCAAAGTCTTGACCTTAATCCTAAAGAAATGCTGTGGAAGGACCTGAAGCATGTATATAATGTTGAGAAGCCTGCCAACATCCCTGGGTTGAGACTGTTCTGTAAGGACGAATGGGCTAAAATTCTTCCACGCCGATGTGCAGAGCTGATAAACGGTTACCAGAAACTTTGGTTGAAGTTATTGCTGTAAAGGGGGTCGCACCAGTTACTGAAAGCAAGAGTTCACATACTTTTGCCTCCCACAAATATGTAAGATTGGATAATTTTCCCCAATAAATAAATGAAAAAAATGTTTTTTATTGGTCTCATTTGTTTAATTGGGTTCCCTTTATCTAGTTTTAGCACTTGTGTAAAGATCTTATCACGTTTTAGGTCATATTAATGCAGAAATACAGAAAATTCTAAAGGATTCACAAACTTTCAAGCAGCACTGTATACTGTTTACTACTGCAGGTATGTAAATGGCAACAGAAAACAACCAATAACTATTTTACTGTGTATGCAACTGTAGTGGAGTTTATATGACCTGAAAACATGCCATGAGGTCCAGATGGAACTGTGTTACTTAAATAAAAGATATTAACTAATTTGTCCGCCATTGATAAAAAAAGGAAACTATACAAAGATAGAAATAAATGTGTGCCATAGAGTTGCAGAGTGGATAGCAACCACAGACAGAAGAGTGACAGTTTTTATGCTTCTATACTTTTTGGGCCAAATAAATAAAAAGTCTGAAATGTTTGTGTTTGTTTGTGTGTGTGTGTGTGTGTGTGTGTGTGTGTGTGTGTATGTGTGTGTGTGTGTGTACAGTAAACGATCCATCCAATAGTCAGTCTGTTGATTCCCAGGGGACATCAACAGCACATTTCAGTAATTAACCCTCAACACCACACAGAGGCAGCATTGCATTGTACATCCTTCACTTACTTATTTCACAGAACACTGGATAGAGAAAACTATTCCACTCTAACCAGCATACTGTATCTCTTCCATTGAGCATATTGCTGGAGTCTCACAGTGAGACTACCAATAATTTTATTAGTGAGGGGTAATATTGTAAATATAATGTTTTGTTACACCAGACATAGAGGGCGAATCAGTCTTTGAGTTAGTGACTCCTACTTTGTTTTGTAAGTGTTTCCTTCATCATTTTTTTTTTGTCTTTTTCACTTGTAACACTATCTTTTTAGTAGACCATACGTTTTGAGGAGTTTTTGCACACTTGTCTCTGATTCCCTGCATAGCAATAAGCAGTGACAGAAACAGTAAATCCATACAACCATTGTCATGACTGAAGCTTATTTTACACTCCTGCTTGACACTTCCAAATAGATATGTCTCTTTGACAGAGTTTTTGGTCAAGTACTACCACAGTACTTTTGCCAGTGGCTCTTTTCAGCCCTATAAGCCTGTATTGTACCATTGTACAATAAATAAAATAATTACCTGAGTGAAATGTTGTAGCAAGCAGTAGAGCATATAACTGAAAATGTGCAGAAAAGAGAATCAACACAACATCTGCCACCATTATCCGTTTAATTACTCTCCTTTCGTTGTCTTTCAATTAACTATGTTGAATTCACAGGATGTACCAAGCAATTGTCCTCCTCAAACCCCCTCCCATTCACCATGTGCTTATACCTATTATGCACTGCTGGCGTGGAGGACGTTAGTGAATCCAACAAATAGAAATGGCAGGGAGGAAAACCGATGCATCCTGGGATTTAGGGGAGAAGAGGTTTCTTTTATCATGAGGGAACGTGCATTTATTTCTGGACATCTTTTCTTTTTTTTTTTATCCCCATGTCCCCTTAGGGGCTCCGTAATAGTAAGATTTTCAGCTGTAAATTGCTTGTAAAAAACACACAGAAGTAAATCCTTTGTAATGTTTCTTAAAATGTCAATATTTGTCGCTAATGTCTTTCTAATGGAGTTAAAATACTAAAAAGCTGCTATGAGTTACTGACTGCAGTAGTTCTACAATGGTGCAGCAGCATAACACGATCAACGTGTTTACATATACGTCAGGTGGACAAAATAACAGAAACACATACAGTAATACGTCAATATCCCAAAACAAGAAATGAGTTGTGTCACTGATTTTTTTCAGAGCAATTTCATCCTCTTTTCTTGACTTAAATATAGATACTGGATCATTTTTACCTAAAAATGAAAATATGTATTTCTTTAAAATGGAAAAGGAATGTAAATCTTTGCATACTGCACCCCTGAACTTACATTGATCATTCAGATGAATGTAAAGCACATTTTACACTGCTGACCCAAACCATAGTACAGAAAAAAACAGATAACCAGGGCTATAAAAAATGGAAGAGGTTTGTTTAAAATGTGATTTATGATATTGCAATCACATAAATGCTCAAGGCTTGCAAGAAAGGACTTATAATTTGTCATATAAACATCAGGTGGTGTCAAAGGCTGAGGTATACAGTTTCATCCTGGGGTTCACATTTGGTTTTTGAATTGTCATCTTGGAATATGGGGCAACTATGAGGGAAGTGCGTTTGAGCCATACGAAGAAGAATAAAGTATTATCCTATAAAATATTCTCAATATACTGTACCTCTGCTGTGATGAAACCCTTTGGAACAATATAAGATTTTAAAGGTTTTATGAGACTCACACAACATTATTCATCTTTGTATGCCCGCCTTTGATGCAAGGTTTTAACGAACGGCTACTATTATGAGCTTAACGAAGCTCACAGCATGAAGCAATGAGATTGGCACCATGGTGTTGATTAAGTTCTGTGGGGTACTTTTAGCAGCTATCCTGTTATGAGTATGTCCCTCCCTGTCATGGGATTTCAGGTTGTCAGAAGCCTTTATCAAGGTGTTATGATTCCCCACCCTGCTTCTTTTCCTTTCTCAGGTTTTTGTGACCAGCGTTGCTGCAATTTGGACACCAGCTATATGAGGTGTGTGTTGCCTTTGTGTTTTTCAGTCTAAGTGTTGCTCTAAGCCTCTATGTCACTGTTAGGTAAGCAGACATGTACAGCATATTTGAGTTCTTTTCAGTTAATACCTCACCTCACATATGTTGTGTGTGGTTAAGTTTTTATGTATTTGAGCCTCCCACATTCATTCAAAACAGTTTGCTCTTTGTCAGTGATCACTTTACAAGGAGATGACATGCCATGCATAATAAATTGCATATTACACAAAGTCACTCAACCTTTGCAGTGGTAATATTTTTCATAGATTGCCAAATGATAAGGTCGATTTTGTGTGAATAATGTCTTTCTTGACTCTTTTCCCGTCTATGAGAATGGTGTGATGTGAGTCTCCCCTGTGTGCATGTGTAGTCTGTCCTCCTGCCAGGTCTCCATGATGAAGGGGGTTGCGTGGCTCAAGTCCTGTTCTGTTCTGGTGGCACCGGGAGACTGCTTGGCATCCTCTTCATCACATGCTCCATATATAATATAAATCCATTATGATTTTGTTATCCTGTTCAATGCTATATTCTGTCATTTGTGTTCTGTTCTGTACACACAACATCTATTGCATGTCTGTCTGTCCAGGGAGAGGGATCCCTCCTCTGTTGCTCTTCCTGAGTTTTCTTCCATTTTTTCCTATTAAAGGGTTTTTTTTAGGGAGTTTTTCCTTTTTCAAATTGAGCATGTAAGGACAGAGGATGTTGTTTTGCTATACAGACTGTAAAGACCCCTGAGGCAAATTTGTGATTTGTGATATTGGGCTATACAAATACATTTTAAAAAATGTGTGTTTGCAACAAGTGTCCTCTTTTTCTTTGTTTCCCTTAGCTTGATTCTGCCCTCTAGTGTGAGAGAATCTTAGTGCAAGTCATCAATGTTAAACCACTTGATTGAGCACTTTTTGCACTATATACAGTATCAATCAAAAGTCTGGACACAATTTCTCATTCAAGTTGAAGGGGAAGCCATAAACCCATTTTCAGTGGTGTGTGGGCCTTTTAACACGGATATGGGATGTACATCATTTAATTTGAGACCTCTAGCTGACCTTGGTAACTTATACTTGTATACTGTGTAAAATAAGAGCCTGCAGATCCCCTTTCAGGGCCTTTCTGACTCTCAACCTCCTCTGGGTGATAACACCATGAGACGGTGGAAAACAACCTGTCTCAGAAACTTCAGCTAGCTAATTCTTTATCACGTTTCCCTCATAAACACACTTTTATAGACCTGCCTTTATATGTTTCCATCATATACTCTAGGGTTGCTTGTTTCTTTGGATATTTCACATCTTTATATCTTTTTTGTATACTTTACTGATTTCTTTTATGCCTTTTAGGAAACTATGCTTTTAGTTAAGTGCCGTATAAATAAAGATAGTTATTATCAATACCATCGTCATAAAACTTGAAGCTGTGGAAGTAACGGCTTGACTTGGTTCCAAGTTTACTGACCGCCAGGACAGCAGAGTTACTGCTCAAAGAATCTCTCCATTTCATCTCGACACTAAATCTACCAACACCAATTTTCCTCATATTTATTCTTCACACTCCATTTGATGCTAATACACTACACACAGGGACATCATGGACATCTCTGGTATTGATTGCCCCACTGACTTCCTTAATATTGGTTATTAACATGATTGGTGACTGAGGAATGAATTGGGATGTTAAGTTAGACTCACTTTAAGTCTAACGTGAAAGTAAAATGTGATGAACAATGCGCTGTTTCTCTTGTAATGTTGCTCTGTATTCACCTCAATAAGCAATTTACTGATTGAAACTTAGAGAGTTGCTTTGCAGCAGCTTGTTTAGTGTAAAAGCGCCACCAATAACGGCATGGTGTCATACACCTCCAGCTCTCTGTGCAGGTCAAATGCAGGAGCATTAAATTAACCATCTAATGTGTTCCTGTGCAGATTCATATGCCATAAGTCTGTGCATATGGCATACAAACACACCTGTTTCATACAGACAATATATTCCTTGGCTCAGTGATTTTAATGTTACATGAGGCCCTATTGGTTTTGATAGTTCTATGACTCTTTCTGCTAATGAAGCCCTTTCAAACTAATATGTTCAAGATACCAGTATTTCACCCGCAAGCCAAAAAATGTTCAATGATTAGAATTGACCAATTTCACTCAAACATAAAACAAAGAGAGCATACGTGTAAGTGCACATGGAATGTTCTTTTTATCATTTTTGAAAACATTTACAACTATTTGAAACAAAAGAAAAAAGTTACAAACAGAATTGACCTGCAGTTTGCATCCATTTTCAAAATGTTACATAAATAAAACTCATATTTATAAATATCTCTTTTTTTATAAACATATAAATAGTTTTTAACATAAATACATTTATGCAGGGAAGATGAAGTACATGAATGTACAGCAGCAGCAGCAGCAGCAGCAACAATATACAGCTTTGCGGTTTGTAGTTTTTACACCATTGTCCGCCATCTTGTAGTATGCATCTGTGTTTGTATCTGTTGACCATTCCGTATGGTATACATATATGTATATATACCTGCATATTTATAATATATATATATTTATATGAGGGTTTTGTAGCATTGTCATCTCAGTCTCTCTCTATGCTGGTCATGGTGACTTTCGTACCGAAAATCTGTCACTTGATGAGTTTTTTTGTTTTTTTCCCCTCAGGTAAGAACAAACTGAACCTTTGTTGTCCAAACCCATCGTCCAGAGATCTAGAGAAAGAGAGGAAACAGGAGAGGAAAGGTTAGACTGAGCTTTCATAAACAACTTTTAAAAAAAAAACCACAAGTCCATTTATTGATTTAGCAGTTATTATCTATTATGTAAAGTCAGTCATCCAGCATCCAGGCTCCCATCATTCTTTGCCCCCCGGTCTCTTTCACGTCTCACAGACTTCCACATTTACGAAACATCGGAGCCGATGGGAGGAAAGACGTGTCAACTCATGAAAAATGCTCACTAACTTAGTCACAAAATCACACTCCCCCATCAGGATTTCACACTTTGCCACAACCACAAGGAGGCCTTGAGCTTCAGGGCTAATTCTGCGTCACCTAGATTCCTGATTACTTCATTCACAAACACAGCTACTTAGTTTTTCTTTTTATCACTTGGGTACAGGGAATGGCTTTCCCAGAAAGATCCCTGCCACAACAGGGTGCTGTGTTTTCAAGTATAATTGTGTGTGCGTTTGCACCTCTTCCATCTCTCCCTGTCTTCTTATTTTTCCTTATATGCTTCTTGTTTTCTAGATGAAGCAGATGGGATCATTCATGATGATGTGCACAGTTACAAGAGTGGACTTCCTAAGTACCCACTGGATTGCTGCCCACACATCAGTTTACATCAGTTTAAGTGGGCTTTCCTGCTGTCTCCTGGGGGGGGGGGGGGGGTGGGGGGGGGGGGGGGTCCTGTCTAAGATCAGAACACTGCTAGAGTATAGGTCAAGGTTTGATGATATCATTAATTTGAGACAGCTTAGCATCAACCCAAGTATGTAGTAGTAGACTGTGAATTAATGATACAATGCAACCATGCTTGGTCATGGATCTGCACTTGCTATTGCTTCCACTAAGGCCTATTTTTTATTCCAGCTGGCCTCACAGTGGCTGCAAAGCACACAGAGAGACAACCATCAAGAAAAACGATTATCTGACTTGAACCTCTTTTCTGTGTTTTCTTTTCTTTCTTGCTTTCTCCCCCCCCCCCCCCCCCCCCTTCTTTCCTTCTTTCCCCCTTCCTTCCCTTATGGTTCGTTTTGCACATGAGAACATTTAGGACATTTAATGAACACAAAGCAGCTTTTCTCTTTCTTTTTCTCTTGCTTACATCCTCTGTTCCTCTTCTTTGTTCTTTCATTCTACACGGGGTCCTTAGTTGACCATTAACAAATGTAATTTTAAGGCTTTCCTCTCTCTTTTTCTTCTCTCTTTCCTCATATTATCATATTGTTCGTTGTCCTGCCCGTTGATCCTTCACTTTGCACCATCCCTCTATAAACTAGACCATTCGCTTTGCTCTCTCGAATGTTTCTCCCCCTTCCTGTCTCTGCCCCTGCTTCCCACAATTCTTTCATCTCTGCACATTATTTCCTCATTTTGTCACTCCTGGTTGTGTCTGCATTATGTTAGGTTATAGTGAATCTAAGTGTGAAGTGGGACTCTAATATGAAAAAAAGGAGAAAAAAAAAACACTCACCATCACAGCGCTGCTCCAACCCTAGCAACCCATGCCGCTGATGGTCCCTATCCTGTCCATCTTGTGTCCGAAGCAGCCACTCCGCGATGTGGACCCCCCTTTCTTGTTTCCAGTTTTGTGTCTCCTGGGTGCGGGCTGGTCGTTAAGGAGTCGAGCCCACATCCCTCTGGCCCGGGTGTCCATGCGTAAATCTCGCAGTAACCGTATCCTTGAGCGCACAGTGTCTAGCCGCCTCTCCCTCTCCTCCGACTCCAGAAACTCTGCCAGCTCCTCCCCCAGCAAACTTCTAAGAGACTGAAACAAAGATTTAGAAAATAAATGAATGATTACTTCCTTCGGCAAATACGTTGTTGCAAAATGCTTTCAATACAATTGAAATGCACATTTGGTGTCTGAGCGGAGCAGTCGTTTGCATAACGCTTTCATTTGAATTTGGGCATAAATCAACTTGTTGCAAATTTAGGCACTTTCAAGAACACCGTGAATTGACTGAGAGGGAAAGTATTTGTTATTTTAGTCAAATTACTGAGATGACTGGGATGGTGTTTCTGTCTGACCAAAAACTGCCGGATAGATTCACAGATGCCGCAGTTAACTACTCCATTTAAACCTCAAAGGAAATCCTTTATATAGTTAAATTTCATGCAAAGTTACTGTATTTATATTTTCACGATGTAACAGGTCACCTATAACATTTAAGACATCACTGTCGCCTTCAGTGGAGAGTCATGTGAGGCAGGTGCCTGTAGCTCGCTCTGGTCTGGACGCAGAGTGTGGCATCAACTTGCGGCCATCCTAATTCAAAATATCTGTGCTAATAACGAAAGTCTCATTTCAAATGATAATTTCTGTTATTCAGTTGATTCTAAAAGCTAATTCTATGCGTAAAGGGAATTTTACGCACAAAAACCTTAGTTTGTTGCAGTTCAATTCTGGCAAACAATCGGAAGATTAATCCACGTTGGACCTGAATATCTTCATCATGTAAAGTCGTTTCTTATAGCTTAAAAACTTTTTTTATTTTAGTGTTTCCTGCCTAAAGGCTTTGGCTTATTTTTTTCTTTTGGAGCGCTTTTCAAATGACTTCAAGGCGCTTAAAACCTAAAACTGACAAATGATGCTGGGGAGCAAAATACGGTCGTTTAGATCAACCGGGGTTGGACGTAATTGGGTATAAAACATGCTGTGTCTTTAAAAAAAAGAAGAAAACATTTGCCGGGATATTTTAGATTCAGAGAGTGGAAAAAAATGCTTTCACAGAATTGCTAAGCATGACTGAAATTATGAAATATGATGCGTAAAACAACAGACTTGAGCGGCTGGACCACAGAACAGCTGTTCACTCCTGAACCCAGCATTCAGTTCTCACAGCTAACAGTGCGAATCAAACAGTGTGAGTTCTCAGTAACATGGATATTAATGACTTCTTCTTACCTTCTGCTGTGCCTGAGATAAAGGTTTTGCCCCCATCCTTACTGAAAGCAGGGTGACCATAAGTCCACAAGCTACCAAGTACGACAAGTTCATTTTGACAAGTCTTGTATTCTCTAAGGGATTCCTCTGCGCTGAAGTTCAGAAAGAGGAACGGCTGTAGCAGACAATCAGCTGTTAAACATAAAAGGCTTCAAGTCCGTCCTTTACTCCAAGGCTCCTCAAGTGCTCTTCTAACTCTGTGTATTAGTCCTCACCGCTTTATAGCCAGCCCATGGTGATGTCATGACAAACCTGCGTAATGGTCCTCCTTCCTCGCCAACTCCCTGTTTTCTCTACCTGCCTTTGAGCACGTCATGTTAGGGATTAATTAAATGATACAAGCTCCGGTCATCGGGGGTTTGGAGGAAATGAGATAGGCTATTTGCTATCAAAATGTCCATTTTTTTTAACTTTAGACCTCTGGCTGAGATGCAGCAGCTGAAACTGAAGGTGGTTTCAAAGGCTGCGCCTTAAGAGCTGAAGAGCGACTTTGGCAGAGAAATTACTTCTGAGATGCCAGCCAACCGCCTGCCCTGCGAAACATCTTAGTAAGTCAAACATTCTACTGTGCAAATGTGAATGACATACTTTTTTTTTTTCCTTTTTTAATCACAGACCAATTCTGCCAGATGAATTAAAGAATTTAAATTATCTTCAGTGCAGTTAATGGACTTCTCCAGGATCAAGGGTAATTTTCGTAATCTAAACATCTTCTAGACACATCTAAGACATGGAGATATCTTTTCCCAATCACAGCACCATCAAAAATTTATTTGTAAGAAAAGTTAGACTCTGAATGAATGCTAATTAATGGCATATCAGATTTAGGCATTTTTGCTCAAAGAGGTTAATGGAAAATGAACTTTAGGCATAGTGGTGACATCTGCTACCACAAGAGAAGTGGATCTGATGGTTCACACAGTAAAATGATTCAAATTAAATAGAGAGCCTCATTAAAACTGAGTTATCAATGTGTATTCATGAGAATGAGATTGTCCCATTGGTAAAAATACATCATTAGGTCAGATGCAATTTGTAAGGTCATGTAGATCTTGGAGATATCTCGTATATCTAGTAGTTTTTTACAGAGGGACCACAGAACACAGCCCATGCTGGGGATCACGATTTATGTTTTGACTGAGGTTGCCTTGGATGTGTGTGCGTCAGTGTCCAGACAGCCACCTGTCTGCACAGAAAAAGGAGGTTGATTAAGACTCCTCAAGACACAGACTGTGATAATAATAGAACATGATATATATAACATAATATTTGTCATATTGCTGATATACTACTGTCTTAAATGAGTCTTTACTGTACCATAAAAGTCGTTTTTTAATTGGGTGTATAAAAGTCTTTTAAAACTCTTTTGATGTTATAAGAACTTTATGTTGCAAAAGGCTAAAATAATCCATTAGTGCTTTAAAGAATCTTTTTAACAGGCCAGGAAAAGGTTCTTGGGATTGCTCATTCATTTTAGGGTTATATGAAACCTTTTCAGAAAAAATCTTTTGTAGCACCACAGAGGTCCAGTGAAGGAGCGATTTAACTAAGAACATAGATGGTTTTACTACAATACAGCAACCTAAAACATACAACCGTGAATCACTGTCTTTCTGATATGTTTTAGAGCCTGACACTGATGCTTATAGCTACCTAGTGAGAAGAATATGTACATCTAAGACACTCATCTAATTTCATAACGTGTAATCTAATCTTATTAGTTGTATATTAACTTTATTTCAACTTATTTGCAGTGTTTAAGGCTTGAGCCTGAGTAGGAATGTTCTAGAAACATTACATGTTCAAATATGTTAAAATTGGTACATTTCTTAATTAATGCTAAAAACCTTGACTGAAACCTAGAAAAGTTGTTTCACTCATTTTAAGAAAAATATGTATACACTCTGAAACGAAATAAAAGGCCGCGTTAGACACGGATACTTTTTGCAGTGTGAGATGATTCTGGAGCAGTCTGCAGGAGCGGGGTTGTATTCTCAGGCAGCACCATCTGTTTTGGAACACAGAGTGGCAGTATTTGCTGTGCTGAAAAGCGAATACCCCTCATAGTCGCATGTTTACTGGATCAATACCACCCTAAAAAAAAACAAGTAATTTTGTTATAGCAGAGCATGAGCACATGAAAATCCCCAAAAGACTGTGCAGAAGATTTCAGTGTGATGGAAGAAAATCAATAAATCCCCCAATTTTCTGTGCAATATATCACATTTATCTTAGAGTTATACCAGCCTGAAAATTTGATTCTAATAGGTGTGTTGGATGTGTTTTGTGTGTGCGTGTTATATTCTGTAGCAAAAGTAATGTTAGGATGATAGACAGCAGCAGTGCTGTCACACAGCTGACATTCACTTGCTTAGGCAATCATATTTTGTCAGCCTTCACAACATGCACTGCTTATTGTCTTTGGTGGCACACCAGGACTTGGCTGATGAGGACAACTACTTACTGTATGTATTAAATATCACAATAACTCACTATGAACCCAGTAATTTTTAAAGCAAAAACTTTCAGTTTATCTTCCTGCAACTATACTCTAAAGAGTGTGGAAAAGCACCTAAAACAGCACTTATAACATCATTGGGTATTGAAAACCAAACTACAAAAGCAGAATTTAAGAATATTTGGTTAAAAAACAAATAAAGAAAATCAAACAATTGTAGTCATATTTTTCTGCAGCAATTCTCAGGAAGGAACCTCCTTTATTCCAAGGAACATGACACAGCCACTATGCTCTGTTGTAATAACAAGCTGCTTCTCTGACACCCGTATGAAATAATGTGTATAGCTTTTTTAAAGCAGCTGTCATTACACGTCTGCACTTCTAAGCAATCACTTTGTGAATAAAACAGTGTGACATCATACATGTAGTCCTTTGATTAAATTTGAGTTTTAGCGGTTGGCACTTTTTTCTGTTCAGCCACGGTGATTATCATTACATTACATACCACTTACTGTGCCCAGTGCTGAAATTCTTGTATGCACAGAAATAAATAGGAGAACCGCTGGGCAGAATTTTCCCAGGCAGGAGCAACCAGACACTACAACAACAGAGTCAAAACCTCTCACGAACTGGGAAACCCTATTGTGTTATATCAGTCAGCAACAATATGTAGCAAACCAGGCATTTACTGATATGAAAATGTTGAGTATTGCTATAAATGATTGTGTAAGAGAAATTAAACTACCAAAACTATATATATGTGTTTGTTCACTAACTGGGTCTGTTAGGACACGAGGTTTATTGCAAGAGAAAGACGTCAAACACCTGATTAGAGGTGAATTTATTAATTCAGAGAATGTTTACTGAGCATGCACGCCCTACTTTACTCAAATTTGCCCTTTCTATCACAGCACAGTGGCACAGTTTCATTCATTCACCCTGCCCAGCCTCTACCACTGCCCGCTAAGTAGATTCAAACAGCACTAAGTAGTTTCAGGGCTAAGGGGCACTTTGACAGTCAGTGATGAGTGTTTCTTTCTGTCCAAATTTTCTCAACAATCTAGGCTTCTAGCTAGTGATCATCCAATAAAGTCCAGTCTTTGATTTAGCAGTTGCCACAAACATATTTAAGGGTATTATTTTCTACTAAAACTGACTGCAATGAAATAAAATATGTGGGCAGCATGAAATGTGGTAATGATCTACACCTCTCAGTGGTCAGCTAGGCCATGTTGAAGATAGTGGGAGGCAATGAAACAAAGAAGGTGATAATTTGATGAAACTCCTCATTGTGGTTATTCATTGAAACTTGCTTTCAGAGTTGATCAGTGGATGAGGTATGAGTGTGACTGCATTTTTGTGTAAAGTCAACAAAAGCCAACTACATTACAACTAAAATCCACATGTACTACACACAGATGGTGCTTTGCTTTATGAAAAAGACATATAAAAAGTTATTGAAAGACAAATGTTCCTGCAGTCACGAATAACATGTCGTCTTCTGAAATGAGTCATATTGTATATCCTTACTTAAGTGACACACTTTGATGTGATGTTACTACTTTCACTGACTCACCCATTTGTCGTCACACAGACAACCAATTACTGTGTATTACATAAAACAATATGTAGCATCATAGACCTGATGCTCTTATTTCATTTTAATTAAGGAACTTATGGTTTGTTACCTAACTGTCTATTGCACAAGACTTTCATATGAGAGCCTGTTGCTTTTTTGAGGAAGAATATGCTGTAAAAATGCACTGTATCTGTCGTCAGTCTGTCTACTGTCACCATGTTATATCCCTCTGTACATTAAATGTACTTACAGATGCTCATATTTTTGTGGTGACTAGGGAAAGTTGGATGCAAAGGCCCATACAAAATCCTGATATGATCAAGCACAAGTTTCTAAATCCGTTTCCAGACCTGGGCTTGCCTTGTCATCAAGATTTTGTCCAAAAATGACAGATTCCTGCTATTTTGCAGGTTTTTGTGGCAGTGGGGTGCCGCAGTGTTAGCTATCATCAGGAGAGATGCTTTTGTTTCCCATACTTAAGACGAAAAGAAGTATAATTGAGTCCTTTCTATGAACTAATTGAGGGTTTTCCCCTTTCAGCAACTGCAACTGGAAAATCCTACTCGTATTCTGAGGTACCTGTAGAGAGAAGGAGTTGAGGATGCTGGGACTCATGGAAGAGCCATTTCATATCTTAACTAATTCTCAGTCAAGTTTGCTTTCACAACAGTGACATTGTGGAGCTTCTGAACTCTGCTGACCCTGTGTCTGTGATGACTTCTCTGTTTTTTTGCAGAACCTTTTTCTCTGATTGCTAATTCCTTTATTTTGAATTTTAACAAGTGATTGACACATTCTTCATTGACGCAAGTGTTGTGTAATCAGTTTGCAGTGGTGGGAAATAACTAAGTACATTTTCTTAAGTACCATACTTAAGTACAGTTTTGAGGTACTTGTACTTTACTTGAGTATTTACGTTTTATGCTACTTTATACTTTATGCTACTCACTACATTTCAGAGGGAAATATTGTACTTTCTACTCCACTACATTTATTTGACAGCTTTAGTTACTTTTCAGATGAAGATTTGACACAACTGATAATATAACAAGCTTTTAAATTGCAGACAAAGATTAGACCAGTAGTTTCCAAACTTTTTGGCGTTTGACATCTTACAAAAAGCAGTGTGTAGTCAGGGTCACATTTCAGATTACTATGAGTTGTTAACAGCTCCACCAAAAAGTAAATAAATAAATAAAAAAAAATCCCTCAAAACTTCACACGCTTCCATTTCAATAAATGTTCAAATGATCCAATATTTCACCAAAAATCAAACATTAGAGAAAAAAATCCAAAAACTGAAAACAGATTTGTTTAACTTTGTTTTTTCTTCTTTCTTCTCCCATTAATCATCTCACAACCCTTTAGATTTATCTGGTGACCCTTTGGAGGGGCCCGACCCCTAGGTCGGGATCCACTGGACTAAACTAGCTAACTGTATATAAAGTAGTTCAAACTAGCTCCACCTCCAGCAGCTACAACAGTAACATGCTGCTTACACACTGATGCTTCAGTATTAATAATCTAATGATGTCACATGTAATAATATATCGGTCAGACAGCCCAAACCACTACTTTTACTTTAATACTTTAAATACATTTTGCTGCTAATACTTATGTACTTATAATTAAGTGGGAGTTTTCATGCAGGACTTTTACTTGTAATGGAGTATTTTTACATTGCTGGATTGGTACTTTTACTCAAGTAAAGGATCTGAATATTTCTTCCACCGCTGCAAGTTTGTCTTTTTTTTTTTGTATAGTTTAACAATATTACACACTTTTCCCAATGACATCACACGGGTTACTGAGAGCACCTATTTTGCTCTGTCCTTTTGTTACCCCTTTCTTGCTCTCCGCTTTTTGCCGCAAATTCTTATCCGCTTAATTTTCAATAAAGTTTTAAGCTTTCATGTGGGTGAAAAAAATAAAGAAGCAACTTCACTGCTTTGCATCAGGAAGCTATACAAACCAGCGGAGGGGCCATGTGTTGCAGTAGTCTTCGCAGTGAGTGTCTATGGGAGGATTGAGTGTCTTGGTTCCTCCTCTGGGGTTTGTGTAAGACAAACTACAAGGCTGTTACGGTCCTATAAATAACAGTTTTATTGCGCGGGGAATTTTAATGCCTTTTACACAAGTGCTCTGAAGGCTTTCGCATGTGCCAACAACAGGCTTGCCTTCAACAGCAGGGTGCGAGGGATGGATACTTAAGACTCTTGTATACACACAAATCAGGATAAAAAATTAACTTATTTTTCAGGAGTAAAGTTTTGCCCTCTTGATTTAATGCTTTGTGGCATTTTTTATGCAGCAGCTTTAATGAACTAAAACAATATTACATGTTTTAGTCACATTACATGTTGACAAATAAAGATCTTTTGTATCAGTTGTTTAATTTATTTAGGTTATGATACACCACAAACCCCAAACCACTCTTTTTCCCCACTAGTGGTAAGCAGGCCTTACGAAAGAGTTTGATGCCATTTTCCCTTCTCTACGGCCAACCAGTCCACCTCAACCAGTGAGTCTTTATTACGATAGTGGTTGTATTATTTTTTGCTTAGGCAGTGGTTTATGTGGGGTAAGTTTTTTTCTTTTTTTTTAAATGGCTGGCTGTGTGGTGGTAACATTTTCTGCTGCAACAAAATGTGAATTCAGTTTGCTGATCAAAATACACTGAATTTCTTCCCAGGACAATAACCTGGAAGGGGCTTGAATAAAAGTCACTTTTATAGTGCAAATGTGATTGCAAGGGACCCCGACAATCTCTTGAGGCATGCCTGGAGATCATCAGACCACACCATGGGAACTTCTCTACTTCATATAATAGAGCAATTCCTGTTATAAAGCCACAATACCATATTTTTTGAATGGATCTAAGAATACCCTAATAACTCACCAAACTGCTCCACGTACCAATTATATTTCAATCAGCAGAGACTGGCTGAAAGAAGGGCTTAAAGAGTAATGGAATCAATTTATTTGACATTTCTCACAACAAGAAAAACTGAAGAGTCTTTGGAATCATCATTTTATGGGGGACGTTACAACAGCAGAACAGGAATATCTCCCTAATGGAGTCTAGACACTGGTGCTGGTGAAGATGTGGAGCAAGATTCCTGATGAGCTCAGTGGAAGGACCCAATGAAAAAAAAAAAAAAAAAAAATAAGCATGAAGATAGTCTTCCCGATTGAACTTTCGCTAAGTGACATGTCACAGACCCAGTAATGCAGGTGCGGCAGCCTGACAGATGAATAGTCCTCTGAACAGTGGAATCCCTTCAAAACATTGTTCAGCGTTGGTCATGGAACCAAACACAAAGGACGAAGAAGCCACAAGTGGAATATAGTTATATAAACAATAGAGTTTTATTGCCCGTTCCACAACATGCATTTGTGTTTTTACTTTGTTTTATTGCAATTCCATAACCAAAATATACTCATGATTTTTTAAGCAGACATCGAGATGACTAAAAAACAGAAAAAGTTTAGTCATCTATGAACAATTTGAATTGTTTGCGAGATTTAACGTCATATATCACCACAGCATTGTGATTAAAAACCACAGTCAATTTTGAAAGCATGCCAAAAGACATCTAAAAAGGTTAAATGACCAATCATGTTTGTTCCTTAGAAAGATTTTAATTTAGAAAAGGTTGCACTACATATAATGGAATAACACTGCTGACTATTTACCCTACTGTTCATATATTTAATTCATATGCCAAAAAATATACCACAGATTGTTTCCTGTGTGTAATTTATGCTCTTATGGCATATTGCCTCAGTCGGAAAAACATTCCAATCTGGAGGCACGAGGAAAGAACATATGAGAGACACTTAGGTCAAAAGCTATTCTTGCACAGATATTTTGTTTTCTGGACCACAAGAGATGCTGTCTGGCTCTTATTTTACTGGTTTTGTGTTTAGCAGTTTAAATGAGTGTAACTGCACATGCACAAATTGCTAACATCACCAAATACTGAGCCAATGACATCAGTGTGGCAGCAGGATGCTCCTCATGGTATCCTTAAAAAAAAAGAAGCTACAATCAACATAATAATTATTCAGATTTTAAAACCACCCTCATGATTATTTTTACTATTAAAATCATAAAAGTGAATAATATACAGGCCATTTTATTTATTCCAGTGTTCACAGCATTGCCACACATACTTGGTGGCAGAAATGTTTTTCTAAGCCACTCTAACACTGGTGTGTCACTTGTGTCTTTCAACCCATGTGGAAAAACGCGTGTTTGGGGTTTGGGTGGCACAAGCTGTGACAAAACCACATGGAAACAGGACATTTCATCGCAGATATATAATCTTGGATCACGGTTCCAAATAATTAGCTTGACTGTAAATGAAGTGTCCTTTTGCTAGATAAATGCCACTGCACAAAAAACACAGTAACACACTGTTTCCCTAATTATTTTTTTATTTGAGAGCAGTATTTCCCATGTATCTAATTTATGATTGCTTTTAAAACTCTCAGTGAGTCACGAGGATGTAAAATATGTCATTCATGGCTTTGCAAGTATTAACAGTCATTTTATCGGCGCTGAACAGAATGACATTCGCTGCTGCTGTGCTTGATTCCACTGAAACACAATCCTATAATCAGCAGTGTCCAGCTGGGTACGTACAACTCTACTGACAGACTAGTATGTAGTGTAAACTAGACTATTTCATCAAATGATCCATGCACAGCATCGTGTCATTGCTGAAAAAGAGCTCTAAAATGAAGTGCATAGTTTCAGCAGGGACCCACGCTTGCAGGGGGAGCCCACATTTTGAGCTTACATAAGTGGGTATTCTCACATCTCAGGCATGATTGATACATATATCCCCTCAACCCAGTGTCATTAAAGGAGAAAAAATCCCTCAGTTACCACTGTGCCACTGTTTCAATACAGCCAAGACACCAAGAGGTATAATATAATTACTTGACTTACGACTAAAAAACAACTTTTTACTCCATGTGACAAATTATTTATGAGTAATTCTTGTCAACATGTCTGAGGACAAACTGCATGCAGGGAATGATGTAACTCAACATCATGAGCTGAACCACAAATCCAGAGCTGCAGATGCTTCATGTGATGTAACTACTTCACTCCACTTGCAAAACAACAAGGAATGTGTGTCAGGATGACCGCAAAGAAAATTCAAAGGCTTGGTAGTGGGTTTTCGGGCATCAAGCTAATGTTATTAGCTGAGAGCCACTTAAAATGAGTCAACAAGCAAAGACTCTTGGACAGGGAAATTTACCAGTGCTTTTATAGAATGAAAAACTAGGTATTAAAATATGTTTTGATAAACTGATATAAAATAAAAATTAGGCCTGAAAACGACTAACTGGGTGTTCAGCCTGAAAACTGCAGATAATACAAGGGGTGTGGTGCTTCAGGTACTGGTGAGACAACTCACGAAGGTGTTTGGGAAGATTTTACAACTCTGGAAAGTTATCACGGCAGCAATCATTTTATCCTCTGTCTCGACAGATGTGATGCACAAAATGATCTATCAAAAACGTGAGCTTGCACGTATTTAAGTGATTGTGCCAACACAATGGTCTCATTAAAGTTAATCTGTCTTACTCTAGTTAAATCTGTCTAAACACTAAAATCAAAGTCCTAAAACTTACCGAAGGACCATACCTGTAATTCTCCATGTTTTATCCCATGCACCGCAAATTGCACATACTAACAAATTGCATACAACATAGTGTCTTAGGGTTTTTGTAATCAGTCACGTAGAACTGCAACAAACAATTATTTTCATTATCAATTAATCAAATATTATTTCCTCGATTAATCAAGTGATTATCATTTCCCAGAGCTCAAGGTTGTCTTTAAATTTCTTGTTTTATCCCGCCATCAGTCCCAAACCTAAAGATATTCAGTTTACTATCATATAAGACAAAGGAAAGCAAAAAATCCTCACATTTAAGAATGAAGAGAAGAGAATGTTGCCATGGCATTTTTGCATGAAAAATAAATTAAATTATTAATTGATTATTAAAATATTTGAACATTTTTTTCTGCCAATCAACAGCTTGAATGATTGACTTATCATTTCAGCTCTATTTATTAATATAATATAATTTCCATATATGTTTTACTAGAAATGAAAGCGTAAAGTAGTCTTCACTGAAACCCCTTATCTGCACCTTTCAGTTGACATGGTCCATAAGTTGTCTAGTAACCAAGAAGTTGCAGGGTTAATTAACTAAATGTGGCCATCCCTACTGAGGTATGTTTAAGCATCACACCAAGCGTTGTACCTGCTCCTGGAGCTCTACAACTGAAGGGTTGTGTGCTCTGACCTCTCTGGTAATATGCATTTACGTTGTATGTGTAAATCATAAAAAAGCTGTTGGCTGGAGTGTAGTGAATGTCAGCTTGTGATTGTGGATTGCATTGTGAGGAAATTGACTTTCCTCCTCCAAGGAGTACAGATAAGGAGCACATGAGCAAAGTTTAAGTTAGCTTTACCCCCAAAAGCAGAGTTACAGAGTTGCCATGCCTCTGTTTAAGAAGAGCATGATCAAAACATATCTTGTTAAGTATATTGTAAGAAAAAAATAATTAATTAATAATAATTCATGTGGATAAAATTTCCTTTTGTGTTTCCACTTTCTGAGAATATGTTCACTGTACAGTCATGTATAAAGACACTTATTATAATCAGTCAGTGAGTGAAGTGGTTCCACTGAGAGATTTTCTCTGCATGTCACCATAACCTACATGGCCAGATTGCCAGATTCTCTCAGTGAAGAAAAAAACTTTGTTGGAAAAGTGAGAGAATGTTCTGGCTGACTGGAAATGAGGTGCCATTATGGCTTTGCCTTTCACTGCACCCTGCATTTAGGAGTCTAGCTGCCACTGGGAGCTGTGATAGCCACTTGCACACCAGAGCAATTTCAAACCAGATCAAACATTTGACAAGTGGCGTGGTGACCATGTGAGGTCCAAACCAAATCAGACAAACCAAGCCAGTCTGGCATGGGGGTTTTCAAAATAACCTTCACTCTTAACTCCCATGTGCCTCCTATTTAGTGGGTGATCTCTGACGTCAAGTTAGGTAGACCTGCGCAAAGGCCACACAGATCTATAATGAGCAAGTTAGCGCAGAGCAAAATACAGACTCTTTATATTTACACTATAAAGTGTGTGATTTGCATATTCTGTAATTTTTGTGTTCTTTGATGGAGCGAGTGTTTGTGTTGGTGAACACAACACAATGAAAGTGTTTAGGAGTCTGGATCTGGTTCATAAACAAATTTTGCCTCAGGTTTCATTTAATATGCATGGCTTTAATGTTGTATGATCTTGGAGATGTAATGTTGTTTATTCTATTTAATTTTATGATTTATATGAGTAAATGCCTGATTTACTTCTGTATGACTGTGTACACAAAATGACAATGCAGAGGTCTGGGATCCTTACGCAGAGTAACCTGCTGGCGTAAGACCTGAGAAGAAGTTCTAAGCTTGATGCAGTTAACTCTACAGTCAGGAGCTAATTCAATAAAGATCTTTTTTCACCCAGTATACTTCTGCAGCTGAGCTTAAAATGAGAGAGGACAGGAGACAGTAACTTAAGTGCTGTGAAAGGGCGTCTTACTTGCCACATTTAAGGCAAACTCAGGCTGCTGTCAAGCAATGTTAAGCACAGCTCTCATAAACTCCTGTCACATACTATATACTCATTATGAATGAACTGCACTATAACCTCTGGATGACCTCTTCCTCTATGTCATAATTCAGAGGTCAAAGATCCAGTTCCAGACAGAGTGGTCAGTGTTCTTCCACAGACATTATGTTATTTTATCTGACTGGCACATACTGAATCACTACATTTTCCTACCCAAATTAATTGTAACCATCATATTAACTAATAACCACAAACATGCCATCAGCCAGCATGTGAGGATCACAGTTAAGGATTTTGGCCAATGTGGCGAACTGGGGTGCGGTTGTGACTATGTGACTCAATCAACCACCAGGCAGTACATATTAGTACCTCCACATGAAGTCATGCTCACAGCTGTAGAGGACAATCCAAAGTAAAGAGATGGGTACAATTAAACAGGTAAACTGTGGGATGCATCACTCTCAATTATAATCAGGGAAAAGCCATAATATACTGCATGCTCACCCAGTTATAGTGTTTTACTGTATGTGCTGCATCCCTGCAAATGCATAGCATCCTCAAAACAATGTGGTAAAGGTTTATGTACACAACAAAATAATATTTTATGGGGTAGCAAGACAGACCTTAATTCAGTCTTTCATTTTTATCATTCCCTGTACAATACGAGCCAGAGTTGACAAGTGCTGCTGATTAATGCCAGTACTCTTAGTCGCATGGCTGCTGGGATTTGTCTGAATGTCTGAAACTGGTCATATTAGTCATCCCTTTTTGCAATCAAAAATATTGTAAACATTTTTTTTAATTAGTTGTCAATAGCTTTTTATTATCAAAAGGAAGAAAAAAGGGTCTTTAGGTAAATATCAGCAATACTCCCTTTTCTTCTCTGCTGCTGGAGCCACACTCACAAACCGCATCTTCCTTATTTAAAGTCTAGACATTTAACATGTAATATTGTGGTTTAAGGAGCAGCCAGCTAATAGGTTGGAGCTATTCATTTCCCATCTATCCCATCAAAAGCTAACAGGTGACTGCATGCAGAATCACAGAGGTCCTGTGCTCACAAAAGCTGCTAACTGCATAAAAACCAGGTGATTCCCAGACAGATGCATTTTTCGGTAGAGGCTATCCTAACACCTATCCTAGTTATTATCTCAATCATATCGATTAAGCATGAAAAAAATAAATTGTGTTTAATACTACTATGAAACACTGTAAGAGATCCATTTAAAGTTGTTGAGGAGATTCTTCTTATATCAGATCAGTCTACAAAAAAATATTTTTCAACAGGTGCAACTGGTGCCTGGTGCAAAAGAGGTTAAAAAAAACTGAACCCTCAATACAACCACAATAATCTGACCAGCACCTTCTCTGTATATTTCAAATTTTCATTCATGCCAGCTGCATGAATGAACAAATAAAGTATCAAGCAAAACACTTACATACAGCATCTGAGCAAAAAGGAATTAAACGAGTCTCAACTTAACATCCTGTCAATTCAATGCTTATGCACTATTATATGCAGCAATTCACTCTGATAATGTTAAAAGATTAAATTGGTGTGAAAATATATGATTGGATTCATTGTGAGGAGTGGAGGCAAGTATCCCTCACGTTCAAGATGATCATTAACCCTCATCCTACCTAGGACTACTGCCTTTTTGTTTCACAGAACATTATTACTTATAATTAATGTCATCTGAAAAAAAAAAAACATTATTATAATTTTTGGAAAGTTACAGTTAATTTAAATATTGTATAAAAAATATATACTTTTCTATAATACAAATTGCAGCTTTTATCCCAAGTACAGTCTTTCCACAAAGCCTTCAAAATGACTGACAGAGTGCCCCCACCTCCCAACAGTGTGTGATATTTTTAATTAGGACCCATGGCAAACATGAACTCAATAAATAGTTCCATGTATTAAAACTACATAGGCGGAATTGGGTGCTTTTGACTGGGGTCCCCCAGGACCCCAATACATTGATATTTTTAAAAAACACTAATTAAAACAAAAACAGAAAACAATGATATGAAGACTTTAGGAACAAATTGACAAAGTCATGAAAAATTGGAATGATAGAATAAAGCACATGTGAGATATGATAAAAAGTATACCTCTGGGGTCTGCGGGTACCCCAGTCAGTAGGATTAAGGTTAATTAAGGCTTCAACAGAAAAATAAGTTAAAATCCATCAGTGATGCAGCCCGTGAAAGAGAAAAAAACAGTCTTCATACTTCTAATCATTACGCTTTTAACTCACCGCTCGCTCTCTTTCTCTGCTACCTCTCACGCACCAGGTGCCAAATATTGTGCGGACGTGCAGTTCTTTCTGTAAATGCCCTGTCATGTCTGAATAAAGCCGTGAGGAGTATTAACATAAAAGACACCTTTGTCTGAATAGGAAGAAGCCATCACTTTAACAGATAGGCTAAGCTAGCAAAGTTATATTTCATGTCTGAAAAGGGCTAAAGAGCAGCACTGAAACACTAAACAAGCTATGTCAGCAAGTACAGAGGTAAGTTTTGATTCTTACTCAGAAAGCTCCAACTGATTACTAACAGTAGGACGTAGTGTTAGTAATGAGTACTTTATAATTGCTTGGAGATCCATTTGGGATCTAGCATTAGTGTTAGGTTGAAAGTAAAGCATTTGCTCCAGCTTTAGCATCAGGTTGGAGGTACAGTATTTGGCCAGGGAGGGGCAGGGGACTGTCTCTGCCTAGCCAGGCCTGACGCCTTACTCAGGCTTTTACGGTAGGAAGGAGTGAAGCACATCGAGGTTTACCGCCATGCTGGGATCACCAGTTTAATGGAGGCTCGCCCTATCCCACATTCAAACCCTGCATCTCTTGGCTCCCTTCCGGCAGCTGGGGTATACTGGGGAGCGTTCCCATGGAAAAGCTGTTAAACTGGCCACGGTAGTGAGGATGAGGAACAAGTTTCCATCATGTTCTAACCAGCTACAAAGAGATTCACATATTGGACTGCCATATAGACGTCTCTACTGTAAGATAGCTCTATTAATTGTGACGCAGTGGGTATTTAGTGGGCAACTGGAATTTTTTCTGCATTTTTTTCCTTCCTTTTTCCATTCTAGTGGCAACAGGTGTGTGCATTGTCAGGTCTGTTCCCCCCTGATGTTTCAGCTGACCTATAAGGGGTCTGAGCAAGCTTGTTTTTGCATCGTCTCCATGTTGCTATGCAGACTGACTTTTCCATTGGCTGGGTTTTACCAGTCGTCCTTAAAGACAAGCCTGGTCCTGATTGTTCCGGATTGTACAGCAGATCAAATTAGGGACTTGTAATGGCCATAAAGTCCATGTCTGAGGCATCATACTTAAGGGTGTGGGCCCACCTCACATTTCCCATCCCCATTTCCTTTCGTCCCCATTTCTGAGTGGGATTGTCAGCTTTTTTTCATTACCAGCTAATCTGGAGGATTTGTAACTAAAACAACATACAGATAAAAAAAAGAGGCACAAATCAATGGGAGAGAGTTATGTTCCACAAATCTTTTTGTTCATAATTGGTCAACACATACATCATGCTTGTTATTCCATGAGTGGGCCCCCTGCTTTCCAGTTGTTTATAAAACCCAATAATGTCCTGTATCACCGTTATTCAAGGTGAATGTCCTACTCTGTTGTGCATGAGTATGTTTTTTTCGGGAAACTCGGGAATCCCACAGCATTTAGCCACTTCAAAACCATTAGTAAAGTTACATACCTAAAGTCTCTGCATTCTTTTTTTCCCCTGATAATAACCATGGGCACAATGTGGGAGCATTTTAAATTACTTAAATATGTAAACAGTAGCCAACATACAATAACTAATTACTAACTGTTGACTGTGGCTGTTGGTTGGTTAGTTTTATCCTCATTTACCCTCTCCTGTGGGCATGTGAACACTGAATTGTTGTTTGCTTTGAATATAAATGATTAAAAAGAGCCAGCAACCAATTCTGAAATGCTTCCAGACTCCTACTTGTGAAATATTGGAAACATTCTTGTTATAATAATATTTTTTTTCTACTCTGCAGGACCCTTAGGCTTTGGAATTATATTGCGGCATTTTGCTGGCGCAGTGATAACAGGTAGCTATCAATCTTACGTTTCTAAAAATGTCTTCCACACTCCTTTGCTTGGCTTTTGATGTGTAAGATCAGCAACGTAATGATTACCTTGTTGCTCAACACCTGTCAATCTAGTTCAGGTCCTCGCGTATTCTGACTTGCAGAATTCTCTTGGAAATAAAAGCAGATATGATCTCTGTTTATGTTGCTATAGCTGAGTAAGTATCTCTGCTCTGAGTGCCTAGATTAGAGGCCTTCCTAAAGGCATCACAGCAGCAACGTGCCAACATTTTACTGCAATTCAACATTCATTTTTTCCAGATTCTTCTAAGACATAACACTTATCTCTCAATATGTGATTCAAACACAAGAGAGATGGGCATCATTGTTTGAATTATTACATGGGTTGATTTAATTCAATGAATTTACTTGAAAGCGACATTGCATGTTAATAAAGGATAACCATTATACTGTAGGTCTTGGACGTCTGACAGCTTATAAAAAATGTTTTTATGAAGATATTTTTGATTACTAATTCATTATTACTATCACTACTTATTGTAGGTAATTTTGAAAGTTTGGCTGGGCAATAGCTTAGTGGTTACATTTTTCTGGGTTTACACCTTATCCAGCTGGTCCCATTTTCCTTCTGTGTTCTCCCCTGTGTGGGTTTCCTCCTAGCACTTATTCAGATGAGGTTGATTGCAAATTGCATGTAGGGGTGAATGTGGTTATCTGTCTGCATGTGTTAACCAGTGATATACTGGCAGACTGTTGAGGGTGTACTGTGTATCCTGTTGGGACAGGTTCCAGCTTCCAACAATCCTGCACAGTAGTCATTAAAGAATACATTGTGAAAAACAGTGAAAGAAGTCCTCATTACTGATTGCAGTTAGGGTATATAGTGCCAGTCAAAAGTTTGGACACACTTTCCCATTGTCCAAACTTTTGATCGGTACTGTACATCTATTAACAACAAAAATGATGTCAAGAAAGTGTTAATACTGTGTAAAATGGTCCTACCCTGTGCTTTTTGAGGAAAGTTTCGTTTTCCAACATATATTAGGACAATTTACACAAAGTGTGAGGCAAGACCATGTCTGCTTTTATTATTTTTGTTTCAGTGTGACATTGAGCTATACTACATATTATAAAGACATTGACATTATCTTCTCCATCCAAATGCATGCCTACAGTATTTTTCTGATTTCTTCACCTAGTTCACAGCTGAACCCTAATTGCAAAAAGTATGTCTTTCTCATCAATGAGATTTGGAATTAATATTTGGTGACCGCATGAGTTGTGATTCTTTTTGTATGTTTATCTGCTCCATGAGTCAGAATGTTTTTTTAGGGCCTGACGTTCTCGGTTTAATATGACAATTTAAAAAACACACCACTTAATTCAGAGCATGTTAACATGTGGCTAGCAGTCATATCCAGAGTGACTTTCAGTGACTGAGTGAGTGGTTTCAGCATCTTGCTGGCGGGCTTTCGGCCAGGACGTACGGCTGTTACTGTGATTGAACCCTTGTCCTTTACATGATGGGACGGTCACTGTAACCACCAGGCCACCCTGCCACCCTGAATAATCGTTATAAGGTTCTCCAAATAAGTAATATACTTGTGGAACAGAAGGGAAACCTTTCCTTGAACGTTGAGTGGGTGGTTGTAAAAGCTAGATTTCTTCACTTTATAAGACCCGAAGCTGCCCTCACATCTGGGAGGAGCTGTTTCCTAAATGATTGCCATCATTTGTCACTGCACTAGCAGCTGGCAGCGAGCATAGGAAGTGGACGTTTGTTTCCTAAAACAGTGCAGCACCGGATGGTGGTGTCAACCACCGAAGCAGTCAGGTTCCTATGGCATATAATTAGCCATGGAGCAGTGTGGTGACAGCATTGCTCCTTTGTCATTCAGAGCTAATATAAGCTTACCTTACCTCACTGGCAAACTAGCCATGTCACCTTTTACTGAGTTCACATTAGCATAAAGCTAGTCTGCGGCCACCATCATCTACGTGTCCTGTAAAATCATCTTAGTAGTAGGAAACTGAACCTCCACCTGCTCACTCATTTCTGTGGACAATATCAGTACCCAAAATATACATGTACTCTTTTGTTGCTCTATTCTTTTTCAAAGCCTTACAGTCATTGTTACAAAATGGACAAAATCTTAGCAGTGCTCAGGTAGTTTGGCCAGCGTACAATAAAAACCTCCAGACACTCTGCTGCAGAGAAGCTGTATTGTAGCTTTTGCCCTGCAGCTATAAATGTTGCAATTTTAATGTGAAAAAACAGGAACAGATAATTTAAGAAATGAAAATAAAATATGACTCTTACAAAGGCCAAGGACAACTTATTTGTAGACATCGGATATGTTTTTGACAGCTTGTTTAAAACTCTTGTCAGCATTGTCACCTCAGTGATAAAGTGATAAACTCTAATGTTTACAGTTCCTAAACTCAGTGGTTGATTCAGTCAAGCACATTTAGTGATTTCAAAGTAAACATCTTGATAATTTGAGAACTCATCCTTGCTGTGATCACCACAATATGTGCACAGCTAAGGGCAGTCCGGGCAATGCAAAAATACGGTCATTAACATAGAGAGTGGCAATTTATTTAGTTTTATTTTATATATATATATAAGACAATATATTATTGAGTCATTTGACTGAGAATCCTTTTGCCCTTTGGTTTACAATAAACTCATATGCCTTGAAAGCCTATATCATAAATATCATAAACAACCATAATTTAGCAATTTGAATAATGACATATAAGAGTCATGACTTTGTTTCTGTTTTGTGTGATGTTATGTGCCTCCCTCAACATAACATGAAATGCAATTGCAAGAAGTTAATATAGCCAAAGTAACACAGCAATTAGTCCTTGGAGTCCTTGTAAAGGTACCTGTTAATAACCACCTGCAGCAGAGCAAATATTTCTGTAATCATAAATATTTCACATTTACAGGCTGCAGCCTGTGTAGTTTCAACACATAGTACTGATACTTGATAACTGGATGAAATACCATTCTGTTTTACACCTACGCAGCTTAGTGAGACCTTATTTTGATCCTGCTAATCAAATCTTGCATAAAGCGATAATGTTTTTAGCATATAGTCAGAACAGGCCGTCACACTGAGCCTGACAGTAGCCTGCTACTCAACACAAGAGCCGCAGAGTCTGTACAATAACCCACATTGGCTTTCTTGCTAAAGTCTCCTTCTTATCAATGTACAAACATGAACACACATCTTGTCCTGCACCTTAGCCTGTTAAACGAGACAAACATTTACCAGGGAAAAGTGCACTGCTAACGTCAGTTTGTAGGCTAGGTAGCTAATTAGCTACTCAGCTGCAGCACATAAACCCTTTCATACATTGTGGTCACCACAGTGGACAGCTATTCAAAAACTGTTTTCTTGTATATGCATGGGTTTTGATGGTATAGTTGCACATCAGCCACCATAGTGGACACTACTGAATCATCTAGTACACTGCTATCCACTGGCCAGTTGTTGTGCCCCATAAATTTCTCAAAACCAAGATGGCTGACAGACAGCCAGAAACTCTGAGCAGCTCAGGGATATCTTGCTAATCCTTCCATAGTAGGAGACCCTTGCAGGTAAATAAAATTTGGTAACATCAAGTAACAACTAAGGAAAAAATGTACATTCAAATGCTAACTTTTTCCCTGTTAGCAACACACTGTCTGCACATGACTTGTAGCAACAGCAGTTTGTGTGCTTTGTCTCCACACCGTGTAACACTCTGGCAGCCTGCCAGCTGCTGTCAGTCAAACACAGACACTGACACGCCCCACCAGCTGGGTGAGACAAAAAGGAGCATTTCTGATATTTCCCCAAAGACCTTTTTTCTTCTTAATAATATAAAATGTTGTTTTATTTAACATGTCATTATTTTTGACTGCAAAGAGGGATGATTAAATATCATTTCAGTTGGGCTTTAAATAAGAATATTGACACTCTACTTATATAATCAATCTATTTATCTTGTCTTGTCATGCTCATTTTGGCTGGGCTGTAGTAGTTATTCAATTCGAGGATACACTGTACTTGCACTAAGTGTACTGTGTTTTTGATTGTGTCTGTCTGTGTGTATACTGTATGTGAGTATACGGTACTGGGTACTGTATGTTTATGAGAGGCTGTCTAGGCCAGAATTGCAAATTTGGTTTATATACATGTATGAAGTATAAGTACATACATGACACATAAATACAAACTTACATACACAAACATACACTTAAAGGCATACAAAATATATTAAAAATACTAACAAATAAATTGATCCTCCACACTGCAACGTCTCAGATCTCAAAAGCAAATCAATTACAGGTATTAAAGTGAATGTGCACAGTTTCACATCACTGAAAGCTTTGACTCAGTTGATTTTTCACACTGTCGTCTAGCTGCAGATATTGGTCCAAACTAAGAGCCCAATTTGGCTTTGTGCCCTCTATTATACCATTACACAGTGTTAGGCAGTAATGACAAAATCATAGTACACTCCATATCGATATAATCTGGGGCATGATGCTTTCAGAAAAAAATGAAAAAGTAATAATTTGTAATTCCGTTTAATTTTGATATGATGATCAGGTATATACAGTTCCAAGATAAGTTTTTAAACATTTCCCAAAAATCCTAGTTTCCAAAAAACTGCATAAGTGTAACTCAACGACAGGCTGAGGAGCTCAGATACCCAAAAGGAGCTTGGAGCAGAACCATTACTCTGTCACATTGAAAGTGGGTTTGGGTATCTTGCAGGATGCATCCCATATAGCGCCCTTCGGAGGTCTTCCTAATGTGTAAAAAGAAGATGGATGGATGGATGGATCTTGAACTACCTTCAAACAACATAAACATAGTCATCTGACTTTTATATTAGACTTTTTTTCAAGCACAAGGAAATGTTCATGTTTGACTGTGTGTGGCTCACTGATGAGTGTTCATTGTTTCATGTGTGTGCATGTGAGTTTTTCAGTTGTGTGAGTGTGATTTTTCATTCATTTGTGTGCGGTATCACTTTTACAGTTTGTGCGTCCTTTCACTGAGACTCTGTGTATGCATGGTTTCACTAATGTGTGTGAAACATTTTTAATATTAGGCTTAAGGTACGGATTATGGTTAGTATTCAGTCCATGAAAGTCCTGACAAGATCATGAGTTTGGGTGTGCTCTGTGTGTTTTTGTGTGGTCTGTCTAATACTGTCTGTTCTGGCATGGATTTTGTTTATATGGCAGCATGCCTTGTGTTTGCATTGCACTTTACAAGCTTAACAGACCTCTCAAATGTGCCTATTGTAGTTTCATAAGAGTTTTGTCATGTCTGACTGCATCCGATCCTGATGTGTCTGCACTGTTTACATGTTGTTTCAGTACAAGGCTCTGTAAGCCTTAACTAAAGAGTTTGTGTGGCCGCTGCAGTGGAGTGCTGTGTCAGCCGAGGTCCGCCAAACTACTCTTGGCAGTCAGCCATGTTGTTAGAGTGTTCCTGCTGTCTTTACCATGTTGTCTCCTGCCCTGCCGTATCCTCCCTGAGGGAGATTCTTCTGCTCCTCCCCATTCCTCTTCCTCTCTCTCTGCATCTGACTGACACACCCTTGGGGCTGCACATTTCTGCACAATCACCATTGTTCAGATACGTGTTGTAGTTATATAATGCATTTTAAATAATCTCATAGGCTGAGTCAAACTCAGTGGATGAGCCAAGGAACCTCAAATTTTCTGACTAAGTAATGTCAGACTGGCGTCAAGGGAGAAATGCACGAGGGAAGAGGTTGCAAACACAGTCTGAAGCAGTCACCAAAAAAAAAAAAAAAAAAAATACAATCTGTACTAGGTTAGCTAGTTAGCTTAGCTAGTCTTTCAAGATCATGAATGAGTGATGAGTCACTGTGATTCATAATTCCCGCAATTCACTCGCTGACTGTGGTTCTTTTGCCCCACCTATTGAGGTTTTGAGATCAACCACTGAGATTATATTAAATTATCTTATATCTAGATGTTTAGTATTATTACTAAAAATCATAATAATAATAAAATAATAATTTTGCAGTCATTGCCTTTGACTCACTTATTGTCTTCCCATTTTCTGGTTACCTTGCGAGGTAGCTGGATTCACGAGATCACGACATCACAAGATCACGCAAGAATCCATTTTGGCAGGCTTCAAGTTATGTGCTTGTGTCCAAACCACTGGTGGATCGGACCATTCAGTGTCCTATGAGGATTCTTGTGTGATCTCATGGTCTCTCGAATCCAGCTGCCTCACAAGGTAAGATGGGGATAGACTGATGGTTCATCCAATCACTTGCCAAGTATTTTTTTTGAAAGTTTTCCAAACAGTTTACAAAGATGGCTTCTTCTGAGATGGTTTTGTGTAATAAACCATCTAGCGTGTCAGGTTAATTTTCTGGTGCCCACCACAGTACTATTGTGAATTTCATTTACTATTTTCACTCATTCTGAATTGAAGTCATTTGGTCAACTGACTGGACAGGAAACGCACAGCAAAGAAAAACATCAAAACTCGATCTGCCTTTGATCTGTTGAAACACTTGATGAGGAGAGGCTCCTCAGAGTGCTATCAAAGGTTATAGGAAACACGGTTGGAGACCTGGGCTCATCCTGTGTGATCTGTTTTGAGAGTCATCTGAGGTAGACCATTTGTTCTGGGTGGGGATGTTGATCTGAACTAAATAAAGGGCTGGAAACCCAATAGTGGTGCCACGAGTAGGAAGAAATACCCGAAAGGCGTCTGACTAGTGCAATTTGGCACTGAATAAAAGGCTTCGTGTCATTAAATGCAAGACTATTAGTTTAGATAATGTATTTCTGGAGTGCTCTGCATAAACATCAATCTCAAGAGCTTTGTTAAAGAGGAAATTATCACTGCCAGAATTTGGATTGATATCAGTACATAGCGAATCTAGGAGTTTTCTGCACAGTCAGTCCCTGTTATGGTGTCATTTGACAGATGGATAGATGCATTGCATGGTGAATCAACTTGCCTCAGGAATTTTACTTGTTACATGTTAAAAGACATACAGATTAGCACGCACAACGCCAGCCCATTTCACAAGAAGAGAGAGGATGAGTTATCCTTTTATAGTTTATCCTATTATACGTTTGATCAGTTGATTTGTACACGGTGAAAAAAGAGAAAAGAAAGACTAAGAAATAAAAGTAAGATAACTTAAAAGTCTTTTATAACGACGTCACCTAAAAAAGAATTAGTAGAAAAAACATAAAATGTCACAGGAAAAAGGAAGATAGGTGATGTTAGAAAATCAGTTTCTAAAATTCACCAATAAGTAATCAGTAAGTTCATGTGTGATCACTTTGTCAACCAACTTTCATTTCATGCTACTTTCTAATTTCAGTTAAGTGTAAAGATGTTGACAAAAAAGTTGCTCATCTAATTTTGGAGCAAATTTTCTTATTTATTCTTTCAATATGAAAATGGAAATTCGATCATCGTCACTTTCCACAAAAACAAAATTAAACAGCCTATGCAGTGTGTAGCACCCTCTGAGGGTACAGTGGCATCTTTTTTGCAGCTGAGGAGTTGGAGCATGAGTCAACAAGAGCAATTAGAATTCAAAGCATCAAAGCAAACCCCCTCCCCAAGTAACAACCAAGAAACTTCCCTTCAGCAGTTCGTTTTGTAGTTAGTTAAGGTTTAATTATCCTTTTCTTCCTTGTCCTTTCCATTACTTATTTTCTTTGAAAGGAGAATGTGTGAGGTGTGTTAAGCTGTAAATTACCAAACAAAACTGCCAGGAATCAGATAATGTAGTCTACCTGAGCTCTTGTGGTCTTCATGTAAGCACTTTGGCACTCATCTCCTGGTGTTTTAAAATGAGTCACTAAAAATCTGGTTGTCTTTAATGAGGGTGATACCTTTTCCTGTTTGCAGGATACACTCTTCTGTGGACATATTCTGGTAATTTGGTAATTTTCCACACTCATTTATGTGAGGAGAAGCGGAAACAATTTCAGGCAAGGGACTAAAACAGGGCCCCACAAAATATCTAAGCAGTCCCCAACTAAACAGCAGTTATCATCAAAGAATATTATAATGCCTAGAGATGGTAATTACAGTTTTATGCGAAGAAATGCCTTCCTCATTTATCAAGCACTATTTCAACTTACAGTATCAGACATTTCATAACCAAAGTAAATGTTGACAGATGATTTTCTTATTTTATATAATATGGATAATAATCCCTGATTGAAATAAACAGTGGAATTTAGGCAAAAACTGCAAATTTCAACCCTATTAACTGCAAAAAAATTTTATTTTATTTTTCAGTGGATGAACTGACTATTCTAGACAACTCCAGCTGTTCTCATCCATGCTCCACAGCTATTTCACAATTTTCGATTCCCTGGCTCCAGCCAAGTGACTAAGATGGTGACAAGCTTCAGTCCCTTACATGAAATGTTACAGATGTGATATTGTTTCATTTAATTTGTTTTTAAGATACCGGAAGAGATAAAATAACCTAGTATTTAGAATAAAAAGCAGAGATAAGAGAAAAGTGCAAAAAAAGTAGCGGACATATGTGTCTTTAATTTCCTGCCTTCTCCATCATCTCACAACCCTTCAACTTTATCCAATGACCCCACTGTTCATCCCAAACTCCAGGTTGGTAACCACTGCTCTATGGATTTTAGCAATTAATCAAATTGTGGACCTGACTGATATTGACATCAGCTAATAAAACTCGAACCAAAAAGTTTCAGTTTTCATTAAACTACTCATATTCCCAAAAGCAGCTATAGTCAACGATGTTTTCTCTACTTAACTTTTGATGTTGTATTCACATGGATCTTACACAGTGGTGCAGTTCAATATCAAAATCTTTTTTGCCATCCATTCCCTAGCTCATACTGAAATTGATCGGGAATGAATGACTGTAAATTTGTCATCTTATTCAAGAAATAGGTTATTTTAGGGAAGGAAATGTTAGTGTGCCTCTGCAAATCAGCACGTATTCAGCCACCGCACTCTTGGATGAATATGCCAGCCTGCATCACTTCACTTGACTCAGTGCCTGTCGCAAAGAAATCGAACTCTCTGGTCACGCCCTCCTTGGTGAACCACAACCTTTAGGCAGGGAAACGGACAGCAGGAAAAAGCTCATCAAACTGCGCTTAACATCTTTGGAAACTGTTACTCAGACAATGATATTAGACTAATCCGACTTCACCGTCATCCAGCACATAACCATACAGCTTACCAGGCGACTCTAGCACTCGCTCTATGAAGACATGGCTGCGTCAGGTTCAAATCATCTGCTGTGACACTAACCATACTTGGCACTATGACTTCAGTCAAACTGGTGTGACTACCACAAGGTCTAGCCACAGAGAGGCTAGCCCGACTGGCATGAGCTTAATCGCTACCATATGTGTGTAATCACAAAACGTGTAGTTGCACTCTGGTTTCATGAGCATATGGTTATGGCAGCAATGATGATATAACATGCTGAAAGAAATGCACTTCATTTGGTTTTTGTGTCTGTTTGTGCTCATCTGGTTAAAAGTTCAAGTGGTAATCCACAAGATCCTTATTTTGTCATTCTGGCATCATTTTTGGTGTGAAGCGTTCATTGCTGTGGTGTTCCTGCACTCTACTTCGCAGAGTTCACTCGTCAATCAAACAATGCGGCCAGTGCAATGATGTCTTTTCCTTTAATTTTTTGTTGATGCCAGTGTAGCTTCTGTTGATGGCTAAGTCTGTAGCATTGACGGTCTTTTATTTTCTGTATTCTTTTGTTTATTTGAAAGAAAAACCACTGCTACTGAAAACATGCACTTCCTGTGCACCACAGAGTTTTTTTTTTGTTCCCACTAAAGATATGCCAGACACTGGGTGTTAAGGACGACGAATCAAAAAGCTTTAATACAACACAGGCTGACTGGGTAGCCTGATAATCACACTGAATTGTTATTTCATCTTAATGCAGTATTCAGTCTAAATTGTGTTCATGTTAGCTGTTTTTGGATTAGCTGTGGGGTTATTATTTTGCCCTAATGAATTGACATATCCATCCACCAACAGAACTTTCAGTTGACATGGAAGCTATGGTGGCAGTTGCTTGGAACAGCTGACAATGTTTTTCATACAAATTGAAGAAATATGCAAATTTATCAACAACATGATTGCATTTATCTCATCCACATTTTGTTGTAATTCATGGCAATTTCTCCATTGCCATTTTTCTGGCTCTGGTACAGCCAGATGACGTCCCCATTCTTAAGGCCCTCTGTAGAGTTCAACATGGACGCTGCGGTCGTGCTTATCTGTTAGTTTTTCTGTTTAAATGTTCTGTTTTATTTGAATCACTGAAAAAATGTAGGCAGCGATCCAGAGGTCTGGAACCACACTAGATTGAAGACTGACTCGAAACTGACACGGCATTACTGGAAGCTTGGAGTTTTGTGGTAATCATAGTGGAGTCATTGATACTGATCTGTAACCTGGTAGCCCTAATTGTTTACAATTGCCACAGGTCTTAAAGATGAAGCCTAAATGATGAATGTGCATACCATTTGCTTACAGGAAACTATTATCAATATCAAAGCATATCCATCTTCCTTTTAATGCCTAACACCAAATGGTGACACTCGGCACACCCTTCAGGCAAAGAAAACTAGAAGATCAGGCTGTCACCATTTCTCATGTCTCATCAAACCTGCTGAGTCAAGATGTAGCTTTTGTTTTGATTCTAGCATGCTGTAACAGTCCCTCAGTGTAGGGCAACATAGAAATCCCTTAGCTTACTGGCTGAAGATCAACTTTTCTTCCCGCTGTATTCTGTGGTCCATTTCGAGGTGGTCCCCACTCATAGATGGAGACCCCTCTCCCACCCTTCGCCCCTCCTTGTTGTTCTGTTCAGACGTTTCTGTTTTGTATCAGCTTAGTTTTCCATATACCTGTTTTTGCGCAGCTGTGTTGCCCTCTATGGAACCTGGTACACTGCGGGCTCTGTGCTAATGTGCTTCAGAGAACTGTGCTCAACTCCAATTATGCTCGTGTTCAACCCCCACACAACCACCCACACAAACACACAGAGACATACACACATACAGTGGTGGTAGTGATGGTGGATGATGGTGTGGCGGGCAGCAGGGTGTATGTATGTGTGCGTGTGCTGAGAAAGGGAATGCCTGGATACTGTCTTTTGCAAATTCACTGGTCACTCTGCTGGTAAATTTGGATTAACTCAGAAATGGTAAGCAGTGAAAAGGGTATTTAAGGGTATTTTGGTGATCTTGATCAGTCATCTCCCCGTTAATAAGAACTGAACAATCAGTGAGTTTAAGTATAATCTGTAGCCTTTGCTCCATTTAAGAATCCTCATACTCCTACATTTGAGGGGGGTAATATCTCACTTGTTGAAATGACATTTTGTGGTATAATACTTAAATATTTTCATATTGAAAATGACAGCTTATAAAATGATTCCTAGCATTAAGTTAAGCACACTATAGGTTAATATTTGTTTTAAATACTGAAACCTATGAGAAGAGGTGTGAGATTTTGAGTGAGTTAGAAGCCTACAGTATGCTGAATGTGAAATATATTCTTGAGTTTGAAAATACAGTAGCAGTTTGAAAGAAAAAAATAAATTCAAGGTTCAATTATTAGCTTTTTATGGAGTTTACAACCACTGAAAAAAGAGCGATCCAATACTTATATTTACATGGCAACTAAAATATGCAATGTTGCTTTGATGTGTAGTTGGCACATTGAAATAACAGTGTAGCCTTCTGACCTTTCACTTTTCACACATTTTTCACAAGCTAATTAATCCAAATACCAAGGTCCTGGACAAAACTATTAAATTTATCGGCTTAAATTATTGATATAACTGTAATTTCAACTGGAAAATGCAACCCCTGAAATTGACGAGAAGTGATTCGCTACGTATCGCTCTTTTGGAGTTAACATTCATTAGTGACAGCTGTCTGCCACCATCGACATTTGTCATTTTAATTGGCGAAGTTGACAATCATCGCCGGCTACTCTGTGCTGATGAGAAAGAAAGAATCTTGGAAAGTTGGACTTCAGCAAATCCATGTGTTCTGCCAGGCAGGATGTCAGAATTCAGAGTCACTCGCACTGATGTGCCCAAATAATTTTCACAATCAGACACTGTAGAAGCCAATTCTCTCTTTATTACCAGTGTGTTTTTTGCCACCCTCTACAGGCTTGGAGGAGAGGTGATAAAGGCCTGGCCAAGAGAGGCCCAGGTGTTGTTGATTGGAAGCTCAAAACTTTTAACATCTGGTCTTTGTTGCTGCTGCCTTCTGTTTGATTTTGTGTATACTACAAAGTATTAAAGATACATTTGTTTTATTTTTTGTAAACCTGGAATCTGGAATAAAGCCATTTTGAGTTCAACTTTAACTTCATTTTGGACATTCCTCATGTCCTTTGCTTTTTCATTTTTTTGCTGCTCAAAGCCACCACAAGCCACCACAAGAAGGGACAAAAGGTCACTACACACACTCTAATTTTCAATCACATAGAAGAATGAAATGCTCACACTGTAGGCTGTAAGGCAGAGCAACCCTGCAACACCAGCAGGCTGAGGTAGACAAAACACTGTTGAGTAAAATAATGAAAGTATCAGAATTTGATAAGCTTTATTTAAACAAACAAACAAACAAAAAGCATTCTGATACATAAAACAATGATGACTACCACTTGCCTGACAGTTGTGGGGAAATTACATAGTGGTCTTTCCACACAAGTGACAAGGTAAACATTTGACTCAAAGATAAGTGGTTGCTTTCTCACTGGGAGTGGTAAGGACTTGATTCCGGACACAAAGGACATGAGCTGTGTTTCCAGTCTGATCTTAAAGTGAAGGGCAAGTGGAGCAAAGTGGGAGGGAAACGTCACCATGAGTAGCTTCCTGTACAGTAAACCCTATAGCAAAATGCTCTGTCATATCCATTCAGTTCAAGGATTTGATTGCTGTGTTTCACAGGAAACAGCTTAAAAAATAATTGACTGACTATTAAGGTCATATATTTTAAGCTAAACGTGATTTCCAGTTAGTTTAAGACCTTATAAATACCAGTCCTATTTCTTGTCCTGGAAGCAGCTAACAATGTTGATGTTGATTTCTGCTCTTTATTTAGTTGCCGAACTCTCAGGGGCATCTGATATTTTTACAATCATTACGGACACTTCTGGGCTCCCAGTTAGAGGCCTTGAACACAGCAAATCAGTGTGGTTTCCTATCTTACAAGATACAGGACAGGAACAACTCCACCACATCCTTACATATCAGGAACCTTAACAATGTTGAGGAGGTGGAGAAACATGGGCCTCTTAGATAAACCAACCATAAGAATAGCCTTTTCCTCACTTTCCCTTTTCACTCTGTCCCACCTTATTTTATTTAATGTTTTTTCTTCCTCAGATGACCTTCTCTTGACAAGCACTGTTGATGTATGTCAGATTTTCTGCTGAGTTGCTACATTTGTGCAACACCAAAAGGAAATACTCTTTCTTTGGCTCACTGGTATAGCAAAATGCACCATTTTCAGATCTGTCTTAAAATGTTTTATCCCGACTAAAGTCACTTAATATTCATAATCTCCTGTCTCAGCATCATCCTGTGTACTTTTTTGGAATCATACTTATTCTGTTCATGAAGTGATAAACTTTAGATCTTTCTCTCATTGTCTTTTCCTCTGAGAAAAGAGGTGATATTAACTTGATGTTCTCCATACTTGATGAAATCTATTGTAGCAATGTTTACCTCAAGAGGAAGTGCACAACCCGAAGTTCAAACATAAGACTCATGTAGAACTCAGGAGAAATAGTAAGATAATCAGAAAGGTTGTAAATACAACAAATATACAAACAAATATATTGTTTTAGCATACTATTTATATATTACTTATATATTAATATGTGATTTATGTATTATTATATGTATTACTATATGTATTACTACGTTAGCATCAGTAATGTTTGATTGTCTGACAACTTGTGGTTCTTGCCCTATGTAAAGCTGTGTACACTGTTGCTGTGTCAACAGATCTCACAAATTAAGTGGTTAGGGAAAATATTACTAGAAATGATAGGGAAGATATCCAAAACTACAAAAAAGAAGAGCTACATTATAAAAAAAGTTTTCCTAATTTTCTTAAATTTATCAAATTGATTCTTTCTGAAATTCCTACAGTTTCTACAACTTTCTGTATCGAGTCGTGCAAGGAAAAGTGAAAAACATAAGACTGCTCCAGAAATCAAATTCCATGAAGCTCAGCTTGCAATTACTAAGAGGAACCACGAGACTTTGTAACAGTGACAACCTCTGCTTCACATTTTCCCTGGTGGCCATGTTGAGGCCAGGGTCTGCATTTGAGTCAATTTAATCCTATCAAAATAAACTTTGGAGAGTGATCTGATTTGTACAGCACCTGCAGCATTACAGGTATGACTGGTCCAGTCATTCCAAATGAGGGTTCAATTGTCTCCAACCAACACCCATATGCAGTATACATATTGTTTCATTTTGGGGCTTGTCCGCATGTTTACATGACAAACCACTGAAATATTATACAAATTGTCATGTGCACAAACCACATTTGAGAAGAAATAAAATCCATATCAACACTTTCTCCATTACAGAATTTTTTGGAGAGAAGTGGAGCTCAACGCTGTTGAATTGGCTAAGCCTTGCGGGGGAAAAAAGTACACATCGGCAGTATGAAAACAGTATTACAGGATATTACAAAAGCTATAGGCTTCAAAATACAACCAAACCATAAAAAACAAAGCACTTACCATTAAAACCAATGGCCTGTACAGATATAGTCTATAAAAATCTCAATAGTAATTTTATTGGACACTCAGACGGAATTCAACCTGTGGGTTTACGTCGTAATAGATGCATGCTATTATTTGTCCAGTCAATACATGTGGAAATGGGTGCAGGCATTGGAATAACGAAATGAACTATTCAAGATAGAATCTGTCTTTGAGATGAGATATTTTAATGGAATCAGAGGGAGGGGTGCAACTCTAACTAACCTGTCTGTGGTGGTTTTTGACTCTGTGAGATAAACCAAGGAGACATAATGTTTTTCCTCCCCTCCCTATGAATGCAGCATAATAGCCAATATTCACTTGGAGGCCATTCTACTTCATTCTGCGGCTTGACACTGAATATAGGAAAAGCAATGAAATGGAGGGTTTGCAAATCACATCATAATGGTCATTATTTGATCTAAGTTGCAGATGCTGCATAGTTTTTTTCTGTCTTTAAACATTACATTACACTTTTATAATCTCGTCTTGTATATGTAACCTAACTAATTTGATTAACTGAATTACTCGAACAATTTTTTACAAGTTATATAACAATAGATTTACTGTATAGTGTATGCCACGCCATCCTGTGTGCTATTACAATTTATATAGGATGCTGCATGTGATCTAAATTTACCCACAGTTGTATTTGCTTTAAAAGGTGGTACAAAACACCTAGTAAGGCAAGTGCAATGTGGTGATGACAAGAAAATGGGCGTTCCTCTGTCACAACACACATTAGGCTTATTTGACAACTTGTGAAAAAGAGTAAAGACCAAAAAACATGAGTCAAGCAAATAGCAGACTGGACAAATTAAATGGCTTTGTTCCTCAACATAGAAGACTACAGCTGCATACATATGTTGTTTGCAACAACTGTGTTTTAAGCAGTAATGAAATGTCTCTTTCACTAACTAAGTCACAATATCTAGAACAATTGAAAAACATCCTGCCTTGATATGTCAGTGTCACATTTAAGGACACAACAAAGTAGGTGATATCTCATTGCTCTCACTTGGAAGCGTTCATATGTTAGCTGCCTTTCTGAACATATCAAATGCTGCGTAGTAAATATTTTGTTCAGCATGAAGCCAATCATCAGTAACATGTAACTGTGATGCAGATAAACATAATTTGTTCAACAGAATCAAAACGTCCAATTAGTGACACTGTTTTCACCATTTACAGAGGGGAGGATTTAAAAGTGTGGGTTGGAGGGGGGTCTCAGCAGACTAGTGAATTAGCTGGAAATTTCTATTGCTTTCTTTGGCGGAGGACCACTTCCTCTTGCACTGTGTGCTGTGTCCCAGGTGTGCTGTTCTCAACCTCAGAGCTCTGTATTAAAACATATGCGGCAGACCGCACTGGGCAATAGTCACCAACCACTTAAAACTTCACTCAGACTTCACTCATTGGTTTTGGATTTTTCCCTTTTTCTGATTGTGTTCACAGGGAATATTTCAAATCAGTCAGATGGTGTTGTTAACAATGAAGTGCAGTGATTGTTTAGTGCTTCCCATACAATTGAATTATTATCTTGAAAAATTACATTTTATATGTGATTTTGATCTATCATATCAACTTGTATGATTTATATCTCTAAATTTAGATTTTATCTCAGTTTTTCTAGCTTATCTCTGTTGCATCTGCTACATTATCATTCAGGAATATCCATTTGGGTATTGTGACTGGCCCTTCTACTGCTTACTATTGGTTGCTTCAAATGAGTGGTGAACTCAGAATTGAGATATGCCCCAGTTTTTTCCAACTTGCTGTATGTAGGTTGCTGAATCAGTGGATGAGAGCATACGCTTTCTAAATAAAAACTCCATATATGTTTAAATGCTTATTATGCACCCAATCACAGTCGAAGCTCTAATCAAATTTTCCCATTTGGAAGGCATTTGCTTTGGCTCTACACATTTGTCCTTTTGAGTCGGAGACTTACACACAGGACACACCCTTAGTAATCTCAAATCCAGATTTCAGTTTTACATCAGGGAAGTTAATTGGCGTTAACCCTGACCACTCAAAATCAAGCCTTGCTCTCCCTGTTGATGTAATTTGCTCCATTAGCAATGAGCCAGGAGTGGAAGTGTGATAAAGGATGCCATTCCTATACTGTAGATCCCACACAGATCAACATCATTTTGAATTGTTTGTTAATCTATCATACTATTGGCCTTTATAATATGGCTGCCTATTATCTAAACACTTTCAATATATACAACCTGTATAAGGTTAACAACACTAAATTTGATACAATTTTAAAAAGAGAAAAGTAGCATCATGAGCGCATTTACTTTATTTTGCAAATGTGAATGGTCATGTGCTTTGCATTGTTGCAGTGTATGGCCATCTTCAATGTTGAGGGTTTAAATAGCCCATGTGTTGCAACTTGCTTTAAGGGCACAGTATGTCTCAAAATATTTTTCCAGTGTTGTCATTGTCACTGCTCAATGTGTACATTTATGGCAAACATGTCTAAACTAATCATTAAAATAAGGACTTTGTACGATTATTTACGAGCACTGATGAAGGAACATAATGCGCCAACCCAACCCAAACAGCGCGCCTCTGTTTATGGTTACCATTTCTGCCATCTACTGAGTAACTAATGACTCACCCATGTGGCTCAAGATGTGGCGTTCTTCTTTAGCTAACGTAAACTTATGAGATAATCAAACCTCCGGTTCACCATGGAACCAGTATGGAGGTGTGGCTTTGGGTAGACCTATTTTGTTTTGGAATGCCAAATTGTCATTTGTCTCATCTTCCCTTGGCTGTTGTTGACTGTCAAAACATGGCAGACGTCCATAATGTAAAACAGACGAAGGCCCTCCCCATGGCGACCCTTCCAGGAATTCCCCTTGAAGCTTCCGTTCCTGTCACTTGTTGTTGATGCGATGGGTAGAGGAGAAATGGCCAACTGCCTGGGTACCACAAGCAAGCACAGTTCCAGCTCATGAAGTGCTTTGGTTTTTGCATTAGGCTGCAGCAATAAAGTCAAGCTGGGGCTGCTTAGAGTTCTTATCTTGAGGTTTAAGGTTTGTTGTTGGTCCGGCCAACAGGAAGGGAATGGTGACACGAATTCCCTGTTCATATTCCCATGACGACAGTCTCTGTGCTTGCCATTTGGTGAACACAGCCCGTTTCCTTCCCCACAAAACTGGAAGAAAGGTTGACGTGCTATTTTTACTTATGAGACTGAGCTTTGCACTGAGAGGGCCATATCATTCAGTGACCCACAGTCATTAGAAAAGGAAGTGTGTGTGTGAGTGTGTGGTTGAGGAACACTTTATCACAGTTTAGTCAGTGGTATGCAAGATGACCATTAAACCAAGCCCTCAAACTGTGAGGGCATTTAGCATTTGATGACAGAGTGACCCCAGATGTGTCTAAAAGTGAGCCAGAATGATGGCCGCAGTCTTACTGTGTAACCAACTGTCATGTTGGCTGCAATACAATATAAGCACCTGCTGTATTATTAGTAAGGCATTTATTTAAAAAGCTGTCAAATTAGAGCACAAGATCAGTTTGCTTGAAGTGTTTTACTGTGGCAAAGTGGTCTTTTAACTTCATAAAGCTTACAAGTGAGAGAAACTGTTGCAGACATTACCACATGTATTATGAAAAAAACAGCTTCTGCACAGCCTTAATGGTCTTAATGAATTAATCAGAAGAGACAGGCACAGCTCACTGCTGTATCGAGTTCCAAAGTGTCAATTGTGATTTAAGACATGAAACAGTTGAGAGAAGACAACAGATAAAACATGTGACTGTAACTTATGCGCCAGGTTAACACTTCATGTTATATGATGATCCAGGTCTGACACAAAGAACTTAATTTTCAGCATGCCTTCCAAAACAATCTGTTTGGATTAACTAACTCAACAACTCACCGTTGCATTGGTCTACATTCAGCCAAGTAAATGGCAATCCTATCATCTGGACCTAATAATATCACCCTTAGTGGTAAGTAAGTGTGTCTTTTGGGGTCACTCTGTCCTGGTAGATTTTAAAAGGTTCATTCAAAGAAAGCTATTCACTTTCAAAGCTATTAAAGCATGGCAAGTTATAAAACTGATTTCTTATTCAATAAAAAAGTATGTTCTTATAATGACTAGATTGTGTGGCCAGAAAGAAGGTTTAAACATCAAAATAATTTAATTAATGTGAATGTTAAATAGTTTAAAATTCATCATTTGTTTCTACATCTATACTGCATAGCATTTATTTATAAAATTGAACATGGGCATGAGAGGTTATGTCCCTGGAAAGACTAAGCATCTGACAATGTCAAAAACAAGTTTATCAGATTTTCTGAAAACTGATTTATGTAAATGCCAATGAACACGTTATCTGTCAACTATGTCAGGATATTGTCAGTGATGCTCCATGCAAAAGATTATATGTACTCATATATTTATATTAAGACAACTCAAAACATATCTTATAAACTGGCAGCTACTACTGTATGTGGTTGGGGAAGTGATGTGGTGTTGCCATTATACAAAATTTCATTGGCTTACTATAAACATTGAATGTTGTAAACAGCTGTGATGGCTGACATATACAGTGTCTAAACAAATTATGAAATATAGGTGAGACTGTTGTTTCACTAGGCAACTGTTTTTTCCAAACAAAATCTTTGCCATCGGACAGAACAAATCAGATGTGAAAAGGTGACATCAGATGAAATGACACGATGTAATGACGTAATGATGTAATGATGTAATGTCACGTTTATTGTAGGATCATTTGTCTCTTTAACAATACCACATCATTTCATGGATTGTAAGTATTCTCAATATTTTTTTCCATGGAAATTAAGAAATGTATGATGCATCTTTTCATAGTTTCCACTCAAGGAGGCTTTTGGTGGCTATGACAAAGTTATTTAATCAAAATGTTCAAGTCAGGTGGTGAAGTGAACCAAAAATAGTTCAACCAGTAAGTTAAGTCAGCAAAGCCAACTGTCAGACATTACTGAAGAGAAAAAATTACGACATGATCAGTTTCTGTAAGTTGCCGGTGTTTTGATAGAGATGATTATGTCTTTGAAATCTCTGTCTGCACAAAACATTCAACATAAATGGAATTGTACTTTGGCTAAATGATGATACTAGAGGATTTAGCCCTTTCTGGGTTAACAGTATGTACTGGATTATGTGGTAATATAAATGAATAGAGAATATTTTCTTTTGCTGTCACAGTTTGAGAACTTCTGGGTGGGATTCTTGAGGGGGTGCCACATGGGAACTCCAGAGTTACTTAAATGCTCACATACTATAGGTAACAACTGAGAAATCTGGAGCTGGCAGATAGGGTGAGGTTACCTACTTAATCAGATCCTGGGCAAGATTTTTCGTAAATCTAGTTGGTACCTCAACACCTTTGGTCAAAGAATGATGATCACCTTCGTAGTTGTATTGTAAGCTCTGCAGCTGCATATCTTGGACACAGTTCATGAGGAGGAGAGCTGTCAACTGATCACCATCTGGTGAAGAGTTGGGTCAGATAAAATAGGCCTTTTGGTTCTTGAATAGCCCATGGTTCTCTTGAAACTGCAGACAGGTATTGGCAGGCCAAAATATGGTTGTGGAAGCAGAAACCAACTGTAACAACCTTTGGTCTCAAAGAGAAAGCAACCTGTCAGACTACTTAGGGAAGGGTGGCATAGCCTTGCCTAGGCAGTTCTCACCAGGGTAGGAGAACTGCTGACCTCAACTGGGGATATAGTCAGGTAGTGGAAAGAAAGTGTATGAGGAACTCCTGAGCCTTACTTATACTTACTACTTATAGGTATACACCCTCTGTCTCTCAGACAAAGGTCATTGAATGAATGAATTGAATTAACTGCAATGATGTGGGCATTCTAGTGGACTGAAAGGAACTCAGCCTGAAAGCAAAGTGCTCATGACCAAAAGTCTATTTCAGACAAGACTGACATACAATATAGATAGACAAGCATCCAAAATGATTATATGAATGATATCTAGGCTCAACCATAGGGACAGGGTGAGGGGCTCAGATATCCTGATGGAGTTGAACATCCGCTCCCTCACATTGAAGGGAACTCATTTGACTAGGTTTTCTATCTGTGTTCTTGTTTCCATTCTTGTGTCGTCCCTGATACATTTGACATCATATTCAATGAGAAAAAGTTGCTGAATTTCCAACACTATCAAGGATGTACGTATCTTGGTTGGCAAGACTCAAAGGAAAACCACAAAATTTATTACAAGAACTACAAATCATGTCAAAACTAAGTGGAACATACAAACAGTACTATTGAAGTACAGTTCTGATTGAAGCAGCCTGAAAAACATCTGTGTCTTCTATCTAATAGGATACAATGTCAAGCAAACAGTCCATCTTAAATTGTAAAAAGTGAGATTCTGTTTTTGAGAACATCCCCTCTAAAGACACAAATAATTGAACTCTTCATATTTATAATCAGCTTGTAACAAAAACTCTATGTGTGAATGTGTGTAATTAAGTGTAGTTGAAGCAGGAAAACAGCACATATTCTCAGTGATCTGCCTAATAAAAACAGACTGACAGTAAAACGTAGGCGCAATAACAATCTTCAACCCTCTGACCTCTTAATGATAAAGCCTTTCAAAGTGTTGTGATAGTGTGATGGGGTACTTTGAAATGAAAAAAAGGCACAATAATTACTTCCATACACTCTCTTTTCCTCACTGCTGTCAGTTAGAGAACACTAAAAGTTAAAGAATCAGGTGAGCTTCTTTGAATGGACCCAATAATTACCATTGAATTTTATATCAAAAATTTACAACGTAGAGTTGTATGATAAGTCCAAACACCACTCTGGAGCTCTCCTGTAATTGCAATCTGAAGCACACTTGTTCCAGTTTCCTTGATTTCCTCTTCAGTGTAGTGACCAGTGCTCTCAAGTACCAAGAGTTCAGAGTAAATTACAGGCCTGATAAAAAAAGAGGGAAACTCTGGCTGGGGTCTTTGCTCACTACATTATGTTAACAAGACCTTCTGGCTCTGTGCTAGCAAGCTCCTTTAGATTGAAGGATGATTACGAGCAAAACTGCACTCTCATAATGATTAGCTAAAAGACCCGTCTTGAGTTGGCAGTGAGCCCAGTATTGTTTGCACCCGTGGTGCACTTTGATGTCTTTGAAAGTGTGAGAGACTTCTTCAGGCTCATTCAAAACACTGACTTTATTTTTGTTTTGCTACTGACTCTGCACTTCTCAGGCAATTAGTTTTCAACAGAGGAGAGGACTGCAGAGGGCCCATCATTAAACAACATATAGACTGTGTAGGGCTGCTCAGTGGGGAAAGGGACCACCATGTGTGAAGTCGCTTAAATCGGCACATATGCTACACTTAAAAAATTTATTCGTGTGACAATTGTTCAACTTTAACACAGCACAAGATCTTCAGGTTAAAAGATATTTGTTGAAACCACAAGTAGAACAAGGCAATAGGCAATGATCTGTATGATATTCTGGACAATCAGCATTTTAAGGGTGTTGAAATGTGGCCAGAAACTGAGATTTTTGATATGACGCAGGAAGTTTACTCATCAAAGGCTGACAACATATAAGAACCTCAGTGCCTTTGGCCAAACAGTTGGAAAGCAACCAAGATCAAGTCACTGAGTAATCCAACATGATATGACTTTACCCAAAAAATTTAAATAGCTGACACAAAATGGCAACTATACATCCAAGTTTTATTGTCAGGATTTCACGTCTCAATGTATGATTTGCTTCCTTTCTCTTGAGCATTTGGCAGTCTGTAAAAACTGAAATCTTTTTGAAGCTATTTGTTTAGTTGATTGTACGACAGTGTGTCATCATTTTAGCAGTGTTTGATGTTTCTTTATGGGAATGCATCATGGTGTTTGCCTCTCAAGTTTTTGCCTCTTTCCTCTTGGCTGTGATTTCTACATTATGGTGATTCCGTATGCATACCCAGCATTTTTAGTTGCTGATAGTTTCCAGTTAAAGTTATCCAATGCTCAATCTTAACATAGAGGAGTAAAAAGGCAGGGAGATGAGATTTAACATTTTACTACAAAAGCAGTGCCCTATAACAACATCCAAAAATCCCCCAAAAAACAAAGAAAAAACATAGTATTCCTCAGTCCAAGAAAAGCAGTTTACATACTGTATATGAATATGCCAATACAGATTGACTAATTGTAATGCAGGTAGCAGCATTTGAGATAATTGTCTGGAAGGGGGTCAAATTGGCCCATAAGCACTATTTTAGTGGATCACTGATCCATCCAACTACATTAATGGGATGCCTAAAAGTATTTATTCATTCATTCATTATTACAATATTTCCATTACAAGTGCCACTTTATTTGTTGAAAGCTCTTTCTCTCCCCTTTGGATGCAGAGCTAACTGCTCACTCTTGCCCAAATCCTGAAGTAGTCTAATAAGCAGCAAATGACAATGACTAACTACATAGTTTTCATTAACCTTTGTTGAGTCAGTGGATTTGCTGCACATACACGCTAATGTTGAGCACCTGGTTCAAATATTCACAGTTTGATGCCTTTGGGGCTAGTGAGCAGCTCAAGATATGACAGCTGGCTGGTTGATTTAAGGAGTGTGTTATCCGCTCCCTTTCCCTTTCTATTCAGGAGTGATCTTTCTGTCCATTGATTTATCCTTTAAACTATCACTGTCTTCCTATCCACCCTGTCCAAATACTTTCCACAGTGTTTGGTGTTTACCGTTTAGTTAACAGTCAAAGAGAGGCTGAAAATGTAGCCTGGCATAAATCTCGTAGTCTTAGTCAACTGCTCCACAGCAGAGTGACTGGTAAATTAAGCAGTGTTTACGACCTGGATTTCAACTGGGCAGAACTCTGGCTCTGCTTAAGTCTGAATCCCACCTTTTTCTTAGCTTTAACACTCCAACACGCCACTTTAAATCTCTTCCATTTGGCGGAGAACAATAGACAGATTACCTGTCTTTGTCTTTGCTGAAAGATGGCAGAAAAACAAATACAATGTCACGTGCTTAGCGATATGGAATAGCAATGCCCCTTTGGCCACAAAGGCAATTAAACAGCAACACTGTTTTATCAGTAGGTCAAGTGTCTCTCTCCCCTTTCTGCTGCATCATGCCATGATTTATAGGTAAGATACTAATCCTCAAGCTTTGGCTTGTCTCTGCCTTCAATCACAGAGGCTGTTCATCAGTTGAAATGGGCAATGGACAGCAACAAGAATAATCTGTTTGTCTATATGAGCAAATATTATTTTCCCATGTTTCCCATGTCAGTGTGACATTTAGAAGCATACAACAAATCTACTATTGATACCATCATAAATCAAAAAGCTTGGCAGAGATTCTCTAAAACCTTGAGCACCAAAGTCTGCTGAACAGCTGGCATGCTCTCATTTGTTGGCCTAAACACCGAAGTTGGAGGCTCAGTAAGTAGCTCTATCTTCCTTTAAAGAGTGTTTGTAAGTAATATCATTAGGGTAAACGACAGCAGGTAATTAGGTACAATGTGGCTAATTGCTCTAATTACCTGATTTGAAAAACGATTGTCTCAAAGGGACATGCCAGTCTCTAGCTTTGGAACGAGACGCAGCTGTCGGCGACTCTAGCTTTATAAGAGATAGGCCTAATTACAGAGCAATTCACACAAATTACTGTCTGTCTAATGCAGATGCAGCCGTGAGAGGAGAGGAAATTTGGAAAGCAGGGGATGACGTGTGAGGATCCCACCACGTAAATGCTCAAGAAAAATCCTCACAACAGATGAAAGGGAACATCAAAAGGTTTCTTCTAACCTTAAAGGCACACTATGCAGGATTTGTCATTTGCTGTTTGTAAACACAGCATTCAAAGTTGGCCCCTCCTCCCCTGCTCAACGACACCAGAACAAGAGAGACAGAGAGAGAGAGCAGCAGTAGTCAAGCAAGCTAGAGAGTGAATGAAGAGAGGGAGCAGCGGTAGCGAGAACAAAGCAGTGAATCAGATAAATAAAACATTATTTTCTGATTGTTTCACAGTGATTACATTCTAAAACACAAATAAACACACACGCACACCTCCGCACAACCCTGCGGTTGTGCAGCATTGCCAGATTTGGTGTGAATGCAGAGCTTCATCCTGTCTGTTGTGGCCTCTCTGCTCTGCGTGTGCGTGTGGAGCTCAGGCCACCCTCGGTCAAATAGACACAGATCTGTTCTCTTTATACATCCATGACACACATAGAGAGCAGAGGAGAAAGACAGAGACAGCGATGTAACCTGGTCACTACATTTTTATATATTTCATATGAGTCCGGACCTCATACCCTGCATGCTTTTATTGGCTGGGGCTACAAACCCACCGCCCAACTGTTTACCAGCTTACTGTAAAAATATTAGGTGAATTAAATATTTTGTTTTTTAATTTGTTTTCTTAAAGATTGTTTTCATGTAAAAGAGAGAAGTAACAGGAGCGCTGCTGATGTTCCTCAAACCTCCAGTGCTCATGGAAGGGAATAATATTCAAAAAGAGCAGAAGAAGTATGACCAAAAAAATGGAATAAAAAGTCCAGGTGTGTCTCCACACCCTGAAGAGGGCACAAGCTGACATGCATTGGTGTGTTTTTTGACTCTAGCCCACTGAAATAAAGGCCTTTTATTTTTCAAACCTACCTTGAGTGCCTGGACCTGGATTTTTTATGCCTTTTTTTTTGGTCATAATTCTTCCGCTCTTTTTGAATATTGTTTTTATGTAGTCTGTTGTCTCAGTGACCACAGGTAAATTAGTGGTGAGCATTGTGAATTGTCTGAAATACATATTACTGAGAAGCAGATATCTTCTAAATTTAGTGACCACCATCATATCACAAGTGCTTTCATCTCTCTTATTGACAGCTGTTACACCTGTAGCCCAAACACTTTTCTGATCACTTTTTACAAAACAATTGTGAAACTGTGTGGCATTCTCTGTCACAAGTGTGTAAGCTTGCCTTTGGCTGAGTGAGATCAATGCTTTTAAATGTGGAGTTGGGGGTATGGGCCTGCCTTTAATTCCTTTAAGGATGTGACCTCAGAGACCAAAACATTGGAGGCATGTTGAGCCATTTACCACGAGAGAACTTCAGTAAGAAGGGGCCGTTAGTGGTGAGCACATTATTAGTGCTGATAGGAAAATTAGTGCTGATTCACAGAGATTTCCCTATGGACTCGTGCAATGATGACTCATCCCAAACGGCCTGCCTGTTTCTGTGACCTGTATGTGTGTTTGTGTGTGCCTTGGTGGTGTGTGTTCCGTGTTTGTGTTTAGTTACCAGAAGTACAAAGGGGGAACATGCAGGCCGGTCAGTCCGTCATGGTTGTCTGCATCATGTGTGTGATCCAAGAACCTCATCAAGCCAAAGAGTCTCAGAATATCTTCGGGATCTGCAGGCATTACAGGACGCAGTAATTTGTTCCATACAACCTTCGAAGTAGGAAATTTCTCGTCCAGGCTTCCAATCTGCCTTCACTTAATTCTCAGGTAGTGCTCCCTGTGGCTGCTATCCAGTTGAATGCAAACAGGCTTTAAACAGGTCTGACAGATCTGTGTGTGTTTGTGTTAGTTTGAGTAATCAAGTAAATCAAGATGCACAAGGAGATTATTTTTAATCTATCTCATATAATTAACCTTTTTATTTCTGTAAATACACTGATATTTTTTATCTTTCATTAGTTATATATGCACACAATTTATGGATATAGTATATGTGCTAATACAGAAACCTATGTTAATATTTTGTAAACTATATTTAAATATATATTTATGTAGGTAATAGTGTTACAAAGTGGGAGTAGCTGTTTGTATGGGAAGTTATTTTACCACTGTAAATTACATTTTGAATGTTGTTTCACAACATAGACACCCGGGAGTCTTGTAGATCATTTAACAATAATTTATGTTTAAATTATAGCCATCAGTTTTGAGTATTTTCCCAGTTTATTTCACTTACAGTGTATGGGTCTATTATACCCATGAGCCTCAGCTACTGCCCGCTAAGTGCAAATCATATCTGTAGCAAATTCAGAATGCTTTTTTTCTGCATCTGGGAACAAAACACTGCACTACAGTTACTGAATTCATCCAAATTTAAATAAGAATCCAACAGTGAACAAGTTAAAACTGATGAATTTATTATCAGGCTTTTACAAATTGTAATATTAAGCTTTCCCAGTTTATAAGATATATCATGATTTTTCATAACCTGCTCATTCAGCAGTGGATTCTTCAGTTACAACTGAAGTCAAACCTGTCAGTTTACACGAGTTACATTCTCTATTCCAACATCAGACCCTGAGGTAGATTTTCTGAAGTGAAATATATTAAACTAACATGGCACAGACGTGAAATCTATTTCCTTCACATATGGAATCAACATATTTCTCAATATGTATTTCATTCATTCTGAGGTGACAGGTCTATTTTAAGGCTCAGTTGTAATCACACCCAGGCTTTCCTTGCATTACCTGCCCTCTCTGACATTCAGCTCTTTATCATGAGAAAATATTACCCAACTCATGAGGTAGAAACAATGACAAAGGAAACTAAATTATACCAAATGTGTACCTTAGATATGGATACTAGGTGATGACATGTCGAGGTGATGTCTAGATATCGGGTTCCTGCTGTAGCAAGATCTAGGATTCAACCCCAAGCTTTACAGTATGTAGGTTATATTTGCTTTCTGTGGCCATGAATAGGTCCTTTATTTAGGGTCTGTACCACTGCAGTCTCAAAATGTTACTATTTTAGATAATTTTCCATGTCTTCTGCAGGTTTGCTATATTGTGTACATGGGGAGACCACACGATGCAGACCCTTCACACACTAGTGACATTCTGTTAATCTTCAGTTTCCTTGAGAAGCTGCCCCTTATTGATCATTTACAGTAGGCCTGGGTATCTATCTCTTTATTATTGTATTTATCTCATCACTGAAACAGCATCTTAGGAAGTATTCTCATTCTGAAAGCACCAGGGGAGTCCCTTGCCTCGCTACTCATTCCCAGCAGCCCCCCAAAAATATACAACAACTGCTCGTGGCTCATTATGTGCTCGACAAGGGGTGCCTCCTTGTTGGATTTTCCACTTCTGGTGCCGAAAAACAACCCCTCCTTGCAACTCATTGGAATGGGAGAATGTAGCACACTCTCCAGATCTGGTGGCATTTGAGAGGCTTCCACTGCTCTGTGTTTACATGTTCCAGTGGCACGTACTTTAGATACAAGAAGGCTGGGTTGAAAGAGAAAAAAAAATTAACAAAAACACATATACACACACACAGCAGGTTGTTAAATGTTAGCATACTTTCCAAGCACCTTCGTGCAATGTTTGGCCCTTACCTACCATTTGTTCATTATAGAGTCAGCGGTTTATTTCATTTAACAGGGGACTCCGTTTTTCCTTCTGCAAATGGTTTCTGTTTAACTCTGTTTGCAATTTAGACAGTTGCTGTAATTCAGTCTAGCAAGGGGTTGCCCATGATTTGCATGCAAGGAATTGAAATTTGCATGGAAATCAAATTGCCTAGAACCGAAGCCACAGAGTGTTTTCCTCTCATAAGAGTTTACCAGAAAATGCTCAATATACAATATCTTTGTTTAAGCAAACTCACTGGCCTTTCTGTGATGATGTACATGGCCGTATAAAGATTTTCTGTCATAAAGCTTTGTAGCATTTGCTCATCCAACAGGCTGGTGAGTAACACATACAATACATTGCCATTCACATTACCCTCCATTCAGCTTTGAGTCTGAATGCCCATGGTGGAGTTAGTATAGGATTTCCTATATTTCCTTGTCAGCAGTGAATAATATATACATAATGGCTATCGAACTTGGCAGGCTCTGATAGATCTTTCAGCAGGGCTCGACTGGAGGTGGTATGTACATCAGAGCCTGGTGGCTTTCAGGCAGGAAAGGTTTGCCATGTTGGTGTTATCCTTTTTGCTTCCTGCCAGCTGTGGAGGCCTCTTTGTCTCCATCTCTGACTTTAATGGGCAACAGTGGCATTGAGGAAATCATGAATCATGCTTTTAATTGATGTCTTTTATAGAGGACTTCAGAAATGCGTGCCTCTTTATTGGTTCATTGGTTGCAGCACACGGAAGTAGTTGTATCCTGCTGCTGCCTGTGTGGTGAAATGTGTCAGTGTGTATGTGGGCTGCATTGTCTATCATACATACTGTACATTTTGTGGAAATATAAAGGATATGGTCACTTTCAGGCTTGGGTAGCTTACTAAAAGCGTGTGATATTTTAACACCATAAAGAATGGGCATGAGTTACAAGTTCCCCATGATAGTAGCTACATCAAAGCACATTCCCCTTGGTGTGAAGTCTGTAGTGCATTTTAATTGATACCAGCACTTTCTTTCTTAATAACACATCTCAGATTAGAAGCAGCCTTAATGGAATCACCCTTTGGCTTCCAAGGGAAAGAATTTGTTGGGTCAAAATCTGTTTTTGATATGGGAAGACAAATAATCGGGTCATTAAGGGCAACCATAAAGTGTGTCGGAAATTTGAACAAAACACATGGAAAAAGCTGATTGTTGTGAGACTGGAGGAGGCTGTGTAGCAAAGAAGCTCTTAAAACAAATGAAGCTACTATAAATAGTGTGAGGCTGAACTACAGAGAAAAGACAGAGACAATATCAAAATTTCAATTGCAAACCAAAATAAAATAATAAAATATATTTTTTATTAATCTAGTTTTCATTGTGGGTATATTTTTGGTGCGGAATTGGCAGACTACAGCATATGAAAAATATTACTATAACATGCAGATTTTCTTGAAGCAAAAGCACACAACAACTGTAATATCTAAACTGCTTAGCGTGAAATGCATTTAACGTCAGAACTTATTTTGTCTTTGGTTGCCATTTGTAATACCTCTGGCTATTTTTGGACCTCTTCGTAAGAGAGTGATTAACTGATAGTGTGACAGAGGTTTGGTTTCTCCAGCCCTTTTGCAGATTGCAGCATGGCAGGTCATGATAAAGGCAATGAATGAGCTGATCCACCCTCACACACATTATCCCACCATCCCACCATAGCACAAAGTCAGAAGGTCCTGAGCGTGAACAGGCTGGAGAAGAGTACAAAGCTTTCAGAACCACATGGTTGTTATCTGCTTGCTCCACTTACTTGAGACTCACGGGGGCTTTTGTTATGTAGCTTTCAACCCCAATATCTTATTTAAAGGGATGTGTTGAGAAGAATCCACACATCTAGTGATGACGCACTGAGGTGTCATTTGACGTGCTGAGGCCAATTTGTTTCTTTCTGTATTTTCCTAATAAACAATGGTAAGTTATTTTGGATTTTGTAAATTACATTAGGTTTTCTTTAAATGAAATATCCACCATTAGGAAAAAGTTGCAATTTGGCATCACAAAATGATGACTGTAACTTACATTGATTGTAGTACTTTTCCTCATTTGCAGTCAGATCCACTATATTTAAGAGAAACCACACTCATACATTTCAAGGAAAGTTTTTTTTCCAAAATGGATATGAATACCAATCTCTGCAGTATCTTTTGATAATGACTGGATCCAGTCCCTGAAAAAAACAGCACATACGCACATTATCAGGATATGATAGCATCGGGCATCTGCCAACTCAGTTACTGAATGGAACCTATTACAGCCTAAGAGAAAGATCCAGTGATTAACTATGGATTATACAGCAGGTAGTTACAGCCAAGCAATTAGATTTTTTTACACAAACATAAACAGACTGTGCACTATAGACACACACAGGAAAATACAAGCAGAAAAAAACACTTGACTTTTCTGCTTAGTGATTAGTAATTGCATGACAATGGCTACATTTACATGGACCCTAATATTCCACTAATATTAAGAATATTAGCCCGATCAGAATAAAAATGCCACATGTAACCATTTCAATTGAGAGGCTTGGTATAAACCTTAGATAATCCATACTATAAGAAAATATTAGCACCTAATAACCATGTAAACGCTTCATCTGATTGTTTCTCTCTGGTTGGAATAAATATATCTTTTCTGCGCATGTTTGCCCACATGGACATAACATTAGGTGACATGATGGTAAAGAGAGAGAGGGAGAGAGAAGTTAGCAGCAGTGAATGTAGCAGTGCAATGTGTGTACTGTTGAGGCTATCTGTCAGTGAATAAATGCTACAACTCCTCATGACCTAAGCCAAGTTCCTGTGTCTTGCTTGCCTCCTGCTGATTAAAGTGAAGGTTAGCGACAATGGGTCAGTCTAACCTGACCAGTTCACTAAAGGTGGACTGACTTAAGGTGGACCAGCTATTGTCATTGTAGTGACAATCTCAGCACCTCCTAAACAGAGAGGAGAAAAATGTATGGCTGCTGAGTCTCTCCCATTCCCCCCCCCCATCCCTAATTGTTGGGCTGACTGTGGCCAGTAGGAACATTTCACCCTGATGTATTCATCACTTTTGCGCATGTCACACAGCTGTTCTGATTACATGCGTCAGCACATGTAAACACCAGAACGTATTAGATCACATCTCGTGTAAACAGTTGACCGGAAATCTTCAATCAGAATGATTTAAATCAGAATGTAATAAGTTCTAATGATAAAAAAATAAAAGAAAAAGAAAAGACAGCTTGTGACTTTAAAGGTCATGTGTCAGATTCACAGAGCAAGTAGGAAAATCAGAGGAGGGGATAGGAACAAAATATGGTTTCTGCTCCATCAGCACTTATTACTGAGGTGCCCTTGAGCAAAGCATTGTTAATTGCATTAGAGCTACTCAGTAGCAGAAAATACACTGCAGCCCACATTCACTTTCACATGTGCTGTTTCTTGATTCTCTGCCATCACAGCCTCTTTCACAGATCACTAGTATAAATTGCCTGGATAAATTAGGCTTTAGTGCATATGTATTGTATTATCTAGATAGCGGACTACAACTGATATTTTGTATTACTCTGAATTCATCACAGGATACTAAATGTGGTTATCCCCTGATCCCAGAAATACCCACTAAATCTCTAGAATCAGTATGCAAACCATTTTGTCCCTCGCAGGGAAGATTTTAACAGACCTTTATTAAACTGATAAAACTCAGACATCACTTCATGTGGATACTTTAAGCCCCCTTTATTTTTCAAGCAGTGGAGGAGGCAAGCACACATTAAGCTGTAAAAATTAATTTACCAAAACATTTGAATGTGATCAAGGTTCATTTCCTCTTGAGAAATGGTTCTCCCCGCTGTGGCATTTGCCATAGCTAAATCAAAACCATGGTACCTTTAAAACCCTGAGACCTTTCTGGTCATGGTTTTAACAGTGAGCTGGTTGGTGTGCTCATGCACATGAAAAAGGGAGTCCTGGGCAGGTCCTCAAGTAGTAACGGCGTAAGTTTCCATTTGAATTCCATGAGGCGACTGTTTATGGTGGTGTTTCCCAGTGAGCTTGTAGTATTGCTGCGGCACTTGTTTTCTTTTGTTTTGTTTTGTTCTGCTTTGTTTTGTTTTGTTTTTGTTCTGGATATTGGAAAGAATGTGTTTCCAACATAGATTAGCCATGCCAAAGACCCCTTGATGATGCCTCGTCCTACACAACCACTCCCAGATGCTGAGCGAGTTTTACGAATACACTTTCCTCATTATTTAGGGCTTTACTCGTGCTGGCCATGTTCACCAAAGCACAGAAACGAGTAGTCTTTTATTATAAAATGTGGGAAAGTCGAAACTTTCAGATATGGGCTCCACTTCAAGGTTTGTGAGCAGAACAAAAAAAATCATGATAAAATCATGGTAGAGCATATGTGAATGAGTGATGCCAGTGAAGGAAAAGAAAAACAGATGCACACCAGGAGCACTACCTTAATAATAATAACAATGTTGCATTGATTAATACACCTGAAATCATTTTCTTTTTTAATATTCATCATAGAAATGTAAATTGAAGTAACTTATTTAATGGAAATTTTAGGTTTTAGGGTCTGGTTTTAAACATTTGCATTTACACAACATGCAACTCAAACTCAGATTTTAAGGCTGGCTTTTATGCCCCACAATGCCTTTCTTCCCCAGGCATGTAATTAAGAGTGTAGCACATTGAAATGCAAAAGATTAAAACTTTTTCCTTCAAAGGAAAAAATGCTTGTTTCCTTTAAAGCTTATCCCATCCTCCCCCTTTGAAAACAGCATAACTTAAATCCACAACTGCACACTTAACACCATTTCTTCCACAATATAGACAGCCACTAGCTGCACCTCAGTCGGTGCTCATTTAATGACGTAACCCATTGAGAGCATAGTTCTGCATCGAGGCTGGCTCCTCTTCAGCCAAGTGGGATATCCAAGCCCAATACCTGTGGGTTTTGGGGTAAAAGGAGAAGTGTTTCTTTGCATGCAGCATTAATTTACACTGTATGAAACACACTGCAGTAATTTGACTGCTCAAAATAGATTCCCAGTGTGGAATAACTGTGGGAAATGTAATTATGTTTGGTTAACGGTGTTTTATGAATTCAATAGCTTTATAAGGTTTTTCTTATTTCCTTCTTTTTGTCTTTGCTTTCTATACAGTAAATACGCATAAGGGTAGGGAACCAATTAGATGGTGGAGATAAAGATTAAGATATCCAGCTTCTCAGAAAGATTAAGACTTTTTTTTTCACTTATTACCTTTCAGAATCATAGGGAAGTGTTTGAAAGTGACTGGATCCACAGTTTAATTCTGCCTTAAGTAACCACTCTTGCAGTCGAAATTCTGCTTTTGCATGATTTTTAAGTGGCATTACAATCGATTTACCCAGCATATTTTTATGGGTGCATTTCTATCAGCTTTTCTATGTTTGTGCCTCTTTTCATTTACAAAAAAATATGTGCATTTGAGTCATACATATATGAATTACATATATGAATTGTGGGGATCTAAAACTTATTTTCACAAAACAGTGCATTGAAAATCCCTCTTTATATCACATTTACTGCAGTGCAGCACTCTTCTAGCTTTACTGTCATTATCCTGGAGTCGCAGAGACACTATGACTTTGTTCTTTGGCTGCCTGTTATGCTGATGATTTAAGAGTGCAAGTTGCAAGTTTAGCTTACACTTTATATTCATCCACATTGGCCACTGTATCACAGCATAGATTAACTACACTGCTCTTCTTTGCTTGATTCCAAGACAATGACAAACAAAACCACATTATGTCCTGTGCATCAAATTATTTTACTCAGTAAAAACTTGGAACATGTTTTTTCAATAAATATAGATTGAATAGTGTTGGTAGTAGAGAGACAAGCTAAATGTGACTTACTGACATGCACATATTATGTATTTATCACAAATCTATGTGATGTAAAATGTAAAACAATGTCAGATTGTATTTTGTTCACACACACAAAGAAAAAAATGCTGTGCAGTGCAATTCTGCCATTTTGGAGCTATCTTTGGTATCAGTTGGTCAACCTTGGAGTCAGTTCAGCTCATGCAGTCTCCATCAAGGTCCACATCATTATGCTATTTGATCTCACCCCAAACACAGCGGCACAGTGTCTCCTAACATGTACTGAGAGCTGGGACTTTCACAACAAACAGGTGATTAGCATCGGAGGGGAAACAAATGGCGGACCTGATTCGGAACCAGTGCCGCTGCCTTATGGGGAAGATTACTGGCAGGTGGGGCCAATTGGCGAACAATGGCCCAGTCCAGGGTTTGAAGGGCAGATGATTGCTGACAGATGGAAGCCTCCGAGTCCAAGAAGAAAGCAATCAGGTGGGAGAGGAGGACGGGAATGTGGGGGGTCGATGGGAGTAGGGCAGCACTATGCTACCAGGCGGATGAAAGTCCGGCATGATGTCAGCCTGACTCAGCGTACACATCTACACTTACCATGGCCTTAAGCTAGGCTGATGTAATGCCCCCCTCCCTATTTGGGGCAGGGTTATGTTTCGCAATGGGGGGGGTGGAAGGGTCACAAGGAGCAAGTGAACTGGATAACTGTGGACGGGCGCCACCAGAAGCTGCCCAGCTTAGGCTAAGCATGCTATCAGGTGAAGCCGTTTTTTTAGAGCTTTATTTTGTTGTTATTGACTTTGATCATTGTTTATTCTAATTGATTTACTTTTGTCACTGATAAGCAGTCAGCGTATGAATAAGGCTATGCCAGTAAAGGTGACTTCATCTGATTCTTGCTCTGTGGCACAATTTAATAACAATAATGGTTTGGTGATGGCTTGTTTGCTCATTTAGTACTGTCCACTTCTGAACAGCTGCAGAATTTGTAAATGCAAATAAAACACATTTACACATTTTAGTTATCAATTGACTTAGTTATTTGTTTGATTTCTTTCTAAATAAATGCCAGATCTGTTCTAGATTTTGACCCTGTAATTTCATTCTTATCAGACTAAACCTCCACAATGTCAAGAAAAATTAAAACGCTCCAGTGAAACCGAAGCTAATATTTTTTAGGCAAAGGTGTGTTGAATATTTCTGACTATTTGAATGAAATATCACATTTTAAGATACTGAAAATCATCTCAACATGGGAAATTTAATTGTATCTTGCAGCCTTTACTGGTAGACAGGTGTTAACTCTGTGTTATTCTTGATTTTGTTGTTATCATTGTTGGATGCCTTTCCATAAACAGAGACAGTGGATCAAATGTCTTAAAGACTTGACAGAATAATTATACTCACACTGTCAACCAGTTTGCAATGACCACACATTTTGTAAAATGCTTTTTGGCATAATGTGAGAGAGGGAGGAGAGGGGTTGCTGTATTTGTCCACTGATTAAATCTCCATCTAACTGACTCCAGGGTCATGTCAGAGTATCTACAAAGTATCACGACATATGTACAATGCCCCGTCGATGACGAATCGATGAATGACGAATCAGTGAGTTTCTGGGAAGTGCGACAAGGAAATGCAATTACACATTTTGAGATGCTGCTATAATCAAATATTTCTAAGGCAATGGCAGTACACCTGGAATGCCTCCCAAGTGGAAGTAACACTGAGAGCCTCATCAGCATGGTGCCATAATGATTTTAACACTGGGTTTTATTCCGGCTGTTACCATAACAGAGTCTGCATCCATACAGCCAGCAATTACTTTAGAGACAAACCAGAATAGATAGAGTGACATAGACTAGACTATGACTAGAGAAAGAAAGATAGTTAGAGAGAGGATGAGAGATGAAGTAGGACAGAAGAGAGAGACAGACAGACCATTAGGTGTTAAGATATGAATTACTCCCAGAGATGGAAACAGTAATGAGTATACCCTATTAAAGTGCTTTTACTTATGAACATGCACTAAGTAAATGTAAAATATCAGTTACATTTTTTAAAAGTTACTGAATTACGGTTTAACCAAAGAGAATTTCTGATATTTCTTATGCATGGATGCAAGGATGAAGAGTTCAATTCAACTGATTATAAATCATTCAAAATACACTGATAGGCTTAATGCAAATGTTCAATTAAAAAAAATGATTTTTTTTTTTTTAATTTTTATCTCTTAACAGATACTGTTTAGTAACTACCACAGTGCAATGCTTCAGTATAAAAATATACTATTACATAAATAAATATTAATTTGAAAACACTGAAAATAGTGAAAATATACAAACTTCTGCTCAGTTACAAAAACAATGGTAAGTGTAATAACCACTTTGGTCTTTTACATAATTAAAAATTCCAACAAAATGACCTCAGCAACAGATCAACACCAAAAATGTACTTGTGTTAGTGTTACAGCAAAGGTTACTACACAAAAATAGTGAAGTATAACCCACTTCCCTCCACTATTTCCTTCGGCGCCACCACTTTCATTTATCATAAAACCAGAAGATGTCCAACAGCAATAATTTCAGAGATTCACAGATATTTATTTTTAGAATATGATTATGGCAGTTGCTACACATTTTCCACCAAGTGAAGGGGGTCTGCACAATCCAAAATGTTTCTTTTTCTTTGCGCAAAAATGTGACCATATTCCAACAGCCTAGCACAGGACTCACTAGCCCTGCTGTTCTGTAGCTGAGCAACATGCAAACACACAAAGCTTCATTCGTAAAGCAGACGGTTGTTATATGATACCCCTCCACTTTAGTCATGGTCTGGGTTCCTGGTTTTCTTATCCATGGCAGCAGGGCAAAAATGGAAACTATGAATTCAATTTATTGTATTTTTTCATCTTTCTGTGTCCCAAAATAACTTTCCAGCAATTGTGCCATTATATATTTTTAGCATCTTTAAGAGTAACCACTACTAAATTTAAGACCCCCTTTTCAGTTGTGGTTTAATGCTTTTTGACATGCTATAGAATTGTGTCAACCCTGTCCAATATCTTTTAAGATATGGTAATGCCTGAATGTAATTGGCTGAGTAAAGTGTTTGATCGCTGGTCTAAATAAATGTGCAACACAATTTAAATATGCTCTAAGCACTTTTTTAATCAACTAAAGTGTTTTCTCTGTCTTTTACTCCTTGCTAGTATTCCTGCACTCCACTTTCCAAAGATCACCTGTCAATCAATCAAGATCAGCAGGACTGTGGCACCTCCTTTCTTGAATTTCTCATTGTGAGTTTCTGTTGCAGGTTAGTTCTCATGGCTATATTTTCTTATGCTACAATAGCTTTAGCTGATGTCTATAATATAAAATGCATATATCTTGTACTCTAATGGGTTTTTTCGCAGGATTTTCGAAACAGCTCAAACGTTAAATCAACAGTTAAATCAAGAGCTGATACTATATGTCTGTTTAGGGCCCCTACAAATTAGAAAATCAATTTCAAAATGTGGCACAAAGTTGAATGAAAATACGAAAGAAGTGCACCGCAACTTGAAACAGCCTTAGCTTCCCATCATCCTTGTTATGTAATTGTTGAAGGCTTAGACTAGACAGTCAATAACAGTATCAGTCATCAGGCCAAAAGTATCAAATTGAGACCAGCCATCACTGTAGGTGCTGGGAAAAGAAACAAAGTCACAAGAGGTTGAAAAGTTGTTATTTTGTCAAGTAGGAAGACAAGCTGTAAAAAGTTTTGATTGCTTTTTGCCACAACTTTCCAACAACGGCCCTACAGCCCCCAACAATAACAGACAGGTGTATTCTACTATTGCATGTAAAATATAATAATTAAGACATTACATATCATTATTACAGTTCATACAGCATGTGTCAGGATGTTTGTAGATTGTGCACGTTATCCAACAGACCGTGCACTTACGGTGCTGTTTGATCTTTTGAGAAGAGGAAACATTACCTCAGTCATTCACCAGAAAAAATACAGGCCCTGGTCAGTTGTTTACATTTGATTTTTCACTGAAAAGGTGAAGAGAAAAAGAGAGAGAGATTGTGGTTTAAAAAATGTGGAGGGGGGCTCAGATGAACTAATATTTCAGTAAATGTAAAATCAGCTGGGTTTATTTTAAAGCAGCCCTCTATTTTTATAGTAATTTGTGCTGCTCATTTCATAATGTTAGTCTTGGACCTGGCTTGGTGAGAGTGCAGAGCCGCGTTAGATTAGCCATCTGCACAGTGTAAACACAGACTTTTTCTGCTAAGAAAAGAAGTGCAGGGATGAGATGATGTTAGTGCTATCTTGTTAAAGTCACATGTTGGATTAGTCACATTACTTAGGCTTCATATCCACACATCATACTGAGCCATGTAAACGAGAGAGGCAATTAACACAGGCAGAATCAATGCCCTGCGCGTCTATGATTGACTGTCATTAAATCATGTGTGCGTATCTACGGTTCAGTCTCAGCCACATTAAAACTGTGTGAACCTTCCCTGCTCAGAGAAGCAAACCTGATGAGCACATGGCAAGGGCGTTGTCCATTAAAGAAAACCCCTGAGTTTTCTCAGAGCTTGCTGGGTTTGTAGAACTGCTTTTTAGGTGGTCTTGCGGAAAGTCAGGCACCCGGCTCTCAGGGTCTGTACAGTGTTGAACTTTTTTCCCCAGGCCCTGGTGTAAAAGGCTAAATGTTATTTTTCTCTCTTTTCTCTCCCTCACTATTCAACTTGTTTTCTCTCACAGTTCCCTTAATGAGACATCAAAGACCAGCGAGCCACAGCTTGTTTGAAGTCATTGGACTGGAGGTTCTGGTGTCTGAAACATTGGTATGATGAAATTAAAGTTATGATTAAGAATCTTCATAGTTGCAATTCAACACTTCTGCTGTGATGTAATACAAAATTGGAGTGGGTTGAGATTAGTGTAGCGGGATTACAGGTGAACATGTTGTACAGAATGTAGGCTGCGGTTTCCCAACTCAGTGACCAAATATTAAATTAGTTCGCACAGAAACATGCACAGACAGAGCAAGAGCAATTAGTACAGGTTTCATGAAACTTTCACTATTAAGTGAAAAATATGGGTCAGAATAAAAAAAAAAAAATGTCTTAGATATTGAACTTTACATACATCTGAGAAACAATGAAAACCCTCCCTTTCCTGGCTGGAAAGGACGTGTCAGCAAGATGGACTCAGACTTCAAAGTTTCCCAAGTGTGAGAGGAAGAAAAGAGGAAATTAAGAGATTTTTCGGGGCCGCTCTCTCATCTCACATTACATGAGAGAGTACGAGGAGACTGCCGTGTAGTTCCTGCTGCATTCAGTGATTACTGTCTCATCTTGTTGTGTATTCATATTTTGTACGTCTGGGCCTTCTGTTGCTCTTATCCAAATAGACTTATAGGCTTATATGGAGTAAGCAGGTAGTCTACCAGTGTCTTGCTCAAGGGTACTTCCACAAGACAAATGAAAAACATTGACTATTTTAGGAATCAAACCTCTTAAGAAAAGCTCTTTGAATACATGATTACACTTAAGTCACAGGACAAGAAGTTACTGATTGCTCACATTTAAATGATGCCAGTCCAACTGTCTCTAACACGCATAGCATTTATAATGCACTAAACAAAGAAGTTTCATTTAAAAGCATTGGTTAACAATATCTGTTTACTTTTATTATGTTAAATAACAAAACATTAATACCTGATTTATACTGTTGTAATCGGTTATTTGAGGGAAAACTTTGGATAGATAATGATGTGCAAAAGGTGGCTAAGTTCAAGGTTAGCTCAAATAAGGATACATTTTTCTCAGTATTAATGGATGACATAATGCAGGTAGCATGCGGATCGGTCATTGTAAACTATGTTTGATTTTAATTCCATTGCTGTCCAGTGACAACTATGTATCTTCAAATTTGGTGTTTTTCAATTTTTTTGATCAATAGAAGGAACTAATTAAAGCATTAAAAAGAACTATTGTATTATGGGAGAGATACATCATAAAGCTGAAAACAGAACTGTTCTAGCAATGATGACATTTTCAGGATGCTATAAAGAAAAGGACTTTGAGGCAGGTATCTTATCAACATCTGTGCAATATCAATACTGCTATGTCCCAATTCAGGGGATCCTTTGAAGTTTGCATGTCTACAATGCAATGAGATAATAAGGAGTATGTGACTGTAGTATTAGTTTTTGTCTCTTTGAGGCAAGACCATTTTATTTTTGTGAGGAGGCAAAAGTTTAGCCTGGCACAGTCATAGATGCTGTCATATAACTGATAGCTTAAGCTCAACACTGTCAGAATTATTTATGTCAAACTGACATTGGGAGACGTTGACCAAGGGCCAGTAAATAAAAACCTTTGGGAGCTATCAAGCACAGCATGTGAATTCATTAATTGAAGCTGTATGTCACTGGGACAAGGGGCTTTATAGGAGAAAGACACCTGGCTGTGTAAAAAGCCAAATTGTTTTTGTGTTATTATTAAATGCAATAAAGAGTTTTTTCCTTTATTGAACTGACGGTCTAAAGATGGAGGCCCTTGAGGTAAATTTGTGATATTGGGCTATATAAATAAAACTGACTTAACTTGACTTAATCAAAAACATTTGCCTTACAAGAGGAAATAGGGCAGACAAACCTTCTCTTTCCATTTTACAGCATATGAATGTATCTTAGTCATATTTAATGGGATTTCACGATGATGTCACATCATAATGCAGCATTTTTGGAGACAGACATTCATACAAATATTTGTATTAAGTCAGTGGCTTGGAAAGCAGTTGCCAGAAGACGTACGCTCCCCTACTGCAAATTTGAAATCGCAAATTTAACACCATCAGAGTTAAAATTAACACAGAGTGTTTACATGGGAACCACTGTGAAAGTGTTAAATTAACACTTCTGAACAAATTAACATTATAAACACTATGACATCATAGTGTAAATTGTTAACATAATAATGGATAACAACATCACTGGTCATGGAGTAACTGGTCAATAATTGGTCAGTCTTTCAATTTATTACTTAAAATTTACACTAAAAGTATTGTTGAATAATGAATTGATACCATTAGAGTTAAAATGTACAATCTGTATGTCTAGCCCCCCCACCACCCATGTGCAATAATCACTCCAAATAGGTACTGCAATGAAAGCAATTTTATTTTTTCCTGTAACAAGGGCTTCACATTATATTTGACAAACAAGGCACTCATAAAAAAAACCTGCAGTGACCTTGTACAATATAATATTGCCAAAAACATGAGGTAGCTCATTACTCTTGCTTGCCCTCTACAATGCAGCTGTTTGGCACAACATAGAAAAATGGGTCTGTACCATAAGACATTTGGACACCAAAGGCCTTAAAGTATCACAACTCAACAACATGAAAAGCATGAAAATGCTCTATAAATGTAGTCTCCATTTCTGATACCAAAAAATAGACTTAATTTCTTAGAAAGATGCAAACAATCTTATTGAATACTGGTACTGGCATCTCATAAACAAAATCAGATAAGATCAGAGTAGCAGATTTATTAATTTGACAACAGATCTCCTTAATCTTGAAAATTAACTTTTTTAACAGAGGTACATAAATGAAAGTGTCATTTACTGATACCTGCTCATATACTCCAAATACTTTGTTTCTCTTTTAATCATATCTCACTCCTAAGTGAATTTCCACCAGTTCCACCGATCTTCCACTGCACTTCTACTGGGATTCTCAACAGGCAGGTCCATATCAGAGGCATCTTGTGAGATCTGCTCACTTAAGTCTGACTGATGTGGTGTTTGCATATTAACATCATTGCTTGGGTCCATGTTAACAGCACTATGACAACTATTTAAATGCTTTTAAAACTTGCAAAACTTTTGAACTGCAATGAACATCCTTCTTGAACACAAAAAAGAACAAAATCTTTGCCAGGATATAATCCATGCAAAAAATTGTGCATCATGCAACGATCTACAAATGTGACACCTATACATTGTTCAAGACACATCGTTCAAGAACTTTTCTCTTAGCTCCTCTTCATGAACTTGGCTCTTAATTATTTTACCTTTGGGTTTTGTTTAGTGGTGTCAACATTTATACTGTAGATTGTGGTCTGGAGTAATGTGTACAGGTTTGCGCTGTGCCTGAATACAAATACATTATTCAGCAAAGCACAAATAGTGGTTTTTTTATGAATATTTGTTGCAAAGCAAAGCAATAATCACCTTTGAAGTTCTTCTCTACACATTACACGGTGTGCTGTCTCTGTATTATGGGTGTATAAACAGGTAGAGGACTGTTTGCAATAAGGCAATGAATAAAGTTTTAGCTCGGTAGTCAGTGCAGTCATCTATGATCTGAGAGACCCCAATTTTAGACCCTGTGTGCGACCTCCTTTGTCAGGTGGTTTATTCATAAACACTTATTGTAACACTTTAATTTTCTAAAATTAAAAGCGTAATAAAAACAAAAACAGGATTTTTAAGCCTCTTTCCACTTTTATTTGAATACAAATAATTTTGCTGCCTCAACAAATACAGATACAAATACAAATACTGGGCCCTCTGCACATCCCAAGTACAGGTTGCTGAGAGCATCATTACAATGAAAACAAAGTCCACTTTGAAGAAAAGTTTCATCAAATATTGCAAATGAAATGGTTCTTTGGCAGGGATGAGCTTCTTAACCATCATGATGTAGAAAGTGCTGTTGGCCTCTTTGCCGGTCCCAGAAGCAAGAATGTATGGCTGCTGATGCCCCTCCTGGTTTTTTAAGTGTTCTTCTAGGCTCCTGCAGGACTGAGGGATAAACAATGACAAAGTTATGTCATAATGTGTTCTTTTAGTCTAACCTCCTTTCCCTGCTTAAAGCATATACTGTGGCCCAGTACATATCTTGTAAAACACAACTAGATGGCCCATAGCCTGGGATGTGCTGATCTTCAGTGTTTTCTTTTTCATGGGCTGAGGTGGTAGGATATGCAAGAGCAGTAGGAAAGCTGCCATATCACTGTCCCACTCTGTGAGACGCAAAAAAGTCTAGTGTCACCTTTATTTGAATCACAACTATGTTGCCTTTTAAAACTTCAATTTAACCTACTGCCTGTGACCTCTGCAGGCTTTCTGACCTCTTCAGACTTCATAAAACTCTGGAGCACAGGGGTGGAAGTAAGCTTCTCTGCTTCTCTGATCACCTTTCCTTTATAGGAAGTATGCCACTTCTCCTGTAGTTTGGTGGCTATTTCTGGTCCCAAGAGGAGGCTAAAATCTTGAATTATCTTCAGCAACACAGAGTAAAGAACATTTTTTGTTCATTATACATTATCTGAAAATCAAATGATAGGCTTTTAGCTATGAATTGTGGTAACAGAAGAGGATGCTAATCTTTAACAGCCCTTTTAGTATCCAGCAGCCTCGGAAACACTGAGAGTACAGTGTGTGATTCATTGGGTTTGTGGATGAGGCACTGTGTATACTCAAAGGTCTCCTTCATCTTCTGCAGGATGATCTCTCTTGTCTGTAGTGGTGTAGTTCATCAAGAATATGACTTCTTTACAACACTTCTCATCCCACTGACCACTAATCAGAGGCAGCTCCCTTTCCTGTCTTGGACCACCTCTTCCTGCGGTTTATGTTTTCGGTTCTTGAGACACAAGTTTTGTCTTTTTCTGAATTGTCTTGAGCTGCCACGCCAGAAATCCAATGGCCATCATAAAAGTGTTCCTTAGCAAAAACAGATACATAATCCAAGTTCAACTTCATAATCAGCAAATAGCAGAAACCCACTTTTAACAATTTGTCCATAGAAAATAAATAAAAGTCAGGAACCAGAATAGTCAGAATTTAGGATTAGAAGACTCAGAATTTAGGGGGATTCTGACACAGACATCCTTCTGTAATTGCTGATATCAATAGCAATGAAGAGAATGCATTCATGCCACTTTTTCACCTGATATCATCCCCCTCGCAGAGTGGCCAATTAAAATTGCAATGGCTGCTATGAATGGGGAGAGCTATGTACCTGTCTAAATCTAATGCACTCACATTCAACAGTCCTGCAGTAAATCCTACCTCCATGAAGGTTATAATGTTCAGTTTTTGTTAAAACACATTTTGGAGTCTGTAGGTTGTCCTGCTGTTGAATTGCATTATGTTATACCAGAAGTATTTCTAATATTTTGTCCACCCCATTTATATCAGTGAGGGCAGTCAAAATATTAGAAACACCTCTCTGTATAACATAATATAATTTAACAACAGCACAGTACTAAAGCCTCCGAAATAACCATAAAGTTGAGAGCACCTCTCTAAAACAGTTTTTTAAAATCAACATTAGAACATTCATAAAGGGAGGATTCATTTAAGGACAATATTAGACTGCTTTAGTTTTATCTATCACTCACTGGCCACTTCATTAGGTATACCTGTGCAATCTAATGCAATTCAATACAACAGCTCTGCCATAAATTCTACATTTAGGAAGCTTCTACATTTTCGGTTCTTGTTGACGTTGTCAGAAAGGTGATAATTCTACTTTATGTGTATTATTGAAGTCGTTATGGGTGGTGGTGTACTGGAGTGCATTATATTGAATGGTGTTCCTAAAAATTTGTCCACTCTTTTAACATAAATGAGGGGGGTAAAATATTAGGCACACTTTATTGTCAGTTGCTTCAGGTCAAGAGACGCAAAGAAGCAAATTCCTATCAACTATGATGACATGACAGTACAGTATTCATTCTTGAGGTATATCAAATTGATTACAATGCTTAAAAGAGGTGTAATCGGAGGATATACATTTTTGTTACATCTGTTGGGCCACATATTTAAAACACCATAACAAGTGTGAGCTAATGTTAAGGTAATACACAATACTACTAACTGTTACAATATATTAAATGATATGAGGTGATTTGGGTAACGCTAAGACAACTCAAGAGTTTCATGGCAGAGCCACAGCAATGCTTAAACCTATCTTTAAATCATCATCATCAAGTCATAAACTTCAACTTGTATTATTTTTAGGATAGATCTTTCAACATGACATCAGAGCAATTAAGGCACTTTCAATTCTGCTGTGTTTGAAAAATTTAAACTACAAATACTAACCGCTTCAGATTCAAAGCTCTTCATCACCTACTCCGCTACTATTGCCAGCCTGCAGCTAGTCACCAATATGTGATACAGCTTGAAATTGAGGGTTGCCAAATCATTATGTCGGTTATCCCCCATATCCTGCTCTTTCATCCTCTATCATAATAATCCACTTTTCACAGAACACACACAAACTTCGTAACTCTGTAGTTACGACATCTTGACATTGTCCACGCCCATGCAGGACACAGACGTGTCAGATAAAACGTTTAGACGAATACCATAAACTCTGTGATATTATGCCAATAACATTAGGTTCTCTCACTGGTAGAGTTAATTCCTCAGAACCAGCACCAGAACATCAACACTTCACTCCAAAATATCCTCACACTAGAATTTTGACTCCAGTGAGGCCCTGCTCATAATATTATTACAAAGGAATCAGATTGTTTGATTTGGTGTAGTAAACACATTCCAGACATTGTTAAAGATTTGCTGTCATGTAACTCCTTGACTGCACTTTCTCTCTAAACAGGTTAAGTCATTCTATTTGTTTCTGTTGATGGATCATCTTTATACTGTCTTACACTGCAGGAGTGAGTCACTATTTTCTATCCAAGCAGTGATTTGCTTCCACTCCTTTCATCAGTTCCCTGTGAGCTCATTCTCAGTTTGCTAAACAGAAGTGTTCTTCTTTGTAAATAGCCGCTGAATATTTCCAATGTGGGATGTGTTGAAATGACCCCACCAGTGATCACTCTACTTGATACTATAATGAGAGAACATCCAATCAGGGGTTGGCTTGGTGACACAAACAGAAGAGATGCTTTGGGTTGCACAATAGAAAATGTTTTTTTTTCTTTTGTGGATACTGGTTAGCAACAGTGAGAAACAGTTTTCTTGGTTGGCTTTTTGTCTGCTGTCTGTATATTTGTGCTGTGACGTTCTTGAGGGAGGAAACTGTGAGTAATTACATAGTGACTGATAGTAAATTAAAGTACAGCATTTATTTTAAAGATTACACTACATGATCTAAGCCTTTGGTTTATAAAATGACTGATTTATTGATGATCAGTTTAACAGATTGAAAATCAAAATTTTATATATTAATAACAATGTATTACCAATATATATTCCTGATATGAGTTATATTTCTTTAGAGAAAATTATGTTTTTAATATTGCAATATATGGAAAACAATGTAATGATTTCCTGAACTGAGAGCAGAGCTGTTTTATCAACACATAGTGTATTTGAGATATAGAAGTGTATGTAGTGTATGTATGCTTAGACCCAAAATATATATTTGATATGTCAGTATCAAATGATTAATTTATATTGCTATAGTTTTAAAGAATGACATTAAGCATAAATAGCTTATTTGTTGTTTGTTTATTTGCACAAAATAAAAAAGATAAAATACTAAGAAGTTGGATTAAAAAGATAACAGGTTAAAATACATTGAAATATTATCTACAATCACAAAAGATATGCAGGAAGGGCCAGTTAAAACCAAGATGCTTATTGTGTGGCTTCTATTAAATTTCATCATCATAACAAAATCATATTGAAGGAGCAAAATAACAACAATAACATTCATTCTGTGAAAACCAAAATCTACAATATTCTTCAAAATAGTAAGGTATTAAGGGTTGACCACAAGGAATTTCTCGGGGACACATTTATAAAACTACTAGGAATTGAATCCCTGACTTAAGGAACCCTATTAAAAATTCCAAATCGGGCATTTGAAGTTCTTGTAAAAGCCAAAGCTGATGCATGTTTCTGATTTTATAGTTGTGAATGGTGCTAAGTATACTGAAATAATCATTAAAGACAGATGGCAGTGACTGAAATAATGACAAATAAACTGAACAACTTGAGGATTGTTCATTTGTAAAACACTGAGAATGGCAGATCTTGTAAAAAGGTACTATCTCTATCTTCTTGTGTCTTCTCCTGTTTTCCAGTGTGTTCCTCATTACATTTCCCCACTGTGAAGGATTAATCACTCCTGCAGGATTTTACATCTGATCACAATCCACCGACGACTCTATTTTTCCCCACTGTCTCTCACCAAAGCAAAGTGGCACGTAAATACACAGAGCATCAGGGAAGTCTTCACTTGGAGTGAAGAAAAGACAAGAGAAAAGGATGGAAGGATGGTGTCACATAGCCATGGGGATCGTGGAGGGGCTTTCTTCCATCCTAGAAGCTGAATAATGACCTCAGCTGGTTCTTTTCATCACTAAATTACAGCCATTAACTTCAGATTAATCATCATCATCCCTTTTAATGAGAGGGAGACCATATTGGATGAAGATAAGTAGAATGTGTTTTTAATGCTGATGAAATCCTACCAGTTTGTGGCAATAGTTGTCTTTCAAGTTCATAATGTCTTTGCATTTTATGCATTTACTTTCTCCCATTTTAGAGAGGGGAGAAGTTGTGGGTTCAGTGAATGTCCACTAATTTTACTGACTTAAAGTAATAGAGAGAAAAATTGACTTTTTCATTTAGAGCAAGGATCTAACCGCTCCATGATGACACATTTTACATTGATTACTAAAAGCAAATACAAAAATAATTCTTATTCTCAGGAAAGTGTGTTCCTGACACATGCTTAAAAACATTTTCCTAGTCAGTCTGTCGACTTTGAGTGTATCTGATCATCCAGTGAAATATATGCAATCATCCAGTCCATTATTTATTACTGCTTCTTCACTATCCTAAGTTTTACAATGAATCCTCTGCTGTTTGCAGCTTACGTGCAGACTTCATCTGACCTCATTTAGGTCCACTGCTTCCACCCCTTGAAGAATTTGCAGTGCAAGAACAACAGATTTTGACTGCTTTCAGTCTCCAGTTTAAACATTCACCTCTTGCATTATGACCTCTCGCACCCCCCACAACACCCAACAACTGCCAGAGGAAGCATTTAAAACCTGGATTTCCAGGTTTCTAGGTTTGGTTTTTACATCTTTAGCTTTAAGCTATATCTTCCACTTAGAATGTTTGCCTTTTCCTATACTGCCGCCTATACTGTCTTGTTTGGTAAAATATCTCTCCATTTCATATAGCTTGAGGGTAGGAAATGGGGTCAAAATGGGAATCACTTACTTTCATGTGGCTGCTGCTGCAAAAGCCACTGCTTCTGAATCTGACACTGATATATTTTGAAGTGCTGGAGTAAAGTAATAGCACAGTTAAAGAGAAAATTGTCAAAGAACAAAAGATCAGCGCTAGATATAATGAAGATGGGCACTATAGATAGGTGCATCAAACAGCACTCCTTTTACATTTACCATCACAAGCACAGTGACAAAGTCACATGATGCACAGGTGCACTCCAAGTTGCTTTTCTTTGAACACTCTGTCTGTATGAATAAACTTCACTTCAGTTTTTAGATTTAAGGACATAAACATCAGGGTAATGTTACAGTCACACACTTCACGAGACTTCCTCCTTTCAAAGGGAAGTTAATTTAAATTCAGCACTGGTGAAAAGGAGCATGCTTAATTAGTCACTGAGAAGATTTACTTAACGTTAATTTTCAAACTTGTTTTCTTAGTGCAATTATTGTAACTAACTCATTACTTGAGTTTAATAGTCCATTTAATCTTCATAACCTCATCAAAATTTGATATGACATTGCATAACAATGCTGAGCCCCTTTCAACTCTTTTCCTTTCTGAAACACCTGTCAACTGTATTATATTATATCTGAACAGACACGAAATGTTGCATCAAAAAATGGGATCTTTTTCTCCAAACTTAGGCACTTTCCCTAATCAGTGTATATGCAGGACAAATGATCTGATGATATGAGAGATGTCTCTGCCAACCCACGCAAAACCTTAGGTGTGTACACTGGGATCTGTTACGCACCACCCGTGAACCCCAGATGCACAAACACAGAAACAGTAATGTGATCCGCCATCTTTTCCCCACTAGGCAGATTTATGCACATAAATCATTTCCTACGCTGTGTTTTGGGGGATTTATAGCAATAATAGGCCATCTCTGCCATTCCCATCCTGTTCCCTCAGTGCAGTCCCTGGGAAAAAACCTCACAGGTCTTAACTTTTGGTCACATCGGGGTTTCAGTTGCAACGTTACCTTTTCCTAACCTCACGGCCCCTAAACCTAATCATGTGATTCCATGGAGTTACCTGCCCAATCTAATCTCAGAAAGCTTTGAAACAGCAGCAGGCCAGTGCGTAACAATGTTTTGGAACATGTCCACATGACCCTTTTCTGCTGTTTGATCGTGTTGGTTTTACTGGGAGGGTCCGCTGGTAAAACATCGAGACTGCTTGTACAATAATATCGCCACTGTCACGTTTAATAGATGTCTTGACTGTATGTGTCATTTGCAGCTGTGAATTTCATTATTGTTTTGTCTATAGTGAAAATACATTTACGTATGTGTAATGTGGCAAATTCCCTCAATTTCCATGTTGAAGACGTGTAAAGGTTTTCTGAAGAACTCAGGCTCATACGTCATACATCATGCTTAATGATCCCCTCTAGGCATTTAAAAATATTCTGCTTTGAATAATAATTTGTTTTGGGTTTTTTTCACAAAAAAAATCAATTACATGTTTAGTAATTGTTAAAATTACATCTACTCCTTCTTCCAAATTAAAAAATGTAGAATCTATGAATAATCAAATATTATGTAACTCAGATTTAAGGAGAACGCAGAGCAACCCTCCTTCGGCAGATGAATGTGAATACAGCCTTCCAGTGTCAAGCTCTGCACATACAGTACATCACTTTGCACAGCAAAGCCCAAACATCAAAGTGAAGTAAAAATAAGCAAAACATATATGAATGAAGGGGATTTATTGTTAGTTAATTGATTACTGGTACTGTATGAACATCTATCACACAAATTGCTGTTGTGAAATGACTCTGAAAAAGGCAATAATCTCACAATATTACAGTCTAACTTTACTTTTCAGGTTAGCATTTGTTAATAACAGCAATGTGTAAGCTGACTTGGTTATTTGCTGAAATGTAAACCAAGAATATTGTTTCAGAGTCAAACAGTTACACAGTTTCTGAGAAGTGTAACTTTCCAAAAGCAGCCACATTCTCACTGTAACTATCTTAACGGTGTACAGTATCTGAGACAGAAAACAGATTTACCACAAGCCTAAAGCTGTAAATACTCAGTTTTCTAACTTCTCAAAGGCATTGTTATGACCAGAGACCTTGGATTTATTTTGAAGTGAGGTGAAAGTACATAAAACCAAGAGTAAATGTCCAATAAATTTGCCAGTAACAAGAAACAGGCACTTTGATTTGAGGAACCTATCACTGTGACGCACAGCTTAGCCCATGACAGTCGTCTGCTGGGGTATTAGTCAGCCGTGTTGTATATTCCCACTGGTTTAAGACGTCAAACTTTGTTCTCAACAGCAAAATTTTCCTGAAGACACTGAATAGTAACTGTCTGTGTGACCCATACAGTTGTTTAAACTTTAACATTCATACATCAACAAAGCACTACTCTGTAAAATCTCAATGACTTGCATGGCTTCCCCAAAGCAGACACTCTCCATTTGAATTTGCAAATGCTACTGAACACCTCACCACTTCCATTATACCCCCAGCTCAATAAGTTAGAACACCTTTCTAGATCACATATATGAATTTGAGAACAAAACTGTATGTACGCAACTGTAGAGGATCACCCACTACTTACTCCTGTGTTTGTTAATTACATTGTAACTGTGATGTTCCTATTCTGAGTGACTAAAAAAAATGCAAAAATCATCTTCAATTCATATCATTGTAACATTGCATAAAAATGTTTTTAGTGAGTTAGATGTTAGGCATTGGCAAGAAGTAATCTGAAAAACATGGAGTGGCATTTCAGTCCAGATCTACTGTTTGGTTGACCTGCAGAACATTGTCAGTTTACCTGTTACAGTCAGGACAGATTAGATGTCCAAACCCTTCAAACCTGCTTCCACCCATTTACACCTTGAGCATTTCTTACAGTCTCCATCTCAGTAGGTTGAAGTTCAGTGTCTTGCACGGACACTTCAAGTGGACACGTGGCTGTTGATGGACTCGTTGACCAAGGCTCTAGGCCATGCTACTGCCGGACACACGGAAGGCACAGCCGTCTGAGCGATAAATGTGGTGAGTAGTTATGGGGAATAATATCATCCTCAAGTGGAGAAGTCCATCAGGGGTCATCATCTTTATGACCACCATAAATGGATACTCCATACTCATTTCCCATGAAGCACTTGCATAACAGGTCTTGTGGAGCTTTAAGTTAAATATCAGATGGCATTTATTTTTCCTATTTTGTCTGAGGGAAAAGTTTTTTTTCTGAGCACACATTCACTTGCTCAGCACTGCATTGCTTCATAGTAATACATGCACACACCTTGGTACACCAAGGCACTCCTGGATGGATTTTGAGTATTTAACTCTTAGGAACCTTCCAAGCTGTTAGAGGCCAGTTTCCCTTCTCCTTCTTTCCCCTGCTGGATTGTCCAAGCCAGTCTGGAGATTTGAATTGGTCACAAGCCCAGTTATCTAACCCTTGAACTAGCACCACCACCTTTGCCTGTTCACAATGAGATAACAGGGTGTATCACTGTTTTTATAATGACAAGGCTGTAACAGAAGGCACAACATTGACGCAACTAGAACAGCATGCAATTGAGCATTTCAAAGACTTTCCAAGGTGGCCCACCTCTCCACGATTTATCTACTTCCTGTGACTACTGCACATTTCTTTTCAACTTCCAGGATGTAAAGTGGAGATAGCCAGGAGGGGATGGGCTTCACCCCTGTTGGGGTATTGAGACTATTGAATTTGCTGCTTGATTTCATAGTGTACTTGGTCTGAGTTCTCACACATCAAGCAAGTAGCCAACCCTAGTGGAGGTTGACTATCAAGTCAGTTGCCCTCTGAGAAAGAAAGTAAGTTACTTAGGAGCGATAGGAAGTGGAATAGACATTAAACATATTGTAGACATAGTGCTGAAGTGTGGTACTGGAGGATGGGGAAGTTTACAAAGGATGTGAGCAAGTGTAATAAAGGACTGTGGTATATGTTTTTGGGCTTTAAATTAATTTGCCCCAACTTTTGCTGTGATAGCAGATGTTGGTATAGCTTATGTTGAGCTGTTTGTTTGAGCAGACAAGAATGAATGAAAATGGATAATAATAGACAATGTAAGAAACTACAGATAGGCTGTCCTTGGGGGGAGTAACAGAACATATTATTTGTTTATTATTTGAGGTTACTAAAAGCTTGCATTCTCAAGTGCAGGATTTTGCTGCTACATCTGGAAACCAGGTCAGGTGCAGGTCTTTAAAATCATTTGAAAATAAGATGCACTTTGTTTATGATGGTGTGTGCATTAGGATTAGGACCGTGATACCTTTATTTTTTTCCATTTGTAGAAAAACAGTATATGGATCATGGATAATTTGTTAATATATTATTTGTAATATTTCACTTACTGATGCTGTGGTTTCGTGTTAGCACATCATTCACTTTGATTAAAAATGCTTCTCAAATATAAATATGCAAACTCACAAATTTCTCAGTGTCAGTAACTGTGATTATGCAGTCACAGTTTCAGATTATGATCTTTAGTTGTAGTAATTTAATTTTTCCTTTGTCATTATGAGTTATAGTACTAGTTGTTTTAAATGTCATTGAGACCTTTTTTATGATAATCCATTAACTAAACTGTTAGAGGAAAAATGTTTTTGGCTGGCATGTTCTTTGCTCACATTGCCCAAGCCTGCTTCTCCACAGTGAAACAGATTAGACATTGCTGTGCCCTTCTGAAGTGAGAAGCCATCACCAAAGTAGTTGGAGAGGTATTTTGGTTCAGTCACTCAATGACATCATTGAGGAGTGCACCCTCGTTTGCAAAAGGGAGGGAGAGCAATTAGCCAGTGCAATTAACCTTTAAAAGACTGCCTATCTGGAATGAGCGAGGATGAATAATAGTCAAGTCCCCAGTATAAATCCAAGGCATTGCCATCCAGAGATCCTCCCCAGAGACTGCTGAGGTAAATGGCTGCAAGGGCACCACTGGGGAGCTTGGTGAGTCAGGAATAGGAGAGATTGCTAACTCACACTTTGGCATTAGTGGCAGACACCATAGGTGTAGAGAATAATTTTTAGCATTTTTGTAAGAAAATAAAGAACACCTTGAAGAAGAATTTCCTTCCAACACGTCTTCCAAATTGAAAGAGAAATCGCATCGTTGGTCCATGGTTAAGGTGGTTACCATGGTTATGGTTTACGCACAAAAACGACTTTCTTTGGTTTTTTTGAGATCATGGTTTAGGTGAAAATAACTTGTTAAATTTAGGGAAACATTGTGGTTTGGGTTAAAATTACTACTTTGTTAAGGTAAGGGGGCCTTTTTTCACATGGCTACAATAACAGTGACAGTTAAGGTTAAGGTTAGGGGACGATCATAGTCATGGTTTAAAAAAACAAACAACGTTGACTCGTGTCTGGAAACGGCAATGTGAATGCGTAAAAGTCTGATGCAATTTGTTGACCCATCCGTCCACCGCGACCTCCTCCCTTTGTGGACATTGTCACTCTATAACAACGTCTGCTCATTTTCTCCTTTACTACTGCTGTCTTTTTTCTTGGGAGGATGGTCTCTAGACTAGTTTTGTTTTCCTGACAGCCAACACAATTCTAATTACCATGAGGCCATTTCATTACATTGAGGTGGTGACATCTATTTAACTGAGCTGTCTGCCAACTTAGTGCACTTAATTGACACCTTGTGAACAATTGCAAGTCGGTACAATATTTACCTTCCAAGGAGAACTCCATATCTTTCCCTTAATATAAACTTCATACTGAAAGTGTCAGATGCACCTCCCACATTTTGCACCACTTTGTAAGAAAGAATAGCTGAAGATTTAGAAAAGGTGTTGCCCCCTGAGAACATACGTCACTCCCACGATGCCTTCCACTGACAAATGGGACAGTGGGATATTGTCACAGAGACGTCTGAGAGTTGCTGGTGTGACAGCAGAGCTTGTGTGTGTTTGTGTATGATAAGGGTCAGCATGCATTGTTGTCCATACATTAACCTTCACCACCAAATCAGCTGCTTCCAGCCACCAGCGTAATTACAGAAGGACAAAGGATGGATACATGTAAATGTGTGATGACGATGCTTGAGATTATCAGGGGAGGGTGGGTGGTATGGTTAGTATTATTTATTTTCTATCTTTAAATTACATAATTATTCAACAATGTATGTATTTTTAATATATATTAAAATTAGACTATAAAAACACTTTAAAAACTTTTAGCGCAAAGACGAGATAGTTTAAGGAACTGCAGCGCATAATTAGCAGCTCATTGGCCTTTTCTCTCCATTTTCTCCTCTTCTTTGTATTATTTTCAGCTGAGTTCTGATTGTGCCCATCGCAACAGGGCCTTAAACCAGGCTGAATGATGTCTTCTTGCAGTAGGAAGAATGTGAATTGATGAATGGTGAAAATCATAATAGCCAAATACAATGACACTTGGAGTAGTGCGTGTGGGAGTGTGAAATAAAAAAGGGAGTACATGTCAGAAGTCAGACTATATTGCCAGACTAAACTGCTACATTTCCTGAAATCAGTGACCAGAAATGATTAGCGCAGCCCAGGTTGTTGCTGTGTATACTGAGGAGGTGTGAAGGAATGAACAATAACTCTAATTATCCTTGCTGATTGGTTTTGCATGCATTGGCACCCACCTAGTCAGACGATTGTTCCTATTTGAGGGCAGGCTGGCTGCAGAGCACCCGAATGTCTATTTATAACCATGACGAAATGCAAATGACCAACAGTGAAGAGCTTCTATTTAATGGTGACTTTACCCCACACCTTCACAAAGTAGCACATGAAATACAAGTTTGTAGCTACACAAAGTTTTACGGTGTGTTGACTGAAACCTGGAGCTTGTCCTCAGATGTCATGCCAGACTGTATTTCACCCTGAAAGGGCATAAACAGTTTTCCTCGAGCAAGTGTAATGTTTAACAGTTGGGGCACTGCCGCCAAGTTGCTGGTTTGGTTTTAATGGCTTTTGGATGGTGTGACTGCATTTTTGGAAGGCACAGAGGTGTGAATTACTGATTGAAACATCCATTTGCTTCCATTGGATGATGACGTTCAAAGCTAATGGAGACAGGCATAAATATCTTGATGTAATGTGTTGCTCATAAATGCTATGAAAATGATGATTTATTTGTTTTTAATTGAAGATACCGGTAATATAAACAGGCGCCTGTCAAAACGCCATCACAAATGAACTTGGAAACTTATTTTTCTCTGTTTCATGAAAGGACAGGGGGTTGCATGCAATGCATGTTTCAGTGAAATGATGAAATGCCTTCTTTTAGTGTCATGTACATGCATACGTGGTTATGTGCTACGTGAGTGTTCATGGTTGTTTTTATTGTGTGGCTCTATGTGTGTGTGTCTGTGTTTGAGTTGTTTTTGAGTAATCCATACCAGATTTTTTTTTCTTAATCAACCTTAAGCACTCCTCATCAAACCTGTTTTCAGAATCACCAGCTCAGCCAAAAGAGATGCGGGATAACGCACGTACTGTAATCTTATCAAAAACCACTCTGAAAAGCCCTAATCTCTTCTGCAGTGTTAAAGCAACAATTACAGACGTTATCGATGCTGTTTGATTACCTCCCAGTTAGTATAAAACTGTGGCTGAAGCAAGTGTATGCCCACAGACATAAAATATAAGATGGAGATACTGCAACAGTAAGTTCCTATGGCCACACACACACTGTATTTTTGTCGATATTAGCTTATACATAAGTATATAGTAATGTTTTTGCTCCTTTTAACTTAAAATCTGATAAATGTGAAAGCCTTTACTTGGCTGAGTAAATATATATACAAAAAACACCAGAACACCATAGACTTGCCAGAAGTGGCTGTAGGTAAAACTTCAGTTACTCACATTAGTAGATGATTTTTGAGGGTTTTGAAGTCTGCTTCAAACAGATGCAAGCCATTACAGCACAAGTGGTACACTGATTACCCCTCAAAACACACTCACTCTCTCTCTCAGTCACACACACATCCACCTCTCTTGTTTTCTTTAGAAACAGTATTGTGAAATTTGAACTTTGTCAGGGACAGCCCAGACACCCACCACAGATAAAGTACACTAAAGAGTATCCTTACGGTTAAAGGAAGTGAGCCTGTGACTGCAGGACTGCTGCTTTGAAACCCTGGATGACAGTCTGAATTGAAAGTGTGGAGTCTTTCAACACCATTCGATTTTACTTTCACTTGGCATCCACAGGGGGACACAGGAACTTTTTCACCTTGCTGTAAATGTGGCTGTATACTCCTTCAGACATGCTTGTTGGACAGTGGAAATGCCCATTAAATCCCTCCCCCTGCACCTTCCTGATGGTGCATAAGGGGGGGGGGGGGCATTTCTGTAACTTTCCAAAATGGACAAGCTGACATTGACACCCACGTCATGCAGTGATTGGCCAGCTGTGTGGAGGTGGGAGAGGAGTCTGGGTTTGAACTTCTCTCTCTAGCTCTCCTTTTTCATTCATGGCACAACTATTTCTGTCACTTTTCATGTGAACAGCCAAGTGCAAAAAAATCAAGCTTAATGTTACTCTTGCCAGTCAGAGCAGACAGATAGCAAGATGATCAGTATCTGATATTTTTAGGCCTTTTCCACTGCAAGAAACTAATGCCTTAATGAGTGTGTCCATGTAAACTGTGGATTGTGTGCAGTTTGGGTAGCTCATTCACCTAAATAATGACGTTTCCCCTGGTGATGCAGTGGAAAATAAGGCAAAACCTAACAGACCTTACAGGTTCTTGCAAGTTCAGGTTTTATCACTTCTCTGTGATATAATCACAATATTCCACTGCCAGAAGTGAGACACTGCTTTTACGAAACAGTTACCAAATATTACAATATAGAAATGATAGACACGATCCAATAAAAAGTTTTATTAAGAAAGTAATCCCTGGCTGCCTGCAGTTGCCATGCAACGTTAGTAAACTGCTAAACTAATGTTCAAGCTAGTCAGCGGTCTAACCAGAATTTATTTATTCATATTGATTTGAACATTCCCATTAATTGTCCACCCATGGAAAAACTGTCCAACATCACTGGGGTCACATTGCAAAGTGTTTGCAATAACGTTAGGCCTACTCATTTTGTTAAGAGATGCATTGTTTGGTGCAGCGAGGTTGCTGTTCTACCTTTTTGGTAGCTTTGGTTGCCAATAGTTCTAGAGAGAGCTCTCGGACATTATCTCTCTTGCTTCAAGGCCCGCATCTGAAAGCTGGGGGCTGCTCCACCGGAATGCACATTGCAATGATTTTTTGTTGCACACTTTTGGTTGAAACAGATAATGATTGATGCATTTATGGACAATCCGTGAAAAATGCTGCCTTAACCTTGTCACACTCTGCTCCTCAGCCCATCTGAACTGAAGAGTTCCTTCGCTTAAATATCACCAATTTTACATCGGAGGAAGCAAAGATGCATGAGAAAAGGCATGTGTGGTGTGAGATTGTGAGATCTGTGTCAATTGCACAAGTCTCATGATTAATGCAATGAGAGTTGGCAGCCCTGCCCCTGTGTGTGTGTGTGTGTGTGTGTGTGTGTGTGTGTGTGTGTGTGTGTGTGTGTGTGTGTGTGTGTGATTTTTGACTTTGCAGAATTATTTTTTTCTATGATCAGCTTAGCTGCTAACCAAGCTAATCCCTATACTAACTGTCTGCTAAGTAACTGTTGAATTAAGATACTGTTGGATAACTGGTGTGTATTTTACTCTTTTTAGGTTTCTCTTTTGAACTGTAGATGTATGTCTACCAGATAAATCACTGTATTGTACTTCCTATGGGAACTTAATGTTGATCTTTCACAAATAATACCATACTTTGTTTCATCCTGACATGAAGCACAATGTAACTCATATGACAGCTAGTCTATAGATTTTGTGAATCCAGTTTTTTTGTTACTGCACTGCACAAACTAATTTCGCAATACTTTTGGTCTAACTCTTATGGAATCTCATTGATTCCTGATTTGTAATCACTATCATTGAATTTGTTGTTTAATACTGTTTTCACAGTTTTACAATTGCTTCCAGTGAAAACTTCAAAGGTAATGCGTTCAACCTTAATTGTAAGTATGTTTAGCTTGCTTCATACCTTTGCACCTTCACATATAGTGAGGGCAGAAGAAAAGCACTTACCTGTGCTGGCGATAGTATACAAAATGAAACTGAAATTAAAGCTAGATTTTGTCCAGTTATTCCTTCTGTATTAGAAGTTCTCTTAGTATTTTGAATCTTGAGGTTCAAAATTAATTCTTGACATTGTAAACAGCCTTAGAGAAAACGATTTCACCATAGCTGTTGTGGAGCTTTCAATCATATCACTTGAGCTTCATCAGCAGCAGATGGAGTTTACTCAATTATTGTAGAATTGTAGATGGTCATTTTTTTCTTTTTTTCTGAACGCTTTAAAGACTCTTTGTCCATGTTAGAAACTTAATTTTAAAATGTTTATTGAAAAACCCCTAAATAGCTCATATGAAGGAAGTTTATGTGGAGAAAATACAACAGACAAGCAAGACAGCAAATCCAAGTGCTTATGCCTGAATGGTCCATTGACATCAGGCCTGTCAGTTTTGCTTTTTAAGCGATCAACATCAGTTATGGAAATGAACCCTTTCACTTTCCTAAATAATAGTAAACTTTATTGTCTTCTCCATTATACATAATGTACCAGATGGCTGATATTTACAGCATTCGGACAACTTAGATAGCCTCAGGTAAGTCTTGGAAAGTATATGAAATTAACCTTTAAACATCTCTAAGTGGTTGTTTAAACTTTCTGGCTTTCATTGTATTCATCCATATGGTGATCTTCAGCCATCTGGCAAAACATTTGAGTAAATCAAAGCATAATAATGTGCTGTGGCAAACAGTATTTACCCCAAGTCTTATATTGGCATCATGTTTTAAAGGCCCTTAAACTGACATAAACTGCTGTCTTTCTCATGCTTTCCATTATTATTCAGGTCTACTTTCTGTCATATTTAAATATTTAACATATGACCAACTACAACATCTATACAAAATATGACTTCCAGTTAACAATGAGTTTCCTTTCTAAATATAGAACTGTATGCAATCCTAAGTGCATATTTTAGATGGCCACTAGTGTCTGCTATCTTTAAACAATGCAAGGCCAGCTGCTCATGCCAGGTATGGTGTAGCTGATAAATTATTTGTCACGTGGATATACAAGATAGAGGTCTTTATGAGTTTTTTTATCCAAACCATTGTGTCAAAACTTAGTCTCTCCAAGGATGAATTGACACAAAAACTCTTGAGCGCTATAACCTTAAGTGGTTTCCCTTGAAAATCTAATCTTAACTTTGGTCTTTGACAACTATAACTGACTTGGTCTTTGAAATAAGAGGTTTGATGTGGCTCCTTGTGAACACTTGAGAAGATTGGGTGTTGGTATCATTCTAGTACAAAAACGATCAGAGCTTTTGTCACCTGCATGATATGCTGCACAAGCAGGGGGGCGGTGTGTTTCCTTGGTAGCTCGGCTGCTGGTGATTGAGGGTGAAAGCGTTCAGATCTTTGAGGATGATTGCGGTGAGAGATGAAAAGAGAGTAAAAGAAGTGTACAGGGACAGAGTTAGCAGGAGTGCACCAGTGACCCTTGGCTGAGCTCTCCTACCCACAACTTGAACCAGCGGAAATAGGGGAGGGTGGGGAGCACTCGCAAAAAACTGCAGTAACACTGAAGAGGAGAAGAGACTGCAAGAGAGCGAGCAGCCACTGGCAGGATGAAATAGAAACAGAGAGGAGGGGTGGAAACAGAGAGAGCGAGACAGAGGGAGCAAGAGCGATTAGGGGTTCAAGTTTACCAAAACATGACTTAAGCAATTAACTGTGAACAGCCCAGTCAAGGTCATCGACAAAGGGCTTAAGAGTGGTTCCTGAATGTAAAGCCATTGCAAATGACTTTAAGCCACTGCATCTGATTGGCTTATTTTACATTTCAGGTGCCACTTTTGCCTGTCTGAAAATGGTCAAATCTTTGGCAGCAGCCCTGTGAGAATATTCTGAAAGAGGGTATGGAAAGTATTAGATCATGGCCCAACATCCCCGTCTTTCCTCCTCTATGGCAAAATGAATAATTTTCCTTCAGTCCCAAATGTTCAACTGTTAGTCCAGACCTACAGCGATAATCTGAGAGTGAGTCTGATCCTATTTTCCCAGCTTTTAATTGCTTTAAGATTGTTTGGTTCATTCATTCTTCATCAGGATCCCCTTTTCTCCATAGAGTTCTCAAACAATCAGTCAACTAAAAAGTCAGTGTCATAAGATATAAAAGGAAACCTATAAAACATAATGCAAAATACACTAGAACTTTTTAAACTATTAAAGCATATTAAATGTATTATGCAAGGAGAGAAATTATTTCCAAATGTGTTTTTTATGTAGATTTACTTTTTATATTTGTATAATTTGAAGTAATAAATGCTGTGGTTGAAGTTGTAATAAATGTTATTATTATTTATTTATTCAGTGAGTACATGATACAAAAAAACCCTTCATTGCTTTCTATGAATTACACACAGACACAAGTAGCTCACAATGTTTGTATCATTTGCTCCATGGTGGAAGATGTCCAATTTTATTTTCCGACACTAAATGCCTTACCTTTAAGTGAGTCACTGAGTGATTTCTTTGAAGATGAAATCTTCAGTCACTTTCATCTTATCTTAAAAGAGGCAGTGCGTTAAAAGGTATCGTGAGGTAGTTCTGTGTCATTCCTTCTGACCACTCGAAGTGCTCCAACACATCCCATCAAATGCACATAATCATGTGACCCTGGTGACGAATGCCACATTGCCACTTCTTTAAAACAAACCAAGGTACAATATCCTTTTCATGCTTTCATAATCACTCAGGGAAGCTGTACCAGTCCATCAGTTTCTCTGTATAAACAACATTGATATACCACTAACACTAAACAATACAGGCTCTCATAAACTTGTTAGCAGTTTTCTGAAGGATCCACTAGAGCTACGCTGTCTGAGAACTTAGCTCAAGTACTGGACAGTTGGTACCAGCCTCCATTCGAGCTTCTGTGACAAATTGACAAAATGGCTGCCATTTAAATTCATTCATATGAGACAGCTGTCACCCTGCTTCTCATTGCTTCCTCATGATTGTTATTATGAATCATCCAGGTACAAAGCATTGCCTCTGGTGGTCAGAATGGATAAAATAGAATAAGAGTTACAAATGTAACTGTGATTCCTTGAATTCTGGATGACTGCCATTTTTGGCCATCACCTGGAATCTTGCAATCAAGAGATTTCACAGGAAACCTTACCTATTTGTAGGGGCCTTTTATAGAGAGTGTATTTGGCTCAGATCACGTTGTTGATAGAGATACTTTGATGCCTGCATGGTCATGTGATGGGATATGAAGATCATCTGGAATTCATAGAACTACAGTTACATTTATAACTCTTTTTGGACTACCTACCAACAGGTTGTCATGCTCCTGCAGTAGTACAGCTGGACTCCATTATCATGAGATGGTTTAGTAAATCATTTAACACATCATTAAAGCACTCCGGCATTCCCACCTACCACCTTCTCTCACAACTTACATCTTTCCATATTGAACCTATTTTTAATGTCGTCAGAACACTAATTGTTTCCTTGTTGCTATAAATACACAAAGAGGCTTGGCTCACATGTCTAGTAAGTTGTCATCATAAAACTATTGGTGTGTTAAATAGTTGGGTGTAAATTATATGTCTGAATCTCAATGAGATGATTATAATTTGAGTAACAGATCTTTAATAATACATTTGATACTTTAGTTTTAAGAGAGTCTAATTTGTAGATTAACAAGCAGTTTCATAACCCATCAGGTCAGCTTTACGTCATGCACACACATCACAAATGTGATCAGTCCCTTGACAGCATTAAAATAGACCTTTAATACATCTGTATGAACAGTTAAGAGAACACAAGTCAGACGACTGTCCTCAACTCAATAAACTGCCATGTAAACAAGGCTAGTAACAGCAACTAGAGGTGTCACAAATGGTGACGTGAAGTCATATCTGTCCAAGATGACAGTGGTTTTTTAGACTGAAGTTCAGTTTTGAAGTAGACAAACTTCAGCTGGGTCATTCATGTGCATTCATGTTCGGCTATGTGTAAATCATTATGTGTTGACTTGCTGTGCTTTCTCATTGAAATGCCAGATTTATGTCATCCAGTCCATCTGAGAATGTGTGTTTTCCCTTTTTTCAAGGGAAGTGAAGGAGCCTTATAACAGGTTCATTTGTACAATAAACAAAAGCTTCCCAAGTGTGAAAAGAGAGAGTGGGAGAAAGGAGAAGGAAAAAAGGTCTTTGAATCAGTGATCGATGAGGTGGCTTTATTTGACTTCAAAGACTTCTAGAGTCATTTAGGCCAAGTTTTGGCCCTCTCTTTGCTCTTTCAGTGGTTGAAGCGAAGCACGTGATGTGCCTCAGTCCTCACTGGAAGCCTACCCCTGCTGTTGCAAACAAAAAGATCCCAACAATGCTACTCTCTCTCAGTCTGGCGCAACATGTCAATGGCTATTTTTCCCCATTCTCTACATTTTCCCCCTTTTTCCTTCCTTTTTGGCATTCATTTTTATTGGTCGCCTTGTTTTGTACCCAGTGCCCAGTGGTCCCAAGCAAAAGAAGCTGGGATTCTTTTCCCCGTTTTCTTTTGTAAAGAGGTGCGTGCTGGGAATATCTATGGATACTCATATCAGAGGTCGTGTAAACCCTGCCTTTAGACTGTGCGGTTTTTGGCATTTTTCTTTGTGTTGGGTCTGAGTGATGTGGAACATTGTGACTCAATCATGCAGCGACTAATTTAATCAAGGAGGCTAACCTAGTTTTCATGTGCAAAAGTTCATGCTCTTTGGGCATGTGAAAAAAGATGCAAGGAAAGGTTCCACCTCCAATTATAGCTGACCCTTACTGATAGCAAAACATCATTTTATGGGACAGAGAAATTGGTGCCTTGGCTTTTTAGTTAACCACACTCTACCCACTACACTACTGAAAATCTTTTCTTTTTTCTTTGAGTTATCATTATCCTCTCTCAGCTCACTGGGCAGGTTTCAGAAATGCCCAGCATTGCAACACCTGAGAGGAAGTAGCAATAGAAGGGGGGTCATCAATTAGAGCTACAAAGGACCCTCTGTTGGCATAGTGTGGGCGACTGTTGCACATAGATATCATCCCCTTGACTGTCGTGTAGAGCATATGTATCATCACACCTACCTTTGTTTCAACAGGCCTTTGTGTTGGCAACCCTGCTTAAGTGTCTTTAAGCAATACACTGAATCCCTAACAGCACTGTGGTCACTGTTGTTGCTAAGCCTGACCTCTGACATCTCTGTAGAGGACGAGAGAAACAGTATATCTTTGCAGTTATCAATTAACTATTATTATGAAAATGCACCAGTACACCTCCTTGTTCATACTGGTACACATATAGATGTTTGAGTCACACTGTGAAAGTAGTTCATGTATATGAGCTCTGATCATATTTTCTTGAGGCCAGACACCACGATGGATCCCAAAATCTATCCTTCAATAGATCAAATTGTCCATTTCACACATCACATGTCTGCTTTATGTGTGCCAAAAGGACCTTTTAAAGAAACTTTAAAATCCAGATACAAATGCATCATCCATTGTAATACCAGTCTGCATACGTGTTAGTGAAAACAAAAACCTTGAGATCTCAGTTCCTGTAACTGTTTTCTTTTGATTACTCACCTTAGAGGATGTGTGTCACTTTTTTCTTGTCAGGTGATTCACAAACGTTAACAGCTACGATTCGACGTCATGGGATTGGAAATGCTCCAAAAAGCCCTTGTTCAAATAAAGAATGCAGGTACATCAAACATAATCATAGTCTCAATCATTCTGAAGTGTAAACAATTATGGCATCCGTACAACATCCTTTTCCTGTGTGATTAAAGGACATGATACAATCAGAATACGGTTTGGCAGTCAGCACATCAGCAGAAACAAATGATTAATGATGTTGCACTAGCCTCTATGTTTTAGAGTGGGACTGGGCTGTCACACTGGGATTTTTACTTACATACTTTTCAGTATGTTTTTCACTTTTTGTAGTATTATAAGCTATTATAAGCAATAATAAGCAAAATCAATCATTTCAGGCTTAAATTGACTTAGAAGTCACCTTTGGTTATCCTTTGGTTAGTGAGGTTGTGTGTGTGTGTGTGTGTGTGTGCAACCTCTTTTTGGATGAGAAAATCTAGGGGGCTTTTGGGTGCATATTTCACACTAAAAGGCTTTACAGGAGGGAATGCTAATTTCATTGGCAACCTGAGCCCCAGGCAGTGGCGTTGTGCACCATCCAATAAGTCTGTGACTCAAAGCATATAGCCTGTCTCCAAAATACAAAGTAGTTTATGAATATATGTATGGTAATTATTGCAACCTAAGCACAGGTCCACTATGAAGCCAAGATTTTACCCCTCTGAGCGTTTTGGAGCAAACAACTTTGGCATGTCAGGAATCGTCCTCCCCAAGGAGTAATTTCAATATTCCTTCCTATTCCATATGCCTGCCCATATCCAGGTACATGGATGAAAGAAGCACTGATTTTATGAAGCCTGACAATCACAAGGCTTTGACTGGCATGGGAAAGCTTTGACGATAACAAGAGTGGAAATACTGGTCTTTTTGTGTAGCCTATCAACAACCCCCACAGACTGCAGCAGAGCAGAGAAGTTGCAGGCAGCAGTCACAATCCATTGGGCAACTGCAAGTTACTCTTAGGTGTGTGGATTTTGAAAGAATCACAGAGAATTTTCTGAAAAAAAATACAGAAATAACCAGTGTTGATACTATTGTCATCAAAAAGTAAAGACGTAGTTAAGAAAAATAAAAATGTAACAATACTCCATTAGCACACAGTTTCTAGTGTGTGTGTGTGTGTTTGGGCACAGTCATGCACAAACAAGGTTGAAGTAGCACTGGACTGTTTTACAAATCAAGGTTGCGGTGAATGTTAGCATCACAAATGGAAAGGGAACTAGCTCAAAAATAGAATGTGGCCTGCATTTTATTTTATTTATTTTTTGAGGGCAATCATAACAAATGCATGCTGATGGGCGGAATGTATGAGGTCCAGGTCTGCTGTAGTATTTGACTATTTTGCTGTGACTCAAATATCTCCTGCTATGGATACAGTGTGGGACAACTGGGCGCATATGACATTGGGCTGCAGTTCAGTGCGCCGTCACTTGGTATCCTTCAATGCCATTTAAACCCAAGTCAATGTTGAATTTTCTTATATCAAACCCAATGTTGGCTCTATCTTAGTCAAACAGTAATATGATGGTGCCTAGTAGTGCTACTATTACAACAGTCCACCAAATTATGATATATGACAACCTGTTTCATGGCTATCTATCTAATAAAGTATATTAAACTGCAAATTGTTCCATTAGAGGTCTGTGTGAATAAGCTTATAGACAGGAAACTCATTAGTGGGTGCAGTGCACTTTTACAGGGACTGGGTTTGCCTTATTATCATTTGAACAGATGTGACAGACACTGTAGTACACATACACACACACACACACACACAAACACACACACACACACTGCCACTTAGAACACGTAGAAACAGCTTGAAGAGTACACAAATTACCAAATATATGATATATATGTCCAGTTTGCAGTTGATGTGACATTTGTCATCTGGAGCCCACATGTCATCTACTGCTCTATCTCACACAGGCTCCGCCCTCTACTGGACTCTATGGGTAATACGCTCTTCCAATCACATGAATGCAATTGCCCACTGAAATTTTCATGTATATAGCCAGCAAATCAGGATGCACCCACCGAGTCCATGTTTCACCCAAAATATATAAGGCAGAGCCTCACTGCCATGCTCATCCTTCTTCAGTGATGGTCAATCTGTTCACTGATCTTACCTCACCTCGGATGGAGCAGCAAGCTTATTCCTGTCCGTCATGCCCTGGCTTCATCGCCACCGATGGACATCTCTTCTGCTTTACCTCGGTCAGGACCATACAGAAAGTGGCATAATGCAGCCACTGCTCTGTGTTTACTGCCGAGGACTTCCTCCTTTTCAACACCGGTAATGGTGGGACCATTTTCAGCTGTGTGACGTCTCACGCCACTGTAACAAGAGTGACCCGGAGCCCGAGACATATTTCCACGTCGATGACAAGTCCTCCGTGACTGTCAGCAGAAGAGAGTGTCACATCAGCACAGGCTATGTTCAGCAGCCCCCCCGGATGTGCTGGTGGAGTTCACCGCCCCTCCCACAACTGTTCATATTCATGTGTTCTGCTGTGTTGAAAATGTTTTAATAAAATGAATTACGTTTTCCACCAAGAGCAAAATCCCATCATGATCATGCAGAAAGCATTACACAGTTGTCAGGGAAGCAGACGGCGGGTGGCCTCATTCAGCTGCAGACTGTGCTAGCCAGGAAAAAGCTCAGTGCTGAGATCAGCCATGAGAGCTATGTTAGATGTGATGTTGTGAGAAAGAAACACATCCTGCCCGACATAGCAGCACACAGATGCAGATCTGTTGGATTTCCAAAGTTCAGCGAAGTTGCAGTGACAGACGAGAGGTTGTCATCATCGTCCATCGGAGAAGCCACTAGAACAGTCTCGGCCAAGGTGTCCGGTGGTGGCAGCTGCGGAGGGCCAGATGGAGTGGTGAGTTCATCTCCACTGCAGAGGTCAGTCTTGAGCTCTGGTTCACTCTCGTCGCAGCAGAATGAGACATCACACAGCTGAAAATGTTGCCACCGTTTCCGGCGTTGAACAGGAGGGAGTGCCCGGCAGTGCATGCAGAGCAGTGGCTGCATCATGCCACTCTCTGCGTGGTCCCGTTGTAGACACCTGAACCAGAAGTGATACCTGGTGGCGGTGGTGGCGGTGGTGGCGGTGGTGGCGGCGGCGGCAGCGGCAGCAATGAGACCAGGGCATGTCGGGCAGGAACAAGCTTCTAGCAGCAACTCCATCCATGGAGAAGTAAGATCAGTGAGCTGATTTCGCCATCGCTGAAGAAAAGAGGATAGCGAGCAGCAGTGAGACACTGCTCATATAGTGTGCGCGACACACATATTGATTGGCATTACTGATTGGTCAGTGACGAACATGCAAATTTCATGGAACAATGAGCGTTGAAGAGAGTATTACCCATCAAGTCCAGTAGAGGGCAGAACCTGTGTGAGATAGAACTGCACCTCTTATGCCTAGGACATGTGTTGGCATGTTATGTTGAATGCACAGCCCCCTTTCGGAGCACTGAACAGCTGTTCGTGTGCTATGGAGAGGGAGTTGCTGGTAAAGCCCTATCCAAGAGGCGCCTAGCTAGTTGGCTTTGTGAGTGCATCTCTCAAGCTTACAGGCAGTGCCCTGGTCTATGCCTTGTCCATTCATAAGGTTATATCTCTTGGACATGATGGGCTCCTTTTCAAGGTCTGTGCTTGCAGGTGCTACTCAGGATTTGACCCCCCCCCCACCTGTGTTTATAGAACTATGGTTACAATATCGTATCTGTCGTTTTTGTCACAAAGATGCCGGCTCATCCCATTAGGGAAGAGTCTGTGAAAACCATACAAACCATAAAGCATTCCATGCATTAGAACATGAAGGTCCCTCCAGTGGTACAAAATAGGCAGAGAGGTCATGCCTGTTCTCATATTGTTCCTTTGATACAGACATGCCCTCCCAAACAACTCTTTTAACATAAACTACGATTCAGAGTAGTGATTCTGAATCTTCATTCTGCCACCAACATGGGTCAGGGTCTAAATGGAGCACCAGTCAGCAGCATGGGGGAAGATCATTAGTGCAGGCCAAGGCAGCAGAGGTGGAAAACTCATGGCTGTTGTCATCTCTTTTGAGATCATCTGGGATGAATACCAAAGGAAAGGAAACCCATTGTTGCTTCCAGTGAACTGAGAGGAGTGTCCTGCAATCTAAACAACCCAGGGGATCCAGGATGCTGCAGTTGCATGGTCATCTCCAAGACAGATGTAGCAAGTAGGGTGAAGGTCTACATCCATTATTGTTTCATTGTCTTTAAAATGTTAATGCATTTATTTCTCATGTAAAGCACTTGAATTGTTTTTGTATGTTTGAAAGGTATTATATAGATAAATGTACCTTACTTTATCTTGCCAAGTACAGTCTTTCCACAATACAAAGACAAGATAACTTTTAAGCTTATTTATGTTCTAAAGTTATTTCTTTTCCACGGCACAAGACTAGCGAAAATTAATAATTTACTTACACAACATACTGTATTTCCCATTTATATCGTGAGAAATAAATGCACTGTAATGTAATTATACTGTCAGAGAAATAGTACAAAGAACAAGTTTGTCCTCCGCGTCTTAGTGGGTGGCGCCAAGATGCGGTTGATGATAAGTGGTCTTTTTCTTTGATGGTAAGAGAATTCAGTTGCATTTTCCCAACCTCTTTCTGTAATATGCTGTTATATTAAGCAGGTAAAGACAAGTCTGACAGATTTCATGTTTATATATCAAAGTAAACAGTGGTACAAAGCCTTATCTCTGCATCACGGTGGTATGTCTTTACCCTATAAATCACTGTCTTAGTAATCAAAATGAGATCCCACAGAATACAGCATGTATTGAACAGTTCTCCTCTGGTGCCTTTTAATGTTTTTGTGTGATATGGAACATTAAATCCACTTATTTACTTAACAATATCACCTTTGCTGCTCTGTTTTACTGTCTCTTGCTCATTGGTGTGTATGGGAAAAGTCTTGTGATTTGCAAAACAAGATTGCAAGCAGGTAAACCACTTTTGAGCCCTCAAAGGTGGAAATCGTGGGAAGTCATGTAGACATACACTCACCGTACGGTACTATAATCACAAAACAGTCCTAATGCAGTTTAACTGGAAATGAAAAATGCTGGTAATGCTAGAAAAGATGCAAATGTGAAGCAAACAAGAAAGATACAAACCTTAGCAGATTTTTAAAATCATAAGCTCATATAATGAGTCTGTATGTTATACCACAACATCATAGCACCATATTGAGGAATTGGGAGTGACGGGCAGACCTATTCTCAGCCTAGTTAGGACATCTGCCAGAAGGGGGATTGTCCAGTAGCAGGCTCTCTCCAGAAACCTGGCCCCAGGCCTCTGAGCAGGAACTCTTCTGAAGTTGTGTGTAGCGCTTTAGTGAGAACTTGAGTTTCCAGAGCTTGAGTGGAAAATTAAGCCTTTATCATGAAAAGGAGACCACACAAGAGCCGCATAGGTATTAAACTTTCCCACTAAAAGTTTATTGAGTTATTTTGGTTCCTACATTGCAATACCCAGCCCAGTATGGGCCCCCCAAAAATAGAAACCAGGGTAGTAGCTTTAACATGGGATCTCACAATAAAACCAGCTCCCTGAAGCAGCAAAATGCTGGGCAGGTAAGTGCTAGCAGGGAATCCTCAGGATGTTTCAGCATGTGAAGGGCTTTCCCGTAATTCAGGAAGTAGAGAAGTTGATGCACTGCAGGCTTACCCATCTGTCTTTTGGCTGGCATATTTCTCTTGCCCTCAAAGGCTTTAAAGGGCCATCAAGGCATCCCAGTCAACAACTTTGAGCCAATTTCAAATGACATAATTCCTCTGTCACTTTTCATGTCAAATCATTAGTTGTTAAGTCACACCTTTGCCTGGTGGTTTACTGGGGTTCCTGGAGAGGTTGAAAAGCAAATGGGCCCTTTAATAAATCTCCAGGCATGGACACTGTGGTGCTGTACAGACATGTTGAAGAATGGTTTGCCTTTTTATTCTCAACTTGGGCTGCTCCTGTGGGGATTTATGTTTGGCTAAGAGCTAGCAGGCTAATTTGAGGCTGCTAATGGTGGGATAGCGTTTGGGAATCACCCATCGTGTCCAGATGACAGTCAGGGTAATTCGCTGCTATTATTAGACAGTGAACCCTTGATGAGTGTGATCCTATATAACTACATCTGTCAGACGGAACAGTCATCATAACATAACCAATGATGTCACTTATCACACAAGGGGATTTCACAAGGGCATCAGTGTCATCTCCATACCAAGATGGGATGGACATCCCTGGTCATCTTTAGTTTGTTGGCTTCCTCTATATCAATTGCTTAAAGTAGGATAAGGATTGAGGATGGGAACACAGAATAAAGTGAAGAACACAAAATAGGTCGAAAGAAGAAGAAGGCTTAAGAAAAATCCTTACATTTTGATTTCATGAATCATCCCAAGGTCATAGCAAAGTACTACAAAATCTCACATTTGTATGCAAGTACAATTTCTCTGACATACACACTGAATAGAAAAAGTTCCTGAAGCCTAAAGTATCTTTAAGAGACAATACAATTCTGTGTACTACTGATGCCTAAATAACTGTTCACTTTCCCATGGCAGGAATGGAAAAGGCTTTGTTCTTTGGCAGTGAAAATGGAAAGCTGGACAGATGTTGATTTGATGATGAACAAAGTGGCTCCAGGTTAATGAGAAGAGGGGGTTTAGGGTTAGGGGTTAAAATGCACTCCTGCATTAGGTTTACACACACAGATGGGACCCCCCAACCATGGCATTTTCTGAAAAATATTCAGACAGTAACAACAATTTGCTAAAACACAATGCAAATGCATGCAATTACATACGATCAAGATTTTTCTTATTCATCAGCAAACCCAAATTTGGGCTTTACACTTCCTCCATTTTTCATAAGACAGACTTTTTGAATTCTTAATTGAAGCATCATGAAGCCATTAATTCTTACCACCTCTCTTACAGTCTGTTGAGAATAACAATGTAAACTGTAACCTGTACGTTGCAGTTTACATCATCAAACGTATAAAGTACATAATTGTGGCAAACTTGAGCTGTCTTCATCTGTGATGGGTTTTCACTTGCCTGTAACATGGAACTCTCTTTAAAAGGTTTAGAGAGCGTGGGAGAGAGACCAACGTAATTAACCCATTCTGGGTATACAAATACATTAATGAACATGCCTGTTACTGTTTGGAAACCAAAAGTCATGGAAAGGCAATTAAAGTGCATAACCTTGCGTTAAAAAACATATTCCAAGAGCTTTGTGAAAAACTCCTGTGCATAAATTGGTCTTTGCAAAGGAGGGGAGGGGCGCTTTTACTTTGGACTCCAGCCCAGATGCTTGTGAAAAGACTTTGACCCAACTACAATAACTCCGGTCTAGGCCAAAATTGTTATACTTTAGAGAACTTTAGAGAATAAGCCACCCTAAAACACAAACATCCTAAAACTGCTACTGGTTATGTACCTTGCATTTCGGGGCCAATTTTGTTGTTTGATGGTGCTGTTTGACAGATGATAAGATATTCATACCCACATTTCATTCTAATGTACACATACAGTAGGTTTTCTTTTTAAAATTTCCATTTGAAGCCACTTTCAGTCTTATTCCTACTTATATGTGGCTATTGTAAGTATTATTTATGACTATAAATTGTTACATCTAGGTGGCACACCTAGTCTATTTCTGCATGTTGTGTAGCTATGATAATTATTTGATATTGAAAGTATTGAAAGTTGAGTCAACTCAGAGGATCTGACCAACCCAGTGTGTCATGTTAGAGGCCAGTGGACAGTGTGGGAGCTGTTCTTCAGCACCAGTGCTCCATACAAAAAATCCCTCCTCACCTTCTGTGTTGTTTTGAGAATATCTTGGACAGTCACTTAAGTTGGGATTTTGCTGGACAATAAACAAAGTGAGGAGTTGCAGGTTACTTTGCAGTATACATGATCTTCCCAACAATAATGCAGTGGGCTCCTTTGGACCTATTAGCGTCCTTGTATGTCAAAACTCTAATTCTTTGTAGATTAATGTTTAATGGTATGATTTTTTTTGCCAGATCACTATGAGGATTTCCTCTTAAAAATGCCTGTGTTTATTTTTGGCTACTATCCTTCTCTTTGGTATTATCAACTGATGGGTGTCTGAAATGGTACATGATTAGGATAATTTGTTATCCATTTCAGATCAAATTTTTGTCTGCAAGTAAAACTTCTTTACTTGCAAGATAATTTAAAATTGAAAAAAAACCCTGACATTGATTTTATGTCACACAGCAGCCCCTCCTCCCTTTGATTAAATCATTGTTTGGGTTTTACAGTCAGCGTTTGACTTTAATGTGCCAGTTTCCTTTTGTCCTTGTATCAGTCAGTTTCCTCAAATATGACTCATCTGTCTTAGTTTAAAAAGGGCAGATCACAAGCTTTGCTATCTAGGGGTTAATGAATAACCTTGACTCCTGACCCACACCCTGTAGTACCATAACAATTTCAGTGGGAGTCAGAAGTGAGCTTCCTGTCCCTGAGTCACTGACAGGGTGTAGCGAAAAGATTTCATGGCAGAAACCACTAGACAAAGAGTAAAAGGAATACTGGCTTAATTTCAGGGTCCAAATATTTGATTATTTGATTTTTGAGTTGGTCTGTTTTAGGAAAATTGTGTTGACTCCAGTGTTTCAGGACAACATGTTGATGAGAGGGCTGTCCATTTATTGGCTAAGGACATAGAGTATATGAGTGGTATCTTTTGCCATCTCTTTTCTCTGTAAAATTTACACACCTCCTTCATGTCCTCTGTTTGAACTGTTTTGTTTGCAGCTGACAGGATAAAAGTCCTTACAGTACCCACCACCTAAACTGAAATCAGAGATTCTGTCAAAAGGTAACCAAGTAATGCAGGCTCTCAATTTGCCTTCAGTTAGTCTCGCCAAAGGGAAACGATTCCTCGCCCGACCGCTTTGAAATCCACTTCAATCTATCAAACTGGGGGTCCAAAGGAAACAGGTTTAATCTTTTGATTTAAGTGCCCCTCACTGAGTATGAAACTCTCTTTAAAGTATGAGTTGGCAGCATGACTCCTGAAGATCAAACTGTTGCTGTGGTCAAAAGAGTGACATCATCAATTTAAAATTGTTTAAATTGATTTTGGGAAGACAGGAATATGGAAAAACTTCAAGGTTGACTGCTTCGGTTTCCAATTACTGTGACCTTTTCCAAACGCTGACGTCTCAGAAGATGAATCAACAATATGTTCTGCTTTTGGATCAACCTCCACCCAAAATATAATTCACTTACTGTGTTGTTGTTTATTTACGTCTGTTGTCATCCAGTGTGCCCTAAAGGGCAAACGTCAAGCTGAGGAGGAACGGATTGGGTATGTGTCCATTCTGGGAGTGACCCTTAATGCTTAGACATCCGCCACAATGTCAGCCCAGCAGGGTGAAAGCTAACCTGACACTGCAGAGAGACACAAATTCAGATACATAGTTGAATATCTGTGCCCAAATATGCAACCACCATGTTTGTACATCTATCCTTGTGAGGACACTCACTGACATAATGCCAAACCCCAACCTCAACCCCAACCATTACCCTAAACTGAACCTAAATCCATTTCTAGCATTAACCCATAAAACCAACTTGGACCCTCAAACATTTGACAGTCTGCCCCAAAGTGAGGACCGGCCAATATGTAATATAAGTATACATATATACACACACATACACACAACAGCAGCCATCCATTTACCCCATTCCTATTATTCAACCTTCCCTCCCTCTTTTTTCTCCCATTTCTCATGCTTTCTTGTACTCTGGTGCAGTTCCTGATTTCATGGTGACAGGACCAGAATGGAGAAAGAGAATTACGTCAGTTCGTATTGTTAATTAGACATTACATAAACAACAGCTGCCAGACAAAAAAACAAAACACTGAAAATGTAAATGCAGTTGATAAAGCCTATGTAGTCAACACTAATAACTGCCACTCCATACAAAGTGTCCACTTCCCCACCTTACTCCGATTCATATACACTTAACAAAGTGCAGTCAATACAGATATTGTGCTGGCAGATGATATTATCACTAGAACAACTTATTTCATGTGGTTTAAATCTATAAATTAAGGGGGCTTTGAATATTTTTACTTTTGTTATAGAGATTTACCAAATTCACATAGTAGTTGGAGATTCATTTTTCTGAATAAAAATAAAGTCTGACAATGAAAAGATATTACAATATTTTATGATTTCTTTGACTTATCCAAAGGGTTACAATGTGCACAACTCTTGCAAAGAATCAAAATGCCTGAATTCTTACCTGAAAACATAAAATACAGTGCTTACATACAGTGCCCATAGTTCAGATGCTTATTACTAAACATACAGATCAGTTCAGCATGCATTTGCAAATCTGACTCTCTTAGCTTCCCAGCAATGGCTTACTGTTTTTACAATTATTAAACTTACAAGGCTTTAGTGTCTTGTATAAAAACACAAATACTGGGGTAGATACAAAGCAGAAAATGTAATTAAAAAATCTTTTATTTTTTGTAATAGTATTTACCTTTTGGAGTGTTTTCTTTTATTCATTTGATTGTATAAATTTTGAGAATAAAACACAATATTTCAGCATTCATGTTTTGCAGACTTAATCACGTATTGTTTGTCACCTATTCTCAAAACTTGTTCTTTTCGTTCTTAAAATGCATCAAACATTGAAGAAAATTGTATCAGGAAAAGATACTTCACATAATTTCAAATATGTCAGTGTATGTTGCACTTGTTTCTCAATTTGTACAATCTAAGATTTGATAAGGATTACTAAGTTATTGTTTAAAAAACACTGTTTGACCATTTATTTTAAAATCCAACAATAATTAATACTCAATGAAAAACTGTGATGCTAATGCTAATTTTCAGAGAAATCTGACAGTGAGATGCAATCCAGTAAGCATAAAATACTGAAATACTGAACAGCATTCAATTCAATTACATTCAGTTATCTTGCAGGTTTTGATCCAGAGACATCAGTAGGACACACAACATTATTCCAGTGACATTATGTAACAGTCAAAAAGAATCAAATGAAAAATGACTAGACAGAGATTTAAAATTATGCTTGAGTTGCAGGTCTCACGTTCCCAGGGAGAGAAAAGCAGCCTGTATTTTGGATTACTGCATTACTCAAATCCCCCACTGATATCACTGGCCTTAGTCAATGCAGGGAACGACATGCCCCTCTCCAGGCCATGACCAATCTCCTGCACAGATCAATCAAAGCAGTTAAACACTGGCCCTTTCAGCACCAGGCCCACCCTGGACTGATGAATGACCTCGGCCTGCTACAGTACAGTGCACCGCCCACACACACACAGAAACGTGACGCAAACATGTGGCAGGACAGTCGGGCCGGCCTGACAAAGACCTGTAGCTGCCCACCCACCTTCAAAAATGTAAAACAGTTAAATAAGTCCAGTACTGAAATAGATCTCAGCTGTTGCTGATGCTAAACATAATACCAAGTCCATTTGTTACATGCTTTTATCCAAAGAGTGCACTTAAACATGAACAATCCCGGTGGGAAGTGAACCCCTTACCCTTAAAAGCAAATTGAATTGTACAAGGTATAAAAGTGTTCAGACTGGCAGGATCCCTACAAGGTTGAAAAAAAAAGCTTTCAACTCTATTCAGAACAGCACTGTCACTCAATGTCTTCCGTCACTGACTAAAAAAAATTAATCTTTCAGGAATTACCTAAATGACTCATACCTCCTCTGTTCTCTTTATCCAATTGCTCTTGTCCCCTTTATCAGTCTGTAACTCATATCTCTCCAGCAGGGTTATAGCCAGGATTTTACAAGAAATGCTGAGGTCATGAGTCCCCCCCAACCCACCCAGTGCCACTCACAGAAAAGTTTGACCAGTATGTAAAAAGAGGAACATTTGCTGTATGTGCTTGGATTTTTTCATATTTTACTTATTAACTTCTTACATGTAACTTCTTACATGTAAGTGTTAGTGTTGTTTCAAAGCTTTCTCTTAACCTTCTGGTGGAGAAATTATTTTCTTAGCCCAAAAGTAGTCAAATACTGAGTCAAAATATTCCTGAATCAGCTCATAAAATATCCACAAAGTTTTTGGATAATGTCAATTCCTCTCAAGTTGCTAAAATTCACATAAAATAGATGAATAAAAACACAGAGGACTTGACCTCAGTGTTCTCAGTAGATAAACTGATGCATTGCAAAATCAAGTCCATTAAATCAAATGTTATTTTATGATACTTATCTGTCATGATCAGAGTATTGAGATTTGTAATTACTGAACTACGTGAAACTACACTGAAGGTAAGTGGAATTATCTTACACAAGTTATAGGTTTTTTCACTTGTCTCCATTGACCCTGTCCTTTTGTTGTTCTCAGTGTCCACCCACTGTAACCGTTTAATCAATGGTAAACTACACCACATTTCTCAAAGTGGGTCATTTACGGCTCAAGGAAGCCCTTTATTAGCAGTCTACTCACATTCTCTGCACATTCTCTGCACATTCACACTGAATTGGCACCTTATGAACATCTACGCTCTCACACCTGCATCTTAGTTTGATAGCTATCAGCACAAAGATTAATGTCAAAGAAGTGTTTGTATATATATTTTTCCCCTCTGAGTCGACACAGTGTTCGTGATAACCTGATACTTGTGTTATTCTTTTCTCTCAATTTTCCTGACAGGTGACACATGGAGTGGAGTCAGGAGCTGAATCATTTGACGTTTTTTGGTTCTTGTTCAATTCACAGTTGTTTTCCTTTTAATCACCACCAAGGAGGAAGAAAAAACATGACACTTGGCAGCTGGAAGTCAATATTTTTAATCGTTAAGACGGTAACATAAATAAGCCACACGTTTCATGTCTTCAGTCAGAAGTATTACCAGTAAGCCTCTAATACCTCCTCAAGCAATTACTGTCCATGTTCAAGTTGACTGAAATCAGCAGGTACCAACTGGATCAATTGCATCTGGCTGATTTTTTTTTAGGTCTCAGGTCAAACTATGATAATTTTAGTATTAGATTAAGTTTTACAGATATTCCAAGAAGGGTTTTTTTTATATCATATATTGTCAGTGTCATTTATTAACATTATGTATTATAGTATGTATGAAACAGGTATTGTTCAATACAATCACTAATTTAATTGTAATAATTTTCATTTGCTTCTATTTAAAAAATATAAACATAAAAAATGAAATCATAAATCCTTTATAACTATACTGCCTGACACAGAAGCAACAATGCGAAAACTAAAATCATTTAAAAACTATGTTTTCATTTTACTTTTATGAAAAGAAGATTTAAGTCATGTTAATTTTTTCACCAAAGTACAACTTTTACACTTATAAAAACTAAAAAAATATATATGTTGGCCATCCCATTGCAGCTGTACAACAAGTGTTGAAAATTCTCTTTGTTGATTTGTAATGAATATTTTTTACAAATTATATAAATGGCTGCACACTTCCTATGACTTTTCTGCACTTTTCTACAGCTTTAGACACGTGTCCGACTGGCTCCAAGTGCAATACAAGCACAGACATTATTTATGGTGAAGCTGGGCAGGGAGCTATATAAATAAAAATAGACTTAACTTGAACATATCAACAACTTCTGTTGTGCCATTTTATAAGATTCCAAAGCCACATATTATATTAAAACAGTAATCAAAATGTATGTTATTGTTCAAAATAACGTTTGACATTTCCTTTGTTTGGCCAACGTTGTATTATCCACAAACAAACCACGAGCATTGGAAAAAAGTCCTCTGTTATTCATTTACTGATACTGGAAATTTTTCTGCAGTTTCCCTGCACTTTCATTTAAGCACATTAAGTTTATTTGTAATGAAATGTCCTTTATAACTAAAATTGTCTTGCATTCAAGGAACTTAATATTCCAACTGAACAGATTGGACACCCACATTTAAAAGTTTGTATTAATCCAATATCAGTTTGTTTTCACTGTCCATAACCTGGGAGCAGAACTTCATGAAGTAAATTGAACTAATCCCGTCACTTTCATCCTCCCATACACTCTCTCATGTCTCATTCACTGCATCAGCTCTCATTCTCTATCTGCTCTCCAACTTTCATTCTTTGCCAGTCTTTCATGCTTTTCTTTCCTTCCCGCTCTCTTTATTATCTCTGTCTCTCTCGCTCTCCTTTCCCTTTTCTCACTCTTGCTGTGAACTGCCTTTCCCATGCGCTGCAGGCGTGGTTATTCCCAAAGCCAGGAGGGAATTACTGAGAAAACATCTCTGGTTTCCACCGTCTCTGTGGCTATGCTCCTTACCAATTTTTACAACTGGTCTGTTTGAAGTCATGAATGAAAAATGACAATACTCTAGTTCTGACCTAAAAAGCAGGTTGGTGAGAGCTATCCACTGGCAATTAGAAACCTCACACAAGTATCGAATGCAAGTATTGCTTCCTATTTCTGTGATCAAAAACCTCAATCAAGGGTATGCAAAAGCTCTCAAGACGAGTAAGCAAAGGCTTACAAAGAGCTACACTGGCACAGAGTGGCAACATACTATTTTCTAACCAAATAACTCTGGTACAAGCATTGTTAGTGCTTATGTCTGTATTTTTATAATAAATATTGATAATGTACCTCTTAAAAATATATGTTTAGCATAGCGTTTTATGTATAAAGTTAGCAAATTAATTTAAATCCAACTCTGTATCGTCTGTATCTTTTGTTTTTACAGTATTTATTTGAACCCTGGACTCTCAAGAAAACTCACTCACTCACTCACACCAACCTTTGGTGAATCTTAAATACTTAAAATAAACAAACAAACAAACAAACAAATGAGCTTGTGGCTACAAAACACCCAATATGAGCAATGTGAACATTTCCCAGTACACAGAAGTGATGAATACTCAATGTAAGTCCTACATTTTGCAGGTTTAAAAGTCAAATGTCAAAAAGAAAAAAAGAACAAGTTCATCACAACACAGCTTATCATGTTTACTGTAGGTGATACAAATGTCAGAATTAAAGCAGCTAATACTTACGGTTTATTATTGACCTTGACAACAGTAGTTGACAATGCAACTTACCACGTCCATTTAGTAGCTATTATGGAGGTTTCAATAATGACATTTCAATTTTACCCTTAAAACCATGGATGAGAAGACCTTTAAGTGCAGAAAAAGTTGAAATTTGAACATCTAAAATTGGGTAACTGGGCCAACTCCATGTGCTGAGGTAGAACATGCTTGTGATATGATCAAAAGCTCTACAACAGCCGCTTAATGGACCTTGTGGTGAAATAATTTTGTCAGCAGCTATATTTGCCTTTAGATAGTGCAGGGTGGACAGTCTCACTACAGCATTAGCTAGACCTGGTTAATTAATTAGACATTAATAACATTGCTTGTCCTTGTTTTTCTCTGAAACCCATATAAACAAAGTGACTCAGGTTGTGAGACAGCTCCAGGTTCAAGTAACAATAGAGTCGTGCTCTTCTCTTAACATTTCTAAAGCCACTGGTGATAGAGGAAGCCCCCTGCAACTGAAGATAAAACCAGCCTGCTCTGCATGAACCATAAGTATATTCCAACAGAGCTGCTCTTTGTGATATTGCATAGAAAAAAAAATGTGATTAGCCCAGAATTTCCCTATTAATTGCCAGAATATTAAGCTGCATTGATGTTCAGAATTGAAAGCTAAGCTCATCACAGGCCTGAGTAAATAATTGATCCTTTGAATAAAATGCTACCAAACAATCCCACGCTAAAACGCACCCACACAGGACTTACTTTTCTGCCTAATAAGCTTCCCTCCTCTTCCTTCCTTTGCCATCTCCTCTTTGACTCTTTTCCAGTCTTACACATACATACCCGACCACCTAGACAATTACAGAGGTCTGCTCATTTTGCCTTGGGAACTTTGGGCAGTTTATGGGCCAAATACTGTGCTTTAGAAGAAATATTTTAGTACAGTCATGAAAGAGCAGAAAAAGCCGACCATAAAATATTGCACCATTTCATGTAGATATCACAAAGCTCTCTACCTGGAGGTAAATGGTCGACCTCATATCCTTTTCCATTTAGGACTATTGCTCCTGAGCTACAAAAATTGCATGTTTTTGCATGATTGACAGTTTTTTTTTATGGTGCCAGATAAAAAAGACCATGATCTAATATCTATTTGTTTATAATACTTTCTCAGAATGTCTTAATTTTCATCTTCATGAGTGCATCCCCACTACGTTCTTCCGCCATTAACTCATTTGAGTATCAGAGGGTAAATGTTGGGTTTTAGCATCCAACACCACCAAAAGGCAATCTTCTGAGGATGGGAAAAGAGGGGAAGTATAACTTGTCTCACTTTGCTTTTACCTAAGTCTGTTACTTAAACTACTTAAAATATGACAAAATCCTAATTTTATATAACTTTTCTCACTTAATTCTGAAAAAAATGTTTTCATACTGTCAACCCAAGAATGAGATCATCTGAAATGATGTAGTGCAACTCAGCATATACCGATTACATCTTCAAACAATATAGATGCTGCAGTAACCGTGACTATACTGTATACAGGTGGGAGTGCCACTGGTTTAAAATCTGAAAGGAATATTGTGACAAGAGAGTTTCTGGTTTGTATCCTTGTACCAGCTGGGAAACTGTCTGGGTAAAATGAGTAACATGCTCCCTTGAAAACCACAGTTAAGGTGCCACTAAGCAAGGCAGTGAATGCTGCAGCTGCTGCAGCTAAGCTACTCTGTGAATAGTGGAGCTCCCAAATGAGAATATTGCATGAAGCCAGACTTTGATTAAAAAATTACTATAATAATAATAAAAAAACAGAATGCAAACTCAGTTGACTTTTTCTAAATTAATCACTAAACATTTGTGGGATGTGCAAAATGACTAAACTAAGATTAAACACCTTCAACCTCCAAACCAACAGACTGAAAGCATTTGTCAACATCTGTAAAAAAAAAAAAAAAAAAAAAAAAGTGATGACAGCTGTGCCAGTTTTCTTTTTTATGTCTGATGATGAAGTGTTCCATAAAAAAAAGAAAAATGAGAGCCGAGTTTAGTGACAGTGTAAGAGAACAAAAAATAACCATCTCGATCATGTTCAAGCCATCATGCACCCCTCTGGCCCCGTTTGATGTCTTTCTCAAACAAAAGGACAGAAACCCCCCACAGAACAAAGGCACACAAAACTTTCCATATAAATGTGGAGTGGAAAGAACACTAAAACCAGAGTAAGATTGAGCAGATGTGCCTGACGCAGAGATGACACCATGTCGTTTGTCTTTGAAAAAGCCACATGTGTCTGATGTTGGGGACATGTAAAACGTCTATCGTCATTCAAGGAGCAGAGAGGACAGGCTCTGTGGTGCTGAAGCTGTTGGGTGGGTTGTATTTTTTTTGTAGCTGTCAGCAGTGCCACTCCTGCCACCTTCTGGACCTCTGAGGGACACATGGATTGGGTCAGAAGTGGAGGAAGAAACAACAGAAGTCATCAGTGTGTGTGTGTGTGTGTGTGTGTGTGTGTGTGTGTGTGTGTGTGTGTGTGTGTATGTGTGTGTTCATATGTGTGTGTACAATAGGCCTCTTCTGAAAGCTTCATGCAAATTACTCAATTACATTTGTTTCAGGTGCAAGATGAGTGGGATTTTTCAGTGCTTAGATGCTCTCTATCAAACTGAATCTTTTCACAAATTCACCAAAAGAGAAAGGAAATAAAAGGCAATGCAAATGAAAAGGTAATGCACGGGAATAAAACAATCATTGACATGAACAGCCATCCAGCAGCAGAGGCAGCAGTTTTGCAATGGATGCTGTGCACCTGCCTAACAGGTGTGTTTCGACTGTGAAGATGTTCTATGGCATGTAGAGAGATGTAATGAGTAAAAATATTCAAAAAGTTAAAAAAAAATCTCCCTGGGTCATAGGATGAATACCATGTTTACCATATCAGATGGACGGTACAGGAACAAGTACATAGTACCGTAGAAATTAAGAATCCTGTTGAATCACTTGATTAAAGCAAGATAAAAAGGCAAACAGTTAAAAAAAATCTATTTGGAGAAGCTCAGACTGTTGGAGTGACTTATTATTGGTGTCAATAGTCAATTATGGACATGTGAACATCAAGCAAGGAGTTATGGGAGCCTCATTCTTGGCTCCTGGCATACAGAGTGTAACAGCAGTTTTTGCCCTGATGGAGCATATAATAATATAACTGAACTTTCGTTTCTTTTCTTTTCTTTTTTTGCCATAGATGAGTACATATCACTTTAGGAAAGAAATGAGGAATTTCTATTGTGAACTCCATTGCTACATGGTGCTGAAAAAGACACATCATGAAATGGTACACCAGGCTGCTTCATAAGCAATGTTCTATGTATAGTATAGGCTCAATACCATCTCCCACTGCTTTATCCCCTAAGTGGATTTTTGAAGCATGAATATTCAAATATATGAAGATCATTCACATCACCAACTCCTTCTGCCAAAGATGATTAAAATCTAGCATTACTATCTACAGTGCATCATATTACATCTATAAACATCACCATGAATATAATCTGTCTGGTATTACAAGCTATTTCTGACCTCAAACTGTTACATCTTAACTATCTTCACATTGTATAGTATTTGGGTGAAACTACTTTATACTGTATTACCTTCAATTATAAAAAAAAAAAAGAAAAATCTCCCAATCTCATCAAGCCTAATCTGGAAAATGGTGGTTAAACAAAAATGATTTAGAAGTTGTACAGTAAGTAGAGAAGCATCAAAAGGATCCATGATTTAGAGGATCAGGGCCTACACATCCTGGGTTCTGACTGACCCATATTCCAGAGCCAGGAAACTTGTCCTCACCACCACCACCTCCACAAGCAGCCCGGTCCAACACAGGTTAGCCGTAGAGGGCCTACTGATCGTGATCCAATGCGACCCTGTGCTAATTCCCTGGTGAAAGCCACCCAGTCAGTCCAGCGAACCCTCAAAACCTCAAGGTTTATATGAACAAGCTCCGCTCTGAATGGGAACCCAGGAACTAGGCCGGTAATAACAGACCTCAGGAAAAAAGGTTTTCACCAAAGACAGAGCGGTGAACAGAGACTCACCCCGTTCGCCCCCCCGTTTTCTTTCCCTGCAGGTTTTGGGAGAATGTCGAACACACTTCCTGTAAAGCGATGTAGTATTTATTACAGCCTCCGTTTTTGATGGCTGGGGTCATGTAGCCTGCTGTCTATTTATCCTAGAGGTCATTTACTACATTAGGCCTGGTTTCGGGGCCAGGAGAGGAAGAGATGAACGAAATCTAAGATGCAGGAACTAAATTGGTAGCAAATGTATAGCCTCCAACTTGCCCCTTGGCCCTAATGCGTTTTTCAAGTGCTCTGCTCGCTGTGCTCCAAGATGCGGGGACGGCTTGCCTCTGAAATAATATTTCAACAGTGGTTACAGACGCAAAACCATCTCTCAGCTTGGGTTGTTCCCACCAAAGTGCAGCATAAGGGATTTTCATTTTATTTCTGGGAAGATATTATGCTTTGCTGTGTAGCGGTGGTAGCCTTAAGGTTAAGAGAGTCAGGCTCATGACCAAAAGGTTGCAGGTTTGAATTCCCAGGGTAAACGGTAAAACAGAATGAGTTATGCGCTATCCTTCTTCAGCATCTACACCACTGAGGTGCCTTTGAGCCAAGCATTGAACTGTATCTCCAGTGGAGCTGTGCACTGGCTTCAGTCGGAGACTGTGGTTGTACTGGGCCGCTCCCAGGTTGGATGAATGTAACTGTGTGAATGTGAAGCAGGGCGTTGCTGGAAAAAAAGAGCACGTGTGCTCAAATCCCCAAGAAAGGTTAAAAACAGACATCAGTGCAGAGGCTACCAGGCCGCCCACACAAGACTGCAACTGAGCTACCAATGTAATACAAACAAATTGAAAAACGTACCTTATGTTAATGAGAGATCGTTCACCGCTATGGTACAGTCGTTTTGGTCAGCCATTTTGCAAAAAGGATTTCCACTAAGTTTGCAATCAATGCCTCAAAGACGTTTCCACAGAGGCTGAATCGCCACTCTTCTGCTGCTAAACTCTCTAAAAGATGACTTTGACCATCTCATTTTCATGTAAATGGCTCAGTGGAGTCCCATTTGCTTTCCGCTTTCCTATGAAGCCCAACAGGCTCAATAAAAGCCAATGAGCTGATGAAAACAGGAAAACTTAGTTGTTGTCTCACACAAAGTAGCATATGGTTTGCTCAGTGTGGCTTCACATGGCGGCACTCCTTAGACTTCATTTGCTCCTCTGTATCGAGTTGTCCTCTTACCATCTGGGCAATTATGAAGTTTTCCACTTTCCAAGTTTCTTTTGTTAACACTTTTCAACAGTCTTATTGTACTAATAAGTATTTGTTTCAGCATGTTAAATAGCAAGCACGTAATAGCACTGTTATTTTTAGAATGAATGCTCCTTAAAAAAACGTAATTCACAAAAGAAAATTGTTATTATAATAATTTTTATTAGAATTGACATGGTACATCATGATATGGACAATAGTTGGTAATACATGTTACGTTAAAAGAATAATTTAACATTTGGGAAAATGTGCCAAGAGTTAGATGAGAAGATCATTATCACTTTCATGTTAATCTGTTATATATGAAGCTATTGGAATATTTTTGCCAAGAACAGTGACACCCTGGTGTCCACTGGTTGTCTGGTAACCTCATGACAAGACTCCAAAAAGTCACTGTACCTGGCCAAGAGATAGCCCAGCACAAAATGCCATGTTTTTACATTTCCAGTTTTGTACAGATTATACAAATGAGATACAATGTGTTAATTAGTGAGCTTTTGAGGTGTTGGCAGATATTATCACCTTTAGACAGAGCCAGGCTAGCTGTTTCCCCCTGTATCCAGTCTTTATGCTAAGCTAAGGTATTCGTCTCCTGGCTGTAGCTTCAGATTGAATGGACTCACATGTATATGGGAGTGGTATGGATATTCTCATTTTACTCTCAGCAAGACATCAGGTACAAGACAAATGTGTTTCCCAAAATGTTGAACTGTTTTTGAGATTTGAGTGTCTGGAAATGGCACTATTTTCTTTGTTCTGTTGTGGTGGCAATTATTGCTAACAATTTTCCTTTTTGCTCAGAAAAGACCAGTGATTGAAGACACAGTCTAAAAGTGCAAAATCATTTCCATCATTTTAACTGCTCCAGCAGCAATCAAAAATCACACATTCCCAGTTCCCAGAAACTCTGACTGCTTGACTGTCTCCACTAAGCTGTCAGCAGCGGCTGCACGTTGTTGTTGTTTTTTTTTTTTTTTTTTTTTTTTTTTTTTGACGAATTTGATGAATGTGCCCTCTGGACCTCAAAAAGATAAAGAGCGGGATGTGTCTTGTCATAATGCCGGGCTCTGATCAGCAGCCATGCATGTAGCTGTCAGGATGTTGCAGATGCTTAAAAAGATATTCCCTTCCCTGAGGCAAAGTGAAATTAATGGGGCTATTATAAACACCTGTCACACAGCCCAAATCGAACAAACCATAAGGGCCTCCAAAAATCCTTGATTTGTATGGTTTGTATGGCTCTGTGTCTCTTTGTGCAGCATTGAAGTGGCAGGATGGGAGCAAAATTTATGTTTTTCTGCATCTACCTTTGCACCATCATCATGTGATAGCCTATGGCAGGATGCCCAATAGGAGGTGGCCAATGTCCAGCTTCCTGTTGACAGTTTGTCCCTCAGCTCCGTGGTTCTTGTTAGCTCCTCAGCTTCACACACACACTGCTGTCTGAGGGTGTTTGAAACATAAAAACTCAACCAAGCTTTGTGGCATTTTTCTGCTACAGGTCCCTACAGGAAATCTTGTGGGACCATTTAAAAGATGATTTGCATGAAATAAAATTAAATATTTGTGTGTGTGTGTGTGTGTGTGTGTGTGTGTCCTACATGTGTCTGCGTGTATACTCTATTGTGTGTATGTATAAGTGCTATTATGTGTACATGGTTTGATGTGAGGACGTGATATACGAGAATCCCTGTGTTTATTAAATTCCCTCAGAACATTTACTGTACTAAGTGAGATTGATGTTGATTGATGCCTCTGCCATTAAGGAGCCGAGCCAAAGAGTGTTGTTACTCAGCAACTTCTGTCTATTCATGATTATTTGGCAACTCAAACAAGTGCACATTATCAGTAAAGATGATGGCAGCTACTTGAGCAGGAGCATTTCAGTCTCTAAATGTTCACACCATGACCACTAGGTGGAGTAAAGATAGATACAGGGTAGACAGAGGATGTATTTCATTATTTTGGATTTGGTTAAGGGCTGTTTTTTGGTTAAAGTCATTGTCTTTTATTTTTTAAAATATGTATAAATAATGACACTTCAATATTAAGTTGTTTTTTTTTTTGGACCCTCTTTGCTTTTTAAATTAATGTCTTATGTCCCTTTCTTGTGGCCATATGTGAAAAATTGTGTACACTCCTTTTAGTTTTGTGTTCTGCTCAGATTATATGTTTTATATATTGTATGTATATATGCAGTGTAAATGAATTATATTTTAATTTATGTATAACTTTGGCGATTTATTTCACAGTGGTGCCTCTCCTTTTCTACCTCCAGGTAAAGTTCCAGGGCATTTTGATCATTTTACAGCTTCCCTGCTGCTGGGCTGCTGCTCACATTCATCAGAGCATACATGATCTAACTACAGTCTGATAGTCCAAAAGCTCAAAAATAAAGTGAATACTGCATAGATCTAAGTGTGTGGAAATCTCTTTCATCAAGTTTGGACTCATTGATGTTTCCAGCACTTTGCAAAGATTTAGCCTGGTGGAGCGGTAAGGCAAGGCAATTTACATTACACAAGGCTTTACATAGAGCATAAAAGGCATCAAGACAGAATATAAAAGCAACACAAGGCAATGTAAAGAGACATTTAAATACAATTTAAGTGTTACATTTGTAAATATAAAGAAGCTAAAATAGAATAAGACAGATAAAATGGGATAAAAGTTATATTGCAGTGTGAAGATATTAATCCTTAAATTATTTAATTAAAAGCCGTGGCAAGCAGAAAAGTCTTAAACTGTGATTTAAAAGAACTGAGAGTTGGCAGTCATCCTGCATGGTCCAGTGTCTACACCACAGACCCAGAATCTTCACAGATACTTAGAGCAACATTTAAATGGTTTATATAAGTTGGTGAACCAGCTTGTTAAGTGTACTTTGCACCTGAAGAGTATTACACCCTGACACTAACCAGAAATATTGGCAATTATCATATATCAGTATATCCCACTTTAAAATATACAGCATGTGCCATTGAATAACTAAATAAAACATGTAGTAACTTATGATTTTTTTTTTTAATCAAAATATTGATATTGATATTTCCTTAGGGCAAACACATACAGCCTAAATGTTTTTTGTTGGGTAGGAGGTGATATATATTTGCTTATCCATTGTGTATTTTTAATAGCAATGTCCCTTTATGGGATTTCAGGTGTAGACACATTTCATGTATGTTGCTGCCCTCTACAGGAAATAAGACTATCTGCTCCATTACCATACAAGTTGTCCAGAAGTCTCTCTAGAATCATTAACGTTTCATCCTTTCTGCCATCTCACTTCTTGTATTGGTGTAATTATAAGTTATTCAAAAAAAAACTGAACAGGGTGACAGTTTGATACAAATATATATTTAATTATAATAAAAGAACACTTACTGAGGGGAAACCAAAAGCAATGGTACAGGGCAGACAGCAAATAAAGAGAACCAGATAAAGCCTCCAAAATTAGCTTTTTCCCCTCAGTTTTCAAAATTGTAACACACAAATATTTTTGGAATGAAATCCTCAAAAAAGGTCAGATGGTTTTCAAACATGTTCAAGGAGAAAATTAACTGTTTAATACTCATCACATTGCTAACAACCTGTGTTTCAGCAGGAACCTCCAGGAGTTGGTTTTGTTGTACCGTGAAGCCACTCCATCAATAGCATACACAGCATTTATACAGTTTTATATAGAAAGAAGCATTGACACTAACAAAGAAATTGGGCGATTATTGACACACAGGCCAACACGTCAGATGAATGAAGGGACATTTAATGACTTGTTTTCTGAGTTGAATGGGGTGAGTGAGCACAGCCACAAATATACATCATTGTGACCATTATCTACGTATTATGCCCAGTCAAACCAAAAAATCATGTTGTAAAATTTTGATAGTTTGGTACAATGACACATGAATCAAGCAAACAAAAAATATCCAGGCGAGAGAGTCAGCATTATGACTGCACTATGTGTAGCTGAAGATTCCTGAATTTGAATGAAGAAGACATTTAACTGTGTGGTGTGACAATTTTTTTACATATCTTTTCCAAAATGTTTCAGAGAATCATACAGCCAACAGACTTATTTGCATGATGGTTTCTCTTAAATACCTCTCAGAGTAAACAGCTCTTTTTAAAATGTTTGTATGGTACAAGATGGCGTGGCTTTTTTGAGTCTTCAAAACAAAGTTTCATGGACAGGAAAAATTAAAAAGTGTTGGACCTCGAGACACAGTTTAGTCACTATCTGAGGATTCACTGGAGCTGGAGGAGGAAGACGAAGATTTCTGTTTCCTCTTCTTCTGCTTCTTTTTGTGATGCTTCCCGTGCTCCCGTTTGTCCTTCTTGCTTTTCTTCTTGTGGCTTTTCAGTTTCTTTTTCTTCGTCCTCACCTCTTCATCAGATGAGGGAGAGGACCTGCTGTGCTTCTTTTTCTTCTTTGAAGACCCCCCATCACTTGACGACGAAGCATATCTAAGGAGTAGAAACAAAACACAAACTGATCCATTCTGACCCTACATTTACATGTCTGTGCCATGTCTTTTTTGTCTAATAGCTTTTATGTTTTAATATAGCCACTCAACATGACAGTGATGTTGATAGAGTGGACAAAAAAGGGGGGAAAAAAACCACTGAAAATTTGCAAAACAGGATAAAAAGTTACCTCTTTCTTGACTTTCTTTCTCTGCTCTTCTTCAATTTGTGTCTCTCTTTTCTTTCACCATCATCATCACGTGAACCTAACACACACAAAGTTGTAGACAAAACAGTCAAGACATGTTTACCTGAAAAAGTAGCCAGTCATATACAGTCATTAATATTGGACCCAGCAACACTACCAGCACTTGCAATACTAGGGCTGCTGCTGCTGCTGCTCATCTATGTGCAATGACTAAATTCTAAAAATCTTACCATTCAGCTGAGTTTCTCCCTGTTTAGTTTCAAACTGCTGAGTCTACCTGGGTGTTTGCTTATTTGTGAGACAGGTTACTCAGCATACAAATACCAACTGATGGGTTGCGAGGGTGGCAGAACTGTCATTTTAAGCCACACTCTGCAACACCTTGCTTAGCCTAAATCACAAATGATAGGCTGTGCTAAAGAAAAATGTCCCATCCGGGGTTTATATTAGCCGGTATATGTCAGCTTTTTGCCGGTATCACGTGTAGTTGTTTGGCAGATGAAAATATTAATGTCCGAAATGTTCAAAGAGCAGGAAATGTGCTGACTGCCAAATAAAAAAATTAATTTATTAATAGCATATTAAATAGCCTAATATTATATGACCTGTCAGATATGTTGCCAAGACAATTTAAATATAAACTTATATTTTGCAAAGTTTTGTTTTTGCCTCCACTGTTATAACAATGAGAGATTCACTGAGAGTTTGGTCATGTGACTAAGCGTGGCATGAGATTCAAAAGCCGTACAGTCCAGCAACAGCCCTGCGCCTTGGCTTGACAGCAGTTAACACGACTCCGAAAAGTCTTACTGTTTTCTCTCAGGTAACATTATATCCAGCATTGGCACAGTGAAACAAATGGATCAGCCCAGAGCTCCGTGGTTAAATAACATGTAATTGATCAGTCGGAGGTTTAACTTTTCCCCGGCCCCGGTGAGGATGGAAGAAACGTGTAAACATTTAGAAAAGATGATGGTGACTGAGGAAATTTAAGCAAATGTTTAACTCATAGCGGGATGCATGAGAGTTATAGTAACTTACAGAACTCAAAACTAACTTTTTCACCACCTTCCCAAAACTGTCCCTAAGCATATTTTTGTATGTTTAGTTTCTGCGTGGATGAATCTGCAGATGCGGAGTATGGACACATGATGCGGCCGGCTTAATTTTACCCAGTCCCGGTGAAAGGCAGGCTCGGGGAGACCGTGGCAGGTGGAGGTGGTGGCTGAGCTGCAGCTGTAAGCTGCCCGCATGGCTGCATTTAATTAACAACAGCAAAGTGATTTGTTTTATTTTATTGTTGTAGCATATATGTTCAGTTCACAAAGTTTGTGAAAAGTTCAATCTGCTAAGTAAAATACATTTGTTGGATCATAGCGTTTGTGTTTTTGTGTTTTATGGTTGTTTAAATGTAGGCTATTATATGGCTATTTATTATATGGCAAAAGTATGTGAACCTCTAGGATTATCAATTCATTTGAAGGGGAAAGTAGTGTCAGGTGATTCAATCAATCAATGGGATGACAATCAAGTGTGAGTCTGGGAGGCCCTACCTTATTTAAAAAAGAGAAATCTGGGTCTTCAATATCAAAGTCTGAGCTTCACAACACAGGTTTGTGGAAGTGTGTCATTGCTCAAACAAAGGATATTTCTGAGGACCTTAGAAGAAGCATTATTGATGCTCACCAGGCTGGAAATGGTTACAAAACCATTTCTCAAGAGTTTGGAACCCACCAGTCGACTGTCAGGCAGATCATGTACAAACTGAAGACATCCAACACCCATGTTACCCTCCCCAGGAGTGGTCGAACAACAAAGATCACACCAAGAGCAGGCATGTAATACTCCGGGAGGTCACAAGGTACCCCAGGGTAATGTCTAAGAAACTAAAAGGTCTCTCTTGCAGTGGCTACAGTCAACGTTCATGAGTCCACCATCGGGAGAACATTGAACATCAATGGTGTGCACGGCAGAGTTGCAAGGAGAAACCAACTTCTCTCCAAAAAGAACAATGCTGCCATCTACAGTTTGCTCAAACTAGGTGGATAAGCCAAAAGGTGACTGGAAAAATGTTCTGTGGATGGATGAAACCAAAATCAAACTTTTTGGTTTGAATGAGAAGCGTTATGTTTGGCGATGAGCAAACACTGCATTCCAGCATAGAAACATTAACCCATCTGTGAAACATGCTGGTGGTAGCATCATGGTTTGGGCTGCTTTGCTGCCTCTGAACCAGGACCGCTTGCAATCATTGATGGAGCTATGAGTTCTGAGTTGTACTGAAGCTCAACAGAAAGTGGGTCATGCAGTAAGACAACAACACACAAGTTGTTCTACCAAAGAATGTTTAGAGCAGAAGAAATATAATGTTTTGCAATGGCCGAGTCAAAGTCCTGATGTTAATGCTGTGGAAGAACCTGAAGCAGGCAGTTCATGCAAAGAAGCCCACCAACATCCCGGAGTTGAGACTGTTCTGTAAGGAGGAATGGGCTAAAATTCCTCCAAGCTAATGTGCAGGGCTGATAAACAGTTAGTTTATTTTGATCACATCCCTTCTAAAACTTACAACCCATTGATTTGTCATATTTTCCCAAATTTCCTATGTCCAAAGATAGAAACTTAAGAGCAAAATAGAAATGGTATCCTGGTTACAGCAGCAGTATGCAGAGTTTATCAACATCATGTTACATGACTTTTGCATACTAAATATCAGTTTTCAAATGTCAATTTCTCACAAGCTCTCATTTCCACTAGTGTGTAAAGCTGCTTAGTGAATCTGTAAATCAGTTCTCCCAAGACTATTTCACAAAGATATTTACTTGCAATATGTTTATGCTAATTTCTATAGATTTTCGCAGCATTTTCATCATTAATGATGATCTTGTTGCCTTTTAATATATTATTAGCCATATAGTACTTCAAAAAGATCAGGGGGATGATATTTCTTACCTCTACGATGCTGTCCACTTCTCCCCAGCTTCTCATTGCGCTGCGCTGCAGGCACATCGTCTTCACTCTCCTCAGTGCTGGTGCTGCTTACATCCAGAACAATGTCTTTCTGGGGGTCAACTCTGACAAAGTTTCGGCACTCAAAGGTCAAGTGGCCCGCTGAAAAATGAAAGTCAAAAACAGAATAGATGAACAACTGTGACAAAGCAGGACAATTTTATTGTTTGCATTTTAGAATTATAACACTGACCTTCGCAAACGACTAAGGAAATGTGAATCTGCCCCAAAAAACACTTATTACTTAACAATCAATACTCAAAAGAGCTTTAAAACAGACTATCTTGACTGTAACAAGCCCACATTTACCCAGGTTGAGAAAAGGTGTGCGTGTGTGCGCGCGCGCACACACACACGCACACACACACACACACACACACACACACACACACACACACACACACACACACACACGCACTTGAACTTGCAATGGAAATTTTGGGTCAAAAGTATACTTACGATATCCACATTTCTTGCACCCAGCTCTAATGTTGTCCTTATTAGGACCTGTGAAATAATGAGAGTTTTTTAGTGTTTGTATATATGAACTCATGGATGTCCAAAAACAAGAAGATGTATTGAAATGTTAAATATAACTGCATTCAAAGTGACATGTTATATGATGTTAGGCTATTCTTTAATTCCTATTTAAGAGCATACAGTATATATCAGTATGTTTTGCTTTAATACTCTACTAACACAACCAACTACAAAGAGTTCTCACTAAGCTATATATCTTTCTGTTGTTGAGACAAAGGAAACTTCAGCTACTGCTTATTAATTATGTCACAGCACTATTGCTGTAGACATTTATGAATAAACAAATACAATAGCTACTGTTTTTTTGTTTTTTTACCAGGAGATGTTTGACTGTTTCTCGCTGGAGGTTAGAAAGTTGTTTGGTGTGTGTGCTCTTTAGCTAGGCTAACGTTAAGGTTAGCGACACTTTGTTTACTGTTAACGTTACTCTGATAACTGTAATAAAAATTACACCAGCAATGAAATGCAATGAAAATACTCAATTCTAATACCTACCTGGCACAGCCATTGCACTTTTCACGACAAAGCCGAGACAGTACAATACTGGTTGAGCGCGAATCAACCAAATCTCCTGTCCTCACTCAAAACAGAACCGGTGGGAAACATTCGTTCAAAAATATTGGTTCCTCCGGTTCAATCTTCTTCGTTTGGCAAACCGAATAACTGGCGCATTACCGCCACCGACTGGACTGGAGTATGGAGCAACCGAGAGCACTGCACTGGGTTTTAGCTCAGAAAGGATTTGTCCCTTCAACAACAGCTTCTCAAATACATTTCAAGCCAGACGAACTGAAATACATGTTATATCATCATCATCATCATCAACAACAACAACAATTAATCAAACAAACAAAACTTGAAATTGACAGTTTGAATCCCTGTGCTGAATCAGTGTTTTGAATTAAAAACTGGTACAATTAAAACTATGATAGCAATAATGCAATTATATAAACTATATAAATAACTCAACCTGAAGGTGTTGCTAATATGTATCACTTTGCAATTTGCATGTGTTCATTCCGGGGTATCATGGGAAGGGGTTGAGGTATAGTGGTAGCCTTACAATGTGTGCCAGAAAGTCTAGACCATCACGATTTATTTAGTGTCTTCCTGGATTATCCTGAATTTTCAGAAAAAATAATATTCTCCCCATGCCTGATTGCTTTCCCAGTAAGGCCAGTTGTGGTTTTTGTTAGCAGTTAATTAAAGCCAGCCAGAGTCACAGTGGCAGATGGAATATGTCGGGCTTCCAGACATGTTCTCATCATCATGTATGTTACTGTGACACACACACCCACACGTAATTCATGTTATTAACAATAAAAACTGATTACAGTCAGTGTTCTCTTATCAGATGATAAGCTTCTTCACAGCTCTGAAGTTACACACTGCAATTGAACTTTGATCACCTACACTTCACCTTATTTTTTCTTGAGCTCTTGTAGTCACCTCACATGCTTAAAAACACATGTGTTTTTGAGAGAAATGCTCTATTCCCAGCTACTGGCCACATGTACCTGAACTCTTCATTTTGAATCTCAGAAAACTGAAAGATGCAGATGTGAAGTTTTTGCATTCTAATATTTAAGGCAAGATAGAAATCAAAACTTCTTTTTAACACATTTGCTTCATTATCACTCAGCCTTTCTCCTCCCACATGATTTAATTTCCTCCACATGGCTGAAATGATGAAATCACTGAGAACCATATATAGCTTGGACAAGAGTGGATTTTCCTTAGATTTTCTCACATATAATTAGGAAAATGTTATTGTGACTGTCATACTATTCTTGGATAGTGAGTGAATGAATAATGAATGAGTGTGTTCTGTTTTTTGTTTTAGTTTTATTTTTAGTCAAAACGTAATCTCTGTTAATCTTCCTTTTTTAGCTTAATATTATATCTCATCTGAAAATTTAGCATTACATTATTTAGTTCAAGTAATGCCTCTCTCCAGGCTTTCCTAACAAACTTCTTGCTGCTAAGAAGCATCAATTATCTAACAAGGCTGAGATATAGTTCAAAGGCACTTGCTTTATCTCTGTGTTGGTTTATCACCTGAGGTGAAAGATTAAACAAAGAGTGTTTAATAGGAAATGTACTTTTTCAGCCACTGGAAGGTACAAAGAACATTTAGTAGACAACCCTTTGAGAGACAATTTTTGTAAAGCAATTCTTCTACTAGAAAAAGTTGAGAATAAAGACATAACATTCGTCACAAGAACGACAAATGGCACGCTACTGTGTAATTATGGTTCCCAGTCATGAAGGTTTCAAGCCTAAAACAGTTAACAACATTCATATTAGTCACTGGTCTGTCTAGCAACACAGACACAGTGGAAGAAATGCTTACCACCACCACGTCTGTGAAGGATGACAAACTCCTCTGCTGGCTATTAATTTACTGAACATATCATATTACATTCACTTTAATACAGTTTGACTGGAGTAATCTGAAACTGTTATTCCAGATGTCTTTTCACAAGTGTTATTCTTATGATCTGTGCTTTCACTCACACATGCCTTCATCTAACATAATTATTCCACTCCAAAACAATGTTTCACTCTACTCATTCATCCTCAAGGCTTTATTGCATTTCATATCTTGATGTAAACAAAAGACACTGTAACAGAATCAAAGCACAAAAGAGTCTGCTTTCACTCTTAACCCTAATCCTACAATCTGGGGTACCTGCAGACCCCAGAGGTACATATACTTTTTATCATATCTCACAGGTGCTTTATTCTATCATTCTAATTTTTTATGACTTTGTCAATCAATTTGTTCCTAATGACTTCATATCATTGTTTTCTATTTCTGTTTTACTTAGTGCTTTTTAGAAATACCTATGTACTGGGGTTCTGGCGGACCCCAATCAAAAGCACCCAACTCTACCTATGCAGTTTTAATATATGGAACTATTTATTGAGTTCATGTTTGCAGTGGGTCCTAATTCAAAGTATCACACACTATCAGCAGGGTTAGGGCCACTTTTTCAGTCATTTTGAAGGAAACAGACACAGATGTAGCAGACACAGATTTCCTCATGTGCTCTGTCAAGAACCCTAAATTTTCATTTTAAACAATATGCAAATTAACAGGGTCTTTCCTAAAATAATAATAATCTGCTTTTTTTCAGATTACATTAATTACATATGTAACAACTAATGTTTTGAGAAGAAACAAGTTAACATTTTGCTATGATGGTTGTTTCTTACAGTGGTTTATTCTTTCGGTAGTCCTTGTATGTTAAATATGTTTGTACATTTTTCTATTCTTCTATTCGATTCAGAAGGTCTCCTCATGTTTGCCTGCACTGCAGTAACAAATAATAGTGCAAATTAGGTTGCAATGAACCAATAATTGTCTGGAATTATGGAAGTACAACATTTTTAGTGCTGCAACTAAATACCATGAGTCATGATGTGGTCAGATACCTTCCTGTTGTTTATTGGAAGCAGTATTTTAAAGACAGAGTGTTTAACTTCTGCTACAAACTACATCTCTAAGACAAATATAATGGAAAGCAAAATTATTCTACTGATCTAAGCATGACACACTTGGTACTTATTACTTATTATAAACTCTGTAGTTATTGGGAATTCTTACACAGAATGACTCAATTTTCATAGAAATGTAAGCAGTTTGTAGGCCAGCTTTTAAAACACTTGGGTCTGATCCTCCAAGCTGATCCTGCTCTAGAGTAACTTGTGCAGTTAAGGTTACCAGGTAATCTAGCCTGGTTTAAAGTGAACCAACTGATGCCAGAAAAAAAATTTGTTATGTCCAAAGCTTGCAACCTATATTTTGAATTATGATAAACTGTGAGAGTCAGTAAATGCTGATTTTCTCTTTAAATGTACATGGTCAAAAAATCTATGGATTGGGCCTTTAAGGAGTGCTTTATTGGTACCTGCTGACGGGCTAGTTCATAAACCTGTCTGAATTTCTGGACACATCATAAAAAGCTCCCTGATAATGATAAGACTGTAGTAAAACATTCCTCAGTTGTTGCTCCTTTTCTTTCATCCTTATCCGAGCCTCACTTCTATATCTGTCTCCCATTTTTCCCTCTGTCAAAGGATGATTAGAAAGAACAAAGTAGAGTTGTCTTTGTGTAAATATAATGAACTACTGTATATACCAGTGAATTAGCAGTAGAAATACTGCCACTGTTGACTATTTGACATTAGCACTATCTTTGACCTCATAGAGTTTAGTAGACACCATTAAAAATGGCATAAATAGACAAGTAGCTGTGCTGACTTTCTCTTTTTTTCTGCAGCATCTATGACTCACAGAACAATTGTAAGAGGAAACTTTTTTATTGTTTCTGGCACAACAAAGGAAATACAACTTTAACAATTTTGATTATCAGGTTGTCATAATGTGACACTTCCATCCAGTTTGTGGGTATTTTTCTTGACTGATGTTGGATTTGGTTTTTAATGCAAAACATTTCCATTAAAACCAGTTAACCAGTTGTATATTATATTGGGCTTGACAGGCAGAAATTCTTACTTAGGGACAACAAATCCTTTCATAGTTATACAACCACTGAGATGAAACATTGAAGCTGCTGAGCCGGAAACACAACATAAAAATATTTAAAAACAATCATAAAATAAATGTAATAGGTAAATCTACAGAAACAGAGGGGTTGTGATCGAATTTGTTCACATTCCTTAGTTGGATTTAGAAAATTCTCCAACTAAGATGATGCCTTTACACGCCAAGGTCAGCTCATAGCAAAGTGGCTTCAATAAAATTATGGCAATGTGTTTATGAGCACAGATAAAAACAAGAGATGGAAACAATCAGTACTCCACTGGGATGCTCCACAGTCAATTCAATTTAAAATGTATTTTCTTGTTTGCCAGCTTTTGCATGCATTTTGGACTCATTATTCACATCTCTTGTGAATTCACATCTTTTCTATTGTGCCACAAACACACGTCAAAGACATGGCTTCAAATGGCAGCCTCACACAAAGTACTCTTAGTGGTTCCCTGAACCCTTTTCCCAGCCCCAGTGTTGTTGTCACGCAGTTGTATGTAACCCCAACAAGCATCTGGAGATTTGGCTGGGGACAGCAGGATGTTTTATGAGAAACTTTTTCCCACAGAAAAGTACAGTTTTTTTTGTGAAGCAGTCTTGAACAACATGTTAAAAACTCATTTTCATCATTTACATACATTAATTAACTTTTTTCACTACAAAAAAAGAAAAGTTCAGAACCATCAGGTGTGTAGTGGCAAAATATATTTTTTGAGAGCTGGATATGAGACATCACAGACAAAAATAATGCTGGACATCTATTATGTTTACTCAGGATTACTGCAAAAAGAGGCTCAGGGCAAAAACTGGCTACTCAGTTTTGCATCATGTTGTTACCTCTTCTCTAAACATTTCTTTTGTAACTAGTTAGCTTACTCATCTCTATTGTGAAAATGCAAGTTCAGTAATTCTGTTACTTACACTGTTGATCAAGGGGATGAGACAAATAGTGGCCAGAAACAAAGAAAGAGGTTATTGTTGCAGTTCTTACAGGTCACTGATGGACCTCATACTTACAAATGTATCTACAGTCCCCTGGGTGGTCCAGTGTGGTCCCCAAGAAATGTCAACCGTATGCCTTATTGGTAATCCATGCATGACTGTGTGACCTAAATACCCGAATTGTAAATGTACATGAATAGTGTCAGACTGGTTGAATGAAAGAGGCAGGCCATCTCACAGCAGTTCTACTTACGCTGCTACTGGCTCTGTCTGGTCAGCACCTGGCGGACACTGTGGACACTGCGGAGGATGTTTTTGGACAAGGGCCTGGCTGGCCCCAGCTCCCTGGGTAAATAAACCTACGTCTGACCTCAAGCGCCAGTCGTGGAGTCTCCCAACCTCACCACCTGACACAATGTTCCTCCCACAAGCACGAGCATCACGCCTGGGTGGTCATGCAGGAGAAGGGAACTCCCTATGGCATCCTTTCAAAAGGGAAAGCTACGGTGGCCCTGAGGGTGAAAACACAACAACATTTCAGAAAACACAGCGACATTTCAGAAAACACAATGACATTTCACAAACATAACAACATTTCACATGACACAAAATGGAAAAGGTAGGGACAACAATTCTTGTTTGTGATTGTACAGAACTCAAGTCAATCAAGATTGGACAGTGATAGCCTACAATAGGAGGTAAACTCCCATGGATGCACTGGCTGGCTTTGAACGTATAGTGGGGTGCTACTGGGCCTTTGTCTTCATTGAAAAAGCTATCAAGAGAAACAGGCTGTAGACAAGTTGATGTAAACCAGGGGTTTCCAGACCCCAGTCCGCAAACCAGAACATTTAGTACTGGACCACGTGGAAACCATGTGATTCGGTAAAAAATCTGGATAATAATTATATGAGTTTGCAGGCTATTATAGGCTATTTTGGGGGTAAATACTTGAACTTGGCGCAGTCTGTGCTGCATTTTCCTCATCACTCCCCAGCATGCCAACCTCTCACTCTCCTTCTTTTTTCTCTCTCTCTGTGGTGTCTTGCTATCTCTCTGTATCAAGGCGTATTGGCCTGAGGCAGCAGGATCTCTTTATTTATCCTGCCAGCCTGGGCCAATATGCAGTGATGCAGAGAGATAGCGAGGCAACAAGTGTGCCAAGGTCAAGGTATTTACTACCAAAATAGCCTATAATAGCCTGCAAACTCATATAATTCAGATTTTTTACCGGATCACATGGTTCCCTCACGACTCGGTACTAGGTATTTTGGTCTGTGGAATCAGGGATCCGGGAAGCCTTGGTTTACATCAACTTGTCTGCAGCCAGGTTCTCTTTATAGCTTTTTCAATAAAGACAAAGGTCCAGTACATTCATGGCCAATCAGTGCATCCGTGGGCTTTTACTTCCTATAGTAGGCTATTACTGACCAATCTTGAATGACTTTGGTCCTGTCCAATCACAAACAAGAATTGTTGTCCCTACTTTTTCTGTTTAGTGAAATGTCATTGTGTTTTTTGTGAAATGTGTTTTGTGAAATGTCATTGTGTTTTGTGAAATGTCATTGTGTTTTGTGAAATGTTGTTGTGTTTTGTGAAGTGTTGTTGTGTTTTGTGAAATGTTGCTGTGTTTTCTGAGATGTTGTTGTGTTTTGACCCTCAGGGCCACTGTAGAAAGCCATAAGGAAGATGAGCAAGACTCTGAATTTATGCAACTCCACCACATTGATTGAACTTCTTGATTTATTAACATTCATCTTCTTGGCCTTCATTTACTTTGACTTGGGCTGAAATAAAAACTACTTTGGGAATCTTTTTGCACATTGTTCTTTACAGGTAGGATATTTCTTGTTTTTCTGCCTGGTCTTGTCCAAGGTCTTGCCAGGTGAGGCAAACAGCAGCTGGAATTGATTTGTACTTCTGTATGCGGTAGGAGTGTGGTTGCTCTCCCTTACCCCTCTGTCTTCCCACCTCATTTTCTCCCTCCCGGCTCTCTTTTTCTCCCACCCTGAATCTTTCTCTGCATGTGTGATGGTTTCTGTAATGAGGGCTCTTTGATGTGGAGGAGATCTAGGGTAAGCAGAGTGCTTAGTTGAGTGGGAGGCGAGGAATGCGAGGCAGGTACACCGCAGTTGTGTGTGTTGATTAAAACTCCTGTTTTCTCCCATCAGACCATGCTCGACCATCCTGAATACAAATGCATCTTTCTGGATTTCTGCAGTTTTAGTCTTCCTGCATAATCCTGCTGTTCAATCAACATTTAGCTCATTAGTATAAGTTTGTTTTAACATGCCTGTCTTGGAAATGTACAGTATCTACACACTTGTTTATTTCTCTGCATTCCATAAACCCTTTGTCCCACTTTGACTCCTCTGAAACCAATTCAGATATTTCCTGCAGCCAACTACAAAGCCCGAACCGATCTGAGCTGCTAACAGACATGTGTCCACAAAGGACAGAGAGAGAAAAATCCTTTGATTCAATGCATTGTGAAGGAAAAAGATGTGCAGCTTGGGAGGGAAATGGGCCTGCTCTCTGATTTGATGGATATTTCTGACGCATATTGGTAAAAAGGTGAGTACTGCTAGTGGTACAGATATGTGCGTGTGTCCAAACAAGTTTGCCTCTGTCTGTAACAAAAGATGCAAGCTGGGGCTAGAAAATGGTAGTGGTGGAAGACAAATAACTTTTTGTTTTCCATTGAGAAACTTCACCAGCCATTGTTGCAGGAGGAGGTATAAGAAACCGATTGTAATCGCTAGGTGTTTAAAGCTCCAAGGGAATAAGAAAAGCAGAAGAAGAAGAAGAAGAAAAAGAAGAAGAAGAAGAAGAAGAAGAAGAAGAAGAAGGAAAAGGAAAGTGGAAATAACCAGAATAGTGTAGGGAAAAGAGAAATGGGTCTGACTGCTGAAGACGTTTTAAAGCTCAGAGACAAGATGATACTGTTGCTAAGCTTGCTTCTCTTTTCTGGATGTGGCCATGCAGGTGAGTCAGTGTTTTGTGTTTGTGGTGTTGCTAAAAAAAAAAAAGAGAAAAAGAGGCAAAGGTTAGCAAACCATAAGCCATAAGCAAAGGTTTGATGTGGTCACTATGTGCCCATGAAAGCATTTTGTTTTTTTTACATGACGTCAAATGCAATATATTCTTCAATGCTCACAATAAAACTGTAACTATAAGCCTGTATATGGGTTTACTGCAATTTACTTTTTACATGTCATAACTAGTTCTGAAGTCAGACATAACACACCATAGTCAATTATAGCACATCACAGAGAAACAGGCAGTCATGTTTGCATTGCATGCACACGTACACGTACACACACACACACACACATACACACACACACACACACAGACAAACATAAACAGAGATATTTTTTCTTTCTGTCTCTCCCATGCTCACGAGTTCTCTCCTCGCTCACCATTTCACACACACACATAAACTCCATATTTCATTTATGAGTCCAATTAAAAACTAAGAGGGGCCACTTCTCAAAGCTGTCAGACTGTTTGATGTTGAGGTAGCAGTCTCTTGCCATAGCTGCTGTGAGCTTTCTTGAGTCGGGACTTGGGTCTCTCGGTACTTCATTTCTAATTGTCCCCCAGTTGAGTTGCATGCCAAAACCTTTTCCTTCCAACTGTTCTGAAATGGGATCTCAGTCACCAGTGCTTCACATAAAAGACGTTACATCATTTGTGGTGCCTTCTTAAATTGATCTAGTTATATTTGTCATCTGTCTTGTAGATGTCACTGTGCGAGTGTGTGTTTGAGGGAAGGAGGATCATATTTGTGACAAGGCCAAAATAGATCACAGGCATCATTGCAGACTTAGTTTAATTGTTCCATCAGCGCTGTCTCTGTTTTTATTTTCTTTTTTATCTGACAGTCTGTCTGTCTCTTCCCTCTTTTCCTTTCCCTACTGGATGCCTGACTCTCTCTTCCCTAAGATACCATTGAAAGCATCTACAACTTTTCACCCTCAATATCCTGGGCACAATCTTTCTTCCCTCCTATCATTGTAATATCTCAAAAATGTCTTTTAAAAGTTATCTTTTAAAAGACATGGAAACAGAATTTGGCTCTGTCTTTGAAATTGTGGCTGTGTGGTCTGGCACCACCCACATGTATATCCTCGCTTCGACAACCTGAACCTAAACATTTCCCTCCATGAGTTGTAATCTAGACGCAAAATCTGGCTAACCACTGTAATTTACAGAATCTATAGGTTATAGGAGAGCAACATGTTAAGAGCAGAGGGGAGGGAAGCAGAGGGGAGTGTAACATTTCTAATTTACTTTAAGGGGAGTCTGACACAGGATCCAGATGCTGGGATGAAGGAGTGATTACTGTATGTAAGGTTGTGTGTGTATGTGTGTGTGTGTTTGTGTGTAACTATAAAACTTGGGTAGGTATCTATACATTTTAAGAAAAGGTCTGTTTTTACACAGCCATATAAGGCAACCACTTAAACTAACCCCTTTGGAAGAGGTAATGAATCCCATTTTACTGTACGTATGGTTATCACCAATCTTTAATTTTTTGCGACTGTTGTTTGGCTATTTTACCTTTATTTGATATTTGACAACAAAGTGTAAATACTATAAAGATTTGGATGTAGAGGGGATCAACATGCAACAAAAGTGATGTCAATGTTCAGTCACTATGCCTACATATATAGCAATTTTTCAAGGAGCATCCAGAACTTCTATTTAATTGAGTGTACTGTAGGTGCTTCTCAGTGTCTCAGTGTCAGAAAAGGAGATGGTGCCCAACTGAGATTCAGCATATTTAAAGGAATGATTCTGTGCCTTTTCAAAAAAAAACTCACAGGACAGAGCATAGAACACATTAGTATTAGTCCTCATTACACATAATGGATCACATATATTTAAGAGAATTATGAACACATGCTTTTTACTGGTAAAGAAAAAATAGGGAATCTGTTTAGACACCATATGATGAAGAAAAGCCCACCCCCCACTGTACAGTTTCCTCTGCTTTGTGATCTCAATAGTGTTCACCATCTGCTCTGCTACACTATAAATATCCTATACACACTCGCTCTGCATCAGAGGCTAAGAAAATATATATTTTCCTTAGCAGCATATACCTCCATATCCCTCCTGCATGTGGTCTGTGATTTATTTCAATAAACTGTAGTTACTTGTGGTCATGATTGCTTGATTTGGGGCAATAAACAAAGATGAAACATGGTTTTGTTGACAAAGTTAGACATCTACCCCCTGGGTGTTGTAGATAGTGTAAACATGAACTAATGATTGTATTTTTAAAACATAGTAGATCTTGTGTGAAATATAAGACTGGATTAGAGTAAACCAAATGTCTGACTAAATGTTGGACATCAGTACTGTATGCGGTGTATGAAGTATGCATGGGAGTAGATTTCTTAAACTATTGTTGTGCTTTGCTTTGTTTACATGAGTCTTTTAAATTCCCATGAGTTCACTGCCTTCCCACAAGCATTCAAGCCTGCCATATAATCAGCCAACAAAAGCGCCTAAGCACCTTTTGGTGGATCGATGATCCATGCTGAGACTTAAAACAGCCACCAGGTGTTTACACTTGTCTTGCAGGACACTAATTTGACTTTCTCAACATAAGTTAGACTTTCTCTCAGGGACAAACCCATAACAGAGAGAGACATGGCTCCGCAATTTATCCTGCACATCCTTGCACATTGCTGCTGGTATTTCCAGTTCATGTGGTGTGGGCTACATCATGTGAGGCCTCTTTACCCACATTGCTGCTATGATTTTATTGCAGTCTTGATTAGGCACATGTGACTAACTGCAAACCCCTGTTGGCAACGGGTGAGTAGTTGGCAAAAAGAAGAGGTCTTCCAGAGCTCTGCACTGTAACGAGATTCAGCCTTGCGGGTTCATGAGGTGAGAGCCGTTCGCCCGAGAATTTTATTCTTCTTGCCGTGTGGAACAAAGTTGGACCAACTCACCTCATTTCACACATTAACTGTTGTGTTTGCGTCGAAGAAAGACATTTTCATTCTGCAGGCGGTCTCCACTACCTCACGGAAGAAAAATGCTAACCCCGCTTCACTTCCCATGGAAAAACCTGCCAAGTTGACTTGGTGAGAGAGGGAAAATATTGGGGTCTTTTAAATGCAAAAATACAGAAGGGGGAAAATGGAAATTTGACCATTTCCCTGACATGAAAAGCAGAGCACATCAAGACTCAATCATGATATTCTCAAGAATAGGTTGGACCTTGTTCCCTCACTTCCCCTTGACTGTTTTTCCAAGGGATGGGGGGAAAGAAATGGAAAGAGAAGTGGTTATGATTTGTATCATGATGGATGCCAACACAAATTGGTTAGCCATTTTTTTCTCTTCCTGTTAAAAACTGCTGCAAAAAAAGACCTATTACAGATTTAGCACATCAAAGGACCATTCAAATTTCTATCATACACACTACAGAGTGGGGGAGCCAGGGAAGAGAGGGAGAACTAAATTAAAGTAACCTTTTAAAACAATACAATGGGGGTGGTGCATTTTCAGGAATGAAAGTGAGGAGAGGGGCTGTGATGCTACAGTGCTCTTGTGTGGTCCTTGCTCCTCTGTCTCTTTCTCTCTCTCTCTCTCTCCCCCTGGTTGTTCCTCCTTCTCCCACATTCTCTCTTCCCTCTTTTGTGGCTCTAAGCCTATGAGCTGGCGTGGGCCCTTCCTTACTACACACCCAGCGGGGCTTTAAAAAGGCAGGGCCGGAGGTCTCAGCAGCCACACACACTTTCTGCCAGTGCCTCTGCCTTTTGGTCGTGGTGTTTTGCGCTGAATGCCGGTTGTGTCAACCTCTCCAGCCTCTGGGTTGCTCGGATTAGAGATGCAGACACCACAGCGCAGGGCCCCCAATCTGCTGCTCATCCTTCTGGGTCCCATCCTGCTGGCTGTGGATTGGGTCGCTATGGAGAGCCAAGGTGAGGAGACGACACAGTTATTATTGCGCCCTGTGGTTGGGATATTAGTAGCACGGTGTGGGCAGACAAGTGGACGCGCAGAGAGAGTCAAGCAGGTAACCTCAACCTGGGAAAGGGTGAGTGTGTGTTTGTGTTTGAGGACAGACTGTGCCTGAGAGCTTCGACTGCATTGGCTCATGAGCACAAATTCAGGTGTGTATGTGAAATGGGGAGTCAGATGAACAAAAGTGTGTGTGAGTATATTTCTGCCTGTGTCTACCTGTTTGTGTAAAGTGTGGGATGGACTGTTTATTTTTCCGTTGTTTTGGTGTGTGGCCGGAGGAATGTTCCTTTTTGACTTCCTTCACTGTGAGCCTCCCAGTGGACATGAACAGACAGAAACCAAAGTGTTTTCTTGGTCCGTTTTGTCATTTTGACACCTCTTGAGAAACCCCTTTTCAAAGTGTCAGGGAAAGGCAGAGAGAGATGCATGAGCATACAGGCACCCACTGACACACTTGAATTCACTTGAAGTTTCTCTGTACCGGAGCTTTACCATTCCACACATGAAAAGACATCCACACATACATACTGAACTCTCAGTATCACACGCATGCATTATTCTCTATCTGCAAAATCTCTAAGATCTGTTCATACCCATCCACACTCATCTCATTCTCTATGTGTGTGTGTGTGTGTGTGTGTGTGTTTCCATGGAGCAGAGCTGTATGAGCTTGAGAAAGAACCATCCTATTGGGATGCTCAGGCGAGGGCAACACTGGATGCTGCGTTGAAACTCCGCCCTCGAGAGCACCAGGCCAAGAACATCATCCTGTTCCTCGGCGACGGTAGGGTCATGCTGTCATTACTGAATGTATTCCAGCAAATATTTGATGCTGTCTTGGTTGGGGCTGAATTTTGAACAGAAAAAGCAACTACAGTCAACCTTACTGACAAATAGAGCTCAATATAAAATTCAGGACAATGCTCAAGTGTAAGTAGTCACAGAATTCTTGCTGTGCTCAGCATGGATTGTGGGAAAGTGGCTTGGACAGTGGGCTGTCAGCGAGTAGTAGCGCATGAAGGTATCTAGATTTTTCAAGGGACTGATGGGCTAGTATTCGCAATGAAACTTTGCTATTCTCGTCAAGTAAATAACACCTTTGGTCATTTGCTCAAATGCTTAAAATGGAGTTTATGCTGACAGGACAAACTGCTGCAGATGTGAGTAATGACCTTCTTCTCTAGAAATTCAGAAGCAGTGTGGCTCCCATATGTATATGGCATGACTAAGACACTGGAGTGGAGATCTAAGAATCTTATGGTTTAAATGTTTAAAGTAATTTCTAAAAATAGTTTTAAACTGTTTTCTTTTGTCTTTCTTTGATGTTTTTGTATTTATATGATGTTTTCCTGTGCTTTTATGTGTTTTTATCCTGTGCTTCACTGCTGCACATCCAATTGCCTGCTGGGGACAAATAAAGTAAAAGGGTGATCATTACCACACACTCCACTACCATTAACTTTACAGTTTCCTTCAGCTCTACTGAGAATTTTAGAATCTTTCAGCTCACTGTTTTGGTTCACTTTGATCATCTTGGGTCACGCTCACCACTCTTACCAATCACAAACTCCTTTCCAGCACAGCAGGCAGCTGTTTTCAGCAAATAAGTTTTCAAAAACCCACTGTGTACTACCTGCCCACCACCAAACAGACAGAGAAATTTAGCAAATGGTTGGTGAACACAATGGAGCATTTAGCAACTGAAAAGCCAAATATTTCCCTCAGGAGTTGGTGGAGACCAAAACAGGGCAAAAAATTAATATTGGATTTATGTTCAGCTCCAAATGAATGCTTATGTTGCATGGCACTAAAAAACAACGTATTTTGTTGTTTAGGGATGAGGACTTGTTGAACTTTGTATTTTTAGGAGCTCAGGATGTGAGGTGGCATTTAAGATGGCAATTCCAATTAGTGCAGGAGATGGCTGCCATTCTGTAGATCTCCTAGATGTCTTCTCCTTTAGCGGTGTAGTCTGGCATTCAGTGACTATACTGTTTACCAAAGGGATTATTGCCAACTGGAGAACGTTTCCAACTGGATCATATTGAATTGGAAAATTTTTCACATTAAATGTCACTTGTGTGGTATATTTACAGCTGGTGGGGTATGAGAGGAATTTTTGTAAGGGCAGCTGTTTTAAGATGCAGAGATTTAAGAGTGTTTTTCCTGTTAACTACTAGAATCTCTGCTTCAAATCAGAGCTACTTAGTCACATTTCTGGGTGGTCGAGGGTGAGTTTTTGTGGTGCATCTTACCAGTAATGCCCAGAGCTTGTTCCCTGTTTTATGAATGTGACGTTTAAGGGAGAGTTAAGTGCGTCACATTGACATCAGCTTCTTACAGTTGGTTTTCAAAGTTAAGAGTTAAATCTAATAGTGGACTATAGGACAAGATAAAAAAAGGTCCCTTAATTGTTTTATGTAATATATATGCTGAGTCGAGATATTTTAGTAACTTTATACATGTTTTTATGTTAGATATTCTACAAATAGTGGTCTGAATACTTGCCTGAAGAGTCAGCGTTGGTCTGTGTGATGATTTTGCTTTAAAATGCAGTTCTCCTAAAAAACCACTGCCTTAAATGCCCCCTCCATTTTTGCGGATTCAGCTGATGGTTAATGGCCTTGACCTGCTTTGACTCTGTTTACTTAGAGATTACTAAACCAAATTTTTACCTCGGTCTGGCAGTAATAACACATTTTAATATTTCTGGTCTGCATTTTTTTAATGTTCACAAACTGAACAGAGAGTAGTGTTCAGGGCTCTGTGGGGTCAGCAAAACATTCAAGTACATATTGTGAAAGTTTGGTAGATCATATCAGTGACCTGTCAGTCATTCTCTCCCAGGGATGGGCGTGTCCACAGTGTCTGCAGCTCGAATTCTGCAAGGTCAAATGGAGGGCAGGTCCGGGGAGGAGACGATGCTGACCATGGACACTTTTCCATATGTGGCCCTGTCTAAGGTGACAACACAATACTGGTGACCTGTAGGTCATCAGTAATTGTTCATCCACAACTTATCCAAACCATGCACAAACCATGTAGATTCTAGATTTACTTTTTTTTGCATTTTTTTCTCCACAGTTGCTTCCTGAAATGTATTTATACATATGTGTTCCTGGTTACAGTTTAACATTATTATGATAACTTTTTACTACCATATCTCATTAAAAACACCAGACTTGTATTAGTTGATTTATAAGTTTGAAATAGTCAAAACATAAAGCAACAATGGCATTAATGTCATGTGTTGGTGTTGTTAGATGTTCATGTCTTTTTGTGCATGTGCGAATCTATATATGTTTCTGTGGTTTCCTGGTAAACCAGTGCAGTTGTGACAGATAGAAGGAATGAGTGAGAAAGAGACACACAGAGAAAGATGCACCACAGATGAATACCTCAGTAATAGTGAAGGGGTGGGTCAGTGGTTTAGTGTGTGTGTCCATTTTTCACATGCTTTGTTCTCTTAACATGTTGCATCTTGCCTCATTCCATCCCACAATGGCTTAAATCCTCAAATCTTGTGTGAAAAGAGTTTCAATGGATTAAGCTAAAATCAACACTTTAACGGAAAATTGCTGACATTGTGGTAGGAGAAGTGAAAATAGACTTAAGATTAAATAAACAGGAAGGGATAAATGGGATTCAGCATCATGACCAAGCACAGTCCCTCGATGATTGTAACTTAAGCGAGAGTCAATGTGAGTATTATTTTGCTGTTTCTGTGTTCTAACCTATACTCAAGAAAGATTTGATATTTTCTGGTCCGGTAGGTCTAATAGGTCTTTCCTAGAAAGACCTTTCCAACTGCCTTCTGTTCAGGAATCAATTGTTTTTACATTTATGAAAGTAGCAATAGTTGTTTGTTTGGAATAATATAGCAACTAGGTATGTTCATGGCTGAAGATCGCCACATACAGAAACTGCCACCTTTCCCACTTTCCACTACTGTGTTTGAGTGAGAAATCATTTTGGCTCAGCAACAAGAAACAAACAAGAAAACAACATTTTTTTAAAAGGGGATCTTGAGAATAATTACTTATATTACTAAATATCTGTTTCCATTGTCTTATTTCTCCATTTCTTTTTATACCATTTACTGTCCATACAACTCATATTATTGTCAGGCTGTGGATGTTAATGTCTTGTCCCATCTTTAATAGTGTTTGTGTTTCTATTCCACAGACCTACAGTGTGGATAAGCAGGTAGCGGACAGTGCTAGCACAGCTACAGCCTACCATTGTGGGGTGAAAGCCAATGCTAAAACAGTTGGAGTCAGCGCTAATGCAGTGGCCTACGAGTGCAACACCACCTTTGGTAACGAGGTCTTCTCAGTACTACGACGTGCAAAAGCACAAGGTAAAGATAATAAATGGCTTAGCTAAGTTGTGGATGTGTTGTGTGATATAAAGTTCAACTAGTTTTAATTATGTTCTTATCTTGAATTCGTATCTGCCATAAACTAAAATACAAAGAACAAGACAATCATCAGATAAGAATGTTCTCTGCTTCTTGACTGAGAACAATTATAGTTCAATGTTCAGAATAAGTCTAATCATTTCATATTGACAGACTTAATTTTTGTGCTTGTGGTAACGTGGTTTTTGTGCTTGTGATAACACACCATTTTCCAAGGACAATGTAATGTCAATTTCATGTGAATTGAACCAGTTAGATTGGCAATTATACAATGAGGATTTGTAAAAGTTAAAATAAAATATATGTATAAAGGGCATTTATTTACTTTTTTCACTCACGCGTTGCTGTGGCACCAAGCAAACTTACAAGCTTTCCCAGAGAGCAATAAGCTGTGTAGTTAACTGAAACCTCTCTCTACCACTTCCACTGGGTTTTATTACATAGCTTGAAAAGACTTTGGCACTGTGGCTACACCCATTGAGAACTGAGCCAGTGTCATTATTTCTTCATCCAGAGCAGTCTGTCTCCAAGAAATTTTTGAATAAGCACTGTAAACACCCAATCTGCATATTTAAGGTCCCGTTGTCATCTGTGGTTTGTCGCTTTGAATCAATGCCACCAAAAAGAAATTCCTCCTTGTGTGTACTTACTGTGTACTTAAAACTAAATGGTTTTATCCCCAATTTGGCTGTATCTCTATCTTGTCCAGGAAAATCAGTTGGTATCGTAACCACCACTCGTGTCCAGCATGCCTCACCAGCTGCTGCCTATGCCCACTCCGTCAGCCGGAGCTGGTACAGTGACGCCGACCTTCCTTATAGCGCCCGGCGTCAAGGCTGTGTTGACATCGCCACCCAACTGGTCACCAATGTTGACATTGATGTATGTAAGAATATTTCTTCTTTTTTAGTCTTTATTATTATTTTACCACCAAATAAGATGTTTCATTTGATCAACTCAAATAAAAAATACTGCACTGTCACTGACTGTTTTAATTATATGACTGACAGCACAACTAAAACATAGTAGTATGGTCTTTGATGCTTGTTTTGTTTTAAGGATGGGTTGGGAACAATTTGGATATAAATTCTTCATATAAAGTATATTGCTCAGCAGTAAATGTAATTAAGTAAATTTATTAGAATATGACGCATTTTACTTGCAAAGTGCACTGGGTCCACATAGACTTTGATCTGGTTAAATTGTTTTAAGACATTACAAGGCAGCTGTAGAATACAAGACATACTAGGTGCAGGGAAGAAAAAAAAAACAAGACTAGGTCTAAACCTAGTATATGGCCAGACCATGTATGGTCAATGTGAATGTCAGTGTGTGAAATTGTGGTCAGTTTGTTACAGGGATAAACAGTGGTAGTGTCTATAATGTGAATTCCTGGATATTAACCACTCACTGGCAATTTTGTGTAGTGGTCCCAGTGATATTTCTTGTTAAAGTGTACTGAAGTCACATATCACATGACATGGTTAAGCAACATTAGAGTAAAAGAAAAGGGTCTAAATGCAGTTGAAAGAACAATACTTTCCACTCATATCTTGGGATATTTTATTTAGTAGTAGTAAGGGCGAGGACCCTATTGTTTTTCGTGTGTTTCTTTCTTTCTTTCTTTCTTTCTTTATTATTACGCCACTTAAACCCTTAATTTGACCCCCTAAACATGCTCAAAAACTCATCAAATTTGGCACGCACATCAGGTCTTGTGAAAAATTTGATAAAATGTAAAAATTAACCCCCAAAGTGCAAAAATGCACTCTCTAGTGCCACCCATGCAACTAAAATGGCCACCACAGCCCGTAGGAATGTCGTAGAGAGATCAAACCAAAACTCAATTATTTGTCTCATCAAGACCTACAAATCATACACTGACACCCCTGACCTAAATCCAACAGGAAGTCCACAATTAGCCTTTCAAAACAAGACTTTGCCCCAATTTTGGCCCCTGAACAAATGCTATCTCCTCCGAGGGCGTTAATGGTATCGGCTTCACACTTTGATATATGACTTATAACACTATAACACTATGGTGAAAAAAAGTTGTTAAAAGCTTTGTAATAACTCGAACGGTTTGGATTTAATAAGCCCTGAAAGTTGCAGTGCCATATCACCTTTACAATGTAAAACAATGGGGAGGTATGAACTTTGTGTCAAACAGAGGCTTCTGACATCTAAACTATAAATCTGACCACTTTCAAACCTGTATAAATGGATTTGCCACGGAATTTCCTACTATAATATGATTTTTAATGTAAGATTTGGCCAAAGAAATGGGATTTATGAGGATATTTCACAAAAAGTGTTTTCTAAAATCTTCCTCTCCAACTGCTCCTGGTGATGTCACTCCCTCAGTGCTGTGAAACATTCCGCAATACACTCATTATAAAATCACAGGAGGAGCAAGAAAAGACTTTAAAAGTCAAACTCTAATATCTCAAAAACAGTAAAAGATAGAAAAAACATGTAAATTCAAGATTTGTAGGTTAAAGTCTCGTGACTCATTTAAAGTTCAAATGAAGTCTGTATCTAAAACTATGTGGAAGCAGTAAATGTTCAAAAAGGTGTGGGTTTGTTCACACTCTCCATTCAAATATATGAGTATTTTCCTGTGTCCAGCTGCAGTTACTTATTGTCTCTACACACCTGACAGTACACATTTCAATCAAAATTTCAAAATAAAAGCACACCACACTCGTAAGAAATATCTCTCATTTTTAAAAAGCAAAATGATCTGATCCCGATGGGCCAGAGTGCGAGGTCCCGACCAACGCTGCTTGCCACTTTAATTTATATTTGTCTTTACTCTTGTTTTTTAAAAAAAATATATATTCCCCTTAGTTTGCATTGGCTCTCTCTAATTTTAAACAGCCTCTGGATAGTTAGGAAGTAAATTATTTTGTGCTTTGTACATTATCTGTACAGTTTTCAACTAGATCACAAAATTTTAATGCATGTAAGTTAATGAATAGTGTGTTTGTTGGTTCATAATAATCTGATGGATTTACAATTCTTATAGCTCTCTTCTGTAGCATGAATTTGTGCTGGGTTTGCATGTATTTCCCCATACAATACAGTATATATAGTGAGTTCTGATTCAAGATATCTTTAGTTTATATAATACTACAATGGTTTTAGACATTTTTGTTTATTATCTATGTGTGATTTCTAACATAGTTTATGATAAATTATCATGCCCAGAAATTTATTTTCATACACTTTCTATTTCAACATCATTGATCATAATTTTTACTTGATAATTGATTTTCTGAATACCACATATTATAAACTTTGTTTTACTACATTCAATGATAACTTGTTAATATCAAACCATTTCTTTAAGACTTTCAATTCCCTTTCCACTTTATTCAGAAGTTGTTCCAAACTTTTCCCAGAGCAATATAAATTAGTGTCATCAGCAAATAAAACTTTACAAATATCATATTATATACAGAATAAACAGTTTAGGGGCTAACAAGCAAGTAACCTTCAACAAATCTAATTTGACATTATTTATTTTTACATATTGATATCTATCTATCAAATCAATATTAAAATCACTCCATACAGTTTGCACCATTTTGTCATTCAATTTGTCAAACATATAAGCTAATTTATCGTTGAATGTATCAAGGCAGGCTACTGGTTACTTATATTTTTAGATTTTTCAACATCATTTCTATAGTTAAACATTCCAGAATATTTTCTATAGTATTTGACATTTTACTATGCTGCATCTTAAAGCTGTATCACTATACAGATCAACTCCTCCTTTTTTATTGATCCTGTTAATCACAAACATCTCATATCCTCCCAATTCCACATCATAAACTTTCTCATTATCAAGCCAAGTCTCAGATACAGCGATTACACTGGACTTACTGAAGTGACACATATAATCCTTGATTTATGAGTTTCTGTAGAGGCTTCTACTGTTGACTTGTATTATTGATAGAGTACCTACCATTTTCACATTACTGTGGAATTGTTCATCTGTGTAGTACTCACAATTGTTGTGATGTTATTGTAGAAGTGGTTTTCCAGGTCAATATCATTTTCAATCTCATATAATTTGTGCTTTGTGTGGTCAAAGGTTTTAAGGTTCAAATTTTCATAGTTACTATATAATCTATGTAGATGATTACCAACACAATCTTTGCCAATGTCTTCAAACTCCTCCCCATCCATGTCTCTGAATGGGAATCGTCCTCATCATGATCTGTCATTTATTTATTCAATATTCTGTGCAAATGCTCCCCCACACAATCCAAACCAATGACCATAAAATCCACAGTAATTATTATCTTCAAAGGAAATATTCCATGGTATCAGCAGAAACAGGCCTTAGTTTTTATAGTTCCTTATCTGTACTGATAAGTCTTTTAATTCTCTTATCATAACTACTTTGGCTTCTTCGGGTGTTTCATTTTGCGATATAATCATCACTTCGCAGTTTCTTGTCCATGTTCCTCGCATCTTGTTTTGTTTCCCTAAGATGCGTGCATGTCTGGCAATGTCTGCGTTCTTCATCATATCTTTATTTTCCAAAATCTTTATGACTTGCTGTTCCAGCGTTTGTAGTTCCTCTGTCAGGCACGTCCTCCGTGTCTTCACCTCTGGCCATGGTCCTGGCATAAGTTCAGTGTATTGTATCCAGCCCGTGCGCTTGAGATTAAATCCTCCATTCTTGTGTATTGTTCCAGGTCATAAATTGTTTGCTCAAGGTCATCAATTTTCTTATCCTTCTCTTTAACAAGGTTCTTCGGTTGTTTGACTTCGTCCATCAGATCAAGTAAAATAGCTTGTTTAGCCACTTTGCTCAGCTCATCCAACATGAAGTTCAGAGATTCTGTGATTTCCTCCAACTCTTCCTCAACTGCATTATTGGCTTTCTTTGGTGGCATTTTGTCTCATTTTCATTTAGTTTATTTTCTTCTCACTTTGCTTCTGTTAAAGTAGCTGCACTCCACAGGGCGCCACCATCTTACTGTCCTATGCACAATTTGAAAGAGAACTTCTCTTAATTTGAATTATAACTGTTCTAATTATCTGTTAATTCCCCTGCACTTTCATCTGTTTCTATCTGGTCTCATCCATATGTTCATGTAGGATTAGCATGCTAGGCTAACAGTCTGTCAGCTGTGTGAGTTTATATCCACGCTGTGGCATGTTTCAGAGCACACAAACACCGCAAACACACCCATCACCTGCCCAGCACCTACCCAACAGTGCTGTTAAACTGGAAACACCACAGCTACACTTTATTTTTATACAGTCTATGGGCTACACACAGCATGGCACGTCTATGCTAACGATTCCAGCCATGCTAACTAGATGGTAGCCACCATGCAGACTAGTAAAATGGATCTGTCACGTCTCCTTGTATCCATGGGTTGGTGCTCCTGTCAATTTGGAACCTCCATGCGAGACACCTCAGTCGATAAATGTGTGTTTTTAAAACTTATTTCGGAAATGCGCTCACTCTCAGTCCCGCTGCACTCAGGGTTCCACTGTAAACACCCCCTGAGGACATAATAGAAACTGTAACTTCACAGCACTCTGTGTTTGTTTTGGATAGACAAAATCTCGAACCCTCCCAGTGATAAAATGATTTACACATGACATAAGGTGATGACACCTGGTAGATTAGAAAAGCAGCAGTACGGTGAAAGCTGCATTGCTAGTGCAGTACAGTCCCTTTATATAATGACTCTGTCTGACTTCTGTCTGGTGTCCCTTTAAGGTGATTCTGGGGGGAGGGAGGATGTACATGACACCAAAAGGCACTCCAGACCCTGAGTACCCCACCTCCAACTCTCGCAAGGGGGAGCGCAAAGACAGGAGGAACCTCATTGACGTGTGGCTGAAGGCTAAACCAGTAAGATTATTTAAGATTGCTGTCAGATTCAGTCAGTTTCCACATGTTTTTAAGATAAGTACAGAGAGTCATGTGTCCTCTGGTTTGTGTTTCAGAACAAGAAGTCATACTATGTTTGGCACAGGAAGGAGTTTGATGAGATAAATGTTAAAACTACTGACCGGCTCATGGGTGGGTAACTTGCTGCAGCACACACACACCATACCCCATACAAATAAGACTAAAAGAACAAAAACATATACATAGCAATGCATGTGCAACACAGAGGGTACTGTACGCACACATACACACATTATTTGGACCTCTGTGTCTATGTTACGCAGGTGTTGACAGATTAACTTCTTATCTAAGTTACAAAACCTTCTCAAGGACTTAGAAACAAAAGGATTCTGGTAAGGTCAGCTATCATCTTTACAGCCATGTGAGATAATCATGGTGGTGCGCTGTAAATTCCCAGTTACCTGAAGTTATCACTCCTTATTACAGTGATAAGAACTAGGGGTGCTTTCTTTGCTGTGACAATGCAGACAAGAGTGCTGATGCAACTGCCTGTGTAGCAGTGGTATACTCTCTCTTGCGTTGTGTTAAGGATGACACGCACACAGTCACTTCTCAGCTCTGACCCGGATTTATTCTGATAACAAACACAGTGGCATTAGCTCTCCACAGCCAACTCTCACAGCAGCAGTCGCAGAAAATATACACTGAAACAAAATAAAATTAATTACTCGCTGCAGATATCCAGGTGCATCACGAGCAGTAGCTACGAGCTAACATTGAGCTAGCAAGATCACTGATAACCGGCTCAATAAATTGCTACACATAGATTACACACACCCACATTGTTGCCAAAACTTGTAGTTACTGAAAGCTTATCTCAACATATCATTCAAATAAAACACACTTTTACCCATAAAACAAAGTTATAAAATATATGAATGGAGCTTAGTACAAATGCGAATTCTGCAAGGGCCCGTTCAAGGGGCATTTAAGCATACACACAAAAATAAGACTGTAGTAGCTTACACATTGTAAGAGTAACAAAGTAAATAACATAATATTAAAAGAGATAGGTGACTAATAATAAATTAGATTCAGTGCGTATTCAATAATAAAACATGGCAATATGGTTAGTTATGGCAAGTGGATTCATTAACTCTGTTACACCTGCAACACAGAATCTTTATTGTCTTGCACTGTCATATTGATATTATGTATACATTACAAATGGATGTGTACTGTTCAAAATCATTCATACATTTAAAAGTGTTCCTACATATAAAATATGAGGTCATAGGAGAACAGAACAAGCTTTCCCAAAAGGCAAGTCTATAAGTGCTCAATAATTTTCCCCTTGTCTTACCTCTTTCACTTGGCCTTCAGTCTTTCTCTCATTAATCTGCCCATTTACATTAAACAAAGCAATACTGTCTGCCACAGTGTCTTTTTAGAATCTACCGCCAGATGATGCCAGCATCCGATCCATTCAAATTCTGCAACAGCTTTAAAATTTTCCCTCCTTGTTTGGTTCTTTGTTTCCAGGTCTGTTTGAGCCAAAGGACATGAGATTTGAGGTTTACCGGAATGACACGCGTGATCCCTCCATTGTGGAGATGACAGAGAAGGCCATTCAAATCCTCAGCAAGAATCCGAAAGGATACTTCCTGTTTGTGGAAGATGAGTACCGACAGCAGCTTAGACCTATTTTTGAAGAACTATGGATTAAAACACATGAAGAATAATCAAATATATCTCGACATTAAGCACCAAAGACTACAAAACTGACAGCTCAACAAATGAAAACCAAGATTAATATTGTATCTATTTGTTGTCTTTTATTACGAGGGAGAATAGATCATGGCCACCATGATGGCATTGCCAAACTGGCACTGACAGAAGCTGTGATGTTCGACCAAGCAGTTCATCGTGCTGCACAGCTAACCAGAGAATCCGATACACTGACTGTTGTCACTGCTGATCACTCTCACGTCTTCACCTTTGGTGGCAACACACCTCGAGGAAATCCAATCTTTGGTATGATCCACAACACAAACCTTGACCGTTTGTCAGACTGAAATTAGCATCAAAATCATCCTTAGCAACATGAAATTTACAAATTACTGGGGTAAATCAAAGTCAACTTTAAGGAAATAATTAAGCTTGACAGTTGAAGTTTTTATTTTGTTTTGTTTCATAATTAATATGTGTTTGCCTCCATCAAAACATAGAAATATATGATCCGTGCCGTGTATTATTATTACTCACCTTCACCACCATTTTTTTGTCATTCAGGTCTGGCACCAAAGAAAGCTGATGACAAAATGCCTTTCACCAGCATCCTGTACGCCAATGGCCCCGGTTACGTCCATATAAATGGAACCAGAGGGAACATCACATTGGTGGATTACTGTGAGTACACACTAATGTCTTTCAGATGCGGCATTCGTTTGTGCTGATGTGTAGACAGACAGCTTGAACTGATGTGGTTATGGCTGACTCATGCCTGTGTTTCTCCCTGGAAAACAAAGATGAAATATGATGTTTATGGTGGTTCACTTTGCTGTGCTCTTCTTTGTTGTATGCAATGGTCTCATTGTGTACATGTAAGTTGACTTAAAAAGCTATTTGTGTTTCTTTGTGGAACACTGGACAAGCAATGATCCAGTTCCTCCCCCTCCTGTTCTGCACCATTTGTTGTAGTCATTGCATGAGTGTGTATACTTTAAGGTGGAAATACTCTTTCCTGGAATGAATTACCTATTTAAACCCCCAATTTTGTCTGTTTAAATGGAGTGGCATTACTTTATGGTTTTGGAGCCAGTAGTTGGTTCTCGGAAAATGGAATTACAAGTAAGGGCTTCATTTCTAAAACTTTATGTATCCATCTGTAAAAATATAAGGCACTGCAAAAGTCAGCCTCTATATTCTGATAAAGGCTATGAGTTCAAAACACAAGGTTGCATTTTTTAATGAATGGAGATGATTAGCTACAGGCAATAAAGGCCTTTCAACCCTTTTTTAATGATTTGTCCTCTAAACTGCAACACCCAAGCCTATAGCCTTTTAACGTCATCGACAAACATCGACAACAAGGTCATATTTATGTTCCAGAACTATTCATTAGTTTCACGTGTAAAGGTTATTCATAATATTAGATATTCTCTTTAGATAATTTAAGCCGTAATGTTGTAATTACATTAAAAGGATTTAAATTACCTCTTTACAGATGATTTGCAGAACACTTTATGGACAAAACAGCCACATAAATTACTATAGGGTGAATGGCATCCCAAATATGTGAAGTGGTTGATATTTCCCTTAAAAACCAAATGGAATTCAATGCTCTGTTATTTCTGAGTGGCAAAGGCAGGATATTCCATGTTTGCTTTTTTTGTGTGGTCCAATGCTGTGAGTAATATTTATAATGTCTCAGTAATTACTCTGCTGGGTTTCGGATGACACAGTTGGGTGAAGAATATAGTTCAGCTGGATTGTAACACAGTCTATACAAACATCTGTTTTTTGTTAACAGTTGATCATCCAAGTAGAGAGTTGCCTGAAACTGTTTTGGTTACATACTCCACTCTACTCATTTCTTTCTAGATGATGAGGAGTACATGCAGCAGGCTGCCGTCCCACTCGATGCTGAGACGCACGGCGGGGAGGATGTGGCCATCTATGCCAAAGGCCCGATGGCTCACCTGTTCCACGGAGTGAAAGAGCAGAACTACGTGGCACATGTCATGGCCTATGCTGCCTGTCTGGAGCCCTACACGAACTGCCCTCCTCACCCCCACACCCACACATCCACCAGCTGTATGAATACACCCTCAAGCCTCCTGTTTGGCATAATTGGCCTTCTCTGGCTGTTTAGATGACCCCCCCATACACACACATTAACACACACACACTCACGGTTGAACAAATACATTGTATGCATGCAGCAGAACATTTGTACAGTACATGCACACCTTCACTGTATGCACACAGGCTGGTAAGTCAGATTGCAGGGATAAACATACATGTGTAATATCTCATTTTCAAATGCAAACTACCATTCAGGCATTGCAAGGTAGTTAACATGCAAGTATGAACATTAATTCACACACAAGCAGTGCTTTAAAAACATTTCATGCAACTGTTGCTTATTTTATAAAACACTCTTTTCAACCTGTAATGGCAACATGACTACTATCTTGCACAAAGTAGTTCTTTCATTGGCTAGTTAGATTCTTGCCCTTGTCTCAAGTTACCTACAATCTATGCTAGCACTCATCACTCAGACCTATCAAACATTTGCAAGGAGCTGCAATTTCCTATTTACACATCAATCTGAGGCTTTACCTAGAATAACTTGAAATAGGCAATCGAGTTTAGGGCTTACTGTTTAGCTTGTGGACACACAGCTGTTGATCTACATGTTGGTCATTGTGTGGATTTAATATATGACTGGACGGTTGCAGAAATCTGTACCAGGAGCCATCATGCCATGCCAAGCTGCGACACCAACAGATGTTACAAGAACTCATAAAGATGCTGTACCTCTTTCTGAGTCTTTCAGGAGCATATGTAGCTTTTAAGTTTTATGAAATTTCTATCTTGACCTCATTGGTTCCAAATAGTTAATCTGTTTGTCTGTCAAATTGTCTGTCACTTGATATGTAATCTATTTGGATTGTCCTACATGAATGTATTTTATAAGCAAATATTGTCAATGTATTTTTTATACTGTGTATTTGCAAATGTTACTAATATAAAGATCAAACAATATTTCGTTTGATATCAGTTGCTTTAGCTAGCACCTTATTTATGGATTAACACATCTTATATTTAACTTATTTCTTGTGAGGCTTCCTACAAAGGACGTTGATTACTAAAGAAAGAAATGACGAGATTAGGGTTAGGGTTAGGGTTAGGAGCAGGATCCTCACACTTAGGTCTAATGCAAGCATTTTTTTTTTTTTTTTTTTTTTCTTAAGGGCCAAGTATTTGTATGTTTTCATTGGGGCAAATCTTAGACACATAAGAATCTATCTAGCACATTTAAATGGTATCACTTTGAGACACATGGTAGATATATTGTAGTATTTGTGGTATCCAAAATCAAAATACAAAGAAAACCTTAGAAATACACAACAAATTGTGACATGAAGATAAACCAAGGCATTGATAGAATAAGTAAGAAACAGAGGGGAAGAAAATATAGCACAGATATCAAGAAAAACATCATGCATTTTTACATCAGTTCATTCAGTGATACAAGATACAGCTTATATAAGGACCTAAGGACCGTCTACTCTGTGACCTTTCTGTAACAATATCACACTGTTAAATAAAACCCTAGTCAACATTCTAGACAAATTTCCAGTGAAAGCAAAATCGATGGCATTGACCTTTTGGAAAAAGGTCACTGAGTATACATACTGTACACTCACAACAGAATCTGTAAAAAGTTGTATCTACCGCACACTCATTGTCATATACTGTGATTATTTTGTTGTGAATGAATATAGTTTCGATGGTGTCTATCCAACTCACACTCCATTCTGTCCTTCAGAGGTCTTACTTTTTTGTAAGATCTTTGCTGTAATACATCCAAATGCTGATACTGACAAAATAACTGTGACCTTGTGATGGTCTGTCTTAATCACATGGCCAGTTAGTAAGAGGATTTTTAACTACACTGCAGAAAAACACCACACACAGATGTACAGTCAGACTTCTCCTCCACACACAGACTCAAAAGTTATTACATAACAGTTCTGAAAACAGTAATAATGCCACAACTTCAAAAAGTGGTTGCTTTGTTAGAAAACTATTTAAATGAAGCAGATGCAGGCTGGATCTTGACCTGTTACATAATCTGTAGAGATTCATAAAGCTGCAAATAAAATATACCATAAACTGTAATCATCATCATCATCATTATATTGTATGATGATTTATGGTATCTGTTAGATAGTAGATACTTAAGTTACAGCTGGTAAACATTTACCATTTTTCTGTATTGTGTTTGCACTCAACTCACCTGGAACTAATAAAAACAGCATGTATTCATTAGATCACATTAGATCACAGTTAAATTATTAATGAGCCTATTGCACATGCACATTGTGTCAGTTTGAATTTATTGCACTGTCTAATATATACACTTCAAAATGTAGAATCATATTTACAGCCAAGTTTACTGAGGGCAACATACATAGGTAACCTAAAATATGGTTGAGGTTTGTGAGCAAAGCAGTTGAAGTTGAACATGTTTTTTTTTTTTGTTTTTTGTTTTTTTTTAAAATTTGAATACACAAAGGGACTTCACCTGAATAATAAGACATGAGCTGAGATGAACTGTTAGGCCAACACCAGCTCTTACAAGAAATCAGTCATTTGAACAGGGATACTGAATTTAATATTTTAATAACAGCAGGAGTGATATTCCAATATAATTTGCCATCTGAGATAATACAGTGAACTGCAAGCCCTTTGTCACATGCCACCTCATTCACACCCTACACAGTAGGTAGATAACTACAAAGGAAATATAGAGCCTGTTGTAGTTTTTCAGATACCAATGTGCAATTTACTACCTTTGCTCCTGTCCTTTGTGTGTGTGTGTTTTGCTGTGTGTTGTGTATAATCTCTCACTCACGTTGTAAGGCTCCTCCATGCAACCTTTGCGCCTTGGCTGCAGCTATAAAGAGACCTTGGTGTGCGGACAAGCCTTCCTATACACAAAAATTCACATAGAGTTAACGCAATGGCCGGGAAACATAAGCTAATTTTCACTGGATTACTGATTTTCATTTCAGTGCAGTGGACTTTGTCTTCTTCAGGTAAGGACATGTTATATATATATTGCTGCTGATGGACAAGAGTTAGGTACCTGCAGAAACTAAAAATGTACACTTTTAGATTTCAGTCACATTTTAATTAAAAGGCTGGATTTCAGAGACAACACAAAGACCATGAAACCCATATTATACATACAATCATATCAACTTTCAATTTAAGCAAGTAAATTTATTACATGACAATGATTTTATTACTAAAATAATGTCTTGGTGAAACAAAGGACTCCACTGAAGCTGCAGGAAAATATACTATACTTGCTCTAAAATATTCACTGGTTTTAATAACATGCCCATTTGCTACAACTGCTTTCACATATTTCATGAAATAAAACAAAATGTTGATAATTGGCACAGAAAGTAATATAATGACTGAGTAAGATCACAAAATCAGCCGCTCCTTTGTTCATATTCATCATTCTCTGGCATTTTCGTTTTGCCTGATAATCCCAGTATCCTGGGAAACGTGCCTGTCCTTCATGACTTTGCTCATTAATTCATTTGCTTTTAATATGAGTGTTTTGAGAATTGATGTTTATACACTTGTTGTTGCAAGTCACTGAGAATAAAAGCATCACCTGTGTGGCTCATGTAGATTTACACAATAGAAGTACATCTACAGTAATAAGCCACTTCTGGGATGTGGATGACAGTCTTTCATTGTCTGTTTCTTCTCCAAAGACGACGAGCTCTATGCCAGCTACTGGAACAACAAAGGGAGGCAGGCTCTTCACAATGCCCTGAATGTTCAGCCCAATATCCGCCAAGCTAAGAACCTCATCCTCTTCCTGGGAGATGGTGAGTCTGAGAATGGAGCTTTCCCACCATTTAAGTGGTTTCTTTTAATTATGGAACATTTCCCCCCTTTAGTTCTGTCTATTTGTTCAGGTGAGAAGAAGTCAATGGACCTTGAAAGTGTGAGTCTCATTATCATTGTGGTGTGGTTCACTAAGAGAGAGTGAGCATGCAATGTACACCAACTATGTATGACCCCCAAAAAGTAGGGTTTTATGGGTAGAAGGAGATGGATGTTGACATATGATAGTCAGCAGTTAATAATGCATGGGAATCCAAGCATAACAAAATGTACTGAGGGTAAACCACAGTCTACACTGCAGGGGTAGCTTTTTCCTCATGTGTCCTCAACTGATCTGAACACCATAAAAGGTAAATCACAGCAAAGAGTTCATACAAGTCCACCATGCATAGTTGAAGTTTCAGGAACTTGTACTATTCAATTAGTTTGAGCTCCCTTTAAAGCTAAAATCTCAATACTGGTGGCATCACTGGTTGCCAGATTTGGAATGTACAAGTTACTTTTGAGTCATGTGTGATTAAAAGCTCTGTATTTGTTTTTTGTTACTGTGAATGTAAACCAAACAATCACTAAATTAGGACAAAATAAAACAAAGTAAATGTTCGCCATGACCCCAAACCTCATAAACAGATAATAGTCACTGTTCACTTCCTTCTATGATCCAGTGTGTTGGATGAAGTGAGTGATGTTCAGATGCCAAGTTCAGTTTGGCAACTCCATTGCACAAATTGTAAATGTATTGATGTGAGTGGATTTATGCATTTACAGTGGCCTCCACCCGCACCCACAGACACTACATGCTGATAGCAGCTGATGTAAGATTTTATCAGTCTTTGGGATTGATCAGCAACATTTAATTGCCCCATCTTTATGATAACAAATCGCAAAATTTGTGGTGTGAATGACTCAGTGGCAATACCTTCTTAATGAGGAATAACATATTTGACTAGTAACTTTGATGCCCAATTTGATGCCCAGACATTTATCTGATTTATGTTGAAATACAGTATATTTGACTTTTCACCATAAATTTAAAGATTTTCAAAGGCATATTTAATCAGAGGGTCAATCTGATTACCATAGTGACACAGTAAAGTGCAGACAAGAAATTAGCTAAAGCTTCGTATATATTGATGTTTTCACTTTGCATATTCGCCACTATTTGTGATTGTAAATAACTTGGATGTCTTTCACCACTCTTTAAACTTTCACATCAGCTGAGCCTTATGAATTTCTCAAAGAACAATGGCAGCACTGTGCCTCCTTGGCCGATGTTATCTAACATTCAGGTGTGCTTCCACCTGCTTCCAGGTATGGGGGTACCGACAGTGACCGCTGCCCGTATCCTCAAAGGCCAGATGGCAGGAAAAACTGGAGAGGAGACCAGTCTGGTTATGGATACCTTCCCTCACCTGGCACTGTCTAAGGTCAGTCCACTCTCACTAACACATTCACACTGCTCTGTAGGAATGTGGATTTAAACTGTTAAAAGGCAGGGTACCACACATACACTGATGGTGCTTTAAGAAATCATGAAATAATCTCATATACTGACTCAGTGTTATGCAAGGATAATGTACACTTACCAATCATTACTGTAAAGACTATGTGCAGAATGCATCATCCTTTTGGACAACCACTAGAATTAGGATCACACTTTTCTTTCTCATTCATTGACACTACTTTTTTTAAACCAACATATTTAATGCATTATTATGAAGTACAAACAATATTTGAAAACATGTTTACTTTACTAGTTTTATTGAGTAACTTAATTTGTGACTTGTGCATGCTGTCAACACTTTCAAATACTGTTTACACATGCTCTACTGTCATCATCATCTTTATATCATGTCTATAAAACCACCATAATATTTTTGTTACCTGGTTTGGGCAAATTTGTTTCTCTTTCTTCATGGCTAGCAGGGGTTGGATTATTTATTTTTCTTATCAATTTGATTATAAATCAATAAAAACAGCTTTGACTACAGATGGGTTTGATGTGACACAGTGAGTCCTATTGTTCAGAAATGACCTCATGCTTTCATTGGCCAAGTAGAAATCAGTGTTTGAGCTGCTTGTGCTCTCATAAAAAGCAAACAAGCTGATCATATACTTGTTATTTGTGATTACTGGGGTAAAGCAAGCTGTATTTTGAGGTTTGAGTGGCTGTTATTATAATCATGGTGACACAAATAGCCTATTTCAATTTCAGCTTGGCTCTGACTCTTGTTGGCTTGTTACACTGGCTAACCTGGTTTAATCAAATTACTTGAAATTAAATCTTTGTTTGTTTGTTTTGTTACTAGACAAGGAAAGGATTACAAACATACTGTAAGAGTGTGTTGCTCATGTGTTCATATTAGCAGTAGGTAGTTGTCAGGAGTTCAATGTATTTGTTTATTGTTATATCCTCTTCATATACAGTACCAGTCAAAAGTTTGGACACACACTCCCAGTCACTTGAGTGAGAAACTGTGTCCAAACTTTTGAGTTGTACTGTAAGAATATAACTTTAAGTGTAAGTGAGAAGATGAGAACATCTGCAAAATTCTCATGTGTATGTGTGTGATTGTATTTCGCCCTGGCAGACATATAACGTGGACCAGCAGATGCCAGACAGCGCTGGCACAGCCACAGCATACTTATGTGGAGTAAAGGCCAATTACGGCACCTTGGGTGTCACTGCTGCCACCCAAAGGTACAACTGTAGTGCTACCCGCGGTAACGAAGTCAGTTCTGTTCTGCATCGTGCCAAGGAAGCAGGTAGGTTCAGGTTCACAAAGCTTTAGCTTATAGTGGTTTTATGTAGACGTGTATTTGCATTGACACTGTTTGAATCCTTGTCGCTGCTACTGTCAATCAAAACTTCTGGCCTTTTCACCCTAAATGCATTTTAAGAGCATGTGAATATAATGGTCAGAAGCAACAAAATACTTCCAATAGCCAAGAAGGAATATACTTAATTATTAGTAAGTGGACTGAAAAACTTTGAATGATTAGTTTTTGCATGTCCCATGGATAACTTCTGGATTTTTTAATGTTTCTTTAGACCTCAATCGCAATGCTTTTGTTGGTAGATCACTTTTGTTTAGCACACATCAGATAAGTATCCATGTCAATGTGTCCTACAAAGTCGACTAAAGTTTTGTTGATTTTTGTGAAACCCTGGGAGTGTAATAGTCACAGACATCAGGAAATGTTGATTCTAGAAAGTATAAAAAATAAAAATGTTCACATGATAACCACAAATTCTTTCTGTGTTTTAGGAAAATCGGTGGGAATTGTCACCACCACCCGAGTGCAGCACGCCTCTCCTGGTGCGAACTACGCTCACGTTGCTGACAGAGGCTGGTATGCTGACTCTGACCTCACCCCTGATGCTCTCCGACATGGCTGCAATGATATTGCATATCAGCTGGTTCATAACACAGAGATAGATGTAAGCCTTAATATAAAGTTGTTTTTGTATCAAAACACCAGAGCACACTAGCAATAGAATTTCTATATATATATATATAACCAATACAATATATATTATATGTATTGTATAACCTTAGTCAGTGAACTGGATGATGACTCTTGGATGAGTGGTTATACGTCTTCAAGACCAAACAGATTTCATGATTACTTTGCAGTATCAATCAAGAGAGTAAATAAAGGGGCAGTATAAGGGCATAGTGAGGAAGTCAGACAATCTGCTAAAAACTATGAAATATATATATATATAAACTGTTATATATATAAAATGTGTCTCTCAATCAAGGTCATTCTTGGTGGAGGTCGTAGGTACATGTTTCCCAAAACCACGCCGGACCCAGAGTATCAAAACCATACAGGATCCCGAAATGATGGAAGGGATCTCGTTAAAGAGTGGATGAAGAATAAAAAGGTAAATGGTAGATTTCACATGTGTGGTCATTAGGCTTTAGTTCGATTGTGGCTGTTATTTTCCTTGTGGCTTTAACTCCCCCCTCAATTGTTGTAAATCATCATGCATTCTTACTAACCTTGCTATGATAAATAGGGATAAAAAAGATAATCATTAATGCAGTCATCATGAGAAAACAAAAGAAAAAAGTTTTCAATCCCTCCCCCTATCCTTACAAAAAAATCTAATCAGTGTACTTATTTTCTGTTCATGGCCTACAGAATGCTAAATATGTTTGGAACAAAGCTGAGTTAAATGCTGTCAATCCTGCAAAGACAGACTTCCTGATGGGTAAGAATAGTTCAATTTACCAGTTACACATGGTGCAAGGTCTAAAAACATGATCAACAGTTTAGCACAACATAGACACACAGCATAACATTCACACAGTTTACCGTGCAGTTGTCTTTCCTGCATAATGTTAAAATCACTCAAATTAAAATAACTAGGATGATGTGAGTATGTGAATGGCTGAGGTATTGGATAAAAATTCTGCTGAAATGATTTGTCAATTGACAGAAAAATTAATCTGTGACAATTTTGACTTTTGATTAGGTGAATCTCAGGGTCTCAATTAGATGGAAAGGATGCTTTTACATTCCAGATTTGTGATTTAGAGCAACATGTACATTTTTCACACAAGAGCTTACATTGTACACATTTGATCATGACATTGACACTTACAGGTTACCGTTCTATTCCAATTTAATGTGAACATCTTAAAAGTTGGTCTTTCTTAGTTCCTCAAACTGAGGCCTGCTATTCTCTCTGCACTTAGGTCTCTTTGAGCCCAAGGACTGTCGCTACGAGTTGGACCGCGATACGACCATGGACCCATCCCTCACTGAGATGATGGAGAAAGCAATCAAGATTCTCAGCAAGAACCCTAAGGGATTTTTCCTCTTTGTGGAAGATAAGTGTAATTGTTTTCTGTAGGTCTTTCCTGGATAGCCAATAAAATATTAAATCAATGTTATGCTGTCAGTGTAAACCACTTTGTCCAAATTACAATGAGATTGAAGTACACTTAACTATTTATGTTATTGTAGATACATAAAATATAAATGTATTATTAGAAAAACATTAAGAATTAGAAAGAGGGGATGTGGAACTTTTACTTATTTGTCGATGACTTTCTTTTGGACTTCAAGGGGGAGAATTGACCATGGTCACCATTCAGGGATGGCCAAAAAAGCTCTCCACGAGGCTGTTGAGTTTGACCGGGCGATTGGGAGAGCAGCTGAACTCACCAGTGAGCTCGACACCCTGACTGTGGTCACTGCAGATCACTCCCATGTCTTTGCCTTTGGAGGATATTCTGCCAGAGGAAACTCCGTTTTCGGTAAAATGCATTCTTTGATAAGAGCTAAACTGAGGGTTTTTTTTCATAAACAGTGATCATCATCTGATCTTCCAAGTCTGAAAAAAAATAACTTGCTGATACCAATTTGTCCTGTGATTTACAGGGGTGTCTCGCTCAATAGCTAATGACAAGAAGCACTTTACCACCGCTGTGTACGGAAACGGACCAGGATACCAGATTGCCAATGGTAATCGCCCGGATATGAATGAGACAATTTCATGTAAGTGTACTATGATTATCACTCTAGAGAGGGCACAGTAATATAGTAGCTCCATCTTGTGGTGTAAGAGGATACCTATCATAGAGGCACAAAGAAGTAGTGACTGATCAGTCTTACAGAAAGTGACTTTGAGCCAGACAGTGAATCCCCATCTGCTCACTCATTGTAAAAAAAATGGGTTATCGCATTAAATGATACTTAATTAACTTTTGTATTTTGTGAAAAATGTAATACATTTACCAATTTTATCCTCTGTATGAAATGTACTGAATAATTATTTATCTATACAATGCAGTATTTTGGACAAGAGCTTTGAAAACATCTTCAGTTTTATATTATTTATATTGTTTATGAGTTAACAACATTTTAAAGTGTGAAGGGGATCACTGCAGATAAATATTTCTTCCAGCTAGAAATAAAAATAAAAGATCTCTTTAATGTCAACATAATGACTGTTAATGTATTACAGGCATAATATATAACATAATAGTTAATATTAAACTACCAAAAACATACTGTAAGTGTTAAGAAGAATGTCTATTCATCCTAAGGGGCTGCAGACTGTAAAGACTACAATAGTAGGCCTACGATGACTCAAGACTCTGTCAGTGGTTTACTGTTTAACTACATTGGATGGCATCATATTGTCTGGTTGCCATGTTATTCTAACAACCCTCTATATTTAATGTGACAGACACTTTACTCTGGGTTAAAGCTAATCCAATCCTCCTTCTCATTCTCCCTCAGCGAATAAGGATTACCATCAGCAGGCAGCTGTCCCTCTTGATTCAGAGACCCATGGCATAGAGGACGTAGCCATCTTTGCCAAAGGTCCCATGTCACACCTCTATCATGGGGTCCAGGAGCAGAGCTACATTGCCCACGTCATGGCTTACGCTGCCTGTTTGGAGCCCTACAAGAACTGTGAACTCCCCCCAGCCAGCCATGCTGGATCCATCCACCCCAGCCTGCTGCTCCTCCTGATGGGCCTCCTTCTTCTCTCTTTCTGCTCTGTCTAAGTCTTGGATGACAGCCGTCAGAGAGTTTGTCCTTGGAATAACTGTGCTATCTGACATTTTGGTTTAAAAATAAATATTCTTATGTGCAAATTCTGTGTGTCTTTAAGAGCTGTATAGTTGCAAAACTTCAAAATCACTGCCATTTTGGGTAAATTGTACTTGTTCAGATAACCTTGTGAAAGATTACTGTTATTATTATTAGCTTACAGCAATGACTTTTTACTCTATGTTGAGTTTATTTATGTAAAAATATAGTTGTGATTATTTTGAAATGTTTTGAATAAAGAGGCAATTAAACAATTATTTAATATTGAACCACTAATTTCTCATATTAGCTCTTACTGAAGTCTGGTTGTGATACCTACAATGGAATAATTCCCTCTTTTATACAAACATTGAGTAGGAAGAGCATGACGAAACTTTAAAAACAAATGTTTTCAAGCAACCTTTATTAGAGCATACATCCCAAGCACGGGGAAATGTACAACACAAGACAGTATGGGTTCAAAATCATAAAAAAAACAATAACATTTCCATTTAAGGAACAAATGAAAATAGAAATACAGCCAGGGGGTAAAGTACATTTAACAAAAAAGCACAATTAAGTGAAAATATCAAAAGACATACAGATGCTATTCGTTTTCACAGCTTTTCTATTCTCACTGTTTAAAATAATGGAGAATAAATTTTTAATTTCATTCACCAGAGCAGCAAAGAAATAAAACGAGTGTAGATTACTAACGTCTCGCTTGATTGGTGAAAATGAACGCATTATCCAATCAGAGATGCCTGTGGGCGGGACTTCCGCCCTCTGCAGTTAAGAGGAGGGTTTGTCTGCTTGGAGGGAAGTTTAATCAAAATAGTCATGCAGCCTCCTCGAAAATGAAATCTACGTGGATAAACGATTGCGTTTTGAGTTTGAAAAACAAACACTAGGAACATAACTTAGGATTATATGAAATAACGCCTAACCGTGTAGAAAATCGCAGTTTAACGTGCGCATGCAATAACTAGTACACAACTTCTCAGTCTCTATTAGCTTAGCTTGCTAGCCGCGATTGTGTTTTCCATACCGCGCTGCACGGATATAAACTAAAATGCTGCTGCTGATAGATTTTTTATAAACGCATACTTTCTGGCCATGGATCATAAGACGAGGAGGCTCGAGAGTCAACTGTGTAAAGCTGTGAAGGATGGAGACCCAAGGTGATGTGCAGCTCTCTCAGGCTTTCTCTTTGTTTTGCCCAGACATGTCCTGTGTTGAACAGGATGCGACAACAGAGTGGGAAATCCGATTGCTGGACATTTTTCCATCTAGACTTAGACTTATTTTCAGTGGCTACTAACCATCTTACACGATTTTAACTAAGTTAGTCTTAAAATACAATTGTGAAGTAACTTGAGTGTCTTTGATGAACGAAAAAGTCATTTTCCAGTCGTGGCTTAACGTACTTGTAATCACTTAATATGTGTTTGAAGTCCTTATAAGCAACTTAGCCTTTAAAACAAGTATTTGATGCTGTTCGATGATCATTGTTTGAGTTGTAGATTGTTCAACTGTAGCATTGTTTAGAAATCATCCGTTAAGTCAGCACAGTTTAGGGTGCGTTTGTGACCACTGCTCTCCTGGTGTATGACATATAGTGTCCCTGTCATCTTTCAGACCTTTACCTTTTGGCGTAAAACATGTTTCTGTGGTTTTATTGATGCACCAGTGGGACCTTGTTTAGGGTATAATGATGGAGGATGTTATAAGTTATACAGATTGTAAAGCCTTCTGGGGAAAATAAAATATTTTAGGCCATATAAATAAAATATACCTGACCTGACGTCATGTTCGTTTAACAACAGATGTCCTCTATGACTGCTGATTTCAACTCAAAATTATTAACATACTTCACATAAACATTTAGGCTTGACCTACAGTGGATGGTTAATGAAAAAAGATTTTAAAAAAAAAATAGAAAGATAGAAAAGCCTGATAATAAGAGCCCAGGCAGTAACTATCAAATCAGTGGAGTTTGTAATGTCCAGGTACATTAACTGATAGAGGTGCAGATGTGATCATATCAGTACAATATCAATATGTATCAAGCACAGTGATGCAGAAATGACTGATGTGACAGCACTTCAGACAGTGACTGCTGTCGCTTATTGTTACAACAATAAAGCTTCCTGAATTAATGGTGGATCAATGAAATCACTCCAAAACTGTATTATATGGCACAATTGTACCATAACTTATATTGAGTAAACAGTGAGACAAGCAGACCCACAACAGTGCCGACATTGTTTTTCAATGCAGCAGTACCAACCTCGCCTATGTCTTTGCAATACTTCTTCAATGCAATATGCGACAGATTGTAACAGATCCCTCTTCCTTGGCAGATCTGTGCAGCTGCTTCTCTCACAAGGTGCAAGTCCTGACCTGGTTGGTAGTAAGGGGGTAGCTGCAATACACTTGGCTGTTGGCAAAGAGACTGAGAAGAACAACCGCTGCTTGAAAATGTTGCTGCAACATGGAGCCGACCCTAATATCAGGTATGACTAATAACACAGTGGCATGAAAAATCAACTTGTTAGATAATTTTCCACATCATATTGATCACATATATAACATCAGATACCCAATCTTGTGAAATTATTTGTAAATTATATTATTTGTGAATTTAAAGTTAATCTATAATAATATTTAAAGTATAAAAATGTTGTAAATTTAAATTTTAACATGACATAACATGGTACAGCAGTTAATTTAATTTAATGATTGTGTGATTGTGTTTTCTTGTTTTTCCTCCCAGATCATGTGATGGTCTGACTCCTGTTCACATTGCTGCACTGTGGGGATGTTATCAAAACCTGAGGTTTCTCTTGATGAATGGAGGGAACCCCAACCTTAAAGATAATGTAAGAATAGTTTGGTTTTTTTTTTAAAACATTATTATTAATTTTCCAGGGAAGTGCATGGATCAGATGTCAGTCGCCTGAACAGCGCATAGAAAATCACTTCATATTTACATATACAGACACATTCACATAAACATTTTGCATGCTCCAAGATAACATTCTATAGAAAAAAATGACCCATTTTTGCTAACAGTGATTATTAAGTTCTTGCTATGGCTGTGTATTACAGATGAATGAATACAGAGAAAATACCCAGAACTGAAACAAGAAATCTCCTAATATCTGGCTTTGAATGTCTGCTTCAGTTTGGTTAACTCCTGTTATCTTCATTCATGCAGGAAGGAAATACGCCTGGGCAGCTTGCAGAGCAACAGGAGAATCGAAAATGCGCCCAGCTTCTTCAGGAGCACCAGGTCAGCTGTGTGGACAAAGAAGAGGACGACTGGCCTCATTTCCAATACTGTAAGAAAAATTCTTTGTCATCTTGGGTAGAACTTATAAATATTTAATCTTTAAAGCCCAATAGGTTTCAAACTTATTCTGTCTAACTTGTTATTTTAATAATAGAAGAAAAAAACTTGAAGAAAAAGATAATTAATCAGTGGTGTTGGAAAATGTAGATATATTACTTATTTATCCAGCCAGTCAAGTTTTTAACGTGCTTCTTGTCTGCCAGCAGATGGTCATATCATTTTATTACCACCATCATTACTTTGATCACATACCATTCTCAAGTTTTAACTTTCTTAAACACTTTGAATATTTAAAATCACACACATTTGAAAACCTTGTGAATTTTTTAACATGGAAACTCTACCAGTGTAGATCTTGTCTAGCAGCGTATAACAACTCAATCAGATGACTTGCAGCTACATCTTCTCAGTATTTGGCTGGCTTGTGGTAATTTTTGACTCGGTATGAACTGTGTTAATTCATATGTCTCTTTTTTTTTCTCCACAGCTGTATGTTCAGACCAAACCGACCTGTCCAGCTATCCTGAATCAGACTACAGCTTCAGTTCCCAGACGTCTATGATAAGTGACTTTGGCGAAGCCCCATTGAGCAGCACAAGGCGCTCATCATTTTTCAACCTATCTACCATTAATGGAAGGCCGAGTTGCAGAGGAATATCATATAACAGACTTTCTAATATGGACACTAAACAGCATCATAACCAGGACTGGAACACTTCCTCACATTGGGCATCTGAAGGTCCCTCCATACTGTCAAGCACTCGCATGTCTGCAGTGGGGCCTGCACCTGCAATATCAACTCTTAAGGAGGAGGATTTGTTTACTGATGATGGTTTGTTCACATCAAAAGCAAATGTACATACTGCTGCAACTGATGGCAGAATCTCTCCCTCCAGAAGAGACACTCTCCCTGCATTTCTGTCCAGGCGAGCGAGCCGTAAGAGTGTAAGCTTCAGGGATGTAGATGAATATTTCCCAGTTTTTAGTCCTGAATATCCAAAAGAGCAGCCCGCTGTCGGCACCAGCACCTTACCTTTTGACCTGTCTGAGTACTCTAGCTTCCTGGATTCAGAACGTATGGCCACTGTTTTACCTGAGCAGGGTATCGACGTCACATCACCAGACCATGTTTATGTTTTTGGCAGGGAGAGCAGTGAGAGCACAGGAGAGGACATGGAGAAAACGGTCATCGTTAATCACTGTGCTTTTGAAGAGAGTGATGATGAAAAAGAGGGTGAAAATGTAAAAGAGCCTCAGGGGAACATATCGAAACAGCTAGCGGGTTCCTGCGGGGGCGGCAGCAGCAGTGAGACCGGCAGTAGTCATTACAGTAGCTGTGAGAGCGACCATTACACCAGCGCTCTGGATGCTTCCATACACCCCAGGCATCTCTTACTCCCTGTGGTAGAGGAAATATCTGTTGGTGCTGAAGTTTCCAAAAAGACTGCTCAAACTGACACTCAGATAAATTCAAAACTTGAAAGTGTTGAGCATTTACCAGGTATGCTTGATAAACTGGACTTGTCAGAAGGAAAACACCCAAATAATGAGGCGGACACCCCACTGGATGATGCCGCAGAAGCGACAAAGGAAGACTTCAACTGTCCATTTACGCCAAGTCCTTTTGTAACAGGCAGGACACGTTCAAGGTTGAGTCGCTGCTCACTGAGAACAAGCAGAACACCCGAGAGCCTCCTCCTCACGTCTTCTCTGTTTGAGGAGACCCTACCTACACCAGTTCGATCGCGGCGTCAGATGCCCAGGCCTCAGAGCAGCGATGCCTTTTACAGTTCACCACGTGCACCGTGTTATACACTATCCCATTCAGGGAGTAGCACAGGGGGAGACTCCTTGCCTGCTGATTGCCAGGAAACACAGTCCAGCACCCTCAAAGCCGGTTCAAGTGTTAGCAATAGCCAAGCTGATACCCTCATCCTCTCCAGGAATGTAAGTGACTCTGCTGTTGAATCACAGACTCTGTGTGACACAGTCGTACTGGAAAAAAATCAGGACTCTTCAGTGGATGCTTATGAAAGAAACCTTGCAGAGATTATACTGGCTATGCAAGACCAAGGCATGGATCTTGCTGAGGGCGGGGATTTTCTAACTGATGATCTGACAAGTACAGATGAGGCAACAACAAGGGGAAATGTAAATGATGCCCCTGATGTGGACCGCCTGAAAAACAAAGATGACTGGATCACTGAGGACTGTAGCTCTCAGCCGGAATCTGTGTCATCTTCATCCAGCTCCAGCTATTTTTCCCCAAGGAGGTCCAGGGAAGACTCTGACCTTCCTTGCACCCCAGGCACCGGATGCACCCCTAGATACAGTATGAGCCGGCTCTCAAGCTACCACAGGCCACAGCACCTGGCTAACCTGTCTTACACCCCCGGGGGGCGTCCAGTCATTCAGGATGTGGATGAACCAGTGGAGTACCTCTACACTGATACAGAACAAGGCCACAAGCTGATTGAGACTCATGTCCCACCTACAGCTAACACCTCATTCAGCTCCAGCATGAGTACTACCAGCAGCGAGGAGACCATCCTTTATGACTGGCGCTCTATGCAGACCGACATGAAGCAGAACACAGAAAAGGAGAACCAGAAACCACAGGAGACATTACAAAATGAGCAAAGAGATGAGGGAAAGGACAGGTTGTTGGCAGAAACCAAAGGGATGACTGACAAGGAGCTGAGACTGAGGCTAGTGGAGCTGGGGCAGAACCCAGGTCCCATCAACAGCCGTACCAGGCCAGCATACATTCGAAAGCTGTGCCGCCTCGTTCAGGAGTCAAATTCCCAATCACCACATCACCAGAAACAGTTAAGCCAGTCAAAAACAGGTAATGATTGTGTTCCTAATGATTTTTTTTGATTACTGTTTACCTAAATTGAGCTTTTAGTTCTCTCATTAAGTAGCATAAAAATGGAAAATTAAACTTGTTATTTGGCATTGAAGGTCTCCAACACTGAACTATATGATACATATTAATATGCTGTCATTATTATTATTTAGCTAAAGTCGCGATTGTATCGTTGTTTAGCTATCATCACTCTCACTGAAACAACAAGTCATTTTCGTGTTCTTTTTTCTCTTAGTTCCTGCAGATTTAGGTTATAGTCCAGAACTAAATCTGGCCCTGCAGACCTTCAAGCTGCCTGATTGCCGGGCTGACGAGCAGGCTTTGTGCCAGCAGTTTGACCAACCAGATCAGAACAGGAAGTGGAGGGAGGGCATAATCAAGTCCAGCTTCAACTACTTGCTGCTCGACCCAAGGTCTGTTGTCTCTCATGTTGCTTTGTGTTTGTCTTTGCAGTGTTGCAAGCTGTCCAATAAGATATAGACTTTGCAAAAATTTGCCCGATTTACAAGATGTGGTAATTCTTACTTTGCATGTGAAATGAAATTTCTACAGTACACTGCTTACATCAAGTACTGGAGGCCACAAGTATGTGTGTATGATAAGAAATCATTATCAGAACAAAGAAATCATTATCAGAAACAAGTAAGGTAAAAAATCAGGAAAAGACATTTGCTAAATTGACACCAGTTTCTCAGTAGAGAGACTCAGTCAGTAGAGACAGTTAAAGTCACCTCCACAAATGTGTGTTTTTAGTAATTTAGCTCCATGATCATATCAATTCTGGCAGCGGTGGCCTAGAGGTTAGAGAAGCAAGCTTGTGACTGGAAGGTTGTCGGTTCAACCCTCGGACCGGCTGGATAAGTCTGGGTGGGGAAAGTGAAAAAGCAGTGCTTGCTCCTCCCTCATTACCACCACTGAGGTGCCCTTGACTCTTCAAAATTAAGCAATCACCATTCAATTTTCGTTATATCTGTAGGACTGTTGTTTCCTTGTTGAGTCAGTCCACACCCTTGTAATGCAGATGCACACCTTTCACATTCAAAACATAATTTAAATGGATCTTTCCTTTTCTTCTCTCTCAGAGTGACAAACAGCCTCCCATTCAGGAGTCAGACCATGACTCCACAGGAGTGTTTCCAGACTTTCATCCACGCTATATTTTATGTGGGCAAAGGAAAACGCTCCCGCCCCTACAGCCACTTGTATGAGGCTTTGGAGTACTACAAAGGGGACAAAACGTCCAAGGTGAGTTTAATTAATTAAATTCAGTTTAAATGAAATTAGATATAAAAATTGTATATAAAACACTTTTCCATTTCTTCTCTGTGACAGAAACTGTGCCGCAAAGTGCAGCACATCCTTCAGGTATGGGACGCCAAGCAGGGCGTCATCTCACTGCATTGTTTCCAGAACGTCATTCCAGTGGAGGCTTACACAAGAGAGGCCTGCATGGTGGAGGCCATTGGTGAGTAGAAGGAAGGTGAAATTCAACCAGTTACCTCTTGTCTATCTCACTGGAAAATTCAGGAATATAATTTGAAAACCCAGTACCCATCTGCTCTTTTTTTGGGTATTAAATCACCTTGTCAAAGCTTATTTTGTGATACTATTCCCTGGTTATTAGATATAATACAGCTTTTTAGGTTGTAGTTGTAGACTAAAGAGGGGAAGTTTGAGAACTGCAGAGCCAAAAAAGTAAAAAATAATAAATAAACAAAGGGTTGAAAATATTGAAGCAATTAGACAAAGAAGATGCAGGAGAGTGACACACATGGTTGTGACCAACTGCATGTGTGTCTAAGGATAGAGGGTGTTGTATGTTGTACAGATTTGTGAATTGTGTAGATGGGCTATATAAATGAAATTGACTTGATTTGACCAATATAAGGGACTGGAGAAGAACTGGATATACAGAATGTAGCCACTTTGTTTTTGTAATTAAATTTTCAAGTTTTTACTGCTGGATGTAATATCATAACTTCAGTGCCACTTTAAAAAAATCAAACACGTGACCACTGGCAGTTCAAAAGTACTCGTAATACCTGTAATAGTTCTAAACTGTTCATTTTTGATAAATTGCAGTTTTAGTCTACCACATTTTTGACATTGAATATGGCTGTTATATTTTCCAGAAGGGTTTGTCTTGATCTCACTGGTCCTTCCTTCTTGATTTACATTTTACATTATTTCTTACAGTGCTGGTAAGTTTAATAATGTTGTGACCATAGCTAAATAAGCACAAATGAAACAATAAAGTTATTGGAAATGTTCTCATGGCAGTTCAGCCTGTCTATAACACACTTCATTCTCCAATCACGTTCCCAGGGTTAAAGATGCTCACCAATCAGAAGCGGGGAGATTACTATGGTGTGGTGTCCAACTGGCAGTTAAAGAGGAAGCGTGAGCTGGGTGTCCACCTGCTCTACCGGGCCATGCAGATCTTTCTGGCTGAGGGTGAGAGACAGCTCAGACCAGCAGACATCAGACAGTAGCGGCCCCCACTGGAGGGGGGTGTAAAGTGCAACACGGGGCCAACTATCCGATGGGAAAATACCACTAGTTCAGAATCCAAAGTCAATTTTGCACTCAAGAGTTGGGTGGGAGTTTACAACATCCCTTGGTCTGATTTCTCTTTCCCTTCACAATATACAGTTTGTCACACGTCATATCCTCTGGTAACATTTAGATCCCTTGAGCTTGTCAGTTAACATCTTTCTGCTTTTTTCTATTCAAGTGTCTTAAGTGTTAGTGTTCTATTCAATTCAGAAAAGCTGCCTTGTTTCCTAATTTCTTTGCATATATTAATTATAATCTGCCTAGATTTGTCCACAAAAAATTAAAGGTGGAGTCATGTCGTCCTGTATGCATTAAGTTTTCTACTGACAGAAAAGTCAGTGAATGAGCAACATGATGTGAAAAACAAAACTGTGAGACTGCAGATGTTTCAGATGTCATGACAAATAAGCACAACAGTCAGTTTTCAAAAACATTCTTCCCAGTAGGATATTTTTCTTCTTGAATTCTTCATCACTAATGTCTTTTCCATATTGATACACAACCATATGCAAATGTCTTATGCAGCATTATCAAATTAACTAGTTCCAGATTGCATAGAGCAATTATAGTTTTCTCTCAACCTCATACTGTATCACCTGGGGCTGGCTTTAGGAAAAAAATTAACGTGTCTTGACTGAGTTTTGTGTGAGGTGCACACATTCTATTTTTATAAATACCACTTCATGTGCAGGAAATGGCGTGTGCATGTTTTTCGTGCGGACTCATCGTTTATACATCTGGCCTCTGGTAGTTAATCACTTTGCTTTTGTAGTGTTAAAAGACAGATGGAGATGAATATCAGCAGAGGCTGGTCACTGGTACTTAGCATGATAGGATTCATGGCTAAATAAAGAACGGAGTGTGTAGTTTTAGAAACTTAATGTTTGATAAAATATCGCATGACTTGTTTACATGGCTGGATTTCCATTTCATTTGTTATGCCATTTTGTTTCTGTAAAAAAAATGCTTTGCAGGCAAGCTGATGATATGATAATGATAGGTGTTAATTTGTATACATTTCTTTAAGAAATGCCAGCAGTTATGTAGAAACACAGTGTTTGAGTTCTTATTACATCAGCAATTATGATGTTAAGAGATCTATCGGCCAAAGTAATCCCAGGTTGAAGTTACTTTTTTTCTTGAAAAGTTTGCTTACATTCTGATCTCATGGTCTACACATTAATGACCTGAGCTTCAAAACCATCCATTGTCTCCTCAGGGTTTTATACTTGATCAATTGTATTTTGGATGTATACATATATTTTTTTACATTCCCAGTCCCTAAGTTAAAGAAATAAATGCATTAAATCATCATAAAGTGGAGTAAAACACGCGACCTATAGCAATAACTTTTAATTATGAAATTAATATTACATATTAATTTAATAGTACAGTGAAAAAAGAAATGGACACAAAGCCCCTTGATTATGATCTGTGTTTGACATGGTTTCATGATTGATTGATGTAATAATGTAGTGCTCTCTTTTCATTATTATCTCCAACTGCTACTGTTACTGTCATATCTTTGCACCTTTACTTTTCATTCCTGTAAACATAGTGAAAAAAATACGACATAAACCTGAACTGGATGAGTCTTTGTCATTTCTTGTTCATGTCTTGTTCTGTGGTGTCCCTCTAGTGGACAAAGGAAGTCATTAAATTTTGTTTTTCAAATTCAGTTATTCTCCTCATGCAGTAAGCGGTCTTCTTCCACTATGATTTATTCAAATTAGTGTTTGGTGTTAATATTACAAGCATTTATCTCATGGAGAGCTTTATATTGCGTTTAAGCCTAATACCCTTATTTACAAAAGAGATTCAAAAACTTTGAAAAATTTAATTTAGGAACCATTTATGTATTTTAATATCTGCAAGTCACTGAGAAATAAATTTGTACACGTCTACCATTTTGAGTTTAGAGTTTCAGTTGCATCAGTCCTACAAAAAAACACAATTTACTGTAGGCTTTGACAGTGTGCTGGCAAGAATTATTCTTTTTTTCTAGATGAGACAGTGCACATCTAATTTAGGAACAATGGTCTTCAATTACTGTTATCATGACTCATTCAGTTTCATAGGTCTACAGCTTCTTGCTAGTGGTTAGAAAATATTTTCTTCCGAGCATCATCATGGTTTCTACAATAAACACCATCAATGTCCTCTACTCTCTTGCATCAGCTGTGAGCCACAGTGACCCCACTGAGACATTAAATCAGGGCTGCATATCTCATCTGAATATTTGCTCTCACACGCACACATTTCACAATTTGGACTCGAGATAATGGTCTTAAATGTGCAGAATAAATATTGTGTAATATAGACAATCTTAAAATAGCACTTTATTAAAAAAATAAAGTAATAGCAGTAATGCTGATACTGTTCATCATCAATGCTATATTGCACAGCTATTTTGAAAGCTAGAGATTACAATAATGTGACCTGTGGTGCATAAATGAAACTAAAAGACCACGTAAAGACGGGTTTTTCCCCTTTTGCACCTGTACTGTTCTCCATCACTGCTGGTCAAACACTGGCTATAACACAGAATGAGCACCCTTCAGTTTTTCAGTGAAATACTGTGCAGGTACTTTCCTTGCTGGGTAGCACAGTGACCTGAAACTAACACATAACACACCCAGCAGACTCTGAAAGTCAATTAGTATCTAAGTATGTAATAGTATTTTCTTAGAGTGCTTCTTTCAATCACTGGTTAAATCAAGGCTTAAGGAACCAACTTTACTGTGTCACTGTGATTATTTGTTTTCCTCATGCAACAGAAAAAGACAGCTCAGCGGACACGTGCATACACACAAAGAAGGATCACAATATAGATATAGTATATTTTGCTCATAAAAATACAAATGATTCAAGTTCAATTTACTGGAATTATACAATGGCTCAAGTTGTATTTTTCTAAAAATATATTTTTCTCAATTAGGCCAGCTGGATAAGCAGTTGACTTTATCTTGTTTTGCAGAAAAAACCTCTACCAGTATATTGATTTTATTTACATTATATACTGCCTCATAAATTTTTAATAGAAATTATATGGCATTTAATTTAAAATGATAGAGTAAATATGAATCTTGTTATCACATAGTAATCTACTCTAAATTGAGGCCAAATTAATTTGGGCAAATAAGGAAGCAAGGGGCAGTTTAGTTGTTTAGTTTGTTTACTTTGCACGTTGAGTCATAACAGTTTTTGCAGATTGCTGTCATTGTTGCAAGTTGTCTTTATTTTAACCGCTCCTGCTGCTCAGACAGCTTGTTTAGCTTGTGCATGCGTCATAACTGTACTGTTATTGTTTGTATGTACTGTATGTATGTAACTTGGTCACTAATCTATTGAATAAAAATACATTTCTTTAAAAGGTTTATATAATCCTAATATATATATTAACACATAGGACCCTTTACACTAGTACACAAGTATTATCATACTATTAACAGTATTTTAATGTATTACATTATCCCCTTGTAAATAATAATTTATATTAATATTGTAAATGTGAAGAATCAATGTAAACACCATAAAAGACTTTTTTTTTATTCAACAATTTTTCAACACATTGTTTCTTGCTGTAAAATTTGAGCGGGGTTGGAACACATTCACCTAATACAAAACGTTCAAGGTAATGATTAATCAGCTGTTACCAAAAAAAAAAAAATCATATCAAATCTTATCAATAGTCAGTAGTAACACTGAATATTGTCTAGGTTTAAATATCCATTAGATCACTGGCATGTTACATTAATAATAGCAATTATTTTTTTTATTTTTTTTTTCTGAATACTTGAAGAAATTGGCTTTGATTCTGTGTCACATTTAACCTAATCACTCTCACATCTGCTCTGACCGAACTAAAGAAAGTAACTTGAAAGACCGACAACATCACTGAGGGATCAAATGATGAACTTTATTCAATAAAATACAACAGACCATCCAGCAAAAATTGTATAACAATCATGAATACGCAGTACAGCTCTGTGACTTAATGGTTCTTAAATGGTTTGCCAGACAGAAAAACATTAATGAAACACAAATAAAGCATTTTATTCTACATAATATGAACATGTTTGTTCCAAAATTACGTTTACCATTTGAAAGATGTTCAAGTATCTACTAAACTTACCTCAACATGTAAACAAATGATGACATTTATGACTATTAATGAGTAAATTCTTTGTAATGAAAGGTGAACATGTGACCAAAAAGTTAATTTATCCAATTGGAATGCATTTGTTCGTCTTCAACACACTCTCCCAAGTAATATTTACAGTAACTAAAACATTTTTCAGACACTAGATGCAACCCGAGCCACACATTATGCATGTATTTTTCTTCAAAAGGTCATTTTGTCCAAATATCTCTTGCATCTTTTTTTCCATTTTCCTCTGCTGCTGTAGCCCGACTCGGACTCACCCACCCCAGCCAGTGTGATCGAGATGCAATCTGAGCTGCCTGTCAATTCACACCACCTGTGTTTGCATGTTGGTGGGAGGCAAGGGGGGGAGACAGGCGGAGAAATAAATAATGCCATCATCAGCATAACGTGACGCTATTCCTTGTGACGGTCGGCTGAAATCTGGGACACAGTTGCATTCATCGTTCAGTGAGCTCTTCCACACAGTTAAACCCACCGACAGCAATGAATGTTGATTGTGACCTTTGCTGTGGTTTTGAAGCTTTTTTGAAGAAAGTATTTTTTTCTCCCCCTTTTTTTGTGCATGTTTGTTTGTGGAAGAGGGATGCAGTTTTCTTCTTGTGATGGTTCAAGGAGTCATCGGCCATGCCTATGTGCAGGTTTCTGCATGTGTTTTACTTCTTTTTCTTTCTTTTTTGAGACACTGAGTGACAAAGGCTGGCCACAGGGTACAATCAACGGTCGATGGTTTTTTCAATTTAGCTGAAACTCACCGACAGCGTTGAATGTTCACTGGGGCGAGCACAGACCTGATGGTGACTAGGGATGACAGTCTGCTTAGAGATGCAGAGGGAGCGTGTCCTCTCTGCTAACTCTCTCTAAGTCCCTCTGTTATCTGAGAGGGAAGGACACTGAAAAAGTCAGTCATGTTTTACCATACTTTGGAGATGCTATCTTCTCCATTTTTTGGCAAATATCTACAAATGTCTCGATCTATAAATAATTCTAAATAGTTTTTCAATATTGATGAAGAGTATTCAAATTCACAACACCAGTTCATACATGTATTCACATGTATACATGTCAACAAGCTGCCTTTCCCATGCATTCTTTGCACCTGGTCTTGGCCAATTACTTATTGTACCTGAGGATTAGAGACAGAAAAAAGAATTAATATGAAGGATGTCAAATAAAATGTATTATTAGAATACATAAGAGCTTCTGCTCTCTGTTTCCACTACCACAGCCCTTGTAAAAAAAAAAAAAAAAAAAAAAGCAGAACTGGCTTTGCCTTACCTATTCTTAAATCATGGTTGATGACACTCAAAATGTTGCCATTGCCATGTGTTTTATGCATTATTAACTTCGACACATGGTCATTCTAAATCTAAAGTGTCAAATGTATGGGAACAAATTTTATTTCACTGTATGTAGCAGTCAGAAGAGTGAAATAATCTTGAAACTCCTGACTCATAGTGGGTTTTAGTAAACAGCGACATGGCCTCCAGAGAGCTACATGCAAGGTGGAGGATCAGGAGGACGAGTATGAAACTGTTGACTCACCCAGATCAATAGCGCCTGTTGTTTCGCTATGATGTGGCACTGTGGCTTAAGACTAGGGTGTTTTTTTTCTTCTTGTACTAATACCGGTAAAGAAACTATGCACCATCTTGCAATAAAGGTTTTATTACACACTGCTGAATCATTGTTTCTCATCATGAGAAAAAAAAAAGCAGTTTGTGAGAAGGACAAACATCAAATGCCACAGAGCTGTCATAGCAATTAGATATGATGTGACTGTGGCAGTGAGTCAAGATGTGGTCGGAAGATAAATATGGTGTTGGGACACTTAAACAGAGCAGGATAAGGAGTGACTAAGATGATGTGGTGGACCTCTCATCTCCTGCCAAACACTCATTTCACACAGACAACAGAGTTAAAAAATAACACAATGACTCTGGTAGTCTTTACTATTAAACAACACCACAGTGAGTAATAACATCTGAAGATTTTTAAAGACATGAAAGCGAAGAGTGTGCTACTTCTTTTCTCTCCTTTGGATCACAAGAGCTGCTCCTATTTTGTCATTTGCTGTGCATCACAGTTAGATTCTTCTGAGAAGCTTGTCAGTTGTGAAAAAAAAAATCATAACTCAAAATACCTCAAATCAAAAAACAGTTTGCTTGCTGCTGACACGTCACCAAGCCAAGCTTGGACCAAAAAGCACAGTCCTTGCTGCAAGGGACATCGGCTTCTCTCCACTCTCCCGAAAAGTGATTTGAGTGACAGTGTTGGAATTGACAGAAGTGGATGAGAAGGAATGTTGCTTTATAAGGTCTTCTCTGGCCGCAGGACGAGGGTGATAGTAGGAAGAAAGATCCGGGACACGCAACTAGAGAGAGAATGGCCCTGAGCTGACAATGTGGCCCTAATCTGAATGACAAGTTCTGCACATCAGCCCTCAAACCAGCCTGGGTGGGTGAGGGGGATAGATGATGAGGGAGCTAACGGGAGAGAGGAACGCAAGGGGAGATTGAGAGAGAGAGGAATAAGAAGAGACAGAGGAGGGAGGGGGGAGAGGGCAGGCAAGGGTGTCCTTCCTTCAAACATGCTGGCCTTAATGGCATGGACAGCTCTGACATTTAACCACTGAATCATTTTTAGATAAGTGGATGTGGTGGTTTGTGTGGGAAGAGTTGTGACTTGTAAAAATTTCAGGAGGCGCTTTTCAGACTGAATATAGAGAGCTTTGGAAAAAAAAAAAGACAAGAAACCAGCTAATCACAGAACATTGACGATCTGCCTAATGAGTGAAACAATTTCAATTCAAGGACAAGGTTAGATAGAAGGGAAGAGAAGCAGGTTTGTGACTTTGAGGACCAGTTGTGTGAATTAATGAACCAGTTTGGAAAATCTGTGCAAGAGAAGTGAATTGATAGCTTTACTTTCCTTTATTTATTAACTACTGTTGAGGATCTATTGAGCAACAGCATAGACCCCCAGTTGGTTCAGTATAGCTGCTCAGCAGCCAAACCATTCCCAGAGGGGAATTACTATGAATGTGATACAGGATGCTATTGATAAAGAACACATATGCTGAGCAGATCATGAATGAAAGGCATCCATGAAATCTGGTAAAAAAAAAAAAAAAAAAATTATAAAATGTCAAAGCTGCTTTTAGGTGCGTTCACAGTAGCAAACTAGTCAAGCAAGTTTTTGTAACTGATACTGTCAAAGTTTCACAATTAGTACCGCGGACCTTGTCAAAACATCTTAGTAATCTCAGAAAGACAAATCTTACAGGAGGTGATTAAATTACCCCAAAATAACAAAAAAAACATCTGCATTTGATATTACAGAAGCGTGTGAATGTGCTGCTCTATTTCAGTGTCAAAGTATATTGACAACTGAGGTTGAGTGAGACTGTTGAACTTAAAATGTGGCTAAGCAGAGGACGGGTCATTTTGAGACAGTCTTTCTATTGTTTTTCTAAACAGGATTGATATTTTTTCGCCACTCTTCAATGTCTGCTTTTTTTTTTTATCTTACTGTCCTAAAGTGTAGCTTTATGTGTATTCTGAGAATCTTAGGCATGAAAAAGTTGAACCATTGCCTGGAAAAAATCATGGGTGAAAACATAAAAATATTATTGTTATTTTATAATATAAAAGACCTTGGAAAATGAAAACAACATGTGAAAAAGAAGTTAAAAGAGCATCTCCAGAAGGGAAAATTCTAAAGCTGTAAATGTACTTGGAAAACTAATTACGAATGAAATTAAATACAAGTACATAAAAGAACTCAATGAAAATTAATACTTTTGAGAAATGAATTATCCTGCAACAAGAAACAAAATAAGAGGATTGAGGAATGTTGTTAGTATCATTTAATGTCACCATCTAATTTTGGTAAAATTTTAAGCACTAAGTTTGTAATGCACTTTATATGGGAAAAAATTATTTGGATGTTAAATGTGTTTCTTTTATCACCAAAAAAATGCTGCTACATGTCACGGGTAAAGAAAATATTTTGCGACACTGAAGGTAATAATTGAGAGGAGGATTTGCAAAACCAGTTTCTGTTTAGGCTTTACAATTTGGTTTGCACAAAAAAAAAAAAACACTTCAGTGGAAAACCCAGTTAATGTCTGTCCCTCACCTTCAGTCTCAGTCTCTCCCTCTCTCAGGAGGGGGGGGAAATTCCTGGCGAGGGTGCTGTGAGTTGTTGCTCTCTGCCTGCAGGTACAGACCGGCCTCCTCTGTCTGCCTGTCTGTAGATATCATACCGCGACGTGATCTGTTTAGCTGCCTGACTTAATGCTCACCTGCTCACACGCCTCCGGGTCTGTGTGTATGTGTGTATACGTGTGTGTGTGTGTATATGTGTGTGTGTGTGTTGACTTCTTCCATCTCCTCACAGCTGGAATGGCATCTCCCTCTTTATCTGCTGCCCTGCGATTACAGACACAAACACACAGAGAATGATAGATGGACTTTTACTAGGCTGACAAGATATTTACAAATTTAAAACACAATTAATCTTCTAGAAAACAACACAGGAAAACATACAAACACAACGTTTCTATCTGTATAGGTTTTATGTGTATCTCAAAAATTAGAGCAAGGCACTATCCCTGTGAGAGTGAGGAGTTTGATCCCCCGCTGGGAAGACCAATAAGGAAACTGGATGCATTCCTCTGTTGAGAGGATTTGGCGGCACCGTGTGCCAAGCGGCATATTATGTTCTATATTTTTTGTTATTTCATCCTCAGGTTGTCACGGCGCTGACAGATACAGGCTGACGTGTACAACCACGTTCCGAAAACACACACAGACACACTTGAGTCGGGCTCTGAGTCCAGCTGGAGGTGGTCTCCTGCCAAACCTGCAGGGAAGCTGACTGTATTCATGTTCATCTCACACACGCTGATTGAAACTGACAGGACACACACACACACACACACATACACACACACACACAGGCACGTACACACAGCTGGGAAAAAATATTTACTGGTGAGTAAATCAATATTTCAAGGGCAACCTGCTATCCTAAAAATTTTATAACCAGAATCTATTTTGCTGCCTCTGCTGCATTATTCTGTCTTTTGACTTCTTTTTCTGCTAGTTTATCTACCGTCACAAAAGGTATCTGCACTGTACATTTAAAAAAGGGAGGGCCATTGAGAAAAAGAGAAATCGAGGTGGATGTGAAAGAGAGACAGCCACAATTGGATGTAGACTAGCACTAGTGAGTAATGCCATGAGAGAGGAGCAGACTGGGGAGAAAAAGTGAGAAGTGAATAGCCAATAGGCTGGGAGAGCAACAGAAGCAAAAGAGGTGGAGGAAGAGAGTGCCTCTCTCTCTCTCTCTCTCACTCACTCACTCACTCATTCACACTCACACACACACAAACACTAAGCAGAGAGAGACTCCGCGGGGCGCTAAATAATAACCTTCCTTGTCATTATCATCGCCGAGCCAAACCGCTCTCCACTCCTCCTCCACCTCCTTCCGTCTTGAACACAATCATTGCCCTATCGTTTACAGTGTGCTGTTAAATGGGAACATCAATAGACACATCCATTAGCAGTGCGAGTCCTTTCCTCTCTGATTCTCAAGTGCTTTAATAGCCGGCACACACACACACACACACACACACACACACTTTTTCATTCCGCGCCTCGTCCGACTGTTAACCAAGCTAGCCCCGCGCAGGCAAAGCCGAACTGATGGAGTGTGTCATTACAGCTGGTTAGTAACACGGTCGCAGCGAGGGTGGTGCTGTCAGTTAACCTGGAGCTAGAAACAAAGAGGATGGTGCTGCTTTCCAATTTAAGTAGCTTTGAAGCAGCAATCCTGCAACCCTTTTTCTTTTTAATTATGTATTTATTCATTTTGCTCACGTCTTTGTGTATTAACAGCTATGCTGCCATGTTCTCATTATACTTTTCAAACATGACCTGTTTTATCGTGACACCTTCAAATGATTTTATGTTGATGAAGTTTAAGCCTTTGTGGGTGGTGCTCTTTTGTCTTTTTTTCTTGCAACAACCACTCACGATATCAACCCAGTTCTTCTTCTTGTTTATTCCAAACAAATGTTGTGGGAGAAATGTGCGTGGGAAAGACGTGCAAGACGTCAGGTGTTTAAACCTGAAGTGTGCATAGGATGAAATACCACTGAGTTATATCCATTGTGATAGCAGTCACGTGAACCCAAAACTGCAATAAGCCCAAACTGTTAACTCTGCTTCTTTCCTCATATTTAATTCAACACACACACACACACACACACACACACACACAGGGCCTGAACTATTTTAGCCAGTGCAGTTGGGTTGTTTTGCATGTCTCAGTGTGATAACCTGGAGACATACTGAACAAGATCAATGCAAATTATTTGAAGTTTTTGTTAACTTATAAGCTGTTGTGTTCATAAGAGGTAATAACACACACACACACACACCTTTTCCCTTCAGTTATCCTAATAGAACAAACAGTATCATCTTTAATGTAATTTGCGAAGGCCAACAAATAAAAAATTAATCATATACAAAGTGGCCAATCTTATTAAGGACTGAATTAATACCTTGTTAACCTCATTCTGAACTTCAGTCACTGTAACTGTAGATGCAAATTAACTTGGGTAAGAAAACACACCCCGCCCGCACTCATCTAAAACACTAACGGAATGAGAGAAAGATAAGGAGGGACCAGAAGGGTGAAGAGAGTAAAGAGGGAGGGAAGGGTTTCCCACAAAGTCGCCTCACACACACTGTAATTTCAGCACGCATGTTTTTTTGGAGGGAGGGTGCAGGATGCTGGGAAGCCTGGGAGGGGCACTTGATGCTTTTAGGGGGTTGGTTATGGGTGTTTGTGGGATATGTGGTGCAGCTGTAAAACTTGACTTGTAGAGATTGGTTTTGACTGATGAAAATAGAAAAAAATGAAGTAGACACACTACAAAGGGCAAAGCATGCAAGACAGCACACACATATAAACACCCCTTATGTAAAACGACATTGAACAACTGAAGAGTTTTGTTTTAAAAAGGAGATTTTATCGAATATAAATTTAACATAAATCCCTGTTGAAGGAAAGGCTAACACCTTTTCAGATCGTCCTTTGTTGTTAAATTACTGAATTTAACGCAATTTGGAGGAAAGTCATCAATTTGTCTTCGAATTATTCAGAGAAGAAAAGAGCACTGGATGAGTTTGTTTTCTCACATTCACACCATTATTATCCTCCTGACTCGGTGGTCTCCGATTCTTACCGTAAAAGGCGTGTGTGTGTGTGTGTGTGTGGCAGGGTGGTGGTAGACCGCAGACAGGCTCTAGGTGCCGTTGTATGTGTGTGCGCAAGTGCGTGCCTCCTTCATGTCTGGACCTGGGAAGAAAACAAACAGAGGAGAAGAGAGCACAGGATAAATTCAGGTGTTGTTTGGTAAACCGTGTTATTAAAATGTCATACAACACAAACCCACAGAAAATATGCACACTGTAACGTGCAGGCAAAGCGTATGAATTGGAAATAAGCACACACACACACACAGCTATAAAGACACAGGCAGGAAAGAATGTACATACATAGATTATGAACACATACACATACACACAGAAAAACCCTTGTAAGCAACTAAATGTTTTACTGTGTTTTATTACACCAAAGTCAAGGTTTTCTTTTCACACAACTTGGTTTATAACAGCTCCCTTTCTAAACACATTTGTAGTGGTGATATGCGTCTTAAATTATTCACTTAAATTAATCAACAGCTCCGACTGATGTGTGTAACACAATTAGCTGTAATAAGTCTGCACTTCATCTCCTATAAAGAACTCACACATGATTTTAAAATGTACAACAAGCCCACTCAAAACCCAATTCCTATAAACACTCTGGGTGGTCTTGAGAAACAATGACAAGGAGTCAGCCAGTGTGTACATTAACACATGATTCATCTCCCAAAAAAAAAAAAAAGTTGGACGTAGGCTGGGTGGTTTAAAGAAAGAAGAAATTAGTAAGAACAGAACACCAGTACAGGAAACATATGGAATCAGCCTTTGAAGTATTTAGCAGTCTAAAATCAGATCTTGATAAAAACATGCTGGTGATTGTGTGTTGCAATGATTGTTATGTCTCTTTTAATAAAGCTGAAATGTCACTGATGTGCTTTTATGTGCTACCCTAAACACAATGAAGAATTTCAGGATAATGACAGAACTGGCTGTAATGTATTATATAGCGCCGGGTGTTTGACATGCCCACAGCATGATGAGACTGGGAGTGATGTGCACTGAGACAGAATGAATTATCAAAAGGAATTTCTGAGTATAACATCTTAAGTTGACCAGATGGAAAGGGAGAAAAAAATCTGTACAACCTGGAGATGCAGCGGGGGACTAGTGACTACTGACTAATGTAGCCTTCCTGGTTTTCAACTACGCCTATACACAAACATAATTAACAAACAGAAAAACATGTATTTGACTTATTTTCAGAGATATGTCAAGAGAAAAATACCGTGATAGAAAAATATTGTCTTTTCATGTGTATAAAGCCTGTCTGTTCTTTGAAAGGTTTTGTTACTGTTCTTCTCTACAAGAGCAATGGAGAAAAAGAGAAAAGAGAACTAAGATTGCAACTTTATTTATTATTCTCATCCAATAAATCTGCCAATTATTTTCTTGGTTAAATGATTAATCGTTCGTGCTATAAAATGCTAGAAAATAGTGAAAAATTGCTCATTTTGCTTGACCAGCAGTCCGAAACCTATAATAATAATAATAACAACAATAACAACAATGATCACAATAATCACACTTTAGAAGCTGCATTAAAATTGTTACTATTTAATTTTCTGTCAATTTACTCATCAATTAATCTACTAATAACAGTATAAGCCCTTCATGGTCCTCATAATAATTCAGTTTTAGTGCCACATTTCAAAAAGATCACTTATAAAAGTTTGGAAAATCAAAATGTAGAATAAGTGTATTTAATCTCTGTTGGGATGTTGAGAGTGACAAGTGTGAAAAGACTGTCCCAACTGAAATGTAACTTCCAACATAGGTTAAAAATAAATTAGTAAATATTATAATAGTAGTAGTAGTTGTACTAGTACTAGTACTAGTAGGATGAGGAGTATTAAATCACATTACAGTTTTTCCATTCTTGACTTTGGACAGTCATTGTTATACTCTACATCCCCCCATGTTTTCTTTGATTCGAATGCCATTCGGTCTCCCATTGTGAAAATAATGAGTCACACTGTGTACTCTGAAAGCTCTGGGTTCATTTGTGGCCAATAAGCACATTAATGTTCCTGCTGAAAACATATTCATAAATGTTTTTAAGCCACTTTAGCCATTTTAATGATTTCTTTGAGCAACCCTACTGCTTGAAGTTTTAAGAAATCCTTGAGAGTCTTTTTTTACTCATGTCTTCTTTGGTTCGAGAGCCATTTGGTCCTTGGCAAAGACTAGTGAGAGGTCATGGTTAGATGTGGTAAGTAAAAGTGCTTCTTTCTAAAGATATCTACAGTTCATGTGCTGTGTTTAAGCATGCTATATATGGCCCAACCAGTTCCATTTTTGGTTTGTGTAAACATCAGGAGTGGAGTTTTGGATCTTAAATATGATCCAGGACCAGGACCCTGATCCCAAAATACAAATTTTCATACAGAGACTCAACTTCAAATTTGACATTTTATTATATGTAGGAGGAATCTTCAACGCTCATATCAATCTCCATTTTCTTTCATGTTACATGCAGTGAGTCACATGTATTATTATAGAGTCAAGGTTCTAATGTAACCCATGCTAGAAAAATAACACCACTGCTGTAATAAATGGACCTGAAATTATATATGCGATCTGAAAACCTAGTTGCAAATGAAAACACACACACACACACAAAAAAAAAAAAAAGTTGTCCAAAAGGTTGCTAAAAGGTGGCTTACTAAAATAGACTTGCTCGTGAAATATGGTTCCTCTGAATTCCTCTCAGCCGGATTTACATCCACAGAGAAGGAACAATGATTGACCTTGGCCGGATGAAAAATTGCCTCAATTGTTCTTACTTCACTTTGATGTTAAATACAGTGAAACAGGGCAGCGCAGGAAAGCTGCTTGCCACAGCCGGAGGAGAAATTAAACCGTTTATGCCGCCTAAGACCTGCCCCCTCCATTTCTCTTTCGAAAGTCCCCCTCTGTCCAATTGCCTGCATCTGCCAGAATATACATGCAATTTACTATTTCTGTCTTGCCTTGCTAATGTATCCTTCAGTTACTGTTCTTCTATACGGTATTTTCCTTTTTAAATCACCATGTTTATTTAACCTTTTTGTATCATTTCTCTCACACTTCTCCATCCCTCTCTCAGTGTTTTTTTCTCTCTCCCACTCCCATCTCTCTCTCTCCCTCTCTCTCTCTCTCTGCTCCAGTAAGCAGACTCCCCGAGACCAGGGAGGGCACCTCCGTCATTAGGGTCCTGGCACGGAGTCACCAATTTATACTCTCATTAACTGATCCATGTGTTGCTCAGTACATAAAAAAAAAAAAAAAAATTCTGGGACCACCCACGTGTTTAGGCTCTCTCAAAACAAAATGCAACAATAAAGATCTGTGTTCTCTCTGCCGGCTAAATGAGCCAATTCGCGGAAAAAGAAAAAAAAAAAAAAAAAAGAAGTTGCAAATTAAGGGAGTTTTTGAGCTTTTGATGGTACATGGGGTGTTTATGTGTTAACGAGAAGATGCTATTAATCAGGACTGACTGCTTGAAAAGCCCTTGTTGTGGGAATGACTGGCCATGTACTTTTTGTTCTTTTTCCACAAAGTAAAAAGAAACCTTGCATAAATTAGTTTGCTTTCAAATGTGTCAAAAGAGACTATGTGTAAGCCAGTTGGATGTCATTAACTGTTATACTGACATTTGTACTAACACATACATAACAAACTGTGCTGATAAGATAATATTAATGACTGTATATCCTGATTTTATTTTTTTTTTTCTTATCTTTTCATTTCCTCATTCCGATGTGGTCAGTTAGTTTGAGAGTTTTTAAACCGTATGCTGTGCCAGCAGTGTCAAGTCACAAAATACACACATGATGCTAAAAGGTTATTTCTAGTGATCCAGGTGACATTTTTCTCTCTCCTGACTGCTGCAGGGTCAAGCAAATAAACCTAGCTAGGAGTTATTAATGAACACCCTCTTTGCAATTTAAGTAAAGGGGAGTACTTGTGGTCCTGCAGCTCAATGCGGCTCAAAGAACAACAGTTCAACTTCCTGTGGGTTGAAATGTGAGATGCTCGATAGATAGATAGATGCTGTTTGTGGAAAGTTTGTGCAAATTTATCACAAATGTTTCCCAAGATTTTGTCTCAGCTTCTTAAAGTTAATTAAGTGCACACAGAAAAACAAAAATCAAAAGCATTTATGGTCTTTATGGTTACCTTATGTACACAAATGTAAAACCTTTCTGCCTCATCTGGCTTCTGTTCAATGTTTAAATAAAAGCTCACCATGAAACTGTAAAATAGAGACATGCATAATGGCCTGATGTTACAAGTTGCTTAAGTTGGCTCTGTGATGAAAAGCAGAGGGCACAGACTCACAGTTGTTCTTTGTAAAGCAGAGAATCATTTCAAGTGCACATCTATGAATGTCAGGTATGTCTGCCATCTGCTTTGATCAATTCAGCTTTTTAAAAAAATCTGCTTTGTCTTATCCAAACAACCAACAGGGGTACCAGAGCAGGAAACAGGAGACATGGCTGCGCTCTTCTATTTCTATACTGTTTATGTCTGTACGCACTATATGTGCTGATCTTTGTACTTTGTCAGGATATGTCTGTGTTCTACCATATTGTGCCTGTTTGTAATAAAACTAGTACAGACATGTAGAGCTAGACAACCCAGAGCAGTTACTCACACACCCTCCTTACTCAAAAAAAAAAAAAAAAAAATCACTAGTCTTAATTATATCCATCCTCTGGGCGTGTCTTTCTGCTCAAAACAGACATCTGAGCCACCCCCCAACCATCAGGCCACAAACCTCACCGAGGCCTTATGGAAAGAACTTTTTGGTGAACACATTGACCTTAGATGGAAACAAATGTATTCGGTACTGTGTGGAGTTATTTTCACTGAGGTTACAAAGACAATCTGATTTTATATTGTTTGTTGTTGGATTATCTCCTCATGTACCATAAGATCTGTAAATGATTCCAGACTTTAAAAGTTCCTGCAGAGGTTCTTTTGATAACAAAAATCTCCAGCATGTTAAATTCAAGTGGGTGAATCATTTACCATATCAAAAAGGAGGTGGGATAAAATAACAGTAATATTAAAAAACGTGCAGAACACTTAGATGAAAGGGTGGAAAAGACAACACGACGCGTGCGTGTACACACACACACGCAGGTTGCAATACACAGGCGTCTGCTCCAGGGAGGAGGTTGTTGTGACTGCACTGTTCTTTTTCACAATCTGTAATTTTCAAGCTGGCACTGTGAGGGGGGCAAGCTAGTAGTGTACACATACAGAGACATAGCGACATGAAGACATACAGAGAGAGAGAGAGAGAGAGAGAGAGAGAGTCTACACAGGCAGGACTATCTGCCAGACAAATCCTCCCCGGGCTTTGATCCTCTGCCCACTTCTCTCTCTGCGGTTTTTGTTTTCAGGCAAACAACTGTGATGTTTAGCTGAAGTGCAATAAGATTCCAAGACACTAAAAAAATAAGGACTCTCAAAAGCCTCTGTTAAAAAAAAAAAAAAAAAAAAAAAAGAAAACAACACAAAGGAAGCACAAAAGATCTAATTTAAGATGGAAGAGGCTAAAAATAATAAATGATCATCATCCCTGTCCATTCCTTCCTCCCTAATGTTTTCAATATGCTATCCTCCAAGGATCAAGGGGTTAATCAGCTTCTGTTGTATTTTAGCCGAGATGCTATCGAAGGCCATTTGTTCCAAGCAGCGAGGCTAATGACCCTGAGCCGACGCTTGGCGTTTGGCCGGGAACTCAGAGCAAGGGAAGGTAAGTAACCTCATATATTCTCCGGGGGCTGAGCTAATGAGAGGCAATGGGAATTCGAGCTACGGTTCATCATCTACTTAGGAACTAGACAGCAGTGTCGTCGTCCTAAACCAAGTGTACACACACGTATATACACATATACAGGAAAACGTTAATAGGAAACCTCGGCATCCTCCTCCTCTTGCATCCAATTTTACCCCTGTCTTGTTAAGTAAATGTACGATGTGTAACAGTTTATCATCAATAAGTCAATAGCACATTAATTCTGAGACATTAGTATTATTACTATAAACAAGCAGGATTATCACCAAGATGGCTGGCAGCTCCCACTACCCTTTTATCCTCATTTAACCACCTGGTTGGATTTTGTCTGCTGGGTGTCTTTACTGTATAAAATATTTTACAGAGGTGCTGTTCTTTCATCACAAAAAGCAAGTAGCAATATCCTTTTAGTGTAAGAAAGGAAAAGAAATATAGTATAGCATTATTATATTATTATACTATTAATTTAACAAGGACATAATACTAATGTTTAAAAAATGAAGCATGTTCAATCTTTAAAAGTGTTTTCTGTGGCTTCACTTCTTAATCCAAAGATTCTTCATCACATATGACCATTAAAGGTATGCAGTATATAAACATCAATTTCATGGTGCTGTGAATTATTTATCATGAGCTGGTCGTGCCATCAGCTCCTTAAAGTTAAAGTTGTAGCTATACACAGTGTTATATACACACACACACACACAAGGTATAGCTGAGCGTGGACGCTGCTGCCATATGAGGCTGAGTGAATTCTGCTGTGATGGGAAAGCGGCAGGGGGTCCACTCCTCTGCCTTTATTCAATTCAAGTCGAGCCTGGCTGCCTCTTTCACTCCTCTGGCACGCATACTAATATTTATGCCTGTGTATGTGGAAAAAGAGAATGGGCACAGGAATAAGTACTACTGCACCCTGTATGTGTGTTTATAAAGTGTGTTTGTGTGTGTTGGTAATACCTCCAATGGCAGACTAATGATAGGTCTTATCGACACCCAGCAGTGAATGCAGGCCTTTGTCTCCTCTCGGGACGCATTATGGAAAGCTTAGGGGGCTGCCTTTGACTCCTTTTCATTCTCTCACCCACTGATAAAAACCCAGCACAAAAAAGGCAACTGTTATACAGCTCCTGTAGCGCGGCAAGTTGAGACACAACACACCCCTGTAACCTCATCATCAAAATAAGCAAAAGTTCGGCGCACAGCTCAGAAACTCAGAATAAGTCACTGACAAAAGATAAGAAAATAAGACTGAAATTCACATTTTGGAAAACAAAATCCCAATGCCTGAAATTACTGTTCATTTATAGTATTCAGGGTGAGCAGACAGAAAGACAGTGATGTTAAAGCAAAGTGTTAAATATTCAATCTCAAATAATATTCAATAATACTCAAAATGACAATGATAATAAAAAACTTCTAAAATAGAAATAACATAATTCTAAATTCTTTTAACATGCATTACTAGTTACTACTGTATTTTGCATTGTTGTTGTCAATTTGTTTGGGTATTTGATGAAAGATGTCATCAAATATTAAAAAAGAAAGTGGACATCTGGTCACCCTAACAATAAATTATCTGGATTTAGTTAAAGGCTTTAATGTTTGACCTTTTTCCATCTGTCTTCTTGTATAATTCACGCTTCTAAACATTTGATAAGACACCGTTTTTAAATTGATGCGGTCTCATTTTGAAACAAATGTCGATATCAATGGCTCTTTCATTTAAGTACATCTCCAGATATGTGGGCCATAGTTATCTCCACCAGGCATAAGCCTGGAAGGAGATAATGTGTGTGTCCGTGTGTGTATCTGTCCGCAGTTTATTTCTCATACTACTGGACCCATCAGCCTAATATTTTTTTGTGCACATTTATGACTGTATGCTCAAGGACCTCTCGTGGTTGTGGTGATTAACAATTTTTTAAAAACTTATTTTATAACACTATTCCTTATGTGCCTATAGTAAAGCTTAGACTTTCATCTTTTCAGCAGTCACTGCCATTTTATGATATGTGTTAATACATAGCAAAAGGCACCTCCAGCAATTGGCTGGGCTAAAAACAAGGCTTACTCAGTCTGTTGCAGGCCACATTTTTGGCCTTTGTCATGGCTCAAAAACTGACATCCATAGATAAATTTGGTCTCATCTTGAACCGGAGCATCTGCAGATTAATTTCATACCCAATATGTTATGATCCACTAAAGTTAGGCACGATAAAAGATGAACAAATCCCTGTTTTATTAGCTTTGCCACCACCTTGACTGTAACGGAGTCGGGAGGGACAAGTGAGTGAGATTCAACTCTTCTGGGAGGGGAGAGGGAGGTAGGGAGGAGTTTCATTTTGTATGGTGTGTGTTACCACAAAATGTTCTAAATGAATAATCTTTAAATTGAGAAGTTTGGACTTATCGCCCTGCTTACTGTTTCCTTATAAAGTTTATACAGTTAGGCGAACCCAGGATGCTCAGTTATAATACAGTTACACTATTCTATGCATCTTAAAGAAAACTGAGACTATACAAAAACACTTTATGAAAAACTTTGCATGCATCTATTTAAGAAAACTTACACACCGGGTGGAGATCTGCACTGTAGTGAGGGCATTCTTCTTGTTTATAGTGAGTTTGCCTCCCCCCCCCCCCCCCATCCAGACTGTCAAAAAGAGATTTTCTCTTCCTCTGAAGGGTCTGTCTGTTAGTTACTCTGCTTATTTGAGGGCTAGAGGTTGAGGCAGGGTCCCTTAGACAAGCAGTTTATGAAATGAAAATGTTTTCTTTTCCAATGATGGCAAGCGTTACTTTTCACGTTTTTAAGAGTTCAGCATACAGCTCCTTGGGGAGGCATAGCCATTTCTACGGTCGTTTCCTGCTGAGTCAATAAAAGCCCCCCTCTCTTTCTACCTCTTCATTTCTGTGTTTTCTGTGTGTCTTTCTCAGCTTTATTTTAAAGTGGTTATTGTTAGGAATAGCTTATAAGTACATTATATTTCTAACTTTAGCTCTCTGCCTTTGGATTTTCCCCTTAGATCCTTTTCTGTCATTCTCCATTCACTCTGAGGGGATCATTAAAAAAACTTCACTTTCCTCTCTCCTTTCTTGCCTTTCTTTGCATACTTCTCAACTTTAATCCCAAGAAAAAGAACAATAAAGAATCTTCAAACATAGACCTTCCTCGAAATGCTGTCTCTCACTGTGTGTTGCTTGCCAGAAATCCCAAAGAAATCCCAATGAAAGCCCCCAAGGCCAAGCAGTAGGGATTTAGAGGCCTCATTTAGTAGGCAGGTAGAGTCGAGTCTCCCCCCGTCCCATCCCTCGTAGCAATTAGAGAGAGGCCAGGAAGTGCAGTATTTTATGGCCTTATAAAGACATTAGAGGCATCGCTCCATTGGCCCTCACCCCACCTCTCCATTTACCAGTTCTACCTCTCCCATTTTTGGATCTCTCTCATTTCACTCATGCTCACTTTGAGATTTTCTCCACCAACATCGCTTTTGCTTTCTTGTTCACTTCTTCTTCGCTTCATCACTGTCCACCTCCTTCTTTTTTTGTTTATGTTTTTCCATCTATTCCCCTTCATATCCATCAATCTTTTTTTTTTTTCCATTCCTCAAGCCATCCATCCCTTCAATATTTTTCAAACTGCTCTGGCTTCAAACTCAATAAAAGCTCTCATTGTAATCTTTAATCCTCTGGTGGTTGTATGGTGTCTTTGCTGATGGGGGGGGAGAAAAGGGCTTTGATGAAATAGCACTGTGTTGTTCCACGCTTCCCTTTGTGTGGACACAAATGTTACCATTTTCAACACCTGTCCATCAGGTTTTTATGCCCGTTCCCCAGCTGAGTATGTTTTTCTCCCCCTCACCATTGTAAACCATCGTCCATCATTTTCTGGTTATTTTGCTTGAGCGTGAAAGTGACAATTACTCGCTCTGTCCCCCAGTCCCGCAGTGAATCAATATGACTTGACGGAGTGACTCATTTGCCTGCCAAATGCATTTTTTGAAATATGAAACTGTGTGACACACTGCGGTGTGAGCTATGCAACCCTGCCTCCGCATACACAAATGGACACCAAAAGAAAACCATACTGCTTCTTGAGTCCTGCAGCTTCTAAAGCCATCTTAGACAGACTTGGCTGCTCCTGAAAGACCTTCTTCCACCGGAGCAAAGGCTGACACACTTGAGAGGAAAGGGGGGGAAAGAAGAAAGAGCATTGACATGTCTGGATACTTGCTTACAACATCCTCCTCCTTTTTCCTTCCTTTCTTCCCCAGACTACACTTGCATCGTTTCACCAGTTCCTAAAACAATGGGGTTGTGTGTAGTTGGACAACTTGTGCCTCCACCAATCCCAGTTGGTTGATATACAAGACATCCATCAAAAGGATGATGAAAGAAGAAGGAGATGGCATTTCTTTCTCAAATGAGTTCATAACTACTTTGATTTAAAACAGATTTGACTTGCCCAACTGGGGTGATCTGGACAGAATTTTAAAATGTGAGGAAGTATAATAATTTAAATAATATTCCAAAGATTATGATCAGCACTTTACAATCCCTGGGAGGGTTGTTTCAAATGTTTTAACCATCACTATACAGCATGTTCTGTCTTCCCAGGGAAACTAACATTTAGCAAAAATGGAAGAAATAAAGACAGTGATCAAAGGATGTTAACAGAGAGTACTTGTGGGTGAATACACTACGGAAAAGGAAGGTGGACCGTGAACCTGTGGTTGCTTGAAATACAGAACAGAAGGGAGTTAAAAATGTGAGAAAAGACAGAAGATTGCGAGGCTCAGGCAGACTGAAAATAAGTGAGTGAGAGTGCAAGACCTGAGGAACAAAACGAAAGAATTGAGTTTGACTGGATTGGGTTGATATGAAATGAGTCGAGCTGAACTGAACAGAAATAAGATGAATGTAATTATTCTGTCTTCTGCCGGACGTCATTGTGAGGTACTGTTCATATTGAGAGTGCTGGACAGAGGTAAAACAAAGACGGTAAAGGACATTTTTACTGGCATACCCTCTTATCAACCATTGTTACATCATGATACGCATTTTAAATTATATCTGTTTTAAGGTTTTTATATTTGGTGTTCTAAAGAGAAGAGTGAAAAAAAAGAAGAGTAGCAACTTTAGAAAGTCAATTTTCATTAGTAGGAAATCCAAAGAAAATGTCATGACAGCAAAACAGAATCACCATAGATGAAAAAAATGTGCATTACCACTTTGGAAGCCTATAATGGGAATAATACAATTTGAAGAACTTTTGGATATTGAAATCATCAGAAAACAAATTAAGGCATGCAGTGCATGCTAAGTTCTGTGTCCAAAGCTATAAAACCCTGGACAGAGAAGCTTTGAAGAAAAATCACATCATTGCTATTGTAACCTCTGGGGTGTAAGGCTGAGGTGGAAGAGAGTCCCATCAGAAGGGAGGATGACAAGAACTGAGAAAAACAACATTTTCTTTCCCTCTCGCTGCCTCTCCTCTTTAACCCGCCCCCCTATCTGTGTACAGTGGAAGCCATTCTGACCATGCTCGCATGCTGGAAAATGATTTACTGCTGCTTTCAGTCTCACACAGAGAGTGAGAAGATTACTCAGAGAGACTGCTCACTTTGGGAACTGCTGAAACACAGTTAAGACAATAAGATGGCTCTTCTCCCAGTTTCCCCCCCGTGTTTTGCCTTTTGGCAATGCCACTCTCTAAGGTAATGTTTTCCTTTCTCTGTCCCTGAAATGTTTGACTTTTTTAAAAGTCTAATGGATGCTGTAGAGAAAAGGTAAAATCCTTACAACATGAACTGGATTGGATGTGTTGTGAAATAAAACAAAAAAGGGCTACATATTAAACAGGTGGGCTACAGTAAAGATTAGGATATGGGTTTATTAAGGTCAATACTGAAAGATATTTAACATTTGTTAGCTTACTTTTTGTACAGGTATTCAGTATTCATGACCAATGAATACATGAAATACAAAAATGTTGAATTTGTCTGAATGGATTAAAATGTTTTTTTCTTTCTATAGTTCCTTTATGCAAAGTGACACACAATGCCTATCTAATGTTGATGAAAACTTCAAAAGATTCTTAATAAATTCTGAATTAAATTCATAAAACATCTGGTAATTTAATTTATTAATTACAATTTGCAAATAAAGGTAATTTCAGACTGCTCTTCTGTGGCTTTGTTCAGTGAGAAAACTCCATCGTGATAAAATGTCTGTTAACCAGTCCTACTTTGAGTCATTTCTGTAATTGGGAGGCGTCTAACCATACAAATAAGAAAAAAAATATCAACATGCATAGAACCTAATGTTGCTAATAGGTTCCTCTTCAGTAAAGAAAAATGAATGCTGGTGGGAAAAAAGCAAAAAGGGGAGTGATAAAGACAAAAGAGAAGTTGAGGATGCAGCAGGTGACTCAGACAGGATGGTACGTTCTTCACCTGGCGGCCGTGGCTCGATGCCAGGGACACACACACAAAAACAAACACGGACACACTCATACACATAGCAAAAACACACACCCATGCAAACACGAAACCCACCCCTGGTATACAGCTGAGTCAGGCAACCAGGTGTAAGGGCAACAGAAGACAGACACAAACACACACACACTCACATACACAGAAAGACAATGTATATCCCCGGGGCAAACCAAGCTTTCTTACCTCTCTTTCATCACTCTTGTCTTTTCTTCGTTGTGTTCTGCTCTAGGGATTTTCTGCTTCCCCTCCTTCCCTCTGCGGTGAAGGCTAACGCTGTTAGCACTCGTTCGGTTTCTTCTTCTTGTGCCAGCTCCTTTCATGACCTGAAACAGAAAAAGGGCAGAGAGGGGAAGTGAACGATTAAGAAACTGTTCGAGCATATCTAACCCCACAGATAGATTTCTATCAAGAAAAAATAAATAAAACACTCCATTCATATAGTTGGGCCTTGTGGAATTCCAGTTATGGCCTTTAAAATTCAGTTATCTTTCGAAACAGTTTCTAGCTGCGCGCTCCAAAAGAATGTATGAACAAAACAGGCGCAGAGATTACAAATCGATGCAGTTCACGACCTGCAATAGAATGTGCTTACATGAAAGTCTGAAGTCAAGATATATTGTGTTGTGTTGTATTCCGTTCCAAGAGCTAGGTAACTTTTTTTGCAGCTATAAAAGCCTGAGCAATGCTGAGATATCATGAGTAACAACAGCCAGTTTTGTATTTGCAGAGTAGAGCAAGATTGCTCAATGTAACAAAAAATGAGGTTCAAGTTGGGGTCAGGAAGCGTCGACTGGCAACCAATGGCGAAAAAGAGGAATAGGATGATTATCATTATGTTTCTATACGGTTGTCTGATTGCCATTTACAGTTTGCATACCTGCGTTGGCATTTTACTGTGTCCATTTAATCGTTCATCTTTTGTTTGTATAGACTAAGATGTCAAGTAATTGTGTTGTTCGCAAAATGATTTTATCATAGCCAGACTGCTTCGTAAATTGACAGGGTTTGTGTGTGTTTCTGTGTGTGTGTGTGTGTAGTATATATGTACTGTATGTGTGTGTAGGGGGCGTCTTACAGTGCACTGATGAAATTGCTAACAGCTGTGACAGCCGCGTTTGCACATACACACACACACTTTTCGCCATCTCATTTGTAGCATACAGCTGCACAGATAAAGCACGCAGGTTAAGCAAATATTGTACAATGGCCAGGAAACAATGAACAACCCCCATCCCTCCCCTATCTCTCGCACTCACACTAACTGCAGCATTGCTAAGAGTGTGCCAACTGTGTGTGTGTGTGTGTGTGTGTCTGGGTGTGTGTGAAAAAATGACTGGCAATGCTTGTCCTCTTTATTACTGTGAACAGAACAGACACCCCTGCTCCCCTCCCATTCATTTTAATCTCTATTCTTAAAGATAAAACCTCCTCAGTCACACTCTCTCTCTGTCTGTATGCCCCCCCCCCCCAACCACCCATCCGCCCCCTAACCCGCACCCCTCCAGCCTGGTGTAGACCCTCCCCAAAACCCCAGCGAGGCAGCAACAGTGCTCCTTTGTTTGCCCCCCGTGCCCCCCCCCCCCCCCCCCCCCAGTCCCCTCCCCTCCTTTCTTCTTGCCCCCTCGCCTTGCCCCGGACGATGCTGGTTGGCGGGGATGGAGGCATGCCTCGACAGGAACGCCAGAGGAGAGGAAGGGAGGGTATGAAGGATGGTGGGAGGGAGGAATAGAAGAGAAAAAATGTTGGAGGGCATAAAAAAAAGAGTAGGGGTCCTACAGTAATTTTTTCAGCCTCCTGCTCCTTGCAACTCGTTTTTTTTCCCTCTCCTGCCTTTCGTTCCGGCACTTTTCTGTCCATACAGCATTACATGAGAGAGGTTTCTCAGTGTGATTATGGGGAGGAGGGTGGTAGGTTTGGAAGGACTACACCCTTACTGAACCCACCGACTCCAGTTTGACTAAGAGTTGAGAGAGTCGTTTGCAGAGGGCTATTTCTGGTTGGGACTAGCAAAGCTAATTTTAAACAGTAAAGTAAAGATGGGGAAGAGAAATAAAAAAACTCTGACTCTGGATTTTTTATTTCTGCTCTGAAAAGAACTTTAAAAAAAAAATAAATAAATAAAAAAAAAACAGCTGTATTCCTTGGCTTTTTTACATGGCTCAGAAATAACGTGCGCGATATTCCAACAGGCAACGTGTAAAAATAGCCTTTAAGTACACAACTTGTAATTTCTCATTTATGCAAAGAAAATACTGGACCTGCCCATTGAGGTTAGTCAAGACATAATTTTAGCCATTTCTTTTTGGTACCACTGCAAGCGCGGCAAACCCAGTTCCCTAATAGCACAAATTCTGCTCTTGTAATGGTGCCTGAGGCATGTCTCATTTGGAAGTGAGGGAGACAGCACAGTAAAGCAGTGCCTTTTCCCCTTAGCCAAAAACACAAATGTGCGCACATATACACACACACACGCACACAGGCGCCGTGGCAGCTCCAAGGCAATCGGATCATTAACCCCAACTAATCTACAAACATTATGTTTATAGAAACGCCTTCCCAGCTTAAGCACCCGCGCAGCCAAGCCATGCTAATTCATTCTGAGAGTGTGTGTGAGTGTGCAAGTGCGATATGGTGTATTTGCAAGCTACGACGACGACACGTGTGTGTCAGTGCTGCTGTGTGTGTGCGCGTGTGTGTGTGTGTGTGTGTCATGTCTCTCAGTATGTACACTTGTGTGTCATCGCTGCCTGTGTCTACAGTATCTGCTGTGACAGACACAGAGAGAACATGACAGAGACAGCGAAAGAGTGTGTGAGCCTGAATGTTTATGTGTGTGTGTGTGTGTGTGTGTGTGTGTGTGTGTGTGTGTGTGTGTGTGTGTGTGTCAGTGGTGCAGCTCACAGCCTTGATCTAGACTCCTGCCTCTCTCGGACACCCTGCTGCGCCTGCTTCATTAATCAATAGGACAGATGAAGACAGACTCCTGCCGCGCTGTGAGGAAAAACAGTAGCTTGCATGCGTGAGTGTGTGTGTTTCTGCATGTAAGGAGGCTAGAATGCCCTCAGGGAGAACGTGGCAGACATGATGCCAACCTTCAAGGCTTCCTGTCCACACAGAGATCATCCGCACTGGATTTTCTTTTTTCCAGAAAAAAAAAGTCAGACACAATTTGATATATGATTTGCATAAACTGATATATTTGCTAGTGTATTAACCCTAACCTACAGCAACCCCTTTCACGTCTCCAAAAAAAAAAAAAACAATGAAGAATGAGAGATGCATTTGTCTGCTTATGTGCAAACAACTTTCTATTAAATTCCATCATTTTCTCACTTCTTCAGGACTGTGGGGCAACTAATTTTAGAAGTGTTTAATATCTGCAAAAAAAATCACACTGAGTATGAAGCTGTTTTGAAGCCCCAACTATTCAACAATGAAACACCAGGCTAAAAAAAGCACCAAAGAACAGATTTCCGTTGGTCAGATGAGACATTCACCCGAATCCAGGAAAACTCAATTACACACACACACAACTGTAATTACTTGCTCCCTCACCCCCAACACAAACACACACACACACACAGAGAAACAGCCACTGATGTGTCTATCTACACTCCTCAAAATCCTAGCTATAAAAAACATCTCAAGGGCTTATTCAAAAATCTTTATGAAAATGGTTTTAATATACCCTCAGGTGCAGTCAAATGAAATGGAAACTACTTAGAAGTTAAAAAAAAAACCTTCCACAATGAGCATGCGAGTCAGATCAAGTACACTTCTGATACCTTCATTGTTTGAAACCTTTTCTGTCAATTAAAAAGCCTGTGAGACTCTGTGAACACAGGTAAGAGCTGTAACAGAAACACCTTAAACTGCCAGTCTTAAAAGCATGTAAAATGATCAAAAATAGCTCACTGGGTGTCATCAAAACTCATCTACGTGGTGTATTTACTCATCTGAAAAGTAGCAAGGTACGCCCTTGAAGAGCGCACATTATAAGTGCTGTATATTGTGACAAGGGAATGTGATACGATTAGTCATTGCTATGTATCTTTGTGAGTCAGAATTAGCGGCAAGTTCAACTTGAGGAAAGCTGAGACTGAAAAACGATAGCTTGATACCATATGTTACAATATAATTAGGGATGCTCAAACATAACAACTGTCCGAATAAACGTTCCTTATCAACCTTGAATTAACTGAAAAAACACAGTTGAGCTAGAAAAGCTAAGTTCCTGTCAGGATTTATTGTGGAAGTGTGTCTGTATTTGTCTCTCCAAAATTACTAAATAAGTTTAAAAAAAAACTTTAAAACTAAAGAATAACTTGGTTGGTATAACATTGCATTTTATTTTCTACAAATACCTGTAGTCAAAGAACAATGGACCTTTGATTTTGAGGTCCGCTGTATTTGAAGCCGGATTTTGGTAAATGGTCCCTAAAGTGCGACAAAATCAAGACCACAAATCAATTTCACGATTTCTAGTAAAGCAATTAACGCTGACATTTTAGACATAATTGTGCAGAAATAGTAGGAACTACATTTTGGTTTATTTTGTTACTGCGAAGAAGGAATGCATGTCATTTCCTGGTGCTCCAAATGGCTAAATGACTTGAATCGAATGCCACAGAAGCCATTTCTCCCAGAGCGACCAAACCTTAAACTTTAAGTCATTGGCAAATTGTGCCACCTCAATGTACAGCAAGACCATTTTGTTTGTTTTCAATGTAACTTGTGATATTTGGCTGAGGCTCAGTAGTCTCTTTGTTAGCCATTGTGTGGACATGAATGAATCTTTCTTCCACATGTCATACAGAGATGCACTGTGTGAACCGATGAAAACACCTTTGAGTGCATTACACAGAACTCCTGACTGTGTATATAGGCACCAGAAATAGTACTGTATGTATAGACTAAATAAAGTGTTAGCCCTTGATTTATGGTAAAGTCTTACAAATGTTGTAATTTGCTTGCTTCAGTTAGTTGTATCGTTTCTGTATCTTTCACTATGCTTTTCAACAGCTCTCATATATGAAGGAGAGCACATGAGTGATAGCATTTTGTACGTTTTTTTTTTTTTTTTTTAATCCAAATTCAAGATTAAGTGAGACAGTGGAATAAATAATGCCATACTGTTGTTCAAATTAGAAAAAAAAAGCTGATAGGAGTTTGATAGATTTCACACTCAGCAATCATAGATGCAAGCTGTGGCTGCATTGCTTTCTGGTTTATTGATGCTACTGTAATGAGCATTTCTTCTTCCTCTGTGATGGATTCCGCTTCGCGCGCGACTGTTGAAGGACAGCACAAAATGGCAGAGATCTTGTTTTGATTTTGTGCGACTCATAACAGAACATGTTTACTCATAGGTACAATGTGCTTCTATCTGATAGTATTCTGAGAATATCCTCATCTTAAAGCACATCTAGAAAAGTCACTTGCGGAAATGAAAATAAAAATGTGCTAAGAATTGTGACACTGTAGCGATTTTTAAATAGTTTTCATCTGTATTTAAGTGACTTGTGTAAAGAATAAATTGCCTGTATGAATTCTCAACCCTAAAATTAGGGTACTGAAAAAAGAAAAAATCCAGACATGAAATCCTGTGTCAGTTCCTAACCCGAGATGCCCTGATTGCATAGGCACATTGTGTTGTTTGACATTGTACCGACGCCTGACGCTCAGACAAAGAAGCCGGTGCAGGTCTCGAGGGGGCAGATGACAAACACTCCTAAACCATGGCCAGACATAATCCTCCCCCCTCCCTCCCGCCAAACCCCACAACAAACGCACAGCGGAGGGGGACTTATTCAGAGCATATTAGGGAGGTGAAGGAGGCCAGGCACTGAGGGACTCTCCCCACTTGGCTGTCCTAATCATCTGAGACAACCCCTCCAGAGGCACACCCCCACCCAATCCCTTCCCGCCAACAAACCCCACTCCACCCCCTAACGCATGACCCAGACACATCCAGGAGCGTTTACAAGGGCGGGCGGCCATGAAATGGGGAAGCTGACCAAAATGAACAGCCCCCCCGGGAGCTGTAGTATAATTGTCCATCTTCTTGGTCCAAATTAAACAAGCTCGAGCGCATTCAAGTATCCACACACACCCCTCCCCGCCGCCACCACCCTACTTTTAACAGACTGGCACGTTCCATAGAGCACGCCATTGATGCAGAATGATGAGCGGGAACACATTGTCTCGTTATATTGTCTTCAATTAGGCAAGAGATGATGGGAGACAATGAGAGGAGCATTTGTAATCATGAGCCTCCCAAACTCACGCTGGGAAACAGAACTTCATTATGCCCAATGGTCCCTCATTGACAATAAAACTCTGAATATATGTGGTTTATCCATAGGAAGTTTTCAAGCATAAATGGCTCGGAAAGAAGTGAGTCACCAGGAAATACTGTAGGGGGTTCTGAAACTGAAGTCAACAACAGATATGGGTAGAGGCAAATCATGTTCTTTTATCTGCACTGCATGTTTCAACCCTAGCAATCGCACTCATCCTCTTATTACTTCTCCTGTTCACTTACCTGAACTCTCATCCTATGCAGGTTTACTAAACTGGTATTTAAAGTTTTAAAAGTCATAATCGGGAGTGTTTTAGAGAAGAGAGTTTAGGGGGGGGGAAATTATAAATAAAAAAAGATAATACTTTAAGAAGAACAAGAAACGAACGTGCCTTAGTGAAGCTGTTTGGCAGGAATGAATTTAAAGGCATAAAGTGGAGCCATGATGTCTTTTCATCTTCTTCACATAAATGTTGTACAAGCTTAGCTCTGAGAACAGAAGCTCTGCGGCATTGGTGTCAGCTCAGAGCCATCTGTAGAAATGAGACTTCTTTAAGAAGGAGAAAGAAAAACTCGAGAGCGCATTATCTGCATTTTACCTGGAGAGCGTTCAGCTGAGAAATGACTCTAACCCGACATCTTGCTGGCTTTGTAGCTCACCCCGTCATTTAAATCACGTTCCACCGTGGCTGTTAGGCTTTGATAGAACCATCCAACCGGACAAATACCGCTTTCATAAAATTGTGCAAATGATTTCTTTCAACTTGGATCGCGGCGGTATTGTTCCCCCATCCCCAACCCCCCCCCCCCACCCCATCTTTCCTCTCTCCTCACGGCACAAAGAGCTAATCTGAGACGAACACTCGCACCAGCTCTGACACATTGTCAAACCAAAACCGGGGTGATTTTATTTTCTTTAAATCATGTAAGTGAAGAATGAGGTAAAAGCCATCACCCATGGAGGACAACAGAGGGGTTTTGAGAAATAACTGCGTATTTTTTCCCCATGAACACTGCAAGGATTATATATTATGCTCCCCTTTACCCATCTATCCCTTCAGCTATTCTTCCATATGTACAGTATCAGAGTGGGACCAGATAAATGCTGAAAGGTTTTGGCTTTGCCCATTTGCAGATGAAATCAGTCTACAGTGGGTGCCAGTAGGAGGGATAGCCGTCAAGTTGAGCTGCCCTAGGGCCGAACAACCTTTCCTGCAAGGCCCGCTCCCTTATCTGATTCCAGCAGACGGGACGAGATGATGGCCGTGCCAGCCAGAGCCTTTGATTTTTTTAAGTATATCCCTCTGCTTTCACACTGCTTTATTGATCGCCGACAGACCTCATTTTGTTCCTCTGCTAAAAGAACGCTTCGAGAATGTTCTATTTGTAATGTGATCACCCAGATGAGGATGGCAGAGAGGTGGACAGACACTAATCCTCTTTTTTTACCCCCAGTCTCCAGAATCATCTATGGTGATTTTTGTGGATCGCCCCCGTTGAGTTTCTCATCGCCTGAGGTGCAGATGATTTTTTTTTTTTTTTTTTTTTTACAATCGGGAGAGGTCACAGTATATGTCATAGTCGAGGGTCACTTTTTATGAAGAACAATTTCTGAGATTGGTGACCTAGAGTGGTAGCCAAATTCAATCCCAACCACATTCATCATCAACCAGAAAAAAAGCTACCATTTATTCAACCATTTGCAATCGGGCTAAATGAAATTTCAAACATATTACAAAAGCCATCTGATTGATGCTTCTTTCTATAGGACCTTTCAGCAGCATTTTCAGTTCATTCATGAATGTTTTTGACCACAGGCTTACTGTTAAATGTTCTCATCGACCTCTGTGGACCGAACATATTCCTCCGTGTTGAACAGTACAACGCAACAGTATAGAGTGGGGAGCATCTGCCTCGTCACTCCACCCAGATGGCAGCAGAAAGTATGTAAATTGGATCATTAACCTTACAGCGCTTTAACCAGTGGGCCATGCAGAGGGCTCGTTCCATCCGGGCTTTCTTGAATTTTATTAACGCACATTAATAGCATCGGGAAACTTTCGCTAATGGCCTGAGGTGGTTCGCTGTGGTGTTATCAAACACTGTAGTAATTATACATGACATCCTTCTGATTAACACTCCTGTGATTATTGCACCATGTCAGATCATCTTTTTTCCGCCGATTAAAGACAGTCATCCATTTTCTTGGCGAGAAAATATTTCAGAGGAGGAGAAGGGAAAAAAAAAAAAAAAAAAAAAAAAGGGGCCCAATATTATCACAACACTCCCCCACCCCAACAAGCAGGCTTGGATCTTTAACCCTCAACAATAGAATGGCATGAAGAAAAAGAAGCAGGGGGGCAAAAATGTGAAAAGGATCTGCATTTTCATACAGCGTTTCCCCCCAGTGCTTTCAGTGTGTGAAAAATTTGCTTGTAGTGTGTGTCTGTGTGTGTGAGCTGCCAGCAGTGAGGGCTTGCACCTGGAGCAGGGTGGAGCATGCGAGGGGTCAAGGGTCACCTCGTGGGCTAAACAGGATTGAATTCTCCTTCTTCCTAAGAAAGCCAGACGACCCCTGCGGCTGCATCGCACAACACGGGCCTTCCTTTCCTTTCCTTCTCTCCTTCCTCTCCCGTTCACCTCTTTTTCTTTTCTCCTTTGGAAAGGCGCAGTAATCCATAACCCACTCAACTATCAGCGGCTCAATTATCCCTCCCGTTCACCCATTTTCTCCCCTCGGATGGAGATTCAAAAACAATTAACCTCTTCACGGCTGGGGACTTTTCCCAGGAAAGGGCACAGTGGTAATTGAATGACTCTGCCATTTACATTCCTGACCATGACTTCACTCCTTCACGCATAAATCTGGTTACTGAAAATCCTAATCTGTGGCTTTGTGATTGTCCAATGTCATTATCATGGATGATGTATTATCACACTATGAAGACAGTGTTTTACTTCAAACGGGATTTAACAGGACAATTTGGTAATGTTTACAAAACAACCTTTTGACCTACTTAAACCTAAACAGATTTACATCATTTGTGCCAAAATATGTTGACAGATTAGTGATCTTTTAAAAAAAATTAAGCCTTCATAGAGTCTAAAATGCTAACTTTTCTCATGCAAAACTCAGTAGCGGTGCTTTGCGGTGAACTGGTACGACTAGACTATTTCACACCAACTGTCTATAAGCTATGGCGCATCCCCCCACATCCTCAGCCTTCAATAAAATGTTCTCTTCTCCCCCTTCGTTATGGAGGGGCCTCCTATTCATCTCCAGGTAGAAAGCCTCAAAGTGTAGGAGGGAAGAACAGCTTGTTGCTCCCATTGAGCTTTTTATTACTTCCCCCTTCAAAGGGTGGTGGCAGAGGAAGAGACATCCCCAATCTCCTTGATGCCATGATACACAGTCAGCTTTCAGAAAAAAAAAAACAAAAAAAAAAAACAAACAAACAAGTGGCAGGATTTTGACTGGAGCCCTGTGCAAATTTTCCAAACACTTGTTCTTGAAAACATCCCATCTGACAAGATTATATAGTTTTGGATACAGAGGAGATAATTCTCTTAGAAACAAGTTCACAAAAAATGGGCATTGTTGAGAAAAATAACTCAGAATGCGCATTAAAAATGATTTGCCTCATTTGACTAGAAACAGAAAGACATTACATACGACTCTACTTGCTCTGATGTTCACTCTGTTGTCAGGCATAGATGTCAAACAAAGACTCCACTCCAACCAGCCATTTTCCATACAGCAAGCTAGCTTATTATCTAGCTAACCCAGCAGCAGCCGAATGATGTAATCCCTAACCAACACACGCAGAGAAAACAAAGACGTGTACTCCTCAAAACAGAAGACACTCTTAAAGATGAATTTGTCCCTCAAAGAAATGCACGTATTGAGGCTTTATTCACCGACTCCCACCTCTAATTAGTGTTTTGTACTTCTTTTTGCTCGACTTCAGACGCCACCTCTCCTTAAGCCCCAACTGAAAGACGCCTACCGTCAGAGCAGAGGTAGTGTCCGAGGGCCTCGTTTAAAACCTCCAGTTCGGTAAAGATGGAGTCATCAAGCAGGAATGATATTTTATATTCACTTTTGAAGCTCAAAAGATTACACCTCCATTCATTAATAATTGGATAACGTTGTTCTATTGACCTAATCCTTTTTGAGTTTCAAGATCAAGACTTTAACATCATTGCATTGAAAAAACTCGAAAGAGACAAAACATCAAGATTCAGACCTCCTGTGTGCTGTACAAAAAAAACTTATAAACAAATATGATATTGTACAATTAATGTAATACTTTCAAAAACAGCTAAGTAGTACAGCCCATAAACCCCAGCTATTTGAACAAAATAGAAACAATACAATAACTACAGGCGCCATGTCATATCTATATTCTCTAGAAGCTCGCCAAAACAGCATAGCTGAAATCTCACACTCTCTCACTCTCTCTCTCTCTCTCTCACACACACACACACACACACACACACACACACACACACAGAAGAAGTCTTTGATGTTTCCACATGATTGTGTATATTGCAGCTGCGTGAGTCACCCACACTCCATCCAAGATCCGTATAGGCTACACAGTGGCAGCAGTAGCAGTAGCCCTCCATACCACACACACACATACACACATACACACACGCAACCTCACAAACAACATAGCGTGTCTTGACTGTAGCTGGAAGACAGGGAAAGAGGCACGAGCAGGGCCAGCAGGAGGACAACAAAAAAGAGAAGGAGAAGGTGGAGAAGAAGAAGAAAAGCTAAAACAACTGGCTGTGTTCCAGACAGACTGGAACTTCTCTTGATCATTATGTCTAGCCTTCAGGTGTCTGAGGTCGGGCTGACTGTAGGCGGTAGTTAGGTTGAGGGTGGTGGGAGGATTGGGGGGGGGGGGGGGGTGAGTGTAGATAACACAGCAGCCAGACAAAGAGGGAATAAGAGGGTTGCCTACATACCACCAGCATCAAGGAAGGGAGGGTGGGAGGCAAGGGAGGGAACAAGGAGAAAAAAAAAAAAGGAGGGTTATAAAAATTTGATTAGGCGATCCTTCGGCAAAGTGACTTTCTGTGTCGGTTTGCTTTTCTTTTTGTTTTTTGTCAGTTCCCCTCCCTTGTCGCTCCTCCAGAACGCCGCCTCAGAGAATAGGGCAGACAGATTTTATAGGTCCTAATTAAAGCCATCTGAAGCCTTTCAAAACATCAAATGGCCCCGGTCCCCTGCTTTTTCCCTCTGATTGTGCAGAAATCACGGACAATCAGCGGGCACCCATTTTTGCTTTGACTCCAAAATGTACATAATTTTTGTTGCCCCCCCCCCCCCACCCCCACCTCTGACCCCACTACCCCCTAATTTACAATCAATAAATGGGTTCAGTGAATGACATGACCTCATGGGGTGTCAAATTCACTGGAATTTTACATAAATGTATGTTTAGTGGCGCATTTCACTTCTGAAAAACACATTTTAACCCTAGTTCTCTAAGCCTGACCAGAGTCTAACTTAAGGGACGTTTTTTTTGTCACATCCTTCATTGGAAATGACATATAAGGTTATTGAAGATCCACCCTTATCCTGCCTGGCGGGTTGAAATCAAGTGCAGCCCTGTTTTCAGTGTGCGTCAAGCACTCCATTTTTTTCTCTCTCTCTTGTCCCCCCCTCTAATTGTCCTCATTGAGCCCTGTGGACCGATTGCACAGCCTGCCTGCCTGGGGTCAGTGGGTTTACCGTGTGCTTTTTATCTATATTTCATGCTATGGCGCTGCGCGGAGACAGCCACACATCCACAATGAGAGAATTCACAGAGACGCACAAAGAATGTCGACAGGAAGAAATGAACTTAGATGTGAAACAAGCATCAAGTGCAGTGAAATTTCTTTCGTAATGAAAATCTCTAAAGCGTTTTTAAATGTTTAATTTTCTCTTCAGTGTGTACTAAAACGCATAGCATACGGTACGGCGCAAAAGTGACACATGCAGTTATAATTAAAAAACTTAAGTCGGCTACAAATAAACGATACACGTAACTAATACTTTCCAGAATGGCAGCAACAATTAAGTGATTTGAAGAGGGGAAAAAATATAATGTCGTCTACTTACGATTCATTTCAATAACTTCTGGGCGTTATTGTCTCGCCCCTGCGCCTCTCCGGTCGCTTGGAGACGGAAAAAAGTCTGTTCCTCCTACGAAGCATGGTCATTCTCATCGACAGGACGGTCAGCTTCATTTGATGACGATAAAGTTTTCATAAGATAACACCTGGTTACTTCTGCCGAGGACGATGGACGTCCGATTCCGCCGGTGTCTGCTCTTCAGTGATGCCTGGACTCGTCGGGATTGTGCGCTGTGAGGAGAGGGAACGCACAGAAAGGCGTCATGTGAGCCGGGGAGAGGTGCGCCATTGGCCAGGCGGGGATAAGTACGATAAGGCTGCTCTGTGCGCCATTGGCCCAGGACAGGAGCACAGGCGCCTCCTCACTTGGCAGTGAGCCACACTCACATTCGCAAGAATGTGAGTGTGGCTCACTGTTCATAATTTTCAGCAACCAGAAAGGGGGGGGGGGGCATTAAGTAACAAATTGTTCCAAAGATCTCCTGTTTTTTGTCACCGACGCACAGAGTTACACGGAGGGCAGCAAAGAGAAATGCACACATTCTGTTTCCTGTGTGTGTGTATAAAACAGAGGAATGAATGAATGCATGCATGCTTGGTGAGTCTACATAACTTGTATTTAGTTGTCAACTTGACGTGAGCACTTTATCATTTTTATGATCATTATGGTGCAGAGTAAAGATGACATTGAAACTGAACAAATGAATTTTACACCGCAAATTTCCATGTAATAAGAAGATCAACATCAGGGTCATACAGTACTTGACCACTAGAACAGGAATAAATAACTTAATTTGTTGTTTATATAATATTTCTTGCATTGCTACCGTGAATAATCTGATTGAGTGATGTAGGGTGATCAGGAATTGTATTAATAAGATGTTTGCAAGGCTATCTTCACAGGTATATGGGAAGGAGTGTAATGGGATACATAATTTCCACATGTGAATTGTAAAAACTGACTGAAAAAAGAGGAAATACAAACAGTTAAGAGAAAATCCATTGAGGTTTTAAAAAAACCTCACAAAATATATAAATTAGACTATCAAAAACAAACATGTTCACCCTAAATTTCCAAAACGGCTGTGAAAGACCTCCAACAAATCAAAAATGTTTGGTCCTAATGGGTTCTGAAGCTAATTCATTATTTAGGAGACAGTGAGCTAATTGAAAGGAAGGGATACAATCCATAGGAGCTATGGTGGGAGGATACAGCAAGGAGATCCCTTGATATTCCTTTTTTTTTTACATGTATAGAAACAAAGGGTTAACAGGATTTTACATATTTATGCTGTTCTACCCTCTTTTGTATTTCTACATTGATTTTCTAAACAGTTGGACTTCACAGGGGGCAACAGCACATAAAAGAACATCCTCTCTCTGTCTCTCTGGTTCTCTAAAGTGTGGAGGCAGAGGAACTCAAGGTTCTGTATGGGTGGGAAATAGAGCGCATGTAATCTGGAGCGCGCATCTTCCCCTGCTCAGGCTGCGGCATTAAATCAATATTCCGCAAAGCTTTCTCTTGTTTTCACATTCACTTGACTGCTGCCGTGATGCGCCGCGAGGGTCGAGCAGCCGCTCCCTGATTTTTGTGGCACTTGCCCCCACCCAACCCACCCCCCCTCCCCCTCCTCCTTCACTTCACTTCACTTCACTTCACGGCAGACACCCTCATTTGGATGGCTCTAAGGCGATGCGCCCATTCCATTTCTCTTGTACGTTAACGGGAGGCGACAGGAATAAGGCAACGCGTTATCTCGACACAAAACATTATCTCTGCCTCGCTCCCCCAATACCGTGAAACAATGATTATTAACTGCTTGAGGAGCATGGTCAGGGGTTTCGAGGCTTGTTGCCACACTTAAGGAACATGAAATATATTTCATAACACACCCCCTTGCACTAGATTTTCAAATTTTTTTGACTCAAGATAACGCTTCCCCTTTTCTTGCCACTTGTGAGTACTTTCAGTACTAGCTTGCCTGTTGCCCTGAGGGACTATGGCTAACGGCATTATGACTGGACGTGTGACAGTTGCATTTTTACCAGAAACCAGCCTAGCACTTCCTTTTCAAGATTTAAAAGCCTGTCGTGCTGCATCATCCCGGTGTAAGATACTGGTTAGGCATTCATACACACATGCGCTCACTCACACCCCATCGTTATGAAAGCAAAACCCTGCCTCTGCAAAATGGGTCATACACTGCAGTCACTTTATCTCAGCAAATGTATTGTGCCTGTGCGAGTGTGTGAGTGGTAGACATGCGCATGTGTGATTGCACATCAAAGGCAAGACTCAAATATTAAGGCATGGATGTCTTCGCTGGAAAAGGAATTGAGCAAGTCGAACCATTCACTGTTTTCGGGGGTTGCGAGACTCTACGGTTAGCCCCGAGAGCTGAAATGTCAGTCCTTCGTTAATACCTTTAAACAGCCAAGAGGAAGGTGCTAGCTCTAAAATAAACTCCAGTAGCATCGTTTTTATTCTACCGCAGTGAATTTGAACACACAGGATTTGCTCCAAACACAGAAAAACCATTCACCCTTGGTTCTTGTAGGAAGATACACAGACAGGCTAATAGGCAGACACATACACACTTGCAGATATTTACCCACTGTGGAGTGAATTTGAGCTGTGGGGTTCAAAGCTGTGCCAGTCAAAGAGGGAAGACAGCTCTGTGCCACCGTCTTATAGACCCATCACTGTGCGAGCTAATCTGCAGCGCGTTCCAGCCCTATATTTAGACCGGTGTTTTGTGAACACTTAGCATAATTCGCTGAGACGAAAGGAGCTTTTCGAAGCTGTTAACCTCGTCTCTTTAAAACTCATTTAGAGTTTTTCAGCTGCACATTCCAAAAACACCTGTTCTCGCCTTCGTCGTCCTATGAAAGCTCTCCATTTCAATGAGGAATTAGTTTATTATGAATGGAGATGATGGTGCAACCTGACAGTGAGAACACGATGTGAATGTGATGCGGAGGTTGAGCATCACTGATAATATGTGATGAGGAGGTTGATTCTCTCAGCTGCTCGTGAGAGAATTTGTATTATTTGAAATCAATTCCAAAAACCGTGTGAACTTTGGTGCCCTCATTGTTGTCTTTGACAGTATCCTCTAATTTGTCTCTGTAGTCATCATCTTCATCACTCTCATCTCCATCATCACGTGACTTAACATCACATCCTACTGATCCTGTCCTCATGAATTTCAAGGAAGTAAATATTCCTAGAATAACACTACACCTGGTAACAATTCAGTGCCATTTATTATTATCCAGGGAGTACCGCCGGTTTAAGTCTCTCAGTGAATGAGTATGTGCATGTGTGTGTGAGTACCAAATGCTCTGATCTGGTCCAGGTGGACCAGAGGGAGTTGGTCATACTAAAAGCCTTTACCTCCATCTGCTGTGTGGCCTGCACAAATACACACATTTACACACAAACACACGGGCAAGATGGACTGTCTGGTTCAAAAGCCTGTCCCTTAAGCATTAAACGCTATACGCTTTGGCCACAAAAACACGCCACACTAGGGGCCTGCATGGCATCTGCCTCCCAGCTCCTGGAGCCAAGGCATGGGGCCGAGGGAGGGGCCTGAGGCCGAGATAAGCTCTTCCTCCCTTGGTCACCGCTACGCCGTGGGGACCGGACAGGCCTGGAGCCTCAGCTGAGCACCACTGATAATATCCACATGAGTGTATGTGTATGTGTGTGTGTGTGTGTGTGGTTGGATGGATGGATGGGTGTGTGTTGAGGAGAGGCTTGGTTTAAGGGATGTGAGTGTGTGTGGGTGGGTTGGGAGCATGTACAGATGCACACTCTTGCATGTTTGTCCAAATAGTCAAATATTACAGCTAAGAGAAAAATGCCTGTCCCTGAAGTATTAAAAGTTATGTAGTTTGATGCCAAATGTTTCCAGAAGTGTGTACAGACATGTTTCTTCACATGGAATGCCTTTGCTCTCAGGAATCATAAATGGTACAACACAATAACAGTAATCACAAAGACATGAATAATTTGCAATTCTGCACAAATGTCTGTGCCAGTAACTAATTTAATCTGAAGAACTGAACTCAGAAATCTTCCCTTTAAATTATTTTCCAAAGCTACTACTGCTGTTTAAATGATGTCTTAAATTGAGTGACATTATGTTAATAGACTTATCTGCCTCATTTCAGTGTTGATATTCTCACAAAAACCTGCACAAGAAACAAATGAGATTACCCAATTTGCAGACTTTCGCACATCTCTCAAGGAAATGAAATTTTAAGACAACAAAGTGTGAAACACTTGTTAGGCAGGGAAATACAAAGCATGTAATAAGTACAGTACATTACACTCACTACATTTGACAATGACATGAAACAATGCTGCTTTCACAATGGTACTCATTGTATTTTTTCATTCCCTGTATTTTCTGTACTCTCATTTGCGGTGTAAGATTAATTGCCGTGCTGTTAACAGCAAATCAATCTGTCTTGTTCACTCGCTCTAATTCATTGTTTATTTAACATGAGTGTAATCTAGTCCTTTGTTGAATGACAGAAAATGGTCCCTCTTTGTTCAGCCGCACTGACCTTATCATTTTAACTTGTCATATTGGAATACTCATTTACTCATCATGTTAAAAGTCGCCTCACGTAACGAGCCAGCGAGGCAAATTAAATTAATTCTGTTTTTTTTTTTATTTTAATCATGTTGATGTTTCAAATAACAGTGCATGACAAAAAGGTCTGGATGATGATAGAAACACTAATTGGTTAAAAGTGTATTTAAGAGGAAAGGGATCATTCTTTATATTCAAATATAATAATATTACAATATTACACAAGATGAGGTTTTATATAATGTTAAACAGTCTACCTGAGAAGAATTTGTTAAATGTGTTATCACTTTAACATCAGCTAATCATTACCACATTGATTTTGAGAAGTAAGTAATAATTATCCATACATAATTAACAGCACTGCTGTGGAGATCACCAGTTTCTACCAGCTTCTAAATTTCATTTAAAATGATATGTTACCAGATCAGATTTAATGGGAAATTCTCAAAACAGGAAGAGGGCACCTTCCTTAAAAGTGTATTCCTTAGTTTGGAGAGAGTGAAAAGGTCACTTAGCAGCATGTGTATCATCTTTGTAAAGCCAAAGAGAGTAACTGTTGACTGTTCTTTGTGGTAGGAAGCAACAGTTTATGGGAAATGCGGTTTTAAGTTTGAGAAACATCATCAGCAACAATGCCAGCTTTAGTAGAGATATTTAGTTTAAGTTGGAGTTTTGTTTGAAGTCTTGCAACATAAGTGTGTTAAACTCTATAAGGTTTATGTCTCTGCAGCAATTGCATCACGTAAAATTCCAGCACACTGATTACATTTAGTGATTCTCTAGTGTCCAGTTGGCCTGGAGGTCCAGGTTGTTTAATTACAATGTCCTGGGAGTGAATCCAGCCAGAGACATTTGTCATGTCATCCTGTATTTCCTGTTATTCGCATTGTCACCCAAGGCAGAGATTAAAAGAAGACTCTCTTTTTACTCAGACAGCTGCTTTCATGAGTAAAGATCTAACCTCTGTAGAAGTCCCACTTTTTTTTTTTACTATTATTATTGTTATTATTATTATTATTATTAATGCTTGCTGCTGCATTGTGTTTGATTCTAAGATAAATCGGTGCTAGTTTTTAACTTTGGGCAATTGTGTGATAAATTGTGACTGTGCTCCAGCCTGGGTGGGAGACTTGCCATATTAAATGAAGAATAGCGAACACAGTGTAGCATACCATAGCTTGTCGTGTGTGTAACCCTCAGAGTCAAAGCATGTGTTTTGACAGGGGGACAGAGAGAGAGAGAGAGAGACATCGGCATAGAGAGAAATATCCAAAGATCCAGGTCAGCTGTGAGGCCTCAGCTGGAGTGGAGGGCTACACCTGTCAGCGCCCGGGGGCCTCTCTCTCTCTCTCTCTCTCTCTCTCTTTCTCTCTGTCGTCTTTCTGTCTCTCTCTTTCTGTCCAGCTGGACGTGCAGGAGCCTCTCAACCCCCCACCCAGCCTCCACCTCCTAGATCCAGGCCAGTTCAGCCCAGCCATGCGTGGCCATCTCTGGGAATTCATTCCGGATGCTTCCTGTTCATTGCATCCACTCCTCTCGCTCTCTCTCTCTCTCTCTCTTCTTTCTCTATCTGTCACTCCAACCCCCATCTCCATGTCTTCCTCTTTACTGTCTTTCCCATAAGCCATCTCTATTTTCTCACGCATGTGCTGAAACCTTTCGTTTTCTCTATTTTTTTTTTTATATTCTGACATCTAAATTATGCATGTTTGTGTGGAATTTAGCAAAGGACAAATTCTGCTAAATTCCATTTAAAGTCCAAATTCAGACATTATCCCAACCAGGCTCAGAAGTCTGGCTAAATTATATACACATTATGCCACTGTGATGTGGCTTGATTCAGATTTTTCTGGCCTATTTGACACAGATCTGATTTAATTGCCAAAACACCAGAAAACCATATGGTATCAAATTTTTGGATATCAAATGTGGTATTAAACTCCAATACAGTTTCGACTGCCAATGTTTGACCTGGATCTAAACACCTTTCTGTCTCTACATAGGCAAAGGCTACACACTTATTTACTGTCACTGTCTAGAAGAAATGAGTAACACACTTTATTGGGAAAGAAGTTGGCACAAATATCCAAATATTTTCCTTCTCATTCTAAAGTTTCAGCGGGAACCACTGAGGAGTGCACAACACATTTCCACCACACTTGACTCCTGCTGTGCATCCAAAGTCTTTCAACAAAGTCAGCAGAGACAGCAGCTGGAAACATTAAGATGCTACTACAAGCATCCTCTTAATTCTGATATGGTGTCTGTAGCCTATTTTTCCAAATAGTGCCTGTACTGTAAAATTCTAAGAGTATAGTATTCCTGCAGTATTGACTGCTGTTGCTGTGTCAACCATGTGCTGAAGGAGAAAAATGGCATTTCATTCCTTATGTACATGTTTCTTTATTATGGCCACGTATTCTACTTACAAGTTAAAACAAAATATTCAGTTCACTGACACCATCTGAGCATGAAAAATTGCCATGTGCAAGCCATGTGTTTGAAGCCAAGGTATTGAACAATAGCACAAAAAACATGATTTGGATGACTCCATGTTGGTTTGCAATATTATTAATAAATGTGCATGATACAGATCTTTTTTATAGTGATATGCACAGCACAGGGCACATGCAAGTTGTACATTGCAAACACGATAGACAAAATATTGTGCAAACAACTCAACTTAGGCTTCAAGATTGGGGTCATGGGTCATATTTCTTCCAATAATTGTGCCTCAAATGACAAATAGATCAAATCAAAGTATGTGATAACTTAAGCTCAGATACAGTGCTAAATGTTTTAGATTTCATGATATAACATCAAACACAATAAGCTTTGACCAAGACAATTCACATCAATAAAATGTGGTTTGAATCAAAAGATGAAAGCATAACAACTGATACTTTACTGCAAGTGCAGGACTCAGTGAAGAGTAGCTCTGACACCAGCACTGAGTATCCTACCAAACCCAATCAAGTATATCATGTTGTGTGAAAATTAAAGGAGAATATTTCACTTTGGCCACACTTTGGAACTCAAAACATAAAAACCTACTTATACTCCACTTCAGAGTACACTATATTCTAGTGAAACTATAGTGTGTCATTCATGATGGAGTTCTAGAAATGCTCAATCAAACCTGTCTATTGCTACTATGCAAAAACACTGCGTTTTTACTATGACTCATTCTTTTCCCCTGCCGTTTGTAGTTATGCAAAATAACCTGCTACGCTCTCGTAAAATTATAGTGTTAGTCATTTTCAGCCTTTCCTGGTTTCATTCTACAACATGTAGTTTTTGAGACGAATGTGCAGCAAGCACAGTACGATTTACGGAGTGAGGTTTATATTACTTCTGTGTGCCACCTGATTTACCATTTCTTTCCGGTCATTCCAAAGTCCATTAATTCCTGCCATAAACAGGAATGCACCACCTCCACCTGCAATTTCCTTTCTCATAATGGAGAATGTTTAAAAAGATGTTGGGCACATGGATAAAAGAAAGATAACAGTAATGGATTTGGTTGAAAATGATAGCAGTCAGCTGTTAACCTAATAAACTGTTGAGTATAAAAACGTGGCTGTGGTTTAATACTCTGTAGTTTATTCTGTGTTAGAAGTGACTGTAGTATAAATGGCTTGCCAATGACTTGTACTGGCATTAAAAATAAAACAGCAGCAGCAGCATTTTACAAGAGACTGTTGACAGTGTCTCATAAAATATAATATTGGTATTTTTCTGTTGGATACCTGAAAGATGCTGTGGTTGGTTTATTTGTGGGACAAGCTTGTAAAAATCTGCCATTTAACCTCACAGAATCTCCATTTTGTCCCACAGCAAGATGGAGCATCGGGTTGAATAACAGTAAGCTTATTCTCCTGCTGCACTCGCACCACATCCTACACGCTGGCTACTGAATTATTCAACTGTTTGTACCTGTGAGGCAAGCAGGCCCTGTTAAGGGCTGCCCCGGTATGATCTATAATTAAATATAATGCAACATGAAAGTGCATAAGACATGAGACTAGGGTTTGGACAAGTCACTCAGACTTCCTCCTTGTTATCCATTTTGTGTTGGTTCACATGCTGACTGCAGCTGTTTTAGTTTGAGTATTTATTTTACAAGCTTTTTCAGCCTTGTGCAGACTATTTTTTTTCCTTTGCTTGGCTACTCTCTGAGTCAGTGGTCTTGAATGTTTGCTATCAGCAGTTGACATTTGGAGGGCAATAAGATCATGTCATGTTTGATTATGCTATTATTGTCTTGCTGCTCTCTAAGTACACAGTATTACATCCAATAGGGCCCCTGTCTCTTGCAGTATGTTTGTTTTGTTCCCCCCAACAGCTCAATCAGCCTTTCAAAGCTTACACTTTGAAATAATCCTGCTGTGCATTTAGATATATGACCATAACAAAACCGTTTACAGGCTCTCTAAATTGACCATTTGGGATACATAAAACCCAGTATCCGTCCATGGTTCCTAGTAAGCATCCAAGTCTGAAGGTAGACTCAAACAGTTACCTCAACCACAACCGCACAGAAATTAACAGGCTTGCCAAAGTGTAGGACAAAGGACATGTTTTCAGATTTGCTTTGAATCAACGTTAAGGGCATCTTTGTCTTAGAGGAGAAGATGAGTAGAAGAATGTTGCTTAGCCAAATCTAACAGCAATAGACATTTGCTACATGTGGAAATCTCAGTGACAGTTTGAGGCCTTAACCTTGCATACACACACACACACACACACACACATGCACACACCACAGTGGGATCCTCGCATCTGTCCAAATGTGAACGGTAATATCTCCACCTTGCAGGCGGCTGCGGGGAGGGAAGGCTTAGCGGCTCGCTCACTTTCTTCCTTCACTGGCTGTGAAGTGGAGTCTGAGGTGTCAGGAGTTTTTTTCCATCCCCCTCTCTCTCACTGGCTCTCTCTCTCTCTCTCTTACTCTTTCTTTTCACAGCAAATACGTCTCTATAGTCATAGAGTCTGTGCTTTACAGGGAACACTGTGAGCGCCTGATAAGAAGCTGAAAGCAGATATATACATCCTGGAGTGAGCTGCAGATACACAGACAGGGAGACAGTAAACAGATCACATACATTATGTTTCTAGGATTTAAATGTGGCATATGATACAGAGGTGTTAGCATAGGGTGGTTGTAAAAGGCTGCCTAACTTTCGTCTTTGTACCTTAAAGCACGTTGAAAGGATTCCTTAGGATACATTTTAGCAAAAAACAAAAAACATAATGCCACGTCTAATTTTTCTCCCAGTCAAATTGAACTGACCTTCTATCACTGTTGAGCCAAAAAAAAAATTATAAAAATAATTCCCGTCAACAGGCAATATAAACAGAGTGAGTGTTTATTCCTTCCAGCCATGTGCTGGGAGTATTTAGAGAGTTGCACCCCCCAGACAAGCTTTTACCTCTTCCCCTTTATAAAGACCCAGCAATTACTCTGGTTTGCTGACACCCTGAATACCAATACAACAATGCCTCTTCTCTCCCTGCAAGATCCCCCCCACACACACACATCTTACTACCACCCTCCCCACCCAAACACCCCCCCCTCACTCCCCTTATTCCCCTCCTCAAGTACAAAGTTGCCCATGGTTGCCATGGCTACAACAGGAGTTCATAAATCCAAGCGCAGAGGGACTCTTCAACTCTTGAAAATGATCAGGAGGATTTTTTTGGAAGGGGGGGGAGATAGAGTGAGTGAGGATGGGAGGAAGCATGTCCCTCTCCTCCACCATGTGTCCCGCTGAAGCAGATGGTGCTGTGTGGCTCCGCCATGCCACCACGGTCGCCTTCTGAGCGCTGCTGCCATAAGGAGGCAGGTTAGTAGGAGATTTGGGTTGACAGTGTTTGGCAAGGGCTACAAAGGGAAGATGTAGGGAGGGAGAAAGCGCTCGGTGCCTTGGGATGACACAAAGGTAAGCTGTTGTTATGTTTCTGTCTCTGTGATTTAGTGCCCATGTGGTGCAAGAAGTGGAAAGCAAATGTAGATTTCAGGTTCAGGGCTTCAGCGCAATGCCGTGCCATTCCACGCTGTGCATTTTAGTTTCAGTGATAACCCACTTCAACAGTTATGTCATTCTGTGATCAAAGACTGTGTCCACAGTTTACTTTGTACTTTATTTTCCCATCAGCCAAAACATGCATCTTAATAAGTGTCTGTGCCCAACTCTTCAACTTGAGTTAAATTTAGTGTCTGGTGCAATGAACATCAATAAATGACCATCACAATAATTTTGAAACACAAATACAGTATAAAAAAACATTTTCTAAGACAAGCATGATATTCTACTGTATACTGTGCGCAGATGGATCACATTTGATCAGCTGAATTGCTTTATAGCACAGGAAATTTGGTTTGTGGCTCAAAACCCAAACATAAACTCAACTATTTCCATTTCCGCTGTTCTAACACTATAATTTCACTGTGTATTTACAGTAATATTTAAAACTACTTTACCCTTTTAGTATATTTTGTTTTGCCCATATCAAAGTTTGTTTTCTGTTTTCATTCTACTTCTTGATCATCAAAGAAAAGGCAAGAGGCAGTAAGGACTGGCAACATCCCCTTTGTGACGTTTGGGAAATGTTTTCTTAATTCTGAAGAGTGCAAAATGTTACTGTATGAGTAGTAACTAAAAACTCTGGTCAAGATGTTATCAACAGGTGATTTAATATTCTTGATTCTACTGCATGCATATGTGATGCTGTGAAAAACATTTTATTTTTAAATGTTTGTGTAATTATGCCTTTTAGTTTTGTATTGTGAGCATTGCCACTCTGCCTGTTCTTAAACAAATTTCCTTTTGGGAACTAATAAATGTATGATGTATTTTATTCTTTTGCCATCAATCAGCCATAAATCATAATTTGAGACTGACTGACCAATCACATCCATGCTGACATCCTGTGCCAGGAGATGACAGGCAACCCTCGGTGAGAACATTGTGTTCCGGCCTAAGCATGGGTGGGTGGAGACGTGGGTGGGTTAGAAGGGGGATACAGGGTGGAGGGATGGCAGGTTTGAGTTGGGGGGGGTGTATGGGGTCATCTGCCTGAATACCCCTGCACACATCCTGACATGCTGCCTCTGTAGGTCTCCCTCCCGCTCCCTGTCATGTGCAAAACACTCATGCACACATTAGCCTCCCACATGCATTAAACCCATCTGCAGTCTGTGCCTTCTGCACGCACACACACATGCTAACAGTATAATCACTCTCAAACACACACAACTGTAGCCTTTGATGCACAGCTTAACATTAGCACACATATACACTGGCTTTCCAGCACACTCTATGCACTGTATGCACCAATACACACTTAAACATACACTTAAATGCACACACAGACAAACCAGCCCCTCTCAGTCCATGGCCTGGAAGAATGGAGGCAGTGTGCAGCGAGGCAGCCAGCAGACAAGGGCAGGGCCAGGGTTTTGCACGGGCATGTGTGTGTAAGAGTGTGTGTGTATTGGGGGTGCAGAGGGCTTGGAAATGTGGGTAGGTTTTGGGAAGGACCCTGGCCTATACGTCTGCATAAATGCATTTAAGTAAATAGACAGAGTCACAAATAGAATCTGAGACATTCTAGGAGTCATATTATGACAAACTGGGAGATCTGTGGTTGCATCTACAAAGCCCTACAAGGATGTGAGAGTTTATCCTTACAGGCCAGTTTAGTAATAAATTATTGAAATCATGGATGTTTCCATACTAAATTTAGAAGCTTGTCTAAAAGCAGCACTCAAAGGATTTGAGCATAAAACTGCCTTTAAAGAAATACTGAATGCAAAAATAAAATTTCTGTCATTGTCTGTTCACCTACTTGTCAGCTGAACACAGCAAGTTAATACCCATAGGTCTATATAAGCCTTGGAGAAAATATAGAAATGCATAAATGTTGGATTTCTGGGCCCACACTTCAAGTTTGTTTGTATAAAGATCTGCACAATACAACTTTGGAAAATTCGATTAGCACTGTATGCTTCTTTGGTTGCTATAAAAAGATGAACCTGTTAATTGTAGAGGGAAAATGCTATGAGACTATATGTTCTGTAATCCTACAAATTTAACCAGAGTGTATTATAAAATTAAATTTGTGGTGAACTTTGCCTTTAAAAATTCTTTTTAACCTTTTTGTAATTTTTGAAGGTAGTCTCGAGTCAGCCTCTTAGCCTGTCATAGTTTGCTTCTACTCTAATATTTAACTGTGATTAAGATTAAGACACTAAATCTGACTTCACTATGTCAGGTTTCCTCTTAACTTTTAAGCCATTTAGCTGACACTCTTATCCGAAGGGACTTATAGTGAGTGAGCAGGTAGGATGTTAATGTGTTGTGCTCAAGGACACTTCAGCAGGACACTCTGCTGTTGTTGCCTGGCACAGGACCCAAACATGATGACTCAGTAACAAATTGATCTCTCTAACCATTTTACATCTTTCTGCCATATTTATTATTTTAAACTCTATTAAAACTGTAATCAGTATAATGTAATGTAATGAAATGAGTTTTCTTCCTTCAAAGTAAACCTCAATGTACTGTAAATTTAGTTTGGTTCACCTTTAACAATTGATTTTGTTTTTGTCTTTTGTCATTTTATGCGTTTTTATGATTGAAGTTTTCATCACAAACTTTCAATATGTGGCCAGGCCATTGTATGGCCCAGGTTTGGTTTCAAAATTTTAGGTTACACTGACCCTTTAATATTCAACTCAAACCAGCTAAAAGTCCACAGATCCGTTATAATGATACATGTGACAATAAATGATGGACAGAGACAAGGAATTCACCCAAGATTACAAAATGTATTAGTCAATTCAAAAATTAAACAACTACTAACAATTAAAAAAGAAAGAAAGATATTAAAAACTGGAAATTTATGAAATCTAATTGATTAAAAAACTGTACAAAAATGCAAAAATCAATCAATCAATCAATTTTTATTTATATAGTGCTAAATCACAACAAAAGTCATCTCAGGGCACTTTTCACATAGAGCAGGTTAAGACTATACTCTTTAATTTACAGAGACCCAACAATTCCCCCATGAGCAAGCACTTGGCGACAGCGGTAAGAAAAAACTCCCCTTTAACGGGTAGAAACCTCAAGCAGAACCCGGCTCTTGGTGGGCGGCCATCTGCTTTGACTGGTTGGGTTGAGAGAGAGAAAGAAAGAGGGAAAGGGGGAGGGGAGGGACAGAAGAACAACAATCATAACAATAACAACAACAGCAGCAACAGCAACAGCCAGGGAAGGATGCCAACAGGACTGTGAAGGACCGCGAAGGCTCGGCCCCGAACCCAGGGTTTCCTGCGAGATGAGAAAGCACACAAAAAAACTCCGGGGAAGAAGCGAAGTTAGTGACATGCATTGATGTTACACGAATGCATACAGATGGAGAGGAGGAGGAGAAGAAGGAGAGGAGCTCAGTGCATCATGGGAAGTCCCCCAGCAGTCTAGGCTTATAGCAGCATAACTAAGGGCTGATCCAAGGTGAGCCTGGTCGGCCTTAACTATAAGCTTTATCAAAAAGGAAAGTTTTAAGCCTACTCTTAAACATAGAGAGGGTGTCTGCACCCCGGACTGAATCTGGAAGATGGTTCCACAAGAAAGGAGCCTGATAGCTGAAGGCTCTGCCTCCCATTCTACTTTTAAAGACTGTAGGAACCACCAGTAAGCCTGCATTCTGGGAGCGCAGTGTTCTAGTGGGATAATACGGTACTATGAGCTCTTCAAGATATGATGGTGCCTGACCATTAAGGGCTTTGTAAGTTAGGAGAAGGATTTTAAATTCTACTCTAGATTTTACAGGAAGCCAATGAAGCGAAGCTAAAATGGGAGAAATGTGATCTCTTTTTCTAGTTTTAGTCAGTACATGTGCAGCTGCATTCTGGACCAGCTGGAGAGTCTTTAGAGACTTGTTAGGGCAGCCTGATAATAAGGAATTGCAATAATCCAGCAAAGAAGTAACAAATGCATGGACTATATTTTCTGCATCGTTTTGGGACAGGATGTGCCTGATTTTTGCGATATTACGTAAGTGAAAAAAGGCAGTCTTTGAAATTTGATTTATGAGGGAGTTAAAGGACATATCTTGATAAGATAACTCCCAGATTCCTTATGGTGGTGCTGGAGGCCAGGGTAATGCCATCCAGAGTAGCTATATCATTAGATAATGTGTTTCTAAGGTGTTTAGGGCCAAGCACAATAACTTCAGTTTTATCTGAGTTTAGTAGTAGAAAATTGCAGGTCATCCAGGTCTTTATGTGCTTAAGGCATGCTTGGAGTTTGTTTAACTGATTGGTTTAATCAGGCTTCATTAATAAATATAATTGGGTATCATCTGCATAACAATGAAAATTTATGGAGTGTTTCCTAATAATATTACCTAAAGGAAGCATATACAAGGTGAATAGAATTGGTCCAAGTACAGAACCTTGCGGAACTCCATGTCTAACTTTTGCCTTCAAGGAGGATTCATCATTAACATGTACAAACTGAAATCGGTCTGATAAATATGACTTAAACCAGCTTAATGCAGTTCCTTTAATGCCAATTAAATGTTCCAGTCTCTGCAAAAGGATTTGATGGTCAACTGTGTCGAATGCAGCACTAAGATCTAACAGGACAAGTATAGAGACAAATCCGATTTGTCCGATGCTGTTAGGAGGTCATTTGTGACTTTCACCAGTGCTGTCTCTGTGCTATGATGCGCTCTAAATCCTGACTGAAAATCATCAAATAAACTATTGTTATGTAGAAAGTCACATAACTGATTAGAGACTGGAGAAAAACAGTCCAAATATATGTCAGGATTTACAGCTGTTTCTAAGGTGCCTGTGTTTGGGGAGAAATCGGTGCCCGTTGAAGGCAGGAGGTGGTTAATTTTGCCTCTAATAGTTAGAATTTTATCATTAAAGAAACTCATAAAGTCATTACTACTGAGAGCTATAGGAATACATGGATCAATAGAGTTATTACTCTTTATCAGCCTGGCCAAAGTGCTGAAAATGAACCTAGGGCTGTTTTTATTCTCTTCTATTAATGCTGAGTAATAGGCAGCACTGGCATTACAGAGGGCCTTCCTATATGTTTTAAGACTATCTTGCCAGACTAAGCGAGATTCTTCCACTTTGGTGGAACGCCAAATCCTTTCCAATTTTCGCGATGTTTGCTTTAATTTGCGGGTTTGGGAGTTATACCATGGAGCCAACCTCTTATGTTTTATTATCTTCCTTTTTAAGGGGGCGATGGAGTCAAGTGTTATTCGTAATGAGCCTGCAGCACTATCAACAAGATTATCAATTTGGGAGGGACTAAAGTTAACATAAGAGTCCTCTGTAGTATTGAGACATGGCATTGAATTCAGTACTGATGGAACTGCTTCCTTAAATTTATCTACAACACTATCAGATAGACATCTAGTGAAGACATTTTTGTCTAATGGTGTGTAATCCAGTAATAGGAATTCAAAAGTTATTAAAAAATGATTTGATAAAATAGGATTTTGTGGAAAAATTATTAAATGTTCAATTTCAACCCCATAAGTCAGAACAAGGTTGAGGGTGTGGTTAAGACAGTGAGTGGGATTATTTACACACTGAGAGCAGCCGATGGAGTCTAATAATGAGATAAACGCAGTACTGAGACTATCATTATCGACGTCCACATGAATATTAAAATCACCTACTACAATTACTTTATCTGTTCTAAGGACTAAGTTTGATTAAAACTCTGAGAATTCAGATAGGAATTCAGAGTACGGGCCAGGAGGACGGTACAGTATAACAAATAGAACTGGCTGTAAAGTTTTCCAGGTTGGGTGAGAGAGATTAAGAGCAAGGCTTTCGAATGAGTTATAATTAAATTTAGGTCTAGGGTTGATGATTAGGCCTGAGTTGAAAATGGCTGCAACTCCACCTTCTCGGCCAATGTCTCGAGGAATGTGAGTATTAATATGACTGGGGGGAGTCATTTAGGCTGACATATTCTTCATGACACAGTCAGGTTTCAGTAAGACAAAATAAATCAATATGATGATCTGAGATTAAATCGTTTACTAATACAGCTTTAGATGACAGAGATCTAATGTTCAAGAGTCCACATTTAATTCTCTTATTTTGTTGTACTATTGCAGTAGTGGTTTTAATTTTTACTAGATTTTTATGAATGACTCTTCTTTTGTTTACTTTGGATTTAATTGATTTAAGTGGTCGGGGGACAGACACAGTCTCTATGTGGTTTTGGGTGGGTAACTGCTCTAATGGAAGCGCAGAGAAGCGTGTAGGACTGCAGCTCTGCTTCCTGGTCTCAACTCTGGCTTGTCATGGTTTTGGTCTACTAATAAACTCAGCCATATTTCTAGATATGAGAGCAGCTCCATCCAAAGAGGGATGTATGCTGTCTCTCTTAATCAGACCAGGTCTTCCCCAGAAAGTCTGCCAATTATCTATGAAGCCCACATCGTTTGCTGGACACCACCTCGACAGCCAGCGGTTGAATGATGACATGCGGCTATACATGTCATCACTGGTCAGATTAGGCAGCGGTCCAGAGAAAATTACGGAGTCCCCAGCCACGCTGGCTTCCCGGCTGCTCGAGAACTACCGGGGGAGTAGGAGCTACGCTAGGTCGGCCCACACCGGATACTGGGGGCTGGCTAACTACATTAGCTACTGATTGTTTTTCCATAGTGCGGAGCCACGCTTCAAATTCACTGAGCCTTGCCTCCAGCACTGCAAATAAACTACACTTATTACACGTACCATTATCACTAAAGGAGGCAGAGGAATAACTAAACATTTGACACACCGAGCAAGAGAGAGCAGGAGAACGAGAGAGAGAGAGAGAAGCCATCGCTAACTGCTTAGTTTAAGTTAGCTGCTAATGTTAGCTACAGAGCTAAAATAACTAACAACTGTGCAATTGGTGAGAAAAGTCACTAAAAGGGAAAGTGCTGAGAGTGCTTGTGTAGACCTAGCAAAAGTTTAAATATACAGCAGGTATTAATCTATAGTAATATGAAATATAGCAAAATCAACTGAGTTGAGCGCAGCAACAATGCTATCAGTAAACACAGTCAGCAACCAGAAATGACACAATACACTTACAGTAGCATGTCAGCACATCAGTGTGTGGCAATGGCTGTGATTGCCCACATAATAATTTAAGATGCACTTTAAAATAAGAAAAGGAGAGTGCTAAAGGATGATTGGCCCTATGTAGCCCAGGAGGGACATTACTAGCTACATTCTTCCCTGGGGTTCTTAAATTGGCAGCCCGAAAATTTACTTAGACCAGGGTCTGATGAGAGCTAGGGTGGAACTACTAGAGCCAAGTGTCTGGGAATTTGTAGCCTCAGTTGCTCTACTCCTTACTGTCACTGGCAAATGTGGGGATTAGAGTGTTTACCGGCTGTGTCATGGGTAGACTTTCTTACCACCTTAGGACAGGGGGCTGTGTAGGAACTGGTACAAGTCGAAGCCTCAGGTGAAGCCGCCATAGATATTGCAGAGTGAAGCACTGGGTCCACTTCAGGTGGGGTCTGTACTCTGACAGGCCGGGGGTCCTGTGGTCTAGTCACACATCTGACCACCACGCACGGATCACACTCCTCAGTGTCAGGGCTTGTCATAGCTGGTTTAGGCCTAGCCACAGGAACAGGATGACCAGCAGGAACCTGTTTTGTTTTCTCTTGTTCTTTTTGTTGCTATCTGTTTTAATGTTAAGCACTTTGTGCTGCATTGTATGCATGAATTGTGCTATATAAATAAAGTTTATTTTTTATTATTATTATCATTATTATTATTGTTATTATTTTATTATTATCATGTACAGGTCTGAATATGGGACAATGAACATGACTTACCTCTGTCGGCCTATGTTGTGAGGCAACAGCATACACTGTACCTCCTTGCTCGGGAGGTTTCACCACCTGGAAAAGTTTGGGGGCCCAGACATCCTGGATTTTATTCCTTCCTCTATGGAATAGTCCTGAAGATAGACATGTTGTCCTGCTGGTAACACCTCCTTCTGGGCCTGTTGGTCTGCTCTCTCCTTCCGCTGGACTGCAACCTGCTTCATCCTTTCCAAGGCATTCTCCACTGCCACCTGCAGTCATTGCTGATGCTCCCCGACCCAGTCACAGGCTTCACCTGCAGTTGGCTCTTCTACATGACCTAGCAGCAAGAAGGGGGACTGAACTGTAGTTTGGTGGGGCATGGTAATGTACCTGAACAAAACCGTCAAGACAATACGTCTATAATAGTTTGCAAACCCAAGAAAAGACCTTAGTTCTGACACAGTACCTGGATTTGCCCAGTCAGCCACAGCAGTAATCTTCTTCGGGTCTGTAGAGACATCTGCAGCAGAAACTACATGCCCCAAGCATGATACCTGTTGTTGTAAGAAATGGCACTTCTCAAGCTTGGCCTTTAATCCCTCCTTTCGGAAGCAGCCCAAAACTAAGTCCAGGCAACTAAGGTGCTCATTCTCTGTGAAGGAAAAACAACAACATCATTGAGATAGAGCAGCAGGGAATGGTAGTGTTGGTCACCAAACATCCACTCCATCAGTCACTGAAATGTACTGGGAGCATTGCATAAGCCAAACAACATCCTTTGAAACTCAAATAGGGCAAAGGGGGTGCAAAAAACTGTTTTCATCTTGTCCTGTTCTGTGACTGGGACCTAATGGTAACTGCTGGCCAAATCAATTGTGGAGAACCACTGAGCTCCTGACAGGGCATCTGAGGACTCCTCAGCCCTTAGGAAGGGAAAGGCATCCTTTCATGTTTTGCCATTTAACAGTCTGTAGTCCACGCAAAGACTCGGGCTACCATCCTTTTTCCTCACCAGGACAATAGGAGAGGACAGCTTTCACATATAACCTGGCTGTCTAACAATTGACATATGTGGGCCCTAACTTCGTCATAGTTAGAAGGGGGAATTGGCTTGTATCTCTGCCCAAGTAAAGGGATGTCATGTGTCACAAGGTTAGTGCAACCAAGGTCCAGTTCAGAAGCTGCAAATACAGTCTCACATTCCAGGAGCATGGATCTAACCTTTCTTTGGTCTGGCTTAGAAAGGGCAGATAAATTGAAAGACTCAATTTGCTCTCTTACTGGGCTGACCTGGCTTCTTGAGAAGGAAGTGTGGCTGTAACCCAACCTGACTTGCGCTCTAAAGTAGAGACTTCCTCTGGCAAACTTACGATCTGAGCCTGACTCAAAAGCCCTATGGGGTGGTGGAGATGTAAAAGGGCATCTGTCTCACCCACATTTACCATGACCATCGCTGGGAAGATTAGCACACACTCAGTGAGGGACCGACCATCGTCAAGGGGCTTAATCAATGCATTACCTGAGAGCTCATCATAGCGAGAAGAACATGTAGCTATACCCACTTACCCACAGGTATGGCAATGGAATGCCTACCTCTCACCTGGGCCAATCCTGTCTTGGCCTGAGTTGCATGAGACTGAGCATGGTGGCAATGCTGTAACGCCTGCTGCCACAAAGGAGGGGCCTGCTGCACTATGGGGAGGTCAAAGAGGCTAAGGCCATGTTGACTAAATAACTGGTGATAGCTCTACCTAATTATGTTCATGCCCAAGACACCAGGAGCGCCTTAGGGGGCATTTTGGCCTGGAGGGTCTTTGACGACCAGAATACCTCGCTGTGGTACAGCCTTGCCGAAAACTTTAATATCCAGCTCTACATACCCCACATAGGGAATTTCCAGCCCATTTGCAGCACACAGCTGAAGCCAGCAGCAGGACCTAGGGGCAGTCCGGAAATGCTGGAGGTAGAAACTTTCAACAATGGTTGTAGCCACAGACCCTGTATCTAGAAGCAGTTTAACAGGTACATCTCCTACACTAACATTTACCTTAGGGCAAGGTGCTACCAGATTAGGGGCAATGGTCTGAGCAGCTGGTCCCTGTACATCTGAAATGCTGTCCTCCCCTCCTGATGTTTGGCTCCTCACATCAGGGGGAAGAGGTTTCCCAAATCCTGAGCAGCAGAGGTTGCTGCTGCGGGATGTGAGGCCCTGGGCTGCTGAACCTGTGAATTAACACATTCATAATGGCACTCCCTGGCATAGTGACCTGGTTTTTGACAACACCTACATATAACAGTGTTTGGGCATATTGATTTAGCAGGGGGCCTGGAGGCTGCGTGTAGCACTAATGGACCCTGTGTCAATTGATTAAGCTGCTTTTGTTGTTTCTGTAACATGTGCTCTAACTTTGCAATTTCTGTGCTACCAGAACTAGTAGATGCCCTACCCTCAGAACACTGCATGGCACTAAAGGAAGGCACTGAATAACTCCTACCCCTAGGCAGGTCATCCCTCCCACTCCCAGCGAATGGCCTCTGCTCTCACGTCTAGGAGAGTGTAATCAGGATGTTGCAGCACTACTCCCTTTAACTCTCTGTGAAGATTAGAGTCAAGAACATGTTCAACAAACTGATCTCTAAGAAGGGTGGGGGCACTGTGCATTCCTCGTGGGGCACAACATTCAACCTTTTCCATGAGACAGCATAATGCATGTGAAAAATCTTGAAGTGATTCTCCTTCCTGCTGTTTCCTAGAAAAAAAAACTCTGCTGCAAAGAGATATAAGATTTAGAACAACCATACAAATCTTGAAGAATGGTTAAAATTTTCTTGGGTCCTCTGTCTCTGCTCTAGGCCGGTACCTTATCTCATTTTTGGCTTCCCCCCACAGATGATCATGTACAAAATAAGCTTGATCAAGAAGTCTCAGCTGTCTGGTTCTCAGAGTGGCCCTCATCTCTTCAACCCAATGCTCCACTGGAATCCCAGAAGTGGACATGTTCATTCCCTCAGAATATAAAGCAATCATTCAACAGGGAAAGGATAATTGGGAGCAGAGTATTGAGGGCCAAGTGGGGTGAATTGACTACTCCTCGCTCCTGCAGTAGCTTTTCCTTTTCAGCCTGCAGCTGCTGGACCAAGTCTTTCAATTCTTAGAGCTCTCTGGCCATGGCTGAAATGAGGAGGAGTCAGTAAAGGCACAGTCAATGGAAGCACTTCAACCTAGTTGGAGTACCCAAGACAGGGTGGCACTGGTGCTCAGCAGGTCCCTCAATGTGCACACTGCTGATTTGTTTAAACCAAACAAAAACAAACAAACAAAACAACAACTCTGAACTAAAGAAGAAAAAAACAATCCTTGTCTCATAAGCCCACCTACACCATCACTGTATCCTGCCAACTACACCAGAATGTGGCAGGGCCATGGCAAGGCCCAGATTTGGTTTTAAAATTACAGGCTACACTGACCATTTAATACTCAACCCAAACCAGCTAAGAGCCTACAGATCCATTATAATGATACATGTGACAGTAAATGATGGATGGAGACAAGGAACACCCCCAAGATCACAAAATTTATTATCCGCCTCAACAATTTAACAGCTACTAACAATTAAACAAGATATTAAAAACAGGACATTTATTAAATCTAATCTATTTAAAAACTGTACAAAAAAGCAAAAATACTTAAAGATGCAAATTACAATAAGAAAAGGGGAGTGCTAAAGGATGATCGGCTGTAGCCGCAGACAGTGAAAGGAGAAAAGTTATACTGGGACAGAGTACTCACCATGCTGCCGTGCTCTACACACATACACACACTGAGTAAAGCAAAACAATAAGGGAAAGAATGTGAATTGTGAAGGAAGTGCAAAAATTACCAACAAACATACGATTATAGGGGTGTGATTATGTGAAGCACAAGTGAGGAACTCTATCACCGAATCCCTCATCGTCTTGACGGCCACACCTCCCACCACTCCTGTAGCACTCACACAGACACAGAAAACACGTGTTAAACTCACAATATTAGTGCTGTGTGGCAGCACACTATGTTATTAACTTCTTGGGGGGAAGCAGTGAGCGCCACAAAGGGCTGGAAGAATGTAACAAAGAAAAATAACATTAACAGAGACCACCTATTGAAACTAAAGGCTAAATAATGCAACAAAAACAGACAGCAGTGGCAGTCAGTGTCTCTCCTGCCAGATTATTGCGCAATACCCATACAGAAGGGTCAACATGTGGAAGCTGAAGTCGCTATGGAGCGGTACCAGAGCATCGCACGTAACAGTCACAACATGTGGCACCAGGGATCAGAGAGGAAAAGAAGCATACCAGGGCTCATCGATACGGCTTATTTATTAAACCAAGCAAATTGGAAACACGGAAGGAGGAGGTGCTAAGGCCTGTCAAGCCCTACGGTAGTCCAGGAGGGACATTACTGGCTACAAATACATCAACCAGACTGTCACTGAATTCTTTTTTATTTCATATTGTATTTGTAATGTCTGCGTTCCATCTTCCACTCATCTGCATGCAGTTTATCACAGCTGTTGAACAAAGGCAACGACAAGAGTGATGTTTTACAGTAAAGATGAAAAGCAACCACGCATTTTCCAGTGTAGTTAGATATTACTAAGCTTATATGGGTGTTAGGGGGGTTTCAGTGTAGTGCATAGCTTCAAAGTTCATGAAACCTCTATGGTTGGTTCCAAGTTAAGAAAGAAAACCACCCAAACTGCAGGTGTTCTCTTGACAACAGTTGTGTTTGTACAATATTCATGCAGTGTAGATGTACAAATTGATATGCAGGAATTTGCAAGATAATTCTACTCATTTTGAATCAATAAGACCAACAATCTTTATCAATCATGCAGATCAGGTTTTGTTTATCATCATCCATGTCCACATTTCATGCTAGCATGCAATTTTGAGAAGAATGAAGACACACAAAGCTTGTGGAAGGCTGTTGTTTCGTCAAAGGGAGGGGCCAAGACTGTCTGTGTGGGAACATTTTGGGTCAACCAATAAACCCTGATTTTCCAACTTGTACCAACCACTCAGAGAATGACGTGGTTGGTTTTTTCCAAATTGTGTGTACCATCATTCCCATATGGCATTCTGCTGTCAGAACAGTGTGTTATATGAATGGATTTGACAAAACTCCTAGATTTGTCTGTTTTTTACATTAAGATACAAGTATAGCAAAAGAAAAAAACTTTTTATTTTTTTATTACATTTATCCAGGCTATAATTAGTTATTAATTTGACTAACATTTCATTAACAACATTCTGTTATACAGCTTCAGTATTTTCACCAATCTCTACACTTCTTATGTTTGATGTCTATGAATACACACCTTTGTAAGAAGACTGATCAGATGAACTTGTACTGCCGCTTTCAATAATCCATTATTCTGCCATTATGCCTCACCATTTCACTCACTGCTCTTTTTTCTTCCTTTTCACTCATCATTTTCTTTTCAGAGAAGCAGATGTGAATGAGTTTGTGCGTGTGCACACAGTGGTTGTGGTTGAAAGTGTGTGTGCGTTAGGGTGTATGTGTGAGAGAGAGGGGGAAGTTAGCCAACTTTGCCTCGTTTGAAACCCAGAGGGCCTGGCTGACTCCAGTCTCCAACATGGCTGCCGTAAATCAGTGGGAGAAAGAGCTAAGTTAATTGCACAGGCATTTATGAAGGAGAAAGCCTTGATTTACTCCAAAAGCTTTACATCTCCCCTGTGGATGTGGAGTGATGAAAGGAGTGGAGCAAGGGAAAAGGGAGGAGGGGTATGGTGGTGGGGACAGGGATAGAACATGTGGGGTGTGAACAAAGTTCACTTGCAGCATATTAGATAGGCTGATTGGCAAACTAGATTGTGGACAGATATGCATCTAACGCCTTGGGAATCATTATTAAAACTTGGTAGAAGCCAAGATGACTTTGGTTTAGAAGGAACATTTTCATTATGGTATCAAATAAAGAAGCACCATGAAAGAAATGGAAAATGTATGTATAAAACAGCATATATTTGCATAATGTAAATACTATGAAACATAGGGTAACAATCAGGTGCAGGGTACTGTATGTACAGTATCTCACCCTTTAGCCACGCACAGTTTTACATTTGAGTTGTTTAAGGAAAAGTACACACTCATCACCCTTATGTTTCTATTTTCAGAGACTTGGTAAATTTACTCCACTACATTGCAGAGATACAGGATATTTTGTACAGCTTTGTCCACTACATTCACCCGATGACTGCAGTTTCTAGTTAATTTGTCCTTTTAATGCAAAAGCTACAATAACTTCATAAAATGATGTTGCGTTGCTATAGTTTAATTAACACAACACTAAATTAATTAGTTAGGTCTAGTGCTACCTGGACAACATTAACACATATTATGTAATGCATATATGGTATAATTGAATTTGAATGGGACCATTCTATTGTTCTTTCTTGTGTGCCTTTTTTCATACAATGGTAGTTTTTGTTTTTACTACTTTAAAGGGATAATCCATCGATTTTACACATGAAGGTCGGGTTACTTGTCGCACAACTCAGCCAGTAAAAATAGTTAAATAGCATCTTCTGTGGCTCTGGAAGGAGCTCTCTAAAGTTTGAGAAAATAAACCTGATGATGTCATCAGGTTTATGTAGAGTTAGGCTTGAGACAGAAATATTTAATAGAATATTTGATAGAAAACCTATGTTATAAACTGGGTGTGTGGAGTTTAAAAGATGAGGGCTTTCAACAGGCAGGTAGGGTCTAATGAAAGATGCTACTGAGTTGCATTATAGGATCCAGACTTTTGCAAATCTCCCAACTTCATGGATGTGCAGTACTAAATGACTGGAGTACTACTTTAATACAATTGTAAATGCATTAAAAATATAATATATTGGTGTTCCTTTGAGCACTTTTAAAGTCATATTGCAATGTTCATGCCTTTGATTATTCTGTGTGGTTATGTAAATTTACTTTTTTGTGTAACCATGTGGTCCAAAACCTGTTTCATCATCTCCTATTTCAAGTGACGTACATTTCCCAGGATAACTTTCAAATATCTCCAGAGAACAAGTGCTAAGTATACCAACTAATGTGTGAACACCAGAGCTTGGTCATGGTCACACCCATTATTCAGTATGCAGCATGCACTGGGGATGTGTCTCTTCTACAGACTATGATTTTTGAACAAATGGCCTTACAAAGAGGTCTTTGCTCATTTATTGTAAGGATTGACAACAATATAGTTGATGTGATGATTTAGATAGCTGAAAAATAAATCCAAATCAATCAAAATCCAATGCAACTCCACAAAAATCTAGATATTAAATCATCATCATTGATTAGTTATCTACAGGAATAAGATGAATACATCTCCAAACAACAAAACCTTTATTTTTAACAGTGTTTAAGGGTTTAGGGTGGATGTTCTTTAGGTCTAGACTCTGGCTACAACTTTATCTTCTCTTTGATTGCTGCTAAAAGAATACGTGTGAATATCTGGTTACACATACTGTGCATCCAACTTAGCTAATTAGTAGTGGTAACAAACTTTGGGACACGCTGCCATCCTGACCTCTACAAAGAAGCCACAGTGAAGAGGTTTGAAGAGTTCCCATGCATGCTGAACATCTGTTTTATCCACAAAGACACCGATTAGCACTTAACCCCACTTCTTCCCTTTCCTCCACATTTAGCAGCGCCAACTAGTGTCTAGCTCACTAGCTTCTTTCCTGTGTGATGATACTATCAAGGTTTCGACTGGCTTTTTAGCAGCTGTGTGCTGCATACAGCCCTCACACACACACCCACCCACACACACACATAGTGAACAAGGAGGTGGAAGTGGTAAGAAACCGTTGAGGCCGTGGTTTTGAAGGTAGGCTTATGTGGCTGATGATGGGAAACATTCGTTACAGTAGAGTAGAGGAGCTCTAGCCACGACAGAGGAAGACAGAGTAATGGAGAAATAAGAACGGTATTAGAGATACATGGCAAGACAAAGGAAGTAAACGATTGACACAGAAAGCTTTACTTTTACCATATTTTACTTTGTGGCTTTTCCATCAATACAAATTGGCATCTATTGTTTTCTTTTGGTTGAATGTAAAATTATATGATTACCTTATACTAGTTTTCTGAATACTGAAGCATTTAAGAAGAGGAATCTTTCTACAGTCACAGAAAAAAATGGCAATTCTCACTATCACCTCTTTTGTTTTTAGCTGAAGCTCAACTTTTAGGAAACATTTCCATCATCAGTCAGTCAGTCTGTTGGCACATTGTACTGTGTATTGATAACTGTACATATGGTGTTAGATCACACTGCACTGGACAGTATGTCTGTTACTGTAACAGTGCTCATGCTGCAGGTAATAGGTTTCATTCAACTAAACTTAGAAAATACATTACAGAGGAAAAAACGTAATATGTTGCTTGAAAAAGAGCAGTTTTTATATTGATGAAAAAAAAACCCTGATAACAAAGATGCTAGAAATATCAACTGAAAGAACGCTGACATTTTGACAAATATAACCATTGTCTCTCCCTGAGTCAGATGAGAAGATACATATTATCTTCTTCTCTGTGCAGAGATACTGTACACTTACATACAGAGATATAAGCAATATCTCAATTGAGAGTCTAAGAGTTGGGGGCGTCATATGCTGTACAGATTACAAAGTCAATTTGTGATTCAAAGCTATATAAATAAATAAATGATACATGTCAGTTTTACATAGTTACAAAGGAGGCATTGCACTGGCTATAATACATTGTAATGTCTTTGAAAATATGGACAGAATCAGCCACCGAGCATAAAGCACTGAAATCTCCTTTGAAGGTATTTTTGTGATATTATATGCTGACAAACCAGCCAGGAGTTAACTAACAGTTCTCTGGCTAAATGTTTTATCATTTAGGCTGCCTGAATAAGAAGTCAGAGTGCTGTTCCTCTTTGGTGTTAATTTCCAGTTCATCGCCATTCTGCAGCAGTGCTGCCACCCATTGTGAGTGGAAAAATCTATCTATCTGAAACTAGCATGTGACATAGACTCAGTGCAGATCTTTTCCCTATAGGAGACCTATGTGTGAATGCTTAAAACAATGTGCTCGCTTGAATAATTGAACCAAGCAATCTTACAGATTCCATGTGTGAAAGAGGCTTCTGTAACTTAACACTGCAACTTGAACTGTCATCGAAAAACATCTTGACTGATTCCACTTCATCGGAGAAAAGCTATTCACATCACTTTTTGGCAACAATATCAAGAGATCCTGCAAAAAATGCATTTTATTGCAGAAAGTATTTCATTTTCAAATCTTTCATCAAATATCTCAAAAAAATATAGATGAAACATAATTATTATTTTGTCAAGCAAGGTCTTACATCACCTCCTGTCATTCAATAGCTACCTTAATTTCTTCTCATTATGTGCAATCAATCACTGTGTAAGAATACTTGTCACTTTCTTGCTGTGGTGGATATCTCTTTGAGGAAGAACTCTTCAAATACCTCTTTTATACGGTGCTGTGACCTCAATAGAGGATCTGCAATCCTTCCTCCTCCGCTAAGCGCTCCGTGTTCTCAGGTGCTTGAATCCCTTTAGTTTTACTCCAGAGGGGATTTGAACAGCATGAATATGGATGTGATGATGATGAACCCGATGATGAAGGTAGTTTGGTCTTCCTTCAGATAAGCACTAATCGCATTTGGAGACCGTGGCAGCAGAGCTAGGTGTAAACTTGGCCAGCGGCATTATGTGGATGGGGGGTGCAGGGTATGAGTGAAGGTGCTTTTGTGTGTGTGTGTGTGTGTGTGTGTGTTGAAGGTTTAGGGAATCACTCAGTGCAGCCTTGAAACAGTCACCCTGAAAGGAAGCAGATCTCTGTGGAGGTGGGTGGGGTGGAGGATGTTATCTGAGCACACGTAATCCCAAACTAGGGATTGATCTCTTGACTCCTCCCTTCTCGCTCTTTTCTTCCTCTCTCCTTTTCCTTCCTTCCACCTCCTGCTCCTCCTCCTGCCCCCACTTCGGAGTTTTTGATTCCATTGAATGTCGCTTGGTGCTGACGAGGCAGCGGGATGAGGGGTTATAATTAGCCCAGATATCCTTATTCATATTCAAATTTCACATCTAATCTCACCATGGATTTCCAACGAGGAAACAGGATTGGCTTGCCCATTCCCATCAAAAGATGTGATATGTCAAATCACCTAGCAACAGAGTAAACCACATCTCCCTTGGTATGTTTCATTTGATTGGTGAAACTGCTTTTAAGGTACTTACCTGATCTACAGTAATAGGTACTGCTTCCTAAGGCTTTATTTCATTTCATATGATTACATTTAGTAGTAATAATATGAATTTTATTTCACATTGGGTGACAACTTTTTAATACTATGATCCTGAACCTAGTGCAAGTTATTCTCGGTTAAAAAGGACATGCTTTTTGTGTCTTTCTGTCATTTATATATAGTTATAATGTCAGATGTCAATGTTAAACATGGTCAAAGTTCCAAAGCTTGAGGTGAATGTATGTAAAACTGCCACTTCAAGTCAAAAGCCAGGGCTTCAGCCTGCTCTGAATGCTCCGTTTTCAAAGTTACCTCTACTTCCCCAATCAAACTGACATCAGATTGTTTATGGATGCCCACAAATGGCCATGGTTCTGTAGCCTTTGTTGCTAAGGTTGTTCCATGGGTTGTTCATGTTGTCCACTTGCATATTTCGGATCGGATTTTTAACATGAACAGATGTATTTGAGAAGTTTATATTTCAAGTAAAAAACGGAAAAAGAAGCAAAATCTGACTACTATTCTTTGTTTATGTAACTTACTGAGCTGGTGGAAGTCTGTGGAGGGTGAGCTTCTAACCAATCATACATTTTTTGAACTGTAAATCATTAAAAAATATTCCAGTAGAGCCCTAGAATAAAAATAGACCTGGAAATGCATGTTACGTCCTCTTTAAAGTCAACCTGAAATGTAGTGTTGTCCTCACATTTTGTGTACCTACCCTGCTGTTAAGTTTGTCTTCCACTCAGAAAGTGGAAGGTAGTCAGCCTAGGTTGCCAGCGTTAACACTAATTCCTATTAGACATTAGTTCTTGTTCATGTTATTTCAACACCTGCTGAGTCATTGGCAGTTCCTGCACACTCACTGGTGTGTTTGTCCTGCATTATACAAAGAAGGGGGTCTGGAGTTTGCTTTCTCTCTTTCCAGGGTCCAGTTATCATCACGGCAAATGACCAGTCAAAACTCACAGGAACAGGTAGTACGGTAATGTCTGCACTCTGTCTGCATGATTCGAATCTCTCACAAATGTATAGAGTCACAGAGTAATGTAGGGAGAGCTGAAAGGTTTTACATATTGATTTATCTTAATTCAAACTAGACTTAAACCAAAATGTTAGTTCGCATTAATTTAACCTCAATCTATTGCTACTCTTGTTGCAAGTCACATGCATATGCTTAAAGTGTGGAGATTTGTTTACATCATAGGCCAGCTGCAAATATGCTTCAGAAAACAACAAAACCCAAAATAAAAAAAATTCAAATTCCAGCTCACATTATTTACGTATTTCTGGGCCACTTACCAGCATGTTGCACACTCACTGATATGTGTTGAAATAAAATCGTATCAGCACAAACACCCCATCTCCCAGTTCATCTTTATCCTTAACAATTCACCATCTTCCATGCTGATATCAGGCCTATTTTATTCAGCACAGGGATGACTCCTCTCTGAGGCAGGGGTTGTGTCACAAGGATGCAGTGAAGCTTGCTTGACGTGTATATAAAAAATAAAAAATAAAAAAAAAACGCTCTGCTCCACTCACCTCAGGGTGTGTGGTGCATCCATGGCGTATGGCCTACATGCTCGCTCAAGCATAAGCCGATGTAGCCTCTGCCTCCCTGGCCCTGCAACTCAGAGTTTGTCATTTATGGGTTTTTATAATGTGCTGGAAGAAAATTCTGTGTTTTTGGACTTAGTCATACAGTGGCAATCTCAGTAGATATTTCTATGCATTACATATATTAGTGTTAACAGCCATGTCATTCATTTAGTTTTAAAGCTTTTAGATGACGCTCTTAACTAGAGCAACTTTGGATGAGTGCTACATTTGGACAAGCTATATTCTAGCACTCAAATACTAAACACAACAACTCCTGAGCATTGTGTCAGAGCCAGAGCAGCCGGACAATAGATTTAACTACATTCTCAGTAAGAAATAAGGGCTTTAAAAAAGAGTAGACAGGAGGAAGTAAGACAAACATATTGGAGAGAAGGGTGGGATTCACAGGGGAGCGAGGGACATGAATTATTTCTCGAAGAGCTGAGTCTACCGGTCATGACTCTTATTTTGAGGGTGATGAAGAATGAGGAGCAAGAATTTTAGATTCCTTTGTTTTTTGTCGTTGACCACAAAATAATAATGTTGAATTTCACCTGCTTTGAGTGCAAGATTGATAAAATAAGGTATGCAAAAACTCAAGATTTTGGATTTCAGTATTGATTGATAATATTTTTTTTTGCATTCAACAGCCAAGGAAGGAAAAATTGCAGATTTTTAGTGGCATTTTAGCCTTTTTTAGGTACAGTTCAAATGCTCAGCAAAATAGCACTGTTACTTAACATATTGACAAATATGCAATTAACTTGTACAGCAACTGTTTAAGTTTAATATCACATGCATTCCTCACCATCATCAACACCTAGTATTTAGTACTACTAACCATCAAGGATGTTTTTTTTGCCTCCACTTTTCTTCTTTGTCATCTTTTAAATCAGCTTGCATGGCCATTTTGTTCTGTAATTTCTGATCTTGCTGACACCGTATGCTCATGTACCAGTAATACACTCTACCATTTTTCTGTAATTGCAAGGTCATTTGTCTCATCTCTAAATATTAGGGCTGTTAAAGTGTCTTTGGGTAAGAGAGCCCCACAACTGCTCGTGCACCAAAAAGTCACTCTGGACAACAACATATCTTACCTTCTTACATATAAAAGGACATATACTGATATGATTCCTTTAACACAATCTTTTTTATTTAGTTTGTCATCTCAAGACGTACACAATTTGAGCGATTGTTATTTGAACCGTATAGTCTGTCACAGTGTTCGCTATTTATTTGTGTTTGAAACAGCATGATGAAAACCCCAAATAGACAGAAACCACCTTATGACTTTGCCAGTGCCAGCTTAAATCTTGTTCACCCACTGATTGACAGCAACGACATTTCATGGTTGGGAGGCATTCATTCTGAGTGCTTTGTCTCAAGCTTGACCTATCACTGTGTCTTTCCCCCATAAAGTGTTTGAACATTTTTCTTGATGCTTCATGTCAACTGTGGATTTTGACTTAAGTCTTTGTTTGTGCCGATTTCTTGACTGTCCAATACTGGAATAGATTAGAATAGACACTGTAGCTCATGTAGGTTACAGAGGACGTACCACCAATTGCAGCCTGGTCACCAGAATAAAATGTTGGCAGTTAACGTTTCTGCAAACCACAGAAACGTTGAATATCTACATTTCAACACGTGTAATACGTATCATATTAACATTTCAACAATACGTATCATATCAAAATGTCAACAAAACATATCATATCAACATGTCCAAAATACGTATCATCTCAACATTTCTAAAGTGACGTAGTTCACATGCGATCTATATGAGCTTTCCTATCAGGGGGAGGAGGGGCTGGTGGATGGTTAGTAAGTTTCTTGACAGCAAGTTCGAAGTCAGCAGAGAGTACGGGTCAAGACCACCTTGAAACCAATGCCTGCTTCCCATTTCAACCGACAAAAGCAGGTGGGTAGTTTTAGCGAGAAGTCAGGACATTTGCAGCTGTTTTTCTGGTGAGAAAACCAGGTGTTTTTAGTGAGACATTGGCCATTTTTATTTTATTTTTAATTTTTATTTTAACCCAAACCATGATCTTGCCTTAACCCTAACCAAGTGGTCTTTGTGCCTAAACCTAACCAGACCTTAACCACAGCGTTGTCACACCATAAACATCATTATTCAACAGGTAGAAATGTTAATAAGCTACGTTTGTAGAAATGTTGATATGATACGTATTACACGTGTTGAAACACGTGTAATACAACATACATATATATTCAACATTTCTGTGGTTTGCAGAAACGTTCAATGCCAGTGTTTTCTTCTGGCGATTGGGTTGCCTATTGATATGGTCAGTGGTTTGATTTCTAGTTGACCTCAATGGGTAGAGCAAGGCACAAAGCTATTGTTTGCTGTGTTATGTCGTAAGCTTGTTAGTCTACTCTGCATACATTCGGAAACCATGAATGTCATGATATGTCTCTCTTTTAATCAGATTCCCTATAAATCATATAAGTTAGCCAGTTAACCAATATACATCTTGAAAAATGGTAAGTCTTCAGCTACACTTACTGAGGTTTAGTTCAACTGGTTTATCTGAGAAATGCTTTCACAACTGGTAAAGGTCCTCTTGGTAGCAAGTATTCACCTGCCAAAGTGTCCTTCAACAAGACTCTAGCTACTCTGCTTTCAGCACAGTGTAAAACAAACAAACAAAAAAAAACCCTTGATATATCAGAGTGAAAATATATTTGACTTGTAGTGCCCCCTCTCACACAAACACAACCAGCAAATCATATTATTATGCTGGAAAAACATGAATATTGCCATTAACCAGGCATGTTTTACCATAGAAAACTCAAATCTAAATGCTATGAAATAAATCAGATCCCATAAGGTGTGCATGCCTAACCCAAAAATAGCAATTCTCTGGTGTAACAGTTCAATTGGTCATCAATTTTTGTAAGACACTGAATTGTCTGATACAAAATGTCTTGGTGATGCACAGTAGTGCACCATCTGGTTTATCATCCAGCCATATATGACATGACAAAGTCTTGACCCTTGTGTAACAGCTACTTGTTTCAGTTCCATAGCTGTGTAGAAGAATCTTGAGCATTGATGGTCAGGATTGTAAGCACCAACTGTTTAGTAACTGCTACTACGCTATTGAACCACAGTTAATTAAGTCATGTAAGCTAACACTTTTGTCAGTAATTTTTTTTCTTTTTGTGCTAAATTTTGATGTGGCATTTAGAGAGAGTATGGAAACAATTGCACATCTTTTTTTTTCTTCATATTTTTGCCATTCTGCCAGTTGCACTGCCCCTTTTTATCCAAACATTTTGACCTGCCAGTGTCACATCTGTGAGTCATACCGGAGGCTTCCTGATTACAGATTCATTTTCAGGCAGCTCGTCAGATCTCCTGTACATGGATCACAGGATAATTGGGTACTGCCAATTATTTTGATGCATAGCATGTGATGAGGGAGAGGTTGATTCTGCCTCTGTCCCTTCTGCAAAATGGTGCGAATCAATATGCACACAACTCTGGTCATTATGAAGATGCTGTGTGTACTCCTGCATGACAGAGGAAAGAGTTTGTGTGTATGAGAGTGGAAGGGGTGGTGGAGGGGTTTGGATTTTATGTATGTTAGATCAAATTTTCATATTAGATGGATGAGAGAGGAATATTTTTAGAGAACATCAATAACAACGCCTGATGCCAACATTACAGAAGTCTGGTGACAACAAAATTACATTTATTTCATAAAACTTCTAAAAAGTGCACAGCTGACACTTGAACCGCACAGACCACAATAATGCAATTAGCTACAGAGACGGGTGATGCCAAGCCTTCAGTCAGAATTAGAGGATAAACCTCATCTGTTCACTCTACGATGGCAAAAATAAGAAACCAATTCGCCTGTGCTGATTTAAAATATCTTAAGATTTCAATGTACTGTAGTTATTGCACATTTTCATGTAACTGGCTGTGAGTGTTTGTCATAATATTAACACATGTAAATTTGAATATAGCATGCCTTCAGTCAATCTTCATCTCATGAGAACTATTTTCTACAGGAATTCACAGTTACAGAATATGCATTTACGCAGAGCTTTATACATGACTGCAAACATGACAAACACACACAAAAGCACAGACGCATAGCTTTTTTTCTTTTTCTCTCAATGCATGCATTAATTCACAACCTGGACCTTTCATTCTCGACACGCATGCTTCTCTTTCTTTCTGTTTATCAATTTGCTGTGCATATATCTTGGCATTTTCTGTCTCTCCATTGTAAGTCTACTGACAGTTTACTATATATTAACAGGCATCTGCTGTACTTACTCGTTCAAATCTATACTGGTAATTTGGTATTGTGTATATTTTTAAATTGTAGCTATATGCACACACCATATACACACCAGAAGTCTGTATCAAAAAGTATAATGTATTTCCTCTGTGCTGGGTGTCTTTTTTTTTTTTCTTTTTCTTTTTTTTGTTTCTCCTCATGTATCTGAGCAGTGTCTGGGTCCTGTAGGAGATTTAATGGAGTGTGTCTTTTCCAGGCTTTGGGAGTCGACTCCCCGCTGTTAATGCAGTGAGAGAGGAGCAGAGGAGCGGCCGGGCGAGCAAAGACAGCCGCCACCTCACACCGGGTGACTAACTGAACGAACTCCATCCTGCACAGTAATAACACAGCATCAGTGGCTCTAGATGCTGGGCTTGCAGGACGGTGGCATTGGTAATGCTGTTTTGTGTTCAGAATATTAATATTTTCTAATCTGAATTTATTTTCTTGCCCCATGCCTGCTGAACTATTGCTGCACTTTTGCTCTGTCTTTCTGGTGAAACCAATGTTTCTTTATTTCCATCCCATACAAAGAATGCAAACAGAGGAGGTGCTCTAGGAACAACACTTGTTTCCCCCTTCAGTAATGTTTAGCAATGTCAAGTGCCTCTAAATTGAACCCTTTCCTTGAATTGGTTGGATGTTGAAAGGTAGGGAGAACCAGGATGAATGTAACACTTTTAAGATAAACGTCATTTTAAAAAATAACATTACAGACAGAGACTCATTTCCGTTGTGATCAACAACTCACATGTGTGTTCTATCAATACCAGGTGCTGTTTTGTACAAATGTGGAACAACTTCGGTATAATTTGACTTTAAACAGAAGTGTGTTTTTAACAATGTCTTTGTTAATATGTAATTGCAAACATATTATGTCCTTTATCTTAATAGAAAATTATCAAATTTAATTTTTAGAACATAGGACCTAACAATTAATGATGCGCATTTGGATTCTTTTTGCAGACCTATGTAGATCAGCCCATTAACACATCGTATTTCCTTAAAGGTATACATGCAGGATTTGTCAGCTGGTATTTGTAAACACACAGCATTCAAAGTTGGCCCCTCTTTCCCAGCTCACAGAGTGAGAGAGAGAGCAGCAGTGGTTAAGCGAGCTAGACAGTGAATGAACAGAGCGAGCAGCCCTGGCAAGAACAAAGCAGTGAATCAGATAAATAAAATGTTATTTTCTGATTGTTTCACGGCGGTTACATTCTCAAGCACAAATAAACATGTCCACACGACCACACACCGCTGCACAGCCCTGCGGGAAGGTGCAGCATTGCCAGATTTTGTGTGAATGCAGAGCTTCATCCTGTCCGCTGTGGCCTCTCTGCTATGCATGTGTGTAGTTCAGCCCTGCCCTTGGTCAAGCAGAAACACAGACCTGCAGCTCTTTATACATCCATGACACAGAGACAGAGAGCAGAGCGGGGCAGAGGAGAGAGACAGAGACAGCAATGTAACCTGGTCGCTACGCTGTGAGTCCGGACCTCACACCCTGCGCACTGTTATTGGTTGGGGGCTACACAACCACTGCCCAAACGTTGATGCCCAGAAGCGCCCCAAACACAGCAAAATAATAAGACAATACAGGCAGAGGGCAGCGTCTCTGCAGATATATACACCGCCACGCACTAGTGATGATTGAGAGGGATTACCTTTGGGTGAATCTATACATTGTTTTTTTGGAAAATCCTGCGTAGTATACCTTTAAATTCCTGCTTCAAATCATATTGAATGACTTGCAATTCAATATCATTTATTTTAAAATGATGTCAACCAATCAAAGACTTGCTCGTTGTTACTGTAGAGTGACAAAAGACACACCTGTTACAATCGTCCTGACAGTTAAACCTTACTTCTGTACTGAAAAAGTCTGACATGACAAACTTCAAGATGTGTTAAAGTACTAAATAATATGTCAAATGATCATGACTATGACACATGAAACAATAAACACAGCCTTTTGGGTAAAACTGCACAGAAGTATGATGTATCCACACGATCGATTTTTCGGGGTTCTGGTAGATGTTGCATGCTATACATGCTGATGCAGTTAGGCATATTAGACTTGTATAGGCTCGGACAAAATTGCCATGTTACTTTCGTCCCATGTTACTTTCAACGCGGTTTTCCTACTGTTGATACTATATATACATTGTGCTTGATAAAATTCCTAAAGCATCATTTTTAGATTTAGAAATTAACCATTTTTTCAACCATAATAGTTTTTAATTGGACTGTCAGTCTTGACTTGGTGCTGAAATCGAATAGGACTTGACTAAGTGGTCTTGAGCACATGCAGGAAGGAAATCTGAAATAATGGATTTTTACAAGCAGCACTAATGGTGCACCTGGTGACACTATGCATATTGAAACACAAGGTGTATAAACAACATTTGAAACCAGTTTTGAATGAAAATTAAGTACGTGCCAGATAACATGAGTGTGCAGAAATTAGGCTCTGTTTTACTGGTGCATAGACAGTGTCATCAGTTGAAATATCAACACAAGACTGACACTCATCGCATTAAAAAAAAGACTTGGCTCACCAGAAAAACTATAGCACTGGTCATTTGTTGATGCAGCTTAAAGGTGCCCAGTGGAGTTTCCTTGTAAACAAACAAAAATTATGTTTACATTCAAGTATTACTCACTGCATTGTGTGTATCCACTGAGGTCATACAAACATGTTGAATGCATTTCTTTCTTCATGAAACATTTGCAAAATCAATTTTTTGAAGTATTTTAAATCTTGCTTTCTTAACATCCATCTTTACTAGCTTGCAGTCTTCTTCTTCCCTGCCTTTTCCGGTGCATTACAGTGTCTCTTGGTGCATTACTACCTCCTGTAGATCAGTGGAATATTGTAAAAATTGTGAACCATGTCACCTGCACGCACCTGCATCAAACAAAATAGGGACCTACTCATAAAAAAGTGCTCCATAGTGCTACTAGAGGTAAAAATAAAAACACCCCCGGGTACCTTCAAAATTATTTTTGGTTACCAGTTTATGGAAAAAAAGACTGTCCTGTTCAGAAAACAGTATTGGTTTCAAATGTTAATGTTCAGTAGCAAAAGCAGGATTAGTGTCCTGCTGTTACACAGTTTGAATGCTCCTATGAGTTGCTTTGAAAGGTACTGAAAAAATTACATATTGCGTCATTTAGGCATGGTGACTATGTGACTGGCACAATAAGATTTCAGATGCACACATATGGTAGACAGAAGACAATACATAAAGGTCAGCAATGGAAAAATCAGAGAGCACCTGCACAGCACAGCGGTAAAGTTTGTAGAACCACTGACCCCTGGGAAAATGAAATTTCATCCCTACTGTATACTTGTGTATGGATGTGTTGAGAATAAAGTTCTCTTGAGTCTTGATTTGTCTTGATTCTGCAAATGGTGGAGCTTGCTGTTCAGAAAGAGGTTTTCCACAATACATATCAAGATTTAAGTTAGTCCAGAGCCAAGTTTTGGTTAACCTTTCTTCACTTTTGACAATTCATGTTATTCTACATGTATATACTGTATGTTCATCAACACAGATGGCTTGGATTTGCCATGTTATGGTGGTCTTATTGGCTGTAAGTGGACCAATGCCAACTATTAAACATTATGCTTGAGGAAGATTGTCAATAGTGAGAAACCAACAAAATTCCTTGGCGAAAATCCAAGCCTTGTTATAACTTTATGGAAACATCAAATGAAATTCTTTGCATGCTGGGGAAAGCTCCGGCCACAGAAAATGTATGGAATTTATTTATAGTCTCAGCTAAGCCTAGTCTTTCCAGATGTTCAATTGAAGCCCCGTCAGTTCCCATGTAAAGTTTTTCATTTGAGTAGACAGTTTCAGGCAGTGGGAGCGAGTTAAGAAAAAAAGAAAAAAATTGCCTACACATGAAGACTCTATCAAAGCAGCCAGACAAGATATAGCACAGCGCCTGTGGGATGATCACTGTCTGAATTAGATAGAGGTACATTCTCTGAAAACTTACAGCCTAATTCCAAACCAGTCCCTCAGTCACCATTTCAAAGCTTAAAGTTGATTTGATATAGCTGATTTTAAAAGGCTAGAAAGAGACCGGAGAACAAACCCAGTTAACCAAGAGTGTAAAAAAATAAACAGTGGATTGAGCTCATCCAAACTCCGGCCCCTGCACAGCAATTGGAAGTCAACAAGGCCCAAGGGAAAAGGGTCTAGGGATCCATTTGGATATGGGCCCACAGTACCTTTGTATGTCGTTGGCAGGGAGAAGTTGCCCTGCAGCTATGAGGCGAAACCACTCTTGCCTTTCCTTTGAGATGCTGCCTGTTGTTGCTGTCTATTTGTGTGGGTAGGGGAGCATGCTAGTGACTCAGGCAGACAGTTGTAATTAAGGCCAGCTTCTCAGCCGGATGAGCAGCAAGAGATAATACGGATGTGTACAAACTACCAACCCCCCCTTTCCTACTCTTTCTCACACACATACACACACACACATCCATTCAAACGTGGACAACTTATATGACACACACAGTTTGTAGTCATACACAGAGGCATGTGCACAAGATGAAAGCGTCAGAAAATCTCTGTAATGAATTGAACAAGTAGGACACTACTCATTAGAGATGCATTTGTGTACGTGAGGCATAGGCAATTCATTATTTTCAGCCTCACAAATTCTGGTGCAAGTCGGCGGAATCAGAAAGAGATTTTAATATGTTTTCAGCCAGAAAATCTGTTTAGCAGTTAGTCAAGATGGGTGCACGCCCAATCTGGATAATAAACATTTGCTTTAAAGGGCTTCTGCTGTCTTCTTTTCTTTTATTGTGGTGGCATACCAAGATGAAATGAACTTTGCAATGTAATATGTTTCAATTTCAAGGGTGAGGGCAGAAAAATGCATTTCTGTCTTGTTGTCCTCACAGTCAGAACAGATACACATGCATCTGTAGCATCAAGATGGACAAACACACCTGGTTGAGGAATGTGATACTGATGTATCAAATTCAAATATCTTGCATTTTAGTTTTAATTATGTAATGTAATGTAATGTTGTATTTTGTCACTATAGAGGTATTTGTTCATGTCTTCTGTAAATGGACTGGTAAGCGTCAATTACTTTGTAATGCTAGTCACCCAAACAAATATGTTAGGAATTCAAGCATGTTAGCTGTAGCCTACCCTGCAACAATCCCGAAGGCCTATGTGCTGTAAATCTGTCATAATTCAATTCCTCTTCCACTGCCACTTTCCCAAGTCCACCCTAGTGCCTAGATTGCACTGTTGCTTGGCTGCCTGAAGCTTCATTGAATAGACGCTTCCTGTAGTTTAGGGCCGTGATTAACCAGCGCCTTTATGCTCCCGAGCACCCGTCGCTTTTGTCATCAGTACGCCTCACTTCCCCCTCACTGGGAGTGCAGCAGAAAAGACAACAGAGAGCTCCCAGGCCTGGTCAAACACACAAGCACAATCATGTTAACCCACCATTGTTTCCCACTCTCCTCCATTGTGGTTTTTAAAGTGTAGTAGACTGAGGACCTCATTGCAATAAACCTCTCAACATATTTAGAGCTCCATGGCCTCTTTCTGGGCCAGGGCGTTTCCTCCAATTACGATGCTATTGAGACCCCTCTTCTGTAATTACGCACGAGCCTTCTTCCACATGGCTCTGAAAGAGTGCCTTCTGTTTTGCATGTGAATCACCCGAGCCACGTCGCTAAAGTCAGCCTTTGTTTGGCTATATGACCAAATGAGCTATGCTGCCTCTAAATATTAGGTGGATGCAAAATAAATTGGTTGCATTGCTTTTAGTTTTGTGGAGGTGCCTGTTCTACAACTCAAGGACAGGAAGAGTGGGTAGCTCAGACACATTTCAAAGCATGGTTTCAATTATCTTTTGGTAAAATTTATGACAGTTTTCCATATAAAATTTACAAGTTAGAATATTTTTTACAGGCACCAGGATAAAGGGGATATCTGTTTTATTTTACCTGGATACGAATACTAGCACTTAAATTGCTACATTGAATGCATTTCCTATCATGTCATTGCCTAGCATACAGTAATTGGTGGCATAACACACAAGCCAACCAACATATAGAATATAATTATCATAGATATTATACCATGACAGTCAGGGAAAGTACCTTTCAAATGGTTTTGCATTTTCACACAACCTTAGAAAGAAGAGGTATTCTGTTGTATATTTGTGTAAATGTACAATTTCTTTCTCTATAGTAATATGTGGATCAATGTGATTCAAAACATAAAACATACAATTAAAAGTATATTGAGTCATTTACATTCTAGTGACAATATCTATAGTCACAGCTGTGGCAGTATTGTCTAATGGCAAAATTACAGTCCAGTGACTGTATCATACGGTAATGAACTCTTGCCTCAACTTTCCCAACTGTGTTCAATTCATTTCAGCTGTTATAGGAAAGCTGTTGTTGACTTTGCATCACCCTGCCCACTTAAAATTACTGTCCTGCCATGACGTTTAGGAGACAGGTGGGAGGCTCAAAGCTATTTTTCACATATTGTATGGTTTCCTCTGCTTGGGGGGGCGTGACACACTCTCTCTAACCCTCTACTATGAATGCCACAAGCACCCTCAGATGTCATATCCAAAAGCAATAAAATGTCTGAGGGTGGACTACAGTGGAAATAAGCCTTAGCTTTATTGTGTGTTTTATGGTTTTTAAAGCTGTATGTGGACAAAATTTTCTGCCTGAGTCCTTGTCATTGTCTGGATCTAGAAATAAAAAAAAGACTTTGGTAGTTTATGTTGCTTTTCATTTGTAATCTTTGGTTGTGCTGTTTTTTTTTGTTTGTTTTTTTTGCTTTTTTTGCTTTTCCTTCTTTTCACATACAAGACCACCATGAAAAGATATCAAACTAAAGCTAAAGCTAAAACAAAATACATCAACTTTTGTGATCCCTGTTGCCTTGTAAGCTGTGAAAAGGAATGAACCACATGTGAATCAAGTGATATGTGTCTGTGTGAAACCAATGTGAGACATTGATCCCTTGTTGGCCAAAAGAACAATTCTACTCATACTACCACTTCAGCAAACATATTCTACCAGAGAAGCAAGATGGCTAAAAAGATTTGGTGTTACTGTAATTTTCCAGGTTGGCTTCCTGCCTAATGAAATTGCTGTTTTTTTTTCACATCTACAATAACAGCGATACAAATTTCACATCTTTAATTTTGGAAAATAAATCCTTATGTTCTAACATATGCTCTTTGAAAAATGGCATCATGTCAAGACCAAACCTGTTTTCAGTGGGTTATTTCTAAGGTTGAATTGAGGAATGATAAATGTAGCTACATATGTAATATAATCACATAATTTAGCAGTTGAACACCTTAAAATGACCGTGTGAGACATTTTGCTTGTGCTGTAAGCAAACCTTACAGCACCAAACAGAACTAATGTGCTTGTTACACTTATGTAACATGCACATTGGTTTGAAACTGCTTAGTACGTTACATTCACAAATAAAATATACAGTATTCTATATGGTTTTTGACTGTATTTCTTTTATCTATGTTTCTGTCTTCTAACAGTTTTAGTTTTTAATGGGGTGTACATTAACCCATATTGTCAGAAATGCTGACAATAAGTAAATATTCTGTCATTCAGCATGGACAGTGAAAAAACAGTTTTCATTAGTGATTGTGTTGGAAACAAGCAAGGTGTGCACATGACACATTTTGTTAGTTCATGCAGAGCAGCACGCGTCGATCTGACCTATTTCAGTCAGATATAAGTAATATCCATATGTTGATATGGACTGTTACTTTGAAACTGAGCATGAAGGCTTATAAGTGTAACCACAGAAGCTTCCATACATAAACATATGAATGTGAAACAGGATGGACACATGTGATCAGCAAACCTTTCTTGGATAGATAAAAGATTAAGGAATGACTGTCTTTCAAAATTCACCTAAGACATCATTACTCTTTGACTTTTTTTGTAAAAAACACAAAAACAGATGGCTGGCTGTGGGCCTGTGTCTGGAGCTCTCAAACAGATTTCCAGTAATGTCCAACTGTAGTATTTTAATATCAAACTGCAGTTTTAACCCCAAAGTCCTGGGAACCCCCATTCAGCTCTCATGGGCCCCTCATTAGACACTTCACACACATTCACACACACACATGCACACACACACACATACATAGAAAAAAGTCTGTGCAAGGATGGTGAATGAGAGGGACAAAGGTAATAGGAGCTGGTTCATGGGTTATTGTGTGTGTGTGTGTGTGTGTGTGTGTGTGTGTGTGTGTGTGTGTGTGTGTGTGTGTGTGTGTATGTGTGTGTGTGTGTGTGTGTGTCTGTCTGTCTGTGTGTGTGTGTGTGTGTGTTTGATGGGGTTGCAAGGGGATGAGGGAGCTCCTCACTCACACCTCCCTTTGTCTTGGACTAATTCCACAATCTTGTCCCCAAGAAAAGGGCTCCCACTCACCATGTTTACAAAGGGCCCCTCAAGCGTGACCCCTCATTATGTATGGCCCCTCCCCTTACAACTGACAGGGCCCCTCAGGGCATCAAGCATCAGCAACATAAAAAAATTCACACAAACCACATTTGCATTTGATTTGATTATCCTTCATGGTTGATTCATGGCCCTCTGAGCTTCTGTTAGGGGACCGTTTACACAAGCCATCAGCCTGACACACTTATTTGTGCATCACTTTTTTTCTGAAAAACCCAAATTCCCTCAGTCTCAGCAACATTAGTTTGATTTTCAGGTACTTTTTGAGAATAGTTTGAGTTTACTACATTTTGCAGTACAGAGAAAACACCCTTAACCAAAAACAAGAAAAGAGAAACATCTTAAGATGCAAAAAGAATAAATGTGTTTTCAAGTTTAAAGACACACATATTCCAAGCTAAGCTAGGTATCTAATACTACAGTAACATTTGAGCACCTTGTCACTTTAACCAAGATAAGATCATAGTTATTATCAGTAATAACTACCATACATTTTAGCCAATGTTTTATGTTTTAGCTTTTATACTGAAGCTAAGTTATCTGAGCTACATTTTGTTCTTCCCTCTAGTCCCTATCTATTAAGAAAATTTGCCATCCAGAAGGGACATTTTTGCATCTTGCCAATCAGTTGCTGCAAGAGTCAAAGTGTTAATTAGACCTCAGTAACATCGCCCTTATGTAACTATGTAGAAGGAGTCTTGCACACTTTTTTAATTTATAGGAACATGATGGTGGGTTTAATAAAATATTTCTGCTGCGCAAAGAGGCAAATACAAAACTATAATTATAGTGTACTTTTTAAGTTTGCTTGTTCAATTACTGTAGTTAAACCTGACTACAACATTGATTGTCTACGATGTGTCAGAATAACAACAGAGTTACTTATTCACAACAGAGTGTTAGTTAGGTTTATGGTTGTGAGCAACACAAGATTATTCATTTTGAGTATAAACCTTTCCTTGGGGGAAAAGTTTGAAATATGCTGATGAACAACAAATTCAGATAAACACATATTCAGAAATGAATACTGCTGATAATTGTGTGCAAATTAAGAAACAAAGACGGTCATGTTTTGAACTAGTGAAGGTCAAAAAATGAACAAACCAATCTTTTGTACTGATTCTGCACAGGGTCTGCACTAATATGTATGCTTTGGGAAACAGCCACAGCCTCGCACACTCAAGTCCAACAAAAAAAAATGCTCTCCTCCTCTGCATTTATAGATTACCAAACCAGCTGCCAGTGATCAAAATTGAAGCATTACAACTTTAAGCTGTATTAAAAACTCTCTCTCTGGGCTTCCTGTAGCTGTATGCACTCACTGCTGAAATCTTTCAGCACAAACCTGTATACTCGCCTTGCCCTGACCCTGATTGTCAGCAATCCAATATATTAAAGATACATATGAAGCAACTACCAATGTGATATGATTCACCCCTATCAAGATACAGTGCAATGTGACATGATTTGATTCAACACAATGTGATTGGATCAATGCGATATGATGCAATTTGACACAATGTGAGAGAATGATGCTATATGCAATTCAATATAGTACAGATAATTTGATTTTATTTCTTAAGCATAGAGTAAATCATAAATAAACTAAAAAAGTGCCATTTTTACTTTGCATATTAGTTTCTCTAGTACTGCACCTCAGTAATCATCTCATTTATGCTGTTTCTTTTTGACCTCAAAAAAAAAAAACACTTGGACCTTTCACAAACAGGTCTTTTCACAAGTCTTTTGTGGTGTAGTGTCTCCAGTTTACATGCATATGCTCCGTGACCCAAACAATTACTGTCAAAACAGTTTATTAACCCACTTTCTCCAATGTACAGAAAAATAATTCTGGAGCTCAAGCTCCACCTGGAATCATTTGGCAGCACACCACTTAGCTATAGCATGCTAGTGTGCTTAGAAACAGTTTAGAGAGGAGGAATCAGTCAAAATATCAAATTACTGGTCACAAATTATCGGTCACAATTCTAAATAATAAAGGCAAAGGGTCTCTACTACTAATTAGATATAAATAAATTGGATTTTACCAATGTAAAGATGTTAGAAACAATGCATCAATTGCATTGTGAACATTTATGCTGGTGCACCGATGTGGATCAGTGAATCTTCCCATCCCTAGCAGATATTATTCCTGGCTTCATATTACATATACTTCTATCGTCTCCACCTCATTCAATTTCTCTGCTACTGTTTAAACATATAATTTGTTGTTTATTTGTTTAGTGGAATTATCACAGTAAGTAAGGTAAAACAAACACATATAACATAATATTGCAATGCTTTAATACTTGAAAACTCAAAATTTTAATATATTTTGAGGTCTGAACCTTGGTATACTAAGGCAACATAACACTTGATCTTCTCAGCATTATTTTGAATTTACCACCACTAAAAACATGAAAATTTTCTCCCTCAAGCTGAAAATTTCCCTGGCTGTTTATGGTCCTATAGTAAAAATTCTCTAAAACACATGGGGATCAATGGGAAAATAAGCACTCTTTTGTTCTTTGCTGAAATATCTTTTTGCAGATAAATGTTTTTTGTCAGACAACAGAAATGCGGTTGTATGTTTCTGCTCCGAGGCTGTTCAGATGCTCTGCTTTCCTGTTCCTGTTTGCCTGGTGCATGGAAGTGCATGTGTGTGTATGTGTGTGTGTGTGTGTGTGTGTGTGTGTGTGTGTGTGTGAGCACATGTCTGCAGGGCAGCTGTGTCCCCGATATGTGGGGACCTGACCCAGCTGTCACTAACCATACTGTGGGGGGTCTGCTCTGAAAGCACGGAAATGAAATGTACGTTCATCTCTCAGCAGGAACTGGCAGGGAATTGTCAGTAGTTAATATAAACAAATGAGTCTCTTCTGAGCACATCTCAACCTTAATTTCTCACATTACATCGGTGCAGCAGGGGTGGGGGCAAAGCCGGTTTTTATTCTTCTTTGTACATACAAACAGTACTCCAATGAGGCTTGCTGGTTGAAAAAACATTGTTGCACATGAAAGGTTAAAGGTCTGATTCCTGTGTAAGCCGATGTCTCCTTTGAGAAAGACTTTGAATGTCCCACCTACTCGCTCACTGCAGTGACTCAATTACATGTAAATGGATGGAAAAAGAGATGTTTTCAACCATGTTCCATGTTTTGAAAAAATTAGGCCTGTCATTACCATTATTAGGGGTTGAAAGATGCAATGTGACACATTGTCGAGGCACTGTGTTCATTGTTAGATACTTTTGCCACACATGCTGTTGTAATTACTGCGCTGTCAGTAAACCAGTGTTTATAAAGTCAGGTCACAAAATCTGTTAGCGCAATATTCACACAATCAATCGCATTTCACACCCTTAGAGAATGTATGCTCTGTTTTCATGCATTCTTCAAGTTGTACAACCCTGCATAAATAATGTCTCCTCTATCTATTTCCACCGTCATCCACAGTGCACAAAGTGCTCTGGGGTTAAATATAATGCGGACGAGCCCTTTAAAGCAAATGCGATCTGAAAGGCTGGCAAAGGCGAGGGGACGCAGCTGTCGGCGAAGCATGTCTTTTTTAAGGGCTGCCCCTAATGATTGGAGACAGTTGGCAATTACGTAAGTATTCACTTTTAGGCCACTGGGCTGTACACTGTGCCAAGCCCCCCGGACCCTGGCACACATGCAAAATGGGAAGAAGAAGAGGAGGAAGGTGGGGGTGGGTGAACAAGAGCAAGAACAGAAGAGTGGGGGAGCTGACCAAGAACCAACAGGGGAACAGCGATGCACGTGCCAACATAGAGAGACCAACACATAAGAGAGGGGGATGGAGGAATGGAAGGAAGGGAAAGGAGAGAAGAACAAAGGAAGAGTAATAACTGATGAAGAGGCTGATAAGGAGACTGGGAAATTAAAGAAGCAAAAAACTGAATGCAGAAAAAATTGCACCCTGCAACATTTCAAATACAGTGACAAGCAGGTGGGAGACTTTGGAGATCAGCTCAAGAGCTAAATTCTCACAACATAACATTGTACTGTATTAGAGAATTCATTTTAAAATTGCTCTGGAAACTGTTTTGAACAAATACCTTAAAAAATAGAAAGGCCTTGTTTTTACAAAATGATAAAATGAGAAGCTATGGAGGACAGTAGATGTCGCTGCAATTTTTATTCTGTTGCTATATTTACAAAGGTGTTAACAGATAAGTAGGGTGTAGAACTTGCTTCAACAACTATTTATTCAATGTCAAAATACTTGCTGGGTAAAGGAGGAGCTTTACAGCAACTAACAAAGAGAAAACCAGGCTTTCGCATCCAACCGCTAGATACAGTAGGTGTGCTATATTTTGTGTGTAACGTGGCAGTAAATGAAATATACAGTACACAAAACATTCCAAATCACCTCATCAGGCAATGTTTAGTGCGTTATTAGCAACATGTCAGCTATTACACTGTTTTGGTGTTTCCTCTGAGCCAAGAGTGTGTGCTTGGCCTCACCACCTGTTTCTCATTTAAAACCTGGAAGGTTAACAGCTGCCTGAGAAGAAGATTGATGCACACGTACACACACACGCACACACACATACACACACACACACACACGCACACACACACACTGCATTATTCATCCAGTAGAGTGGAGATTCTCTGACTATCCACAGTGTGACCATCAAAATCATATTTTATGTGCTACAATTTGTCTCAAGTGTAGCAGAAAATGCAAGGAGATCATTTCATTCCTCACACACAGTATTATTATTAAAATAACAGTTGGTCACAAGGCATCTAATTGCTCTTTCATTTGCTCCGTTATTGATTGTGGCTCACGCACTCCAAACAGTCTCCCAGTAGCTCTCCTCACTTGTTGTTGGTGTGTATCGACATGCAGTTTACTATGTGTGTTTGTATGGCTGGGTTTGTGCAAAGCGAGGGTATCCACAAGTGTGTCGAAAATCAGGGGTTTATGTGTGTTTTCACTGCTATCTCGACCACTGAATATTGAATTTGGTCTTCAACACAAGAACCGCTGATGGCCTTTGCTTTATTAACAGACTTCTCTGTGGTGCTTGGAGTGGCATCCCACGGAGCCCACTCATCTGTTGTCAAATATTTATAAATGTCACGGAGCCAAGGCCTCCAAATGATGCCAGCATATTCTGTGAGGGTCCCAGCTACTGTATAATGAGCCAGTTGGTTTATGGAAACATTTTAGGATGGGCATAGCTATGAAAAATCATTTCACTTACCTTCACTCTCTACGTCCTGTTCTACAAGATAAGATGTATTGAATCAAAATTATGTTGTACTGATTTAGTCACAAACATCATCACCTACATATTCTGTCACTGTGATATTTATCTAGAAACTGGAAATTATGTGGAGTTAAAAGAAAATGTAGTTTGCTCCCTTTTAACTTTTTTGGCTACAAAATGTCCTGAGAACAAATAATATTTTGTCCCAATTCAGCGATCAAGTCCCCTTTTTGTGTCCTACTTTTTTGTGTTTCAATTGCGTTGATCACAAAAATAACAAAACTTGACAGCTCAACATTATTCTAAGGGTCTTAAAAAATTCAAGTGTTCAATGTCGTTTTGTTTATAAAAGAGGCAACCTTTTACTTTTTCTTATGTAAATTTATACAGCATCAGTTCTACTTTGAATCAAGAAAGTTCAACAAAACCTCTGCTTGAGTAGTATATTTTATGCACACTGGCAAGCATTGTTTAACATGATATATCATGTTAATTAGGTGTCACTGTGAGATTGCGTATTTTTATATTCATCTTGTTTTCCTCATCTTTTCAGTATGAGGAACTGAGCCCCACTTATTCTATTAAATCAGCATTTGCAGAAAGAGGTGCCAGTGGTAACTGGTATTCACTTGCACTCTTTGTTTATCTGTTTAAAACACTGTCCCAGTGAGGAAGCTGCAACAAAGGAGCTGTGTTTATTCCCTCAGACAGTCCTTGTCACATTCTGTTTGTTTGAGCAGAAGGATTATCTTAATAGATTAAGTCTTAGTCAAGAGCGAAAAAGGAGTGTGTTCAATTTGCTGCTGGTCTCGGTCATGAGTTGCTCTTTTTGCATTTTTCATGAACACGTTAATTTACTAGGACTTTTACTAGGTCAATGAATATTAAAGTGAACAATTTGGTTTTTTTATTTTTTTATCATTAGTCCTTATTTTCATCCAGTTATACATTTCTGAACGATATCATGCCATACATTTAAAGAGCCTTACATCATTCCCCAATCAAAGATTATGTGAAATCATAAATCATAATATTTGTACTCCTAATGGGCCCCTGCAATGAAAGCCTCCATCCATCATACGCAAACAATGCCAGAGAGTGGCAATCAAACAGGCAGCTGCTTTAAAGCCTGCAAGCCTCATTTGCATATTTTACTTCCTGCATCCTCGGAACTCTGTGACACGCTGGCGAGTTTGTCTCCTGTCTCATCACTCGTAAATTCCAAACGGATTACCCCCCTGTCTCTGACATGTTAGTAAGAAACAGCTTCGATTTTCAAAAATTAAATAAATAATAACTTGCAGGGCGGCTTGTCAAGCTGCGATTGCTAATCTATGAGGGAGGATTTGAATAAGTCCTCGGTGGCTCCGCGCGCTCTCTCTCCTCTCCTCAATCTTTCTCTCATCCCTCTCTCGGCGGCCGACTCAGAAGGAGGGCCCCTCTTCGAGAGCCCATCGTGCTAAGTGAGATTAATTTCGACATCATAAATAACTCGGAGCAGGTCGCCGCAGGGAGCTCGGAGACTTTGCCATGTTAGAGAAACAAATGTATTTGACTGTGGTTTACCATTTCAATCCTTGCACTTAATCCTGTCTTTGTTTTAGCAGAACACTAAAAGGCCAAGATGGGACTTATCATTATGACATGCTGCATTGTCTCCAGTGTGTTCATCTAAATGGGTTCTTTAGAGAGGACTGATAGTGTTTAATGACTGGAGATCTCATATATAACCTGTCCACCATTTTAACAATTACCATTATCCTTGCAAGTGGCATAAGACACTTCACCCAATAGAGACACGCTGTAAATTTGTATCACTGAAAGGTGTCAGATTAATGGCTTGTGAAAATACCGCTTTGTCTCTGATTGCAATTCAGTCTTCGTATTACACGGTTTCGAGGGCGAGGGGCCTCTGCTGGGCCTAAAGGAGAAGAAGTCTGACTTTTTGGTAGGCTATATCTGACATTTAAATACTAATCACTTAAACTAACTTCTGTATTTATAATCCAACAATGTTACAGACCACGATAATTGTGTATGTAATTAAGTACCTTTGTAGTTATTTTACTTAATTTAAATTAGGTAATTTACTGTTTTAATCACATCTGTTACAGAATATGAATTTTGATATTTCTCCATATTTTGTCACAAGCAGGTATGATTGTGCAGCTCTTAGCTGAGATGAAAAAAACGAAATGTCTTTACATTGTTCAAGCATGTCAATTTAAAGCTGCATTAAGCAATTTTTCACACAGCTCTAAGATGCTACTACTGAAATCGACATATCAAGCTCTTAGCAAACAGTTGTCTTTTGAGCACTACTTTACAAATCGATGTCTAATACTCACTCACCTTTTAGCTCTGTTCTCTGGGTCTTTCGCTTGCTAGATGCTTTTACTTACTTTTACATTGGCTCTTTGACATTACATAAAGTCAGCTTGTCTGAGTTTGTTTGCTGAAAACGGCTGCCAGTGTTTTTAATATAACATATTCAGTTAGCAGTGGGAGACCCACTGGTTCTGTACCCGGTGCAACCTCATGTGAGATACATGTTAAATTAGATTTTAGTTTGGATACGTATTTGATCTTTATAACAGCTTTGATACGGTGAATGTAATAATAAGGGCAACTGACATATAGCACTAGGAGCAGCTGACAGTTTCAGTTTTAAAACCCAAAGTTCTGATGATTTAATAGTAAAAAATAGACACTGAAGACACTTCACAGTACCAATCCTATCCACACCACCCTTATATTTATATAGTAGATTGTATATTTTCACCCACGAGCCTCTGCCAGAATGTGCCTCTATTTATACAGTGTGTGAGAGCATCCACTGTGCTGAATCCTTTGTACCCCCCCCCCACTCCAAAGACACACACACACTTCACCATAAAAACCCGTCCTACGACACAAGCAAACATAGTTACATTCATTACGTCAGATTTCAGAATACATGATTTGCCTCACGGAAAAGCTCAACAAACAAAACAGGAAAAAAAACAGCCTACGACCAATGCAATCTAAACAGGATTGACCTTAACTCAAACAACCCTCCTCGGTTGCCCGCTGCAGCTGAATTTGCGTGCGTTGGTCTCCATTTATTTGAGGGTGTCAGGGCCTGTTCCGCCTTGTTTACTGTTAAGAGGATGAAAATGAACAGCCAAATAGTGCTCCATTTATAAGCCTGTTTATACATGCTAATACCGGAGGCTGTTTTGCACCCACAGCAGCACTGCTGGATGTGACTCAATCAACACAACAGTGCCCCCCACACACACGTCTTCATAACCGAGTATGAAAGTTTCAAGTTTAAGTTTAAAGGCACAGCAAAAGTGGCTGTGACCGACAAAATGGCTTCCTGATGAGGTGGAAATCAGTTGCAGTGACCTTTTATTTGAGTAATACTATTCATTGTAAGAGTACACATTTTTCATATTTCATTTACATGACTATTCAATCCTTGTGAGGATGAACAACCTTCTCCCAAAACCTCACTAGTATTGTACAGTATGTCAGTCCATCTTAAGTAATTTAATCTGCGCACAGCAGCTTCAGAGACGACATATCCCTCAAATGGAAACACCACAGGCTGATATGAGAGGAGTGTTTTGTGCTTTCATGATTTACAAGTCGACTTAACTCCAATTATTTCTCCTGTCCAAATTGTTCATTAAAATGCACATAAAATGCAAAAAATTAGGATAAAAGGTGCACTTACACCTTGTCACGAATGGTGTACCATTCAAACAACATTACCGTGGAAGTACAGTAAACTAAAAGACTGTGAACTACTAAGTAAATGTACATAAGAAACTCCTGATACACTCTTAATTTCAGGATATGCCAGTCTTCTTCTCTGGATCAGGAAAAAAAATCCCCTTGAACAGACTTGGTATGAAAAAATCTTGAGAGGCATTAGCTGTACATTGAAACACAATTAAAACTGACTGCTTCTGTTGACAAGAGAATTCAGCACAAGTGAGAAGTGCCGCATTGCCCTGAAAACATTGCTGTGAAGCCCAACTGGTCATATTGGAGAGAAATGCAAGGAGAAGGAAGCACTGAACAGAGGTGCTAAAGGGATTTGCTGTAATAAACTGTACCGCTGTCAACAGAAGGAATTTGTGCATTTCTCTATGCAGCTTTACATCGCTTACACCTTGCTTGAAAATCTTAGAGACAGTACTGCTCAGCAAACTGGATGCATGGCAACATTAAATGCATTAAATGCTTTTTATCAACATAAATTGGAGAAACTGTGACCAGGATATTGGTATGAGTATTTAGGTCTTGACTTGAGAAATTGATCCAGGTCACAGTCATGGACAACTAGTGGTGTTGTTTCAACTTCCATTGGTGACACAAGCTCTTATACAACTATTCAATGTCACAAAGTTTGCATGGTGAGTTTCAGACGGAACTATATCTCAAGGCATGGGAATATATCTGCATATTTCTACTCTGCAGCATAATCGCCCTAGAATGTGATCAAACTGAATATCTTCCTGGCCAGTCAAACACTGTTTGCGTCTGACATTATTGACACAGACAGCACTGATGTGTCCGGTAGGTACTCGAAGTGTCTGTGATGTTTGCTTTCACAGTGGGAAAAACTCCCTGGCTTCCTCCACTGCTTTAACTCCCAGGGAAACAGACGGAGAGAGAATTCAACACCTCTTGACAAGAAGAACACAAGTAAAAGCAATGACAAAGTCAATGTTCCTACACCTGCCCTGAACCCCCCGCAGGTGATCTCCACACTTTGGTGACAAAGAAATGTCAGAATGTGTTAGGCAAACACTTACATTTGCAGTAGACTTTTTGCCTCACTGGACTTATTTACTAAGGTGACAGTCTGCAAGTTTGTGTTGAATTTTTTTGGCAGGGTATCTTAATGCCAGGTTATATTAAAAGCCAAATTCTGACTATATAAGTGCTAATTGGCATGACAGATTTTTGAGGACGATTCTGCGATCATGGCTGGGTGCATGGGGCAGCCACACAAACATGTTTTAAAGATGTTCGGAGGTTACAAAAAATGTCACTTACATAAGTGTTGACCGCATTACACAGATCTCAGCAATGAATGAGTACATTTTTATTACAACTGATAGGAATTATATGAAACAAACAAACAAAAAAGCTAAGATTTTACAAACCAAAAATAAGAAATGTAAACCAAAAGACAGATAATACAGTCATGCTGAAGCTGTGATTTGAAATGCAAATAACATTTCTTTGCATTTCAAATTTTTACTCTTTGTCATATTTTGGAATGGTAATAATTTTCAGTTGCAGTTAATGTTGGATGGTCCGCAATCCCCCCTTTCTTTGTGTTTTTATGAAAGGACAAAATTAATCTCATGCATACTAATCAACCACGGTTATTTTGTACCCACAATGCGTCTATGTATATTTGATTTTTGCTTAAAAATTGCACGTCTGGCCACCAACAAGGGAAAATAGCCTTTACAGAAAGAATTCAAGTGAAGACTCAGGGTTGATCACACTTTGTTTGCAGTATCAAAAGTCTGGTGAACTTACTTACCTGTACTACCGACATCGGGTAGATGTCAGCTGGAGTAAAATGACTACTGAGTTTTGAAATGATATTTAATGTATGGATCTTAGGGTTGGGGTTAGAGTTAGAGATAGAGTCAGATGATTGGTAATGTTAAAAGTAAGAAGCTCAAGATGCAGCTATTACATCACTTTGTTGAACATTTACATTTTGTCCCCTGGTCATAGTTGAATATCAGCATTAAGTGAAAGTTTTTGTCTTGAAGGGAGGTAACATTTAATATGATATGGCTTAGTGTTTCCAAAAATATAAAGCAATCCTGCTATACACAGATTTAAGAAGAGGACATTGTATTCTCTTCACATGGATGCATTCTGTCTCATAATGTTTCACACACTTCTAAGCAGCACAGTGCTCCAAACAAAACAGCTTGTCCAAATTGAGAGTAAATGTGGATGGATGGATGAAGCCAAATCTACAATACCTCCAAAGCATGTATGTTGACATTCTTGTTGTCATCCATCTTGATTTGCTGCCGTCTTTCATTCGTACACAGTCACTGCATCCTACTACTGATTGTGAGCACTGCTATCATCCCTCTGGGAAAGATGGAGAGACAGACGAACAGAGAGGCAGAGAGATAGACAGACAGAGAGTCAGACGGACAGGGGGTTGAAGGAGAAACAGCTCAGCAGCCATCCAGTGCACCCATAGACATTTATTATTCGTGCAGTCACTCTGGACATTTCACAGCTGTATTTATCTTGGATCTTGCCGTGAGTATTAGGTGGCAGGGCCTGGGATTGCAGATGTGATCCATTCACAGATCCACTACCTCTCTGTCCGTAAACCCACCACCCTTTTTTAATATGTCCTCTGACACTCTTAATCAAAAAAATCCCAATAGGCATTTTCCTTAAGACCATAATTCACAGCATGATTCAAAGTCAAAGCTTTATTTAAGGGGGATTTAGCTGTAATGTCATGACAGTTCCCCAATTAGGTCGTCTCAGGGTGAAGTCATCACTAGCGGCCTCAGCCTACCGTAACTCTGGGAACACTTCCAGCACTTTTCTGGAAGGAAAAATTGACAGAGTTTGAAGTTTATGTACAGCCTGCTGGCATCGGATAGACTGGCTTTGTCTACTCAGTCTGGCCCATACGTTCAAAGTACCGTATATAGGAAATAGGAACCATACCATACCAACCACACAAATGTCTTGGCTTGTGGAAGTTGGCCTGAGGGAGGCTTTGGGTTTGCTTGATTTTAGGGGCGTTATAGAGGGGACATGGGTAAAAGAGTGGAGCTTCCAAGACAAGGTAAAAACGATGCCCTCTCCTGCATCAATGTTTATGCTTCATGAATAATTTCCAATTGTTTTTATTTAACCATCAAAAGTTAACTGTGCACGTATGCCTGTTTTCAAAAATGACCTGCTTCACAGTTGTAGTGACACATATTTACAATGTTACAATTTCATTGGGCAGACACTTTTATACAAAGGGATGTACACATGAGAACACAAGCAATGATCTAGTCAGGAGAGAACAAAAAGAGTAAGTGCCATAAAGCTCAGGTCTGATAGGACGTAGGTGCCAACAGGCAGTGCATAGAGACAATGCATAGAGTGCATAGAAGCAAATAATAATTTTTTTTAATATATTTATTTTTATTTTATATGTCAATCAGGTGTGGAAGTGTTCACAAAAGAGCTGGGTCTTTAGCTCTTTCTAAAGGATTGAGAGGGACTCATTCCACCACTGGGGAACTACAGAGGAGAAGAGCCTCGCCAGTGACTTGGGGCCCTGTTGTGGTGGTGCTACCAAGCGCCTTTCATTGGCAGAGTGAAGTGAGCATGAGGGAGCGTAGACCTGAATGAGGGAGTTCAGGTAGACAGGAGCTGTTTTAAATGCTGTTTTGTAAGCATTTATATAAGAGTTGCCCAGTAAAACCACAGCTAACCACTGACAAATGTCAGCCATTTGACATTCATCCCTGTCATTATTATCAGCTCAGACCAAATATCACCCCATTTGTAAAACTGTCTCCATCCTTTTTTTTCTCTTGCTACTTGTTTCTCATGCGCCTTCTCATTAAACAACTTTAGTTTTTTTCCTCATTTTGAAGCACTACTGTTTCCAAATAAATGTGCTGCTGCTGTTCTTGAAAATCGATCTTGGTGGAATTATCAGTACATAAAAATGTTTAATTCATGCACAATAATGATAAGAAAAACATTTTGCAAATATATTCCCCTTTCTTTTTCACACTCTAAAACATCCCTCCTCTCTCACTTTCTTTCACCTTGTCTGTTCATTACCTTCTTTAAAATTGTTTCTTAAATGTGCTGCCAACATTGTCCTTAACCTGTGGAAAGGACTTGGGCGAAACCGGACTGATGAATGTAAAATGAAAGAAATGGTTAACTAAGAGAGCATCATGCTTACTTGTTCTAATGCTCTCTGTCATTCTTGCATTATAAAACCCACTCCATAATGATCCAATTTGGGCACTCACTCACTGAAATAATCTGTGCTGAAAGCAAATAGCCTGAAACTGGTGATTGCCTTTGCCTGACATTTTCTCATTAAACTCCCAGTGTATCAGGCAATTACCAATTCACATACATAGCATTTGAGGGTAAGGGATAAGGAGATTGCAAAGGAGACACAGGGAAAGAAGAGGCCAGGTGCGACTTTGCTCTTGAATAAATTCACACTCCAGTCTAACATAAGTCTACTCTGTTTACTTATGCACTTAAGTCTGTATCCGACAGATCATAATCCCATATGTATATTATCTTCTGACTAGTCCTGTTCTGTGTGGCTCAACACCAGATTTACAACGAGCTAAAACCATTCCTGACATACCACCACCACAAAAAGTGCTCTAAATTGGAATAGCAAATGCTGTGCCCACCCAATGAAAAGAGAAATAATTTTTATCATACAGTAAAAAACAAACAAACAACAAAAAAAAAATGTTTCAACTCTTGCTTTGCAGGCATTGAGGTGTTCTGCTCAAGGCCTAAACAGGGTGGGGTAAAGAGGACCGAGCCTCCATCCAATCGGGACATATGTTGCAGGATGTTGCCCGTCTCGTTACGGTTCACATGTTTTATTCACGCTCGGCTGCTTGTTAACTATGTAAATTATGTGTCAGTTCACATGCACGGGCACAACAAGCACATATGGATCCACTTTTACATGATAATTAGGTCATGTTAGAATAAAGCTGGATAAAACACAATTACAGTAAGAGGTAGTGTCAATCAGTCTTCGGTAGGTTAGAAAGATGTGGTAATGGTAATGCAGGTGAGAAACGCTCATTTGCATACTAACAATTGTAGTAAAATGTGTTCAAAATGCTGTTTAAAGTATAGAAGCGTATGGTTTCACCATAGCAGTTAGTGCAGAGCTTAGTATGTAGGTACAGTAGGTCATGTGTGATGGAATACGCATGCATGCAACCATGCATGCACACATGCTCACACATGGAATGTCCATCCACAGGCATGCATACACACTAATTCAGATGCACGAATGGACTGGCATGCACAAATACACTAAACTAAATACAGTTGCTGCCAATTAAAGAGGGGTTGATGTTCATGCAAAGTTCATCGCTGAACTGGTTCCTCAGTGTTTCGGTCAGAAAGGTCACAGAAGATTATCTGAACATGTGGCCTCTCTCACCAGCGCCACCAATAGTATGTATGAATTTTGACTTTGTTCTTAAAATTTCACATGGCTTCAGCTGTTTTGCTTAAACACTTTGTGGGACATTGTTGTCATGTTTTACAGTATGTGCCACTTACGTTTGTCAAAATGTACCTCTCATGGCCAGGTCTCCTGTGATGTAAATGATTTTTATTGTCAATGAATCTACATGTTTAAATACAAAGGCAGGTAATCTGGAGAAATACACACGTAATAGATGCGTAACTTGGTTGAAAGTGAAAGTTGAAAGTAATTGTCTAAAGACAGACACTTTGGAAAAACCCTCTTAAATGGCAGGCAAACATTTGCATTTGATACATGTATCTGGGGCTGAATGAGTCACATCTATGTCTGAGAAAAATGGGCACAAAAGCAGTAATAAATCTGGCCATCAGTATATGAATCTTAGATAAACAATCTCCGTAGATGTTGTTTGCCTCAAGGGAAATGATGCCCTTAACCCTTGCCCTTGTCAATAATGTTGGGATTTGCCTTTCCTTTTTCCTATCATATGACTTTGATTAAAATTTGATTTTGCATATTGTCTTGTGTTGTTTTTAAACAACCTTAAATGCATCATGATGTGGCTCTCTTGACCCTGTCCCGTAGAACAAAAAAGAATTCCTTATCTCTCTGAGGCTACATTGTTAAAAACAAAGACGAAACATCGTTTTTCACCATCAAATAGCTTCCTACCACCTACGACATAAAGATCTGCATCGTCCCTTGCCATCTGTTGTCCGCATACCAAAAAAAGCCCCCATCACAATCATCCTCTCAGGATCAAATCAGAAACTGGCTCAACATTCAAAAAGCAAAGGAGACCGTGGCTCCAGCAGCCTGTCAGCTCCGCTCACGTCTTTATCTTTTTTCTGTCTTCTACAGAGAAGACAAATGGGAGAGGGCCCTGCCTGTGGCGTACGGAAGAAGGAAACGTCCATTCTAATATCCTGTCTGGGGCGTATACTCTCTCCATCAGCCTCATGTCTATCAGCGGATCTGGCTGGATCTGGTGTGGGGAGGACGGAGCCGCACTGATATCTGATGTTCTCCTTGTTCTCTCTCTTTTTACATTCAACATGGCAAGAACATGCAGTAAATTAATGAGAGAAAGAAAAAGAGAGACACACATGCTATGTGGTTTATTACGTGCATTTTGAAAAACAGTCATAGAAAATGTAAACCTTTTTCAATGAAAGGAAAGGTTTGGAAAAGGAAGTTATATTTTTTAAACCTTAAATGTTATCAGAGACAAATGCCCACTTTATTGCTTAATATAACACTGGCCAGCTTAACTCATCTTTCTCTCTCAAAAGTCAAATTATCAAATTACATTTTTGTATTTGATTGTAAAGCAAAAAGGGTCATATTACTAAACTTAAGCAAACATAAATGCATAAACAAAATCCATATAAATTATATTATTTTACTTTTTTAAACCAGAAGCATAATCCGCTATCCCCTTTATTTGTATTTGTACAACAAAGGCAAATACAAATTTTTGATTATTTTTAGAAAAATAAGTCCTGAAAGCAGAATCTGAGACCAAGACAGATGACTGTTGAGATGAATTTGGTGGTGCGATATGTTAAAAGGGGCAGTACAAAAACACTAAACTGATGATTATTTACACCAAATAATCTGTCAGCATCCTGGAGATGTACGACTTTGACATCCCTGACATATGAATTTGACACAGAAAAACTAATTTGCCTCAAGGTCTCAGCACACTGAATGATTATAAAACCATTATTTGCTTACTTTTGCAAGAGTTCTACTGTTGGCATATGCTAGTAACCACTGAAGCAATATTGACTCAGAATGGCAGTGAGCAAACAGCACACCACCCATTTGTACATCCATTTTTTTTTTTTTTTGCCAAAAAATACCTATTTAGTGAAGAAAATACAGCATGTTGTGACAGCCAACTTGCTGAAAACATTAGTATTTACTACTAAAGAATGCAAAGTGCAATTTGATACAGATGTATTTCATTTTAAGTGGTTGTTGCTCATCCCTTTTGGCTATTCGCAATAAATTCACACATGCGCAATGTGAAACATGTGGAAGGGAGGGAGTGTATAAAGACACCAGCAGTCCCTGAAACAAACTAGAGGAAGTGAGGAAAGGAAATAGAAGGAGAAAAAGAGACAAAACGACAGCTCCACATCTGCCAGAACCTCATTCATGGCACCTCTCCATCTCGCCTTCTATGACCTTCTCTTAAAGTACAGGCTGTGAGGTTTTTGCCAGTTTAAAAATAGTGCCTGCTAAATTCTACACTTCACTGAATAATTTCGACAGTGAGGGATTTTTTTTTCTTTTTCTTTCCTGCTAACATTGGCACTTTTACCTCACCCCGTCACTGCATATTGTACGGACAGCGCCAGAAATATGCCCAAAGGTGTGTACCAACCACCTAGCATGTTTACCCTTACCACACTTGCGCTTCCATCCAGACTTTGTCTGTGTCTATACAAAGCTTCCTTTGTAAAAAAAAAAAGCGAGCTCCAGGGAGTACAAAGTTCTCTCTCCGAAATTTATTGTTCCACAAAAATACACATAAAGGGAGCTGGTTGAATGCTCTTGGACAAGGTGTGAAATTATTATTTTCACACACTTTCTTTTCTTATTGAGTTCCAGCATTGCTTTAAAAAGAAACGATGTCCAGCTGGAGACATAGCCAAACATAACAGAAGGGTAGTAGTTATAGTAGAGAAGTTTAGCTGTTTATCATGCATAACTATTCTGGGAAAACAAAAGCAAAGGAAATTATTGTTTTTGGAGGACAGGATCTCATAATGTGAAGATGAGTCAAGCAGTCATAGTGTCTCATTTTCTTAATCAAAGAATAAAACAACCTAGAGCTATTTAAGGAGTACTAGATATCTTATTTATGTATCTATCATCATGTATTGCCATAAATTATTTTGTAAGAGTGGGTATTCTTGTTCCATTGGTGAATATCTGATTTTGTAATAAAATGAAAATGAATCTACATAAACATTAGCCTGTCAACACCTCTGGAAATGTTTCTGTTTAACCATCTTCTTGGAACAGAGCAAAACACACTGATGATGAATCTTGCAGAAATGTATGATTGCAAAATGACCACATTTAGTATCTTGTTTCCCCTGGAACGTGTCCTCCTTTTGCTATTTAGCCGTGTGAGAAACCGCATATGTTTATTATTATAATACCAGAGGGGGTACTTTCACAAACATTGTGGGTGCAACTCTAATTCAACAGGCACATACCTTCATGAATTAAACCAAAAAAAAAGAGTTGCGATTGTGAACAGTTGGCATATGCACTATGGGAATCCTTGCAGATGGAAAAACAATAACTGAAGTGTAATTAACAGGATATTTGCATATACTATCTGCCCCCTAACAAAACAACAGCTAAGAAATGTACATTTTTGTTTGTTTTCACATATTGCAGTTACACTATGCATACCTAAGTTAATATTAGTTAGGGCATGTCATAAAATACCACTTATTTATTTGTCTCTGTTGTTGTGTCTTGTACATAATTCTAAGCCACCTTGTGGCAGTTGTCTCAGATCAATTTAATATGAATTTAATGTTACACTAGCAAAGACTAGCAAATTCTGATTTTGGCATTCAAGTGCAAGTCACAAGCTTTTTGCCGCTCACATTGATTAGAACACATCACAGCTGAGTTACTCCATGCCTGTGTGTTTGTCACTGGGCATGCCACACTATGTCTTTTCGAGGATGGATGGTGGGGAAGGTGATGGGTGGGGGACGAGGTTTTCTGCTTGGGCCCTCAGTACAAAAAACAAAACAAAAAGAGAGCCCCAATCACCAGCATGGGGTGCAAAGTGCAGCTGCCCTGCTAATGAGATTTTAAAATGGGCCATAATGCTCCCTTAAACGGCCCCTACATGGAGAATTATATGCTTCATGTGTTGATTTATTCAAAGGGGGAGGGGGATTCAGCATATGTATGTGTGCATCTGTGTGTTTGTGTGTGTCTGTTATTAGACAACAATAGCCTGCAGCTAGGTCGACTGTCAGAAAACTGTATGCTCATAGGACAACTGTCCTTCACCTCTCTAATCTAACATATTGCACAATATGCACTACAAAAAAACATAATTTTAACTGTATATCCAGTTTTAAACAAATACATTAGCTGGACTGAGTAGGTGAATATATGCAAGAGGATGTTATAGCTAATATTGTGCCCTTTTATCAGTCAGGAACCTATCCTGTTTCAATTTAGTTTTATCAAGTATTTGGTAAATAGAGGGAAAATATTTCCAAAGGTTGGATATCTCATTTTGTAATACAAAACATTAAATACTGATAAAGACATTAAACATTGCTAAAATCATTATGAAATGCAAACATATCATGGCGTCACTGATGCAGAACATGCATATGATTGTACTCTAGTCTCAGTACCAACTAACTCCCAAACCTCACTTACTTGGTTCAGTGCTTTTGCAAGTGGGCCGCACTCAGCGCTAATTGCCGAGATAATGTTTTGATATATTGACTGTGTATTTAAGGAGGAGAGAACAAATCCTAGCTAGAGTAAACAAGTGAATGTTGTTGTTTTTTCTTTTTGGTCAAAGGAGAAGGATAGAGAAAGACACAGAATAAAAAGACAAAAAAGACATTTGTCTCTTGATTGGGCTTCTTTGTTAACATGCTGAGAGGATGTGGTTATTGGGGGATTGAACAAGGACAGCCAGTTGAGAGAGGAGAGATAGAGTGATAAAGAGAAAGAGAGAAAGGAAGACAAAAAGAAAGAAAAAAAGAAAGAATTGGATGTGGAAAGACCCTTTTGTGCTGTACTTTGTGTGTGTGTGTGTGTGTGTGTGTGTGTGTGTGTGTGTGTGTGCGTGTGTATGTGTGTGTCTTTGTATACATAAGTACCAGCGATAAGATCCACTTGCACGCATTCAGAGGGCTGACCAGCTGTGAGGATGAGTACGAGCGTGTGCATTTGTGTGGTTTTCGAGTGCGCAAATGCGTGCAGGGTCGTGTTTGTGTACGTGAGAGCTCACATGTGTGTGTCTCACGTAGTCTTGTGCATGTATCTCAATGCATCAGTGTGTGCATCAGACAAGAAATGACTGTATTTGGCCACTGAAATGGGACTCTGTCAGAGTGTGTGTATTGCAAGTGTGTTTGAGAGAGAGACAGAGACAGAGAGTTACGGACCTGTCTGAAGCCATCTTTTGTATGAGCTATGTATGCTCTTTGTGGGGGGAAATTGAAAAACATTAGCATGATAAAGGCTGGCTAGGGCTGCCTCGCTGATCATGTGACACATTACTGAAAAAGCACATAGATAGAAAATGACAGCCAGCTCATTCACGCACACAGAAACCAATGGGTCTGCCAATAATATCTGGGAGAGGCAGCATTCATGGCATTCAGTGCACAAGCGGCATTGGTTCACTATAAAAAAAAACTACTCAACAAACAACACTTGCTACTTGTCATTTTTTTTGGAGGGGGTGTTGTAAGTACACAAACTACTGTACTGTGTTCTCTTCTTTTATCTCCCCTGTCTTTCTGTAATTTGTGTTTGCGTTCATACGTGCATGTGTGATTTGTGTGTGGGAGCATGCAGGCATCTGTGGGCCTCTCTAATTAGAGAGTACGGCTGGGCCAAGCTCTTGTTTTTAAGATCCCATTTCAAAGCCAGAGACATAGAGGGCTTATTTTTGGGCCGGGAACGTGTTGGTTTATCCGCAAACCTTACTTGCCTGACGACTGACAAAACAGGTCGACTAGGATGCAGAAGGAGGGATTTGTAAGCTAGAAGTGTGTTGTTAAACGGTGGGATTCAGACAAAGGCAGCGCTCCCATCTGTCTGCGTGCGACTCTTTAAATGCTGACGGTAACTGATTTGGTGGGATGCTTTGTGCGAAGCTTTATTTAATGAAGTGATGATTTAGGGAGGAAAATGCCACAAATATCCAAACTGAGCCCAACATCACCCCCTTGTGGAAAGACAGCACATTGCATAGACGGCTCATTAATGCCATCATGCATTCAGAGATTAGGCTGGTTTCAAAATCAGGTCAGCTGAGATGAGATTTGAACAGTAATTTCATGCAGCCTTCATATTGTTGTGTTGGAGGTATGTGTTTCTTTGTGTTAATGCTTCCATATAATTACCGCACATACAGACTGTATGACTGTACTATACAGGGTTTAATAAAGACTATCATTATGTTTTTATACCCAACATACCTACTACCATCCTCCTTTGTTTTCTCTGACATCAAAGCCAGTTTTACATGCCGTGCTCATTCGAGTAGCACAAAAGGATATTTACATCAGATGTCTGTGCATTCATATAGGAAAACTAGCGTAGCCAATAGTTTCATCTTACCTCTTTATCCAGCAAATAAGAGTGTGGGTGTTGGTACAACACCCCATCATCTACATTTATTCCCTGACAGTGACACACCCTGATTTGTGCAATTATAGACAATGAACAACATATCAGCAGCTTGGCTCAGTGCTTGGAAATCTCTTTTATAACCAAATGATTGTGACTTTATATTGTGGTATAACGGCTAACATGTCCATTACAAACCTGCTGAAGTGTCCATGAGCAAGGCACAGAACCTTGTTTGACTAATTCTAACCAACTCTGGGTTAAACCTTCATCAAAATGTTAAATTGTGATGGAGATGTAGCATCTATTGAGGCGAGGCCAGCCTTTTTTTCAATGAAAATATCCATTAAGAGGCAATGTGCATGAGATGAAAGCAGTCCAGTGAGCTCTGACTGAAAGGGCGTTTCCTTTGGCCTCATGAATGTTATTAAAGAGGATGATGCTGTCCTCTAGTGACAAATTTCATAATAGCAGCTTGCCTCTTACAGTCCTGTGGGAATAAATCTAATTTTGGAAAATTTCGCAGCCTGACTTGAATCAGTCAGAGACTGTTTTGCAAGCAAAGGTCTTAGGATGACTCATAACTTTGATAGTAAGACATAATGTTCTTTTCTTGGAAGCCAGATATCAGAGGTGTCATTATTTTTTATTTTTATTAAGTTTTATTACCTACCATGAAATCCCCTAACTGAAAACAACTTCACTCATAAAGTATCTGATAGCAGAACAGGCTCATGATGCTTTTAAATTTAAATATCAGAAGAAAAATAAGTCTTTTAACGATCCCTTTGGGAAATTTGTATGGTCATGGAAGTTAGTTAATTATAAGGATGAAGGAAAGGAGGGAAAAGGGAGGGATGAATCATTGTGAGATGATATGTTGGTAACCTTTATATGAAGATTTTTTTCTTTGGATAAAGATACATTTATGCTTTAACTTTGTGTTTGAACAACTTGATTTTTTCTTCTTGTGCCAGCGATACTTTCATTGTTCTGCTTTGAAACTTATCTCAAATGTACCTGCGGTTTAGGATGTGTTTCATGTATACAAAAGTATCTATCTCTGTCTTGTCTATCCATTTTTAAACCTTTATTTGACCAGGAAAACCTAATTAGCAAGCAACAAGAAAGAATTTATAGCATTTTGAGAAAAACAAGGAAATTAAGATGGTGCTGTTTTTGACAATAATAAAGGCTTTTGGGCAAATATTTAAACAGAGCACAGAAAAAAAAACATGATGCTGGTAAGCTTTTGTTTTGGAGGGATAATATCAAAGTTGTTAGTTTACTTCCTTCCCTTGTACGCTTGTTTGGGATTCTTTTCAGTAAACCACTAGTACTAATAGTACTATCTTTTATCAACATTTACATTAACATTCCAAATTTAAGTAAAACTTCATAATTAACCATTGGTGGGTTTTAAATTCAACTTATTATGTTGCCCCACAGATGTATTTTGCTTTACCTTAGTGGTCATGGGATTTTTCTGAAGTATTGTTTTTGAACTTAAAAATAAGATAACAAGCTGTGTATCAGCAGATATTCATTAACAGACATTTGATAACCTGAATTGTGTCTGTATGATACCTTAAGAATATAGTTTCCCAGCAAGCCCAGATTTATAGTAGACATTGTTTATGTCTTGGTCCTTCCATTGGTCTGTGTATTTGTCACATATTAAATAATAAACTTCAAGATAGTATTAATTAATACTAGCCTACTTTTAATACTACTTCTTACATAGATATATGGTGAAAATTCACAGTGCAGATATTTTAGCAATTTTTTTCCTAGTTATTAAAATGAGACAAAGACTAAAGCAGACATGCAGAGATAGAAACAAAACACAAACAGGGAAAAATATTTGTCCTGCTGTCCATCAGGAACATGAGATGTTCGTTACTGACAGTAAGGGTGACAACAGAAAGGCTCTCCGTTTCAAGAAACTACTTTATAACTGACAGGTCCAAGGTTTGATCATCCCAAAAGCCAATCTATGTCTGTCAGCACAGGCATCTATTGTTAAGGTATGGCTTAATAGCACACATTCATTGTTACTCTATAAAGCATAATATAATACATAAATATAAAATTAGAAGTCAGATTATGCAGCAGTCACATGTCTTGTCAAAGTATCCTTGAGCAAGGCACTGAGCCCCTACCTGCTCACTCACTGAGAGGAATAGGAATGTCAGCAAAGTGCCTCAAATGTAAAATGACAGAACAATGCTCAGCAAATAGATATACCTCACTATAGCTGTAATATCTCCTCCAGTACCCATCCTCCAACTCACTAGTCACCAGCCCGCCAGCCAGCCATTGTCTATGATAGGTGGGGGTGGGGGGAGAGACAGATGAGAGCCAGGGCGCGCCACGCCACTTCACCTTCCCTCTCCTTCAGCCTGACAGGACCTGTATTACAGTAAATGATAGCCCTCTTGGCCACAAAGCGATTTGACCTGCCGCCGTTCTCGCTCCCTGCTCTCCCACCCGTCACCCCCCCCCTAATGGGTCCCCAATGGGTGGCCAAGCTCCCTTAGGACCCTGCTGGCAGAGAAGAGCAGTCTTTTTGGAGAAAAGAGGGATTGAAGTGAGAGGATTGAGAACGGAGCCAGCAGAGGTAACAGAGGATGAGTTGCAGGAGTGTAGGAGAGCTGGAGCTGTTTGCAGCAAGCATACACCTAAGAGCCAAAAATATAGTCAGGGGATTTTCAGAACACCAGGCAGTGATTCAGGAAATACAGTAACTTCACTTCAACAGTTCTTCCTTATACAGAGTGCAAAAACAACAAAGGCAAAAACAATTTACTGACAGAAATATTCAAAACAGCAATAATTGTTTATACAGTTATTAAAGAATGTAATATATATTTTATATATTTATGACTTATATTGGAATAGTTTTAAAAAAAGGTTACATTTTGAACTAATAAATTAGAGTAAATGTTAAGTAAATATAATCCTTGATAGAAAAAAAGGAAGTCATAATACATGAGGAAGGGGAAGAGCAGCTACTGCCATAAATGTTTTTTACGATCCCCCAGATATTTTTCAAATCACACTTTCATTTATTTTTCACCTTATGACCTGTGTTTTTTATTACTGAAAATCTACATTTAATCGCAGTGCAAATAAAAACAGTTTTGGTGAATGGGAGACAAGGAGATGAGTGTGAAAAGGAGAATGGTCCAGTGAGTGGCTGACCTTCTGGCGACCCGCAACTCGGGGTCAGCTGTGTCACCCTTCTCATTTGTTGTCATTTGTGTTTATATGTGTGTGTGTGTGTGTGTGTCTGTGTGTGTGTGTGTGTGTCGCAGCTCTGTGTTAGCATGCTGGACTGATTGAAGAATGTACTTTTTATTAGAAGAGAAAGGCTCACATCACCTGAAGTCACATGGTATGGAGTATGTTTGTTTGTATGCATGTTTCTATCTATATTTGCCAAAGTGTACTTGTGTACTGACAGTATGTGTCCTCAAAATCTTGATTTTCTATAATGTGGGTGTTATGTGGTAGCTGCGCAATAAACTCCTAGAAATTATTTCAACTGCTTTTATTTTACTTGAACTTTCTGTCCTCAGGGTCAAAGGGTGACGGTGAACAATACTTCATATGCAGGAAGTTTTTTTTATAAGGGGATGCCTCACCAGTGACTCATGAGACATAAAATCTAGCCCACACATGCCGTATGTGGAAATTACAGAATGCAATAAGAATTTGGATCAGAAGAAGCCACTCTGACAGCTAAAAAGAAAGACCTAAAACATCTCGGCCCTGCTTCACATTTCCCATTGTTTGCAACAGGAAGGGTTACACTGTTTGTGTGTATTATTCAACATTTTATCTCAGTTCACTGGGGGCATTTTAGGCCTTTGGAAAAAAAATGTTGTTGCAGGGTACGACATGCAGATCTAAATGTCTGTAAAAAGGGATTCTGTTTGCTCAGCAGGACATCACCGCCAACTCAGTGCCATAGCCACTGTTGTGGACACTGGCTTCCTGCTTGCTCTCACACCAGCAATCTTTCTACCTGATCTGTGCCAGCTAGTTTTCCACCTGCACTTTCCTTCGCTAGGAAACAGGCAGCCTCCACAACTATCCTCCTCCCTGTTTTCCACCAGGTTAGCTCTCTGCGTGTGTTCCAACCACCTCCTGCATCTCTTTCAGCAAGCTGTTCATCTGTTTCCAGGCTAGTCAGCAGCTCCTTTCCTTGCATCCTGGTTTCACTCAGTCACTGTAGTCCTTTTCCCTGGTGCATAAAACCCTAATGAGTCAGATCACTGAGCCCAGTGTTTCCCCTGTCCCACAGGGTCTGTATGCCACCCAGACAGCGAAGCTGTCAGCAGATCAGCAGGAGATCCACCTCATCCAGCAGGCATCCTTTGTGGCTTTCCAGCTTGTCATCATCTGCGGCTCAACTCAACTGTAGCTCAACTCTGCCCAGCGCTTCTCAGCCTCCAATGTATGGTACTCCTAAAGTTAACCAGCTGGCCATGCATGCAAACTGGTTAACTATTTTGCACCCGACTAAGTTTTTAATTCTTCTTCTTCTTCCAACCTCCCAGGTTGTCCCTCCTGACTCCTGGTCACCTTCCCCAGTGGTTCCATGAGTTCCCCCGGCCTTCTGGCAGGCATCCCAAGCAGTCCTGTCTACTACTTGTGCCCTTGCCACCTGCTTGAGCAATATAGCCCTGCCAATCTCATGTATCCAGGGAGCCCTGCCAGAGCAGACTTCCAGACCAGAGATGGTAAATCATATTGAGTGTGGGGGACTGTGCAATGCCAAGCTGTCCTGTCCCCTTATATATATCTTTGTTCACATCACTAAAATCGCCTGTCTGCATCACAGCGCACCATGGCTAATCAAACCAGCCACCTTCTGACCTGCTTTATGCTTACAATAGTACTGTAACACAGACAACAAAGAACAACTGTTAATGTTTTGGGTGCTACTGAGGTGCTACTGGGTGCTACTGATTAAATCTTATGAAAAAAGGATGGAGAATGGATCAGACTGTAAAAGAGAGAAAAGATGGAGTCAGAACAGTGTGTACTGTATGCGTGTATATAGTCAGCTGGGATGACACATTCCCTCCACTAATGGCCTGAACTGCACCACTGAATCCCAAATGTGATCAAATGAATATAGAAGGACCCAGCTGACTCTCCTCAGAGGATTATATTTGGGGAAGAGCTCCTTTTATTGGCTGCTGGTTCCAGGAAAATATGGAGGAGACTCCTCTTTGAAATTTGAAGCAGTGATAAGTTGTGCAAAATAAATGTCAGGATGTGAGGGGAGAGGCATTTTAAAATGGAAGACTTATGTCCTTTTGCATTAACTGATTAGTTTTATATGAAAGGTCATCGTGTCTGTTCCATTTGTAGACACATTCCCTTTCAGAGATTTAAAACCTTACGCCTCTGATGTAACTCTGATACAAAAATAAACAAAAAAGTCTCATTACTGTAAACTAGTAATCATTTATTATAACTTTGTACAAAGTTTATACCAAGTTTGAATGAAATACATAAATCTGGTTTGCTCACAATGGTGGATATGTTTGTGTGTATTTGTGCTAGTAGATTTTTACAGTCTCTCCTTTTGGTATAAGATTTTTAATTAATTTCTGGTATAAAATTAAAATGTCATGAAAAATAATATCATTTAGACGTGGGAATGTAATGTCCTAAATTAGAACAAAGCAAAGACTTAAGGTTCTTATTATAGACATTATAGACGACACTGTATTTAATTTTGCCTGTGATAGGAAGCATAATAGTTTTGGATTACATATTTTGGAACTGGGTCAAAGTTGTGTCATATCATTGACGTACAGTATTCGTTAAAAGTTTGGACATACCTTCCCATTTACTTGAATGAGTAAGTGTGTCCAAACTTTTGACTGGTGCTGTATAAAATAACAGTTTTTTGTTTGTTTGTTTGTTTTTAAGCAACATTTCTTCTAAAATTAAAATGTGGCAAATTACTTAACAAAATATTTTCTCCCTTTACACACCTGTGGTTTAAATAGTGAAAAAGCTCTACAAAAATCAAAGTGTGCCTAAACTTTTGAATGGTACTGTCTATAACTCTTGACATGGAAATTTGGATCTCCACAGTTTGAAGGAGGAACTTTAGGAGAAAGTACTTATTGTAGGGTTGTGGTCTGACTGCTGATCTCAACAACATAAAATGCTTCTTCGAGAGGTAAGCATGGCTACATATTAATATTACAAATTTGCCTTGAGCATGTGTGTGTGATTTTAAATAGGAACTGCCATCAAACAAAAAATGTACAGTATGTAGTCTGTGTTGTCTGTCTGTCATTAGATGGCAGTATTGTGTTAGTAAAGGACAGGCAGCTTATCAGTCTCTCTAACATCAGTGTTTTTTTACCCTATGCGTGTTTCATAAATTAGAAAAAATAGTCTACTTAACAAAATTAGACTATAACTAAAGCAATGCCAATTCTTTCCACTAATGATGTCATAATCAGTTTAATAACCAGATCATTTGCTAATAAATCAGGGAGACAGCTGGAATGTGTTTTAACGGTGAAATAGTAAGGTTCCATGCTTATTCAATAGAAATTAACATCCAAGGCAACCCTGAGTTTTAGACTCTCAGTTATGAAAGTTTTAAAAATAATAAACACACTTGTAGTTTTTGGGATTAAACATTTCTCAACTTTCCTTAAACATGCAAGAGATGTACGTCTGATGATAGCGAACAGTTGCAGCTTCTTTAAATCACGACACATCAGTTGTCTCAAATCACCTCTCTGTCTGTCTTTGCTATTTTGATCTTAAATAGCTTGCCGTGCTCAAGGGTATTTAAAGCAGGAATGCCATTGTTACTATACATAGATCAGTTTAGCACTCAACCTATAATGAGTCTGTTAACACATGCCGTACTTCTCTGTGCTGAGATGTTTATTAGATAGCAGGGACTCCTGAAGGTACCTTAGATGTAAATTTGACAGGGTATGTGTTTACTTTTGATTCTGTAAGGGTTCACTGCTGCTGGTTTTTGCATCATACTGTTTTACTACAAGCCTTTGCAGCCTTTTTCTGTATTTCGTTTCCACCAACTTTTAGAATTTTACCCTTTCATTTTTTAATGCTTTCTTCTTAGACTTTCTTTTACTCTTGTGCACTTTTTCATGACACTAAGACATTTTTAAAGTGCCATTATGTGCAATATTTCTGCCCTCTACATACCACAAATCAACTGTAAATCAAACAGTGTAGTCAGTACTGTGACATGTTTTTCCTGGTATTTTCTGTTGATGAATGTTGTTTCTATTGGCATCCATGGTAGCAATCATTTCTAATACTAACTACCCACTTCATATTCTATTTGTTCCAGTGTGTAAACATGACAGTATGTTTCTTGCTTCCAATCCACCAGAAAATGTTTAACAGGAAAGAGCTGCAGTACAAGAAACCAGGTGTTTACTGTAAAACAGCAAATGTAAAAGCAATAATGAACTGGCCGGTTAAATCACAGTTACAGTATGTCAACAAATACATCAGCCAAAGCAGCACTTTCTTTTATAAAATTTTGCTGATTATAACTTTATTTCAATTTTCATAAAAGTTTGAAAACATAGGGATACAACAGGTGACAAAAGCAAATTTTGCCATTTTAGTCCAGGCAGTCTTCTCTCTAAACAGCATTGTACGTAATAGCTGACCCATGCAGGACCGCTGCTCTCTAGATGTGTAGAACAGGTGTTTTACTGGACTGTTCCTTTTTTTTTTATTGGTGACAGGGGAGACACAGAGCCTGTAAACCAGTAAGTGAAGTCCCCAAAGCCCACAGTGCCTGGGAGTGGACCTGCAGCCATATATCTGCCCCGGTTCACACAGGCCCCCTGCTGTGTGCGTGGGTGTGTGTGTGTGTGTGTGTGTGTGTGTGTGAGAGAGAGAGAGAGAGAGAGGCTGCTGTCTATCTGCATTCATGTTCTCTGGCTCCGTCTTCCTCTCACAATCATATGTGAGTGTGGAAAGTATGTATTTTGCGAGTGTGTGTTTGAGTTTCTCTCAGATAGACAGGAAGGAAAATTATGGTAAATAAGGAGAAGGTTTCATTTCACCTGTTAAAATCTTAATCTGAATCAACTAAACCAATTCATGTGATATTTATTTGTGATATTTTATCTAAAAATATATTAAAGAATATGTACTTTTCTAAGCATTGTAGATCACTGCTTGAAATTCTTAATGCAATAATCTTAAATAAAAATAAAATGATGAGAGATTAACTAATGGTTAGTGAGAAAGAACAGATGATATTCTAGGCATTGTTATTACAGATGAAACAGCGGCCTACACTATGGCAAATGATAGTATCATTATTAACAACTGATCTAGATCTGGTTGGTGGATTAAATGATTTTGACTGGACAATTACACCCAATTAAATCTTAATTTTCCTGTCAGGCTACAAAGTCTCTGTCAATTTTTCATGTTTCGCTAAGCTTGGGTGAACCGATGGATTAATTTCTTACTTAAATCAATTGTATCAGACAAAAAGTATCCTCAAGGCCAGAATGAATGTTGTATGAATGTGTGTCAAAGTTGAGTGAATGTATCATCTTTTAATATTTCAAAGCATACAATTCACAACAGCATACAGCTACATTGATTTTAAATGATCATTACAACTCGTTAAAAATAATTCAGAACTCTTCTTTGTTAATGCATGCCACTGATAGCAATTAAGATGCTGCAGAACATGTTTCCGCTGATAGATTTATGTATTATTTATTATTTGTGTTGCACACTTAATACTCAAGACTGATATTATGGAATGATTTCTGTTCATTTTAGGGGTCTGAAAAAGTAGTAAGTGCAGTCATTTTATTTATTGCTATAATTTGTTTTGAATACCTAGATTTCACTAAAATAAAAAATGAAACATATTCTATGTTACACAAAAATCTTTGAATACTTTCATACTGTATAAATTAAAGCCAGCAATATTACTCAATGTTCAGTGTGGTTTTTCTTGTCAGGTTGGGAAAAAAAAGGGGTTGAGGAAGAAAAAAAGCAAAGGTTAATATTTGACATCAGTCCTGGGAAAGAATTTCTGCAAACATTTGGGATGTTTTACAGCTGGATTTTATTCTCATTTTATACTAAATTAAAGGTTGTCACTACTTGGTTTCAGTGTGATTTTATAAAATGTGAAATTGAAGCTTAAAATTTGAAGGATGTGTTTTTATTGAAGTAATAATTAAATTGATGTGAAAATATATGTGTGGTTTGGAAGATGCCGGCTTCCCTTCTTGAATATCGAACAATTTAGGCATAAATTGTATATTCTGTAATACAGGCTATGCGGTCAAATTATTATGTAAAACGTGTGTGTGCATTTGTGTATGTGTGCAGAGACAGACATCTGTGCATCTGACTGTGACAGTATTTGTGTGCATGTGGCTTTTGTGTTTATGCATTAGTATTCATGCATGTTAACATCTGTTTGTATGCGAGTGCGTTGCCCAAATGTGTTGTACATGTGTGAAGTGCATGCGCCTTTATTCTTAGCAATGGTTGAAGAACAGCTTGAGAAACAAACATTTCAAATGCCAAACACCAACTGTAAGTCAAATGTCACTGCATGGTTTGGAGCCCAAATCAGTGAATGACATTGAAGTTTAAAATGTAAATAAACCACAATATGGAGGAATCCTAATTTGAAAATAAGTGTTTTAATCCCGCTAATGTGTAGTACAAATATTCAAAAGTGTTATTAGCAGACCATATTTAAATCAGCCAAGGTTAAACCAATAATCTGTATTTCCACTTTGCGCAAGTGTGCTTAATCAAGACTCTGATCCCAGCAGGTCCAGGGCTGCTGAGTCTGACCTCTGAGAAAATGTATCTATAGAAAAACAAGTTTAACTGACAACTAATTTATAATTAATTTCATTAGTCTTTCTGCTTCTTGTTGCAACGACCCCATCTATATGGTGTTCTAAAAAGATCTAAACACTTAAAACAGATTGTGTCTTCACACCCCATCCTGATTGCTTTAATTAAACTGAAATAAACTGTACTTTCCCAAAAATGAGATCATTTGGTCATTTGTTCAAACAGCACAAGGACAACCAATGTTTACATTCAGTGTCAAAGCAGAAAGTAGTGTGATGCAAAAGCAAAGTTGTGGAGGTTGAGATGGTGGTCTTTGTGCAAAGCATTTCACTGCAACAACACTGACCAGCGTTTGCTTCTCGCCTCCTACCAACATTCAATATTGTTTTATTTTAACCATAAATACTCTTTCCTTAACCTTAACTAATTAGTTTTAGTTGCCTAAACTTAACTACGACTAACCATGGGGCAGATCAGAAAATGCTCATGAGTCATTTTGGAATGCCTTGACAAACAACCTGTTTTGTCATTTAGGTAATAAAGGTTTAGATAAATTGAGTTAATAAGAACAGAGATAAAGTGTGGTTGGAGTTACGCTCAAAATCAGGTTTTGTTTGATTCAGTCAAGAGTTTGCAATGAACGGACAAATGTAGGCAGATTGTGTAATGTGTTGACTATTAATAGACTACTTTCCAGTGCAGGCTCCGGAACACTCATAGTGTGTGCGTGTGTGTCTCAGACACAGTTGTTCATAGGCTCAGTAATTTCCTTTTCAGTTGTGCGGACATGGACACATGGTGTGAAAGAGTTCATCAAATGCAACACCGCACACACACACTAACACAAGAATACATTCATGTTCAACATACTCAGAAATGCACAAATGCAAACACATCATCACACTGCTGAAATACAGATTGCGACACTGTTTAAGACATGTTAACATACACACACAAAAGGACATCATGTTTTCTACCAAATGTGATACCTACTGTTTGAATCAAAAATGACTGTTATAAAAAGGTTGGATGAAATAACATCATTAAAAACTTCAGTTTGCGGTTGACAAATTGAGACACTTAACAGGGACTAACATAGTGTACTGTTTATACTTAATGACAAACTTCATTTACTGATTTATGTTTTCACTCCTATTAGAGATTATATTACAGCATGCGTGCAAACACACACACTTGCTTCATTTCAAGTAAATTTGCGTCTTTATCACAGCCTGCCTGTCTAGTCTGCTGCGTTGCTACAAGGCCATATTCACACTTAACTAAACAATATTCCTCACTGCATCACCGACATGTCTATGAGCTCGAGGTTTGGAATTACTTTGAGTTTAATTAATACAGAGTGTAGATTTCCTCCAAATAAACACACATAAATAGACACTTATGTATCAATCCATTATGGAAGAACAGGGAATGAAGCTTTTACAATTTTTATGTGAACAGAAGTTTGCATTTGCATTTTGGATTGATTGACCCGAATCAAACAAAACCCTGGTTTTGAGCTGTGCTGGAAAGATAAAGCTTGTGTGTCTGTCTTTAACAAACATAACTTAACAGTTTGGCATATATGTGGAACGAGTCCATTTTCTGTGTTTCTCAGTTGATTATTATTTTAAACGTGTGCCTATATTTCTCTGCTGTATAAATAATACTCATGTAAACAAACATTAACGTCATCAAAAAACATTAATAACAGATTTAGGCTTGTTTAGTATTAGTGTTAAAAGACTTACAAATCAGTTCGGGTGAGAAAGCATTCATGTGTTTTGAATTCCGGTTTTGGTGGAGCAACACTTTTGTTTACATTTGTGGGCAAAAGGCTCAGGACCCCAAACCCCAGGGGCAAATATTTGCTAAGTCGATTATATCTAACTTTGTTTGGGAACATGCACTAAAATGATGGCAACCTTAAGATCTTTGGGCCTCTGTGTTGTTAATTAGTCTTGAAGTCTATGATGTATAAAGGTAAAGCTTCAAATCTCTATAATTTCAGATAATATTGTGCTTACCAGGTGCATATTTCTAAATATATTTTCATGAAATTACTGCAAACTACAGTATCTGAAACATGACTAACCATTGGTCAAGCAGTATTGCAGAATAAGACTATTGGTTAGTTTCTAGGGGTCAGGACATGATAACACATGGTATGTAGTCAGTAGGCATATTGAGGGGACAGAGTGCACAAGACTTTTGAGTTAATTGAGTCATTGCAGATGGAAACACACTTAAATTCAATATGTAATGTTAAGATTTCAAAGTTGTTGTTGATTTGATGGATGGAAATATAGTTTACATGTGGGTGAACTAATGTGTCCATCCACACACATACCAACCCCCCCCCCCCACCCCCCCCCCCCCCCCCCCCCCCCCCCAAAACAACCCGTCTTTCCTCATCCTGCAGGGTGTTTTAATGAGATATAGGATATGCAAGGTACACATCCAAGTTGAAAGAATCAGTCACTGGTGGCAACAGTGCTGATCCATCAAGGATAGCACCTTTTACCCTGAAAATTCTGCCAACTCAGGAGAGCAATTAACACCTCGGCAGCCTGGGTCAGAAATGAGCTGAAGATTTCTCCCCTGTGGACGCCGTGGTCGGCCGCAGAGCCGCACTGCTCTTTGCTGATGCGCTGGTCTATGTGTTAGTGTGTGTGTTAGTGAGTGGGTATGTGTGTGAGCGAGAGAAAAGAGAAGGGAGGGTTATGTGACTGTGTAAGTGAGAGGAAAAGAGAGAGTGTGTGTGTGTGTGTGTGTGCCTGTGGTCCTGTCTGTGTCTGTGTGTGTCTGTGTGTGTGTGTGTGTGTGTGTGTGTGTGTGTGTGTGTGTGCAGCGCTGACAGGCGGCGAGAGGTGTGCAGGTAAGGTGCTCCGCAGGGTAATTATGCACAACCTCCGGAGAGTTCACACTGGGGCATTGTGGGTATTTTTGTTTGTTTTAGCCATTTCCTTTTCCTTTCTTTTTTTCCACAGTCTTTCACATGAATGAAATATCAAATGTACCTCAGTGGCTCGTGCTAGGTTTAAAAGAGCATTCATCTGCATATTAGGATTGATGCTAGAGGGAAATGTGATCACGTCTTTGGACTCCAGACACACGTTTCTTAAATTAATATGCGCTCGATAGGCTCAGAGAAGAGGTTTCATGAATATTCATCAGGCTTAATGTGGATGTCTGCAACCGATATCACTGTCGATTAGAATAAAACATTCTTAATGTTCTTAATTGGTCAGAGTCCCATGACTGCATTAGGTTTTCATCTTATAAACATTCGACATGGCCAATTCAAATCCTGCAGCCTAACCTCAGAATACTAAATCGTCTGACCTTTGATCAAGGCAATTAACCTGCTCTATCAATTATCAAATGAAGCATAGCATGGCAGATTCACATTCACTTACAGAGTAAAGACCCCAACTTGACCAATCTGACTCAATTTACTTCTCCAGGGCCAAAGTACACGACGAAAAATAAAAACAAGATAGCCTATTGTTATTAATACATTAGGACATTATTTCACTGCTTTTATTAGTATAAGAATTCCAGGTACTGATCAAACTAAAATGCTGACTTACGACAAGGTCACTCTTGTTTGAGAGTTCTTTTGTTCTAAATTTTAGAGACCTAGTTAGAGACCTCTTCTTGTGATGGATATTTAAATTAAACTAAGGCACACCATCTCGGCCTACTTGTAAAAACAAGAAAAGGTAAACTTGCACTCATATCAACAATATTTAACCTGGATACCTGCACCAACTTAAATTAGCATCACCCAAGTAACTGAAATCTGACCACTTAACCACAGCTACCAATGCTGCACACCTCTCTTGTTCGTCTTGGCTCTCATAAATAAAAACAGGAATGTGTGGAGAGCACTGTGTGTGTGTGGGGGGGGGGGGGGATTCACATGGCTGCTGCTGGGGTCGTCATCCGTCATGGTTCCTTTGCAGACCAAAGCCAGTTGAGTTGCACTGGAGAACCAAGAAACCCGAGCCTTGGTTAGACAAACACATGCTACTTCCAAAATAACAATGCGCTCCTGTGACAGGACAGCGACCAGAGCTCTCTGGACAGCCATGAGGAATGCTGACACTGAAGTGCGCAATGGGGGATTGCATTACCAAGAGCTTGCAGTCTGAACCACCAAAAAATAAAACACAGGGGGAGCAAGAGGGGGGGACAAACACTAAAGATAATCATAAGTGACAACTTAAGGATACTTGGTGGGCTGTGTGTCATAAAAATGAAAAAGGTCAGGAAGGATTGTTTCCCTGCAACTGATACCTGAAAATGTAGAGGGTCTATTGTCCTGGGGTGCATCTTCAGAATGTGGTTTAACTCTTGGCCACCACTCGGTCTGTATTTGGAGGACAGTCCTGGGATTAAATATAGCAGCTAGAAATACAGCAGGCTGCCAGCTACTGTTGGGCGGCTGCAAATATTTTTGTCCCATGTTCAGGCTTAAATTCTATCTTTCCTAAACTAAGTGAAACATTTTTGCAAATGGCCGTAAAAAATTCCTTTACTTACCAAGATAAGTTTCTCTGGAATATATCAGGCAAATGGCACTAGACTCAAGCAGTGATTTTTCTCTTGACAGAAGAAAATTTTATATTCTAAGTGCTTCATTAAATGACATACGTATGAGAGCAGGACTAGTTAAGAAGACAAAAGTAAAGTGCAAATTGTTCATGGACTATAGGGTAACTTATTATGATGTCAAATATTGTATGACATAAATTTGATTAAATACAGTGGGAAAATACATTTATTCTGTTCTTCCAGCTTTACCAGTAGTTATTCTGTCTAGACAGCTGTTGTGTGACACAAACATTACAGGTTTCATGCCGCAACAGTCACTGAGTGTACGTTCGTTAAGTCACTCTGGATACAGAGTGTCAGCTAAATGTAATGTGGACATATTTTGGAGGAGGAAGTGTTCTGTCAGCTCAGAGCAGGTATCTGTCAGCAGGCTGTATCCTTTTGGGTTGCAGGAGGAGGAAGCAGCCTTGACCAGGCTTTTTTGCCCAGCACCGCCACCCAGCTGCCCTGGAGGGGTGGGCAGTAAATCCACACTGGCAGCAACACACACACTTACTCATGGCTAGATCACACACACATGTATCTGCACCTGCATTTGTGTGAAGTGTTGCCCCAGTGTATGTGTGAGACGCTGATTGAAATATATCAACAATTTTATTATGCTTGCAGTGTTTATTCAACACAGTGAGTTTAATGTTCTGTGTTTTATACAGCAAGGAAATGCTAAGAAAAAATGTATTGTTTCTAACATAATAACATAACATTCATACATACATTACATAACATTCTAAAAACTACACCCGTGAGTTTTAAGCTGCTTTTGACTTAATACTTCTAGGTATTTGTCTTTTTCCGCTGTTCTATCACAAAAAAGAAAAATATCTACAAAAGTAGTTGTGTAGCGATACCCATCTGCACTGGGAATAGCCATGTTTTTTCAGACCAAACTTGCCTTAAACATTCCAATCATCACTGCTATATAATGTTATTGAGGAAACTCAATAGGAAACCTGTACATGCTGACAGGTGTATTTGTGTGTGCACTTTTCCTACCTTTGTATGAAGCTGTTTAAATTTTAGACCTTCAGAGAGTTCACATTTTTGTAAAGTGAAGTCATTTTACAATGTTCTGGCTTTTGGAGAGGTTAATTAAGGGTTTTTTATTTGGGCTTATGATTCTAATTAGAAGTAGGTCCAGAACAAATGTTTGTCAGGCTAAGACTAGACAGGTGGTGGGGAAGTTTAATGCTAAGATTAGATCCTCATGAGTATAATAACACAAATGTGTGTGCTTATGTGTGTGTGTGTGTGTGTGTGCGTTCTTGCTAAGCAGCAGGGGCAGTGGAGAGCTGGCTGAACAGCTAAACCCCTTTTTCCTCCTCCCCCCACTCCTGTACTTCTTCCAGCTGCTCAGATTTACAGGTGCCACTGACCTTTTCATCATAGGAAGTCACCACAACCGCCTGGGCCTCCCCCCACCATCTCACATCCATCCATCCATTGTTTCTCCTCCCCCTGATTCAAACACCCAGACTGCCTGCCCTCCTGTAGCCAAAAAATACCGCTCTGCCAGAAAGCCAGGAATCTTTCTCAAAGACTCCATCTTGCTGTTTAGACGTGGAAGGGAGAGCAGTGCTGGCTGGCTGGCTGGCTGGCCCCTGAGATCACCAGCTTGCATCTGTCTTTTGTAAACCCACACTGTGTTTAATAAATGTTAACGGGAGGTGGTTGTTGAGACATTTAGTGAACGTAACACCTGCTGTTTGGTGGATGTATATTTCAAAGTTACTGACTTTACCGAGTATTTACAGTATATAGTTTAGAGAATATTATAGATCCAAGATGAAACTGATAGAAGGGCAGGACTGAGAGAAGAAGGCACAATTACAAATCCATCTGCTACTTTAGTCACGGACAGTGCCATGGATTTATCAATACACAGCACAGTTGGGCTACTGATATTTCAGAGCTATGGTCTAATAGCTTCTAACTTGCACAAGCCTCAGTCAAATAAAGGATCAATGAGTCAGGCAGACTAGACTAACATGTTCAACTAAACAACCCCTCTGCCCCTGTACTCTCTCTACTACTAGGGGATGAAGAGGGGGGGTGGCAAGTTAACAAGGGGGATGCATTTTGGTCATTTTGCTAACAAGGGGGACAATACCCCCCCTAAAATCACCTACTGATTACTGGGTGTCATATTTTGTAATGACACTCTCTTCCTCTTCCTTAAAACGTCAGTAAACCCTCTTTTTTATCTGTTTTATGAGCTTATTGATGGACTTGATAGCTCAGAAAACCATAGAACCACAGAGCAAAGTTGGCTCACACTGTGCCATTCAAAGTGGCCGTTAACATCTCCCCACCGGATAGATTAGTGCAAATAGCCTCTTATATGCCTGAAAGCCAATTACACCTCCATTCTTGTAATAATGAACTCATGAACCCAGCTTTATTGGAAAAGGCTGAGAGATTGGAATCAATACGAATGGACTGGAAAGGCAAGGAGCGTGGTGAGTTAGATTCACTACACAGTTGGAAAAGCTTCCCCAAACTTGAATTTATTTGGATGTCAATGGGCTCCCCACGAAATCCATCTAGCTTGCCTGCTCAGCCTGTATTGCTTATTTGCAGAGAATGAAAGACGTACTCGAGGTAGACAAATTCAGCTGCTTAAGATGGATATTTACACATTTGTAAAACAGGATGTCATTGTAATGGCAAGATAATTAATCTACGTTACAGGTCCTATCTTGAAATTGTGCATAATACAGCTATTAGTTCCTGTGGATTGAACCCAGGGGGATCATTCAAGGGTCCTGGGAAGTGGAGTGAGGCTGCCTGGCACAATTTGACATGTGCACACACATACACGTACACACACGCACACGCACACACACATACACACACACAAACACGAACACACACATCCAGGAGTCCAGCAAGCTAAATGCAACCCTTCCAGCCCAAATGGGATCAAAGTCCATTGACCCCCTGTACTCCATTAAGGAGAATTAATTTGCCTGCATATCAAAACACTATTAAAAGACTGAGGTCAGAGTCAAGTAGGGGCCAAAATGCTATTGATTTTGGAGGTCACATACACACTCAGAGAAATGGAATTCAGTGCAAAGACAATTACTGAACATTGCTTTATTACCTCTCTATAAGGTGGGATCATTCAGGAGGAGATGGACGTGAGGAAATGATGCCAGCGACAGAGACAACTGAGCTACCTATCTGTGCCGTGAAAATGGACAAATGCACTTTTATTCAGATAACTTTTATGTATTTAGATTGCACTTTTTTACTTTTCCTTAATACTTTTCTTATGCTCACCAGTTTTGTTGTGATGAATTTTTTTTTTATTTATTTATTCCAGTTTATCTTATTGATTCAAATTTATTAATGCTTTATTTAATCTTAAGTTTTATATTAAGCACTATTAATGTTTTACATTGTAATGTATGTCTTACACAGTGCTGCACAATTTTCTCATTTATTACCATCTTGTTGCCAAAATTAAGAACCTTGTTTTGCAAACTTGCAGAAAAAGTGCTGCTAGATTGACCGATTAATTGATGCCGCTGTGAGTTTGATTTCAGCTGATGACCACAGTTCACAGTCTCAATCTGTGATCAATGTCATTCTTTCTCTCTATATTATCCTCTAATAAAGCTGAAAGGCACTGAGGATAATTTTATGTTAAGTATAACTTGTCACAGATATTTTTGTTGAAACTGAGAGATTTTGACACATTATTTGAAAACAAGTAAAGCTGGAGAAAGAGCAGATGAAAGAGACATCAGTACCTAGAACCCTTATAGAGGCTTTATCTGCTGACCAACCAGCCTACATTTAGCATTTGACCATCAAAAAGGCAAACCACTCATACTCAGTGGAATAAGATGATGAAATGTTTATAGTTGCTTTATTAGTGTTTTGCATCAAAAACATCCACACACACACGTGTGCTCTCATTTCATTCCCTATGGTCATCTTAACGTGAAGAAGATTTAAACCCCAGACATATGGGAAAATTAACCCAGCCCTTAACCCTTACAGTGCACTTTTTTATGGATAATCCTTGAAATAAACCAATTTGAATTAAGATGAGTGGCATTTAGCAAATGTTTGTCTCAGAAACTATAATAAAAGGAACATGACTCATTTTCATATTTCATATTTCAGTACTTTACAAGGTAGGATGTGTGCAAAGCATCCTCTCAGGATGCTGCATGTGTGTGTGTGTGTGTGTGTGTGTGTGTGTGTGCATGTGTTTCACTGAGAAAATGGAGTGCAGTGTACATAATACAGTCTTACTGTACAACTGTGTGTTTTGTGTTGTGTTTTGATGTCTTGGTTGTAAACACAATCTGTACCAGTTCTTGGGAACCCACTGACGCCACCTCGCTTACTTAAAGGCATGCAAACATACACACTCCATGGTCCTCATTTCTAAGTTTGATCTTTCTGTGCCATTTAAAGCAAAGAGATAAGGAAAAGGTTCCTTTATAAACACATACAGCCTGTGTTAAACAAGATGGCCCCGGCCACTGAGAGTCCCCTCTGATGTGAACATTTTTGTGCGGCTTGTCCCTTTTCCTGGTAAACAGTGCTGTACCTGACGCCTTTCCCTAACATGGGGATAGTGGCACGGGATCCTCAGGATGGGACGTAACCGCTTTCGGCACTTCCTTGCGTCACCCCCCTCCCTCTGAAGTGCGACTCTTGCGTGTTTTATTGCAAGGCCTGGGTGAGTATGAAAACAAACGGGGGCCCGACTCAGAAGCTTTGATCTCCCATTTCCTGGTCCATTATTTACGTCTGTTTCTCACGAAGCGTTTTTTTTTTCTCTTTCACTTGATTACTATGTGCTTCCTCACACATTTTCAGCCTGACCCCCAGACAATGTGTTACACTTTAATAGTTTCTTCTTGCAGGAAGCTATAAAGAGCTTTCGAGTTATTGTCTTTTTTTTCCTTTTTTTTGGTCTGTCTGACATATCAGACATATTTACAAGATATATATGCATAAAATATGTATAATATGTATATATATATATATATGCATATACAGTTTCATAAATACTTTTCAAGTGAATCATTAAGTTAAATAAAAATAATAAAAATTAAGAAGAAAATATAAATTTTACTTATATTTAGTTTAACCAGTAAGTGTGAATCAAATATGGCAATATATAATAGTTTTACTCTCAATAAAAATCATGAGAGGAATTATAATATTTCAATATGAGTGGTGAAGTGAGAACAAATGAAATCACCTGGGCACCTGTAATTTCAGTGTTGGTTCTTCTTAGTTGCCTATATGAATATTAAAATAACCATAGATGATTAATTATTGATAATTTTGTTAATGCAAAGCAACTACAATAATTAAAATAGAAATTACTATACATAAAAAATCAAACACACAGTGTGTTTCCCTTACTTTACTACAATTGTAAAATACTATGTGAACAAAAATTATTACTTGAACCTGCATCATCCAAGTTTGTGGTTTGAAGTTAAAAACCTCTACATCCAGACCACCTCTGAGCTAGACACAGCAAAATAAAAGGGGGGAAACTATTCAATTAAATGACAGAGAAACTCAACAGATGATAGAACATGGAGTCAGTTGCAATTTACTGGAGTTCATCATAAGTCTGACCGGTGGGCTGACCAGCTGGTCTCTCCCCTTGACCCATCCACTCCACCAGCTCAGCAGATAGATCAAAAAGGCCTGTCCTCAGTGGAAACCGCTGCCTTGTTTGAGCCAAGATGGTTGATATCATTAGGGACCCTGCCACTGAGGGTCACCACAGGGCCCGGTTTGTGTCCCAGGCTGAATTTGATGTATGATCCAAGAGTTTTTTGGGCGAGGTTGCACATAAACACATATAAACCATCCTGTTTCTCCACCGTTGTGCTGTGTAGTATACTGGTATGTGCATGAATGTGAACGTGTGCATCACACTTTCTCAGTAAAAAAATTCCCAGTCCTCTCTGTAATGCTGCCTAAGACTATTAATGTCACATTTGACTTTATGCGTGCATGCATATTTCAGCTGGTTGCCTCCAAAACTGTGCACACAAGATGGATATTTTGCAAATGGCATTGCTTTAGATTTTCCTTAAATGTTACAACTATTATATTTAAGTGAATGTATTTTTACTAATATTCTGAACTGGAGGTGGCGTCTGTGACTTTTTTAAATTTAGTCTTATTTCCATCATTGGCACTAACCACTCATTGCGGCAATTCTTTTACTCACCAGTTCCCAGTGATCATTTCTCAATCAAAAAGTGTGCATGGCACTGTGATGTCCATATCCTTGGTTGCTTGAGTTAGTTTCCATTGATGACACCTTTATTTATTGATTTAGCTGTGTGGTATGGGAGATGATGAGAAGATGATGAGAATCCCAAGAAAAACTACAGCCAACATGAAAGCTCTCATGAACAGACTATACAATTAAATGAATCAATGGAGTGGTAAAACTAAGGCTCCTGAGTCAGATTCAAAACAAACCTTAAGTGTGGTTTTGGCTTTAATGAGCTGTTTCATAGTTGTCGCCAATCAGCCAGTCATCTGTCGTTATGTATTCCCTTGCATCCGCCAGTCAGGTTCCAATATCAGAGCCACTTTAAAGCACCAACGGACAGATCAGAGTCATGACACTCACTCGCCACAAACACGTCATGGGTGAAATAATTGGAGCTTGTTTGGGGGGTATTTAAGCAGACATAACGAGGAGGAAGGCTCCTGTCCAGGGAGGGGGATACACATAAAAGGGCTGAGGGGGCGAAAGTTACTAAGAGCTGGGCAGATAGAGAGGGCAAGACGGGGAAGTGAGTCTGGCCATTGCGTGTTTGAAAGCAGCAGTTGGGACCCTGATGACAGAGTGGTCTTTGGGAATTTAAGAGCAGGGCTCAGAAGTGGGCGTTTCCCCCCGCAGAGGACTGGGCCAGGAAGGAAGGCTTTGGTTTTCAAAGCGTCCACAGCTTTATTTATATTACATATTTTCATCACCAGGACTCTTTCAAAGGGAGGAGAGGGATGTTTTCCGATTTCCAATACAGTTTGGCCTCTGTCTTTATTTCCCTACTCTGCCTACTACAATGTATTTGTTTCCGGAGCACCATTCGCCTGGGGTCTGCATGTGAGGACTGTGTTTACCACTGAAAGATACAGTCAGAGTGTTATTGTTGAATGTGGAGAGAGGGATGGGAGGTTGCGTGATTGTTTTGCCTCACCTGTTTTCCAGTGGGGTCCACAACCAGAGAGGAATAACTAGAAAAACAATGGCACGGAGGCCTTGGAACAACTGTATGATGAAAGATACGGTCTCCACACCATAGAGACATCAAGTCCTTTTGTTGAAAGTAGTCCTTGTTTTCTTTTACTTATTAAAACCAAGTGTGCTCCCTGGCTCAAATGACTAACAATGAAAGATAGTTATGGCTGTATTGTTGTTTTGTATTATGATTATGGTGTCAACAGATATATACTGTCATAGGCATCCAGGGTTCACAGGACAAAGGTTTATATTAGTTCAGGTCTAAATAAATCTGCAATGGAAAGTTTTCACTGAATACCCTAATTCATTCTTTTTCTGCATGGGACAAAACTGGGCTTTATTCATGCAAGTGTTTATTGATGCATATGTTGAACATCACTGTGTAATGAAGTTTTTTCAAGGAATATATTTTCAGTGTATCGCAGAGTAACTTTTGCACAAAGTTGTTTTTCCACTTGATTTATTGCCCAAAAGGACCAAAAAGTTTCAAACAGCACACATCACCTCCCCTTTGACAGTTTACCCAGGCCGATTCACCGGTGGCATCATTAACCATCGTTAGGCCAAGACAGCTACTGATAAATTAGTCATCCATCAAAGGCTCCCATATCATCTGGAGTCCCCTGATCATTATTGGAGGCAAACAATGGTGTCACATGGTACACTGTCAACCTCCCACCTCCTCCCATCTCTCTCTCCTCTTGGGAATGGACCACCCCTACAGCCAATCAGCATCCGTGCCACAGGGGAATAAAAAATCAAAGAGATGGCCACTTTTCACCTCTACCTGCTAGGGAGCAAAATGTGTCAAGTTCCTGTCCTAGACTCAGGTATCTCTCCGATAAAGTGGATGGCATCAACTTCCTCTGTTTCTCCCCCTTGCAGCCTGAAAGGATGCGCTGCAAGCTCAGGTTCTAGGAGTCGCAGAGTTGGCAGATCTCCTCTGAGCCGTACCAGAGGTGCAGGTTCCGGGAACTGGGAAGGGTATAGTACGTGGTCCTGATAAGGAAGCTCAGCCTCGCTTGGGGCACTCTCCACATATTCCCCCACGTAACGGCCCTGTTCATCACAGCCTCCCAGGTTGTCAAGCTTCCTTATTGCTCACAGTTCTGATTTTATAGCTTTTCTCTTCCATCTTCACATCTTAAGAGATCACAACGCTTTTCCTTTCCTTCTTTGTGGCTTTGGACAGCATCTTGGGTGTTGTTCCCCATCCAAAACCAGCCCTGCCTGGCTGCAGCAATCTCCTAGTGTTTCAGTCAATTGATGGCTTGGTCTGTTGTCTGCATTACATTCCACTTGTGTCCTGTACGAACTTGGGCCTTGGTGTTTTGGACAGACAGGTCAGATGAGTCTCTAAGCTCACACACAAGCCTCACCTTCTCCTGTTTGTAGCCCAAGCTAATGGATTTCAATGGAAGATTCAGGGTATTCCTCCCAAACAGTGCTGTGTTGCAAAGACTTCGAGGGAGGCCCAGCCATTTACGGATGTAGTTGTTGGCTTTTGAGTCTTATGATAGTTATTACAGTTATTAACTAGGCTACTACTTTGTATTAATGAAAAAGTAATGAGTAGTTGATTTATATAATAGCAACTGAGACTGAAAACCATCCACAGTTCAGTCTCTGCCTTAAAGTAAGATGTGGCTACAGAACTTCAGAAAAGTCTTACACAAAAACGTGACTTCAGGTAAAGACATAGTGCTTTGTGCCTCTCCTGAGACACCTCCCCATCGGCACAATGCTTAATTAATTAAGAAAGGGTTGCCAGTTGCCCCTGGGACCCTGGGGTAATCATACAGGGCAAATTACAGCATGTTGAGCTGTGGGTTGAGAGAGGGAAGCCGCTGACGCTGTTGTCATTGTTGATTAATTTCTCCGTATAGATCCTGACACCACTGTGCATGTGTAACCTGTCACAGAGCACCCATGTGTCTATTCATCACTGCCTGGGAGGTATGTGTGTGTGTGTGTGTGTGTGTGTGTGTGTGCATGTGTGCGTATGTGTTTGTGTGTGTTTGGAGTAGGTGTGTCTATTAGTGTGTTGACATGGTGCTCAATGTGTTTTGTGTGTAATTGTGTAATTCTGCAATGTGCTGTGTGTGTATGAATATGTAGGTAGGTATGTATGTATGTAGGTGATCACTGTGTGTGAGTGAGTTTATTTATAAGCATGCGGTAGCGTTAATATGTGGTTGTGTGTGTGCGCTAGTCGGTGTTCATGTGTGCCTGTTGTATATACATATTAGCAATACTGCTTGGGGGCCCCCTCATTGTGTGTGTGTGTGTATGTGTGAGGCAGGCAGCAGCACCATGTAAACAAGATGGTGATGCCTGATAAGAACAAGTGACGTTTCTGATGACAAATGACTTATAACGTCTTGGGACGGAGGGGGGGAGGGGGTCTGTGAGGAAGTGTATTGATTAGCCTTATTACCCAAAGCATCCGTCTTGGGAACGAGTGGGGGTCTAAAGGAGGGGTGGGAAATTAGCCAGACTCCACCTCTGTTGACCGACTGATTGCTCTGGGGGCCCGTAGGAGAACAAATGGCCCCCGCCTGTCCACACACACACACATAGACACTTGTCATCCAACATTTTCTCCCTCCATCATTTTCCACACAATCTTACGCACTTACTGTATATTTTAGAAATGGGCACGCACACTAAACAAAACACAGGTGTATGAGCTTTCACAAACGTGGAACACACACACTTTCTTCTTTTTCATTGGTTGTGTTTTGTCTGAGGAGGCAAGACACAAGGACACAGGTGGAATTTAACAATTTGTGCTAAATGTATAACAATATAGTTACATTTTAAAAATCCCACGGAATTATAGGAGTAGTCTTTTTTTTTTCAAGTTTCAAGTTTCCATCCAAAGGTAGCACATATTTCAAGTGAATTTCCAGAAAATTGGCAAAGGAAAATGCTAATTCATGCCCGTTCCCACACTCTATACTGTTATGCAAATATTAGGAATTGGGCACATTGAGATAAACAATCAGTGGCATTAATTCAGGTTTTTTAATCTAAAACTGATAAAAACAGGTGGAATGGTGGAATGAAATGCACTGATCATGAAAAGGTGAAATGCACTTATCGTTACAACTGTGAAATATTAACAAGCAACTTGTATTTACTCCTCAAATGCTCTTGGCGGAGCATTATGTGTAGGTATTTATTTTAGTTTTTGGTGATTGTTGATTGGTGATTTGTTAGTTTTTCTATAATCAGTTAATTGTTATCAAGCTAGCCACAATGAAGGTTATGATATTGTAACCCTTGTTCTATAAGCACTGGTGGAGCCCTCTACCTATGGACCCTGCTGCTCCTACACCATCCGCTGAGGTGGTTTTCCAGTGCTTATAGAACTAGGGTTACAATATCATAACCTTCTTTCTATCTAACACAGGCGGAGCCCTCTACTGGACTGTATGGGTAGAGTAGGTGGAGCCCGATGAATGATTGCGCCGCCTCGACATGTCATCAGACTGCCTCACTGAGCATGACTGGCTATAGGTTAGTCGCCGCAGCCCTCCTACTACAGTGGAAACCACTTACAGTGATCACGGTTACAGTGATCAGCCGCTTATATAGATCAAACAGCTCAGGACAGAATCATTCCCATACAAATACTGTTTCACTTATAGTAATCAAGTAGTCTGCTTTCAGTGTTCATTTTGAGTCTTTTCATACATGAAAACATATGGAAAAAAAAAAATTTAAACTACAGTAATTCTATTTTCTTTTTATCTTACTCCCATGATACACATATTATGTGTATTTAGTAGCTGCTGCACCAATATCAGGCATTGCAGCGCACCTCTGCAGGTTTGTGTGGAGGTGCAGGGTGGGGAGGTGGGCATGTTTATTTGTAAGCACCATGAAACAATCAGAAAATAACATTTTCTTCCTCTCATTTATCGGTTTTCTCACTCCGACTGCTCACTCTCCTCATCCACTTTCTAGCTCGCTCAACCACTGCTCTCTCTCTTACTCTCGCTCTCTCTCATCTTTTTTAAAATGAGTCGGGACTCAGGAGGAACTAACACCACTGGCAGCACTAACATAAACCCAAGTGGCGAGCTGTATACGCCGGTCCTGAGCAGAGCGATGTGAACAGTGGGAGACAGTGCAGACATGAAGCATCCTCACTCCGGTCAGTGTATGGGCGTGAGGTGTTATTCCTATGTGAGGATATAATGCCGCTCGCCACACCACCGTTTCCTGGGGACATGCACTGCGCTGGCTGGTTAATACAGTAATTAATAATTACTGTATTAATTTTAAGATTTTTTTAATTCTTTAAGATTTTCTTTAATGCACCCAGGCATCAACTCTAGTTCTTTTTGCCAGTGCCTTGGTCAGGGGTACTGACAGGAGTATTAACCCTAACATGCATGTTTTCATACTTTCTAAGGGAACTTAATGTTGGTCTTAACTGTTGTTTTGTCCAGGCATCAGGGACAGTGTAAGTTATGTGAAAGCTAGTCTATACTTTTGTGAATCCAGTTTTCTTATTACTGTACTAATTCATGTTTACAGTATGTTTGATCTAACTCTTATTTGTGGTATCTTATTTTTTTCAGATTTCTAATCACTTTCATTTAATTTGTTGTCGAGTACTGTTTTACTGTATCACAGTTGCCTACAGTAAAGACTTCAAAGGCCAAATATCTTGTCTCTAACCTTCATTGGCAGTGTGTTTCGTTCACTGCATAGTTGTGCACCTGCATGCATAGTGAGGGAAGAGGAATTATAAATAAATCACAGAATGTATCCCTACATGCAGCTAAAGTAACACATTTTAAGCTCAGAGCTCTTTCTCAGGTAGCACTAACAAAAGTCACCATTAGCATATCATGTTCAATCAGCATGTACAATTCATTGATCATTTTGTAATCAACAGTAATTTGTGCTATGTAAATTATGTAGTACACTTGTTTTATTCCATTTCCCTATATGCCTCTCACCCCTACCCTACAATTTCTGTGTTAATCACATTTCACTGTAATGATCTACTTTCCCGAGCTTATTGATGAAACCACTGCAATTACTTAGCTCAATATTTCCCACATTAGTTGGCCTTAGAAGTGTTTCACATGTCCATTTATCTGCATGGGTTTTTAAACGGCATAAAATCGGCTTCAAAGTGCTTTCATATTTTATTCTATGGAGGTATTGCTTGGCTGATGGGCTGCCGGTAATTCATAACCCTAAGTAGATGTAATAGCCCAATGAGCATGGACTTTCCTGATAGGAAAAGCTGTTTCCAATGGAAGGGGTTCCTCTTTCACTGCTGAGCTAAAAGACTAATCCATTCAATTACCATTTTCCCTGTCAAGCAGCTATGAAATATGGTAGTTGTTTTCCTACAGACAGAAGAAAGATGATGAAAAGCCTTTTTTTTACTTTTGAAGATATTTTTCACAGATTCTGCATTATCACTTCGTGTTTGTGACTGGAGAGTGAAAATTGCTTCTGTGAAGTGCTGAGTTCTGTGATGCTCAGGTCTGTTTGGGTCGCCATAGATGTGACCGTCTTAGTGCTATAAAAATGAGGTCACTTTATTCTGCTGTTTCACCAAATTTCCTCAGAGGTCAGGACAGGAGGATTTAGAGCCATCCAGCTTCTCTTTTCTTTTCCATTGAACATCCCTCCATCTTGTTTTCTATACACTCTTAAGAATTCATTCAGCTTTTTACTCCAAAATTCACATCTTTTCAAAAGAAAATGTGTGAATTCTGTCCTCATTTTGCATAATTTCTGTCCATGCCTTTGTTCACTGAAATAATAGATTATTACCATCAGTAATACCAATTACCGGCCCTTAACATCCTCCTTACTACAAGCTAATTCATATTCCAAGTCCTTGTCCACTTAACTGAGGGTAAAAATCATTATGTTTTCTTCTGTTTTCTGATTGCATTATTCTTGCCCCTGCTTCATTAAGGTACTCTACTTGGAGGGAGGGGGAGGGCTGCTGTGTTAGTGGGATCAATCAATAGCCATCTTCCCCTCGCCTTACTGTAAACGTGCTAAAGTATTTATGAATTAATTGACTTCCTTCGTCCAAATAAGAGGAACCTACCACCATCTCCTGAGCTGTGGTGTGGAGGTCACAGGCACTCTTGGTAATAAATAGAAATGGGCTCTTTTTTTAATGACAGTAGAGTTGGTGGTTACAGCAGCTTAAATGCTGATGAAGTGACAAATAAAAAGAGAGCTGAACTTGACCTTTTAGTTGTAGGTTTTCTGTGCATAAAGACATCTTTAGTGTTTGTGGTATTAAGATAAAGGTAAGGCACCCACCCGGATCCCGTGTTTTACTTTAAAGGTCTTATGTCTTAACCGGTTTCTCCTAGTATTATATAGTGAATGCAACTATAGTCTAAAGGCTGTTGCAGTTGGCTAAGAGGCTTCCACACAAAAATGATTCCAGTTGTGGCAAGTACAGTACAAGTACAAGTATCGGTTGACACTTGTATAGATCTTGCAAATCTTAATGTTCATAATACCTCGTCAGTTATTCAGTGTGCAATCAATTATTAGCATTTGTACCCACATCTACAAATTTTGTATCAGAGACGACTGTCTATGAAAGTGTAGGCTTCTTTTTCTCTCTAGTAATGGTGAGGTGTTACGCTCCACAAGCCTGCTGATGGCAAAGCTTGGTGATTTTGTGGATGGATTGGTGTGTGCGTGTCATACAGATCCATTGAGTTTTGGTGAAGGTCAGTCCCATTGTGGCCAAGACTGTAATAACCACAGTGACAGATTGGATTGGGAAGGAGGGGTGTAGCTTTAATGTCTGCATCGCTCCATAGCCTATATCACTGAGGTGTACTAGAGAATGAAGATTCCACATTGTAGCTCTCATACTATAAATAAAGGGGATGTACTCTATTGGGCTCTACAGACTTTGCTGCTCACTGTTGGAGAGCAGTGAAGTGAAAAGTGCACGTGATTTTTCAGCTAATCAGGAATGCTATCCAGTAAAGGCTGTATTAATTTTTTTTTTTAAAAATCCTAACCTATCATCAAGAGTCAGCAACTATAGAACTTGCAACTCTAGAGCTAGGGTTACAACATATGTATAACCTTTATTATATCTCATAGGCAAACAGTGAACATTCGCGTTTCTTTGGCAAATTGATGTTGGTCCCCAAGACCTTTGGTAAATGTATAGGAAAGTGCTGCACTTCCCACCTCAAGTTCAACATTATCAAATGAGGTCTGGAGAGAGTTGATAATTTGAAGCCAGTAGCAGAAACGACTGTTGGTCTTGAGGGCGATGGGGATATGCACTCCTCCATTGCTCCGTTGCAGTGTGCTACAGGTGAGAAAGAAGGAGAAAGAAGGAGCTGTGCTAGATTACAGGGTGGCAAAGCAAACCCATCTTTGATTGCAAGTAACCTCACCTGTAATGATGCTCTTTGAGTCTTTGAAAGCTGTGCTTTGGTTAAAGTAGAAAGGCAATTAATATAGCCTCTGTGGCTCTAACCAGCTCAAATGAGCAATGCAATTATCAGTCTACTGGTAGGGTCGCAGTCATGTCTATAGAGTCTAAGCCTATGTGAGATAAAACTAGATCTGTGATAATAATGGATAACTCTGTATACTAGACCAAAGGAGATACATCTAGTGATCATGGTTGTGCAAGTTTCTTTTATTCGCAAAATGATACTGGATACCAAATTTTAGTCTAAGTCCCAATCTAACTCCTGCTTTGAAGAGGTTTTCCAACCTGGAATATACAATAATTAAATTGAACACTGATTTAGTCTAAATGACAGATTACTTAATGGCCAAACCCTAGAAAAACAGCCCAACTACAGCAGCAGCAATAAGCTTACAAAAATTATCTGAAGAACCATTCTCTGTATTTAAATGTCTGTACCTCTCTGAAGTCTTGTGGAACAAAGTTCTGCTTCTGTGGTTGCACATATCTAATGTATCCCAGATTATGGACCACCACTGTTTGAGGTGAATTACTTTTTGGGGCACCCAACACACATCGGCAGTCTGTATTTGAAGCACTCTAAATCATGTGATGTCACAAGATTAATTTTGCACACATTTTGCCTACCCCCACTTGGCATAGGAGTCTCCCCAACACTTGGGTGGTATGGGAGAAGGAGGGAGGGAGCAGACATTTCTTTTTAAAACGGGAAACATGTTGAACAAGCTTCTTCCCCTGCCATGGTCTAGCAACCGTGGGAGGAGAACAGTGTAACCAACCACCCTGAGAAAACATTGTGGTTTGACCACCACTTATGACGCTGTACTGGATATGAAGAGATGCTGGTGGGGGTGACTCTCAAAGGACAAAGGGAGGGGAGGTTTTCCTGCAACACTCTCCATGGCTGGCTTTTTAGAGATACAAGATCCACATGAAAGTTGTGTCTCTCCTCAAAAGCTGTTAGCAAAAACATGCCTTTGCTCACCAAGAGAGTGAAAGATAGGGGAACTCTTTTTCCTCTTTATTGGAGGAAGGTGAGATTTGGTTTCTGCTTGGGCACAAACCACAAGGTTCGCCACCTTCCAGCTGTGATATTAACTCTTTTCTTTAAGGTGAGACCACACGTGAAGCCCTCTCACCCCTGACAAGGGAAACCGAGAGTATTTTTAGAGGAAAAACTCCTCCAGTTTGAGTTTTCTTGTAGAGATTTATGGTCCCCTCTCTGAAGGAAAATAAAAAAGAGCACATGAATGAACTAAGAATATCAGCCACCTACATAGAAAATGATCTTTCCTGTTTAATGAAGCGTCAAACACAAAACCAGGGCGTTTTCCCACTTTTTGAACATCTTATCTTTTCACTCTGATTTACCAAGCCAGTGAGATTTTCAGTTTCTTAAAATATCAATTGTTGGAGTCTTTTCAGTTGGCCGAATTCATAAATTCATTTGTATCTGTTTGGGTTGAAAGGAAATAGAGGGAGACTAGGCAGATCCTGTTTGAGCGTACAGTGTATGTGTGTGCGTGGCTGTGTGTGTGCAAGAGTGCAAAATGTGTGCCCACGGAAAGGAGAGAGATTGTGTGTACATGCTTGTGTTTGTGTGTGTCTTGATGAACTCTTTCGGACTGACTGTGATGCAGGATAAGGTTTTCAGTCATTATGAACTGGACAACACACATTATCCAGCTTCCTGATCTGGGTCTAATGTACATCGTACACTGCCCAGCAAGTGTTCCTATTTTTAAGATTATTATTCCATTTCCAGTAATTATGGTATTAACCCTGCAGTTGATATTGGCTCTCTGATACTGGTCTTCTCAGTATCATAAACTTTTCATTGTTGAACCATAATGAATTGTAAGTCAACAACTCTGTTTAACAGTATATTAATATTAGGTCTGGTATAAGTTTGCAGTGACAAAAAATATATTTACATGCTTTTCCTGCTTGGGAATCACTAAACTACAGTAATGAGTCTTGTGTGAACAGAGACAACTAAAGATAAACCTTGACAGTAGTTTAGTATTAATGGCTCAAATTAATTTTGAATATTTACTTCATTATCTTGCATCAAACATGGGGTTTATATATAAAACAGGTATGGGAGTAATAGCATGTCAGAGTAAATAAACAAATATTTTTTTGTGTTGGTTATTGTTTGCAAAGTAATGATAACAAATGTCAACATGATCCAGCCACATTGGAGTTTCTTTTTCACAAATTCCTTTTGCTGTATGTGTGCGCGCTTGAAAATGTTCATGTGTGTGTCTGTATGTGAGTTGACAACTCTATCTGCATCCTCCTTGGGTTCGGTCCCATTTCCGTCAGGACAGTTCCAAAATAACTGCCCCCCTTTTCCCTCCACACACCCTGCACACTCATACACTCACACACTTGTTGCTTCCTCTGAACACAGCAGCACATCGATCAAGACTGGACCTGGACTTTCTATCTCTTCCTGAGATAGCCAGGAGGAACTCGACCAGCACCGCATACACCCATGCACAAACAAAATAATGAAGGTATTGTTTGTCTCGTACTTGTTATTACACTTAGGCATGCACGATCACTTAAACACATAAAATTGCCTAAATCAACACATTTCCAAACATGATTCATATCATTGTGAATGGTTGCTGGCAGCTACAGGTGTACACGGTAATAAAATGTATTGCATCCAGACTTGAATAGACATAAAAGAAAACAAACAACATAAAAGCTTTTATTATGCTCACTTGCAGCCAAACATAAAGACATAAATACACAATTGAAAGTTTGTACCTCAACATTTGCAACCTTTCATAAACAGTAACACATCTTTTCCTCTTGCCGTGTTCCTGGTGGTTTCCTATTTACAGGCTGGTTGCATTGTTTGAGCAGCACAAGAAGATTCTCCAACCACTGAGTCATTCACCTGCTTTGGCTTCAAAACCCGTCTCACAGTAAACAACCTCCCATCAACCAAGAAAACTTTGCTTGTTTTCCTTGATAGCAACACATAGAAACCAGGGATTGTGTGGCAAGCAGTGAAGCTATGAAGACATAATTACATATGAGTCCTTTGTGTAATTACTATAAATAAATGAAACCCAGGTCAAGAGAACTGGTAGCCTTTATATCACCCCAGGAGTATTGTTAGTGCAATAAATACACTTTGTGTTACACAGAGGATGTTGTTGTTTACTTTTAATGAACATGTTGGAAGTGATTTTTTTAAGGATGCCCCAGCTGATCTGCAAGATTAGTATTAGGGCCAATGAACATGTTTTGAATGTGGATAGGAATACATAATGCCTGATGCTTTTCCTGAACATTGTTAATTGTACCACATTGTTCTCTGGAAATGCCAGCTGTTAGAAAGGCCTTGTATTCCTCTGTTAAAATATTGTAACCTACTTCGAACACAGGGCAACACAAACAAATAAACACCGTTTATGTCTCAGGTGCATTACAGTTCTGGAGTGCAGCTGCTGGTTAAAAACTGTATTCTTACTTCATATTGTTCATGAACCCTACACAAACCTTCTTGCTATAGCACAGTCACACTAACACTCCTCTCCTAGATATTATACAACACTGTGGGACATTATTTCCAAGACACTGTGCACCTATTGTGAGAAAATTATTTACTAAAGTTTCATAATTTACAATCTCTAAAACAGACAGATTCAAGGCTATAAAATTGAAGTTCCTCCTAACAATTAACTTGTCACCCACTTTCCTTCAAGGGCAACTATGCATATGTGTATTATTTAGAAAGAAACTTCTCATATGGTTCTTATACTTTGAGAAAATTATGATTATATTCATAATTTGTTTTCTTTATATTCCAGAATGTGAACACAGAGTGATTCTTCTACAATGTGTACTTTTCTCCACATATGTATGCTTGTGTGTGGTTGTGACTGCATGTATGTGTGTATTTGTGAGCTAGCTTCCACGTGCATCCTGTTTCGGCCCTCCGTGCTGGCTGTTTGATGAAGTTTGAAACACGGAAATCCAGGCATAATCTCCTATGCGATCCCTCTGTTATCAACAAACGGAGATCCTGGAAGTCTTCTGCTAGAATCTGCACAGGGGAGGAATTACAGGACACACATTCACACAGACATACAAACACAGACACACATATATATTTGCACGCACATGCTCATTTCACATATTCACACAGATTTTAAACTGACATGAGCATCCATATGTTCTCACATACACTCACAGTGAAACATATCTATACCAATACACACTCATGTGTACCATTCCAAAGTGTAAACATAGATATTGTCATCCATACACACCTGTGTATTCATAAACACACACATACATACAGATAGACTTGCTGTAGGGGGCTTTTGGAGACTCCAAGCATGGGTTTTTCCCCCCACTTTGGAGCCCTTTTCCTCTATCCATCACATATTAGTTATTAGGTCTCTATATTGCGGGAAATCGTTAATAAACCATTCAAATACTTCCTGGATTACTTGAGATCACACGACACAAGTGAAGAACAGTATCAGATATGCTGAGTAGTCTAGACACTCCAATTCATCAGATGAAAATAAATCTTTTTAATTACACTGGGAGCAGTGTGTTTCGCATCATTTGAAAGGAAAACAAATCATTGCCAAAGATTTATTGTCCAGTGCCTCTAAGTCTAGATCCACTCAGTAGAAGGATTCTCATTTTGTCAACCAAGAATTTCAGTTACCATCCTTTTCCTTTTGTGTTATTATTTCTTTTGTAAGAGGAGACACTTTTACAAGTGGTGAAGATTTAATTTGGGGATTAACTTTTATTTTTGTCTCATTTCATAGACTGAAAGTCTGCTCATAAAATACAGATCACAAGTCACGGTACATTTAAACAGACATGGTAACGTTGACATCTTAAGTGTTTAAGGGTTATTTTATTATTGGGAAAAAGCCAAGCATAGCAAGCTCTGTTCTTTCCTGTGTCAAAAACTTTCTGCTATGCTCAGGATCAATCTGCACATACATACAGTGCACAGTAAATGACAGAATGCTCCAAATATGTAAATAACTTGTATTTCATAAGAATATCACTGCATAATTTTAGAAAGTTTGCATGACCATTCATGTGTTGAGTGAGTCTCATGACCCCTCTACATGTTAAAATGCATGTATGTCAGTAAAAAAAAACAGTTCTCTTTTTTTAATTCTGGAAAAACATACTTTAGTGCAGATGCATGATTTTCATCTGAAAAAAGCAATATGTTCATGTCTAACATTGTGGTTTTGCGGTAAATCACAGAATATAAGCAATCTCAGAAAATAAGCAGACAATGCCCCACTGACCAAAAGCTGGAAATCTGTTCAAAAGAATTTAAGAGCTCTTCATGTCTAATTTATTTATGCCACTCAGCACCCACAGCATATACACCTTGACATGCAAAGCGCTGCCATGTTGGATCTCTGTGTTTCAGCCTGCCTCACTCCCGTCCCTACCCCAGGAAGAAGGTCTTTTCCTGGGGCAGCACTAAGCCCTCAGCCCCACTCCCCCCTCCCCTCCCTGGCTGCTTACAGCCGGCAGGGCTCCCAGTGCTAGACCCACTAGCCTCCACAGATATTTCCTGAGGAAAACATATCACCTCAGGCTAGACCGGTCGGCTGACTATGCTGAGGCAGCAGCAGCCCCAGCCCACAATCCACCACAGGCCTCAACCTCACTTTCCCTCCCTTTTATTTCCCTCTTTCCTTTCCCTCTTTTTCAGTTTCTCTTATTCTCTGCCTCTCTCTGTCACTCAATCTTTCTCCCTTCCTCTGTTTCTGGCACTATCTCTTTTTTTCTCTCCTTCTTTTCCCTTTCCCCCTCTCTCTCTTACCCCATGAACAGAAACACATTACAGCTAATGGGCAGAAAATAATTACAAATCAATACAGTTAATCGTTTTTACAATATGAAAATATTTTGATTGAAAAAAAGTCCATGAAAATCATCATCGTTAACATTCCCTACTGTAAAATTCATCAGAGGGCTTTACCCTGAATAAGTATTAACATTGCCTGGTAGGCCTATTCATATTGAAACAGGTGTCTGTGGTGGAGAAAGGAAATATTTGGAGAATTAACTTGTCACGTTTGAATTTTGTTAATGTCCATTAAAATTTATTTGCAATGTACTGTGTGTAATCTTGATAGACATGTCAAGTGCAGAATAAAACAAAATTACATACAGAGTAGGAACATGCCTTTTTCATAGTTGTATTAGCAAAATAGGATGTGAAATATAAACATGAACATATGACAGCCTGTACACAACGACACAGAGGGTTGTTTTAATTAAATACATGGTTTTGGGCATCTAAGAAATGAAAGGTCCCATCATGTGTCCCAGTGTGTCAATGACATCTCTCATACAACTAAAAAGCTATGGGAGGTTTCACAGAAAGCCACCTGAAAAAGACCATCTGTAGATAAAACATTATTGGTTATTTCTACATAGAATAAAAAGAAGAACTGGGAACGAACATGCATCATTGAGGTACTTTTTCACCTTCAGATGTGGATAATATGTACTATCCCGCACCTGCAAAGGTATGTGTGTGCCACTTGTCAGTTGCTCAGTTTGGAAGAAGGCCAACAAGACAACAACTTTGGTTTTAGCCCCTCATCTTGCAAGATCTTTTCAGTGGCATTTAAAAGCTCTGTTATTGCATCACTTAACTCTGTCCCTGCTTGCTCTGGAAAAAAAGAGTTATTGCAGTATGAAATGACCTTACATGTTTTAGTCCAAGGGTCATTGTGTTTTTTTTTTCCTTTCTTTTTTCCTCAAACATGATCCAGGTTAAGAAGAAGATAAGACTTAGCTTTTGGCAACCATCCCCATCCTTGAGTTCGAACCAACATCCGTCAACATCTTTGCAAGCTGCAGAGTAAAGGAAGGACTCGATGATGTGTTTTATGTGGGGAAGGAGGGTGGGAACCCAGTGGTGCGATAGTAAAACAGAGAGGACATGTTAAACGTATTGATACCATCGCCTCAGGAAATCCCTTTTACCCCATGTGTTCTCATCTCCCCGTCTCTCTCTCTCTGGCTGTCTTCTCCCCCTGTCCCTCCTTCCCATGAAAGCATTTTAAGACCAGACCACTGTCCTCCCACCATTCCCTCTGGATGATTCTGGAACAAACTGCTCTTATGGGATGAAAACCATGAATCTGGAGAAAGTTTAAATTTTCAATATGGCACATTTGATTGTTTTTGAACAAGTTTCAGGGTCCCAAAAGGTGATGAGTGAGGGTTTAAGCATTTAGTTAATAGTGATGAATGCCTTACTTGAAAATCTTTGAGGGAGTTCTGACTCATGTAAAAAAAAAAAACCCTGATATTTGCCATCAGTACATCAGTTTCATCAAAATGTCAGAAAGTTAGAAGAGTCTATTCTTCTTTGCTTTGAATTGAAATGTGAATTTGGCTCAACTAGAGTTATATTTTACTGAAACACTGGAATGTGTATCATAGCAGAAGTTTCCTTCTGGGAGTTTCCTGCTGTTAATATTATGAATACTGTAAACAAGAAAATGTCCACAGATGTGCTTTCTCTGACATTTAACAAAAACAAAAAAATGGTATAGAGGTTGCTTTGTGAAGTTTGGACAATGAGAAATTCAACAGTTCCGAAGTAATGAAAACCAGAATTTGGGAGTGAGAGAGTTTACATAACAATAGGCCAGTAGAGTAATAATGGGCTTGAGGGAAAGAGAAACAAAATCAGGAGATAAAATAGATCATACTTACCATTATTGAGCTGGAGGAAATTATCAGACATCCAGAATTTCCTCAAAGCAATCTCTTGGAGCAACCAGGCATCAACAGGAATGAATGGAGGATATACATAGTTTCCCATCATCTGCATAAATATTAAATAATATATGCCTATTCATTAGGTTCCAGGAATATAAAAAAAAAACTAGGTCCCATAATTGACCCCAGAGGTACACCGAGGAGGAAGAGATGAAGCTCACTATTACAGCAAAGAAATGCACTTTTGCAAAAGAAAATTTAAACAACTCAGATCATATCATGATCTACAATAACAAATGCAGTATGTAGGTCTAGAAGCGTCAGGATGGAACAATAACCATCTTCAGCACTATGAGGTTGTTTAATACTCAAAGTAAAGCTGTCTTCTGTGTCATGACCTTAAACCAGATAATAATTTATTGCAATTCATATAATTTATCAGATAAGTATAGACAACATTTTTTAAGACCGCCAGCAGGAGAGAGGGATTTCTGAAATATGTCAATAGTAACTCAAAAAAGAAGGGTCAAGGCTGGGCTTATTTTTGGAACCAGTGGAACAGAGCATGTTTAGTAAGACTCAAGTTGTACTGAGAGCTGTAAATAAGTTGAAGGATATTGGATGTAGTTCCAATAATTTTGATTTTAAGAACATTGTTAATAAGATATCAAGACAACATGTGGATGAGTTGAGACACAATACTCAATACTATCCAACTGAGTTTGTAAAGATATTACTCGAAATGAGTCAAAGTTGCATGAACAAGGTTCAGGTCAGAGTTCAAGGGAATGGTTGTATATATTTTTATACTGTATTGCTTGAACCATTAGAACAAAATGAGCTGCTGCATCCTACCCAAACCTGGACACTGTGCAGAGGGAACAGGTTCATAGAAGACAGGCTTTGGTTGCAGAAGAGCAACATGTAAGTTAAAACTCCTCAAGATTGTTTCTTATGGATTTCCTGAGTGTACCTGATGGTTAGATATGCTGACACAAACTCAGATCACAAAGTCAGTCAGGAACAATGATCGAGTCCTACAGATCCGTTCACATGCACCTAATTTACATTGGCTAATATGCCATAATGCTGCCCAGAAAACCATTTATGCAACAGCATTTTACGTTAACTAGAAACATTTAATTTCAATGCAGGAAGTTTAGTGTAACATTCTGCAGTAAAACAATGTTGATAGGTGGTCAATGTGAATGTTGACACTTTGATTTTGTGTTGTGTTTTTCAGGACAACAAGGTTTTTCAAGCCTGGTGCAGACATTAATAGTAATTTAAAATCTTAAATAAAGACACACAGTAGAAATAGTACTTTGTTGTGCTAAGTTGCTGTATTTTAGAATATTGAATACATCCATATTATAGTATTTTATTTTTATCATTTTACTATTTTTTCCAGAAACCTTATTTTTGTAGTCTAACCATTTTGTTCTACTTCTCAAGAAACTTTACTTCTTGGTTGTTTCTTCATTGTTGTTGCAATGGCTCGCTCTGAGGGGGCATCACCTCAGTTGTCACAACAAATGATTTACATCCAAAACATTCCCAGTGTCAATGAAATGTTTCAAGGGTCGTGTGGTTGAACATTTATACACATACACAGACTGTATTGTGAATATTACTTGTTTACTTGTTATTTTAATATGAATAAATTAATTCTGCAGCTTGAAAAATGAAAGCACATTTTAAAATTTGTTCCATCAATCATTTTGTAATTTTAAAATGGCAGCTCTTTTACTTTGGATCAAAACTATTCAGCTGCTGTTTGACCCAGGTCTGCTTTCCGCCCCATACTGTCGCTGAGGCCAGAGGAAGTCAAGGCAAAGAGGTCCATTACACCTCGGGGTCTATCTCAGCCTGCGTCAGGACAATCCCACTTAGCATGAAGGATGACTCTATCTGTCCCCTGTCTCATTTTGCCTGTCCAAATGCCCCCAATGGCCCTAGCCTACCTGCCCATCGAGCAATGTGATTTGTCACGATCTTATCCCAGAAATGATAATTGATTTAATTGAAGGTGATGAATGAGGGTGTTTTATGGAGCATGGATCATAAGTTGGTGACAGTCTGGGGGATAATGGGGAAAGTTTATGGGTCAAAAGGCAGAATGGTCTCGTTGTGGGGTTTGATAAGTCATAGCTGGAACAGTTTGTTCGGTTCATGCTGGAATTTTCTTGGGAAGTGCTTCTTCGGGGCAACATTTTGTCAGAAAGTGATGAATTTCAGGAAAGCAGTTCAAATCCTTTTGAGCCTTCAAGTTACGGTGTGTGTGTGTGTGTGTGTGTGTGTGTGAATTTCATGAGGAACAGACACACAAATACAGTATATTAATATGCGCGCATGTCCCTCTGCTGGCTGTCATATTCCTGTATGACTGAGGGAAGAATTAATGCAGATACTGTCATAGAGAGCACCAGGGGTCAATAAACAGTTTAAAAATAAACCATAACATAACCAGGTCCAACATAATAACCAGATCACAACCCACTGAACAACTAGATTTTGGGTCAAAAACTAGTTAACGCTCTCCATCACATCGAAACACCATACGGGGGGATGAAGATTGCTGGATCATTCTTCCAAGACACTTTATGTAATTTTCTAATGTTTGTTTGTTTGTTTTTCTATTATTTGTCTAATCATGTGTATATAAATTTCATAACATTACAAAATATGTCAGTGTATGTATTGGTGTCTGTATGTGCATGTGTTTATTGTTTTCCAATAAAATGTGTTTACTTAAGAATCTTCAGAGTACATACACACCTGTTTGTCCTTTCTATATGTGATTGCAATTTGTGTGTCTAATTTTTCCTTTTCATATCTTCATAAGTTTAAATAAGCAATGTACATCTGTTTAGACACAGGGTGACTCAGTGCCTCAGTGGGGTCCAGTTTGATGGATAGGTTCCTATTGCTGTTGCACCGGTTACAGATGGCATGATAGTGGACTGTGTCTGTGCATGCGTGTGTGTGTGTGTGTGTCTGTGTGTGTCTGTGTGTGAATTTGGTAAAATGGAGTACAGATGGTGAGAGAGAAAGACATTTACACAAATGCAATATATAAATATGCACTCCCTTCCTTTGGAATGGCAAAAAATGACAAGTTTGGCAAGCAATTTTATGTTGCAGCCAGACTTGGCTGCCATACTTCAGGATATAAGCAATTAAACCTTGAAAGAAGAAACCTGTTTCAAAATTCCCAAATATTCACTTCCAAGCAAATGCATTGAAAATGGCTGCCTTAACCTAGAAAAAAGTGACATTTATTGAAACCAGCATGATTACCTGCCAGTGTAGTGAAATGATTTAACTACCTAAGGTTGATAAGTCTGGATGCAGGATGGATCCCCCACTAAGCTTGTCATTTTCTAATGTGCTTTTCCTCCACTTGCCCTCCTTTCTCAATATCATATGTACACTCATTTTATCCTCCCCCACCCTCCAACCCCCCTCCTTTTTCTCTCTCCCACCTTCCTATCTTTCTCCATCCCTCTCTCCAGGTCCAGTGTCTATGGGGAGAGGAAGCAGAAGGGAAGAGGAAAACCTAATGGCTCGTTCCAGACAGTGGAGTGGAGTCATGGGTTCAATGTGCAGCTGAGACAGGAAGACGGTAAAAAACAAGTGAGATTGAGGGAGTCTGATTGGGGAGAGAAAGAGAAAGACAGGTTAAAGGGAAGCTGGAGAGACAAGAAAAGAAAGACAAGAAGAAGGTGATGATAGGAAGGAGAGATTGACAGACTAAAAGGGAGGGAGCAAAGATAAAGAGATGGAGAGAAAGAAGTAAAAGACAGAATGGCAAACAAAGACAAAAAACGACAGGAGTGAAAGAAAAAGAAAAAAGGGCATGAAAGAAACAGAGAGTTAGTAGGGTGTGGGCTGCCAGTATCCGATTTCCACATTCTTCCTATCGCCACACCTAAATCCTTAATTGTGTGGCCACAGACAAAGTACTGCTGAGACCACAGCACTCCTGCTAGCCGGCGTTTAGCTGCCGAAAACCTCGCTGTTTAAATTGGTCAGTGACCCAGTCTGCATGCGACTGGGGTTTTGGAGCAAGCAAGAGGGAGAAAAATAACGAAAAATAAAACCAGGAAAAGAAAGGAGAAACAAATGAGAGAAAATCCTTTTCGGAATTCGAGCTTGGCAAGGGCTACTGAGAAAATAAATATGTACATTTCTGCAAATCAAATCGCCACCACATCATCAGCATTTCAAATGTTTTAGAGGGAGAGTGGCGCCTAACATTTTTTAATCATATCTTGTAGAAGGAAAGTGTAACACTTGAATGTAGGTTGTCTTCCCCAGTTATGTTGGTCAGGTACTTTGGTCAAAAGATAAATGAAGTTTGGACAATAAAAACATTAAGTGGGTGTCTACTTACAGCTAGTGAAACAGTAGTAAAGAGTCAATGGAGCAGCCATGACAGTAATTATGTGAACACAGACTTTACTTTTTACATATTACATGATGCTTATTTGATTTTTATGGGAAAATCAAAGTGGAAAAAGTATGGTGTATCCATGATACCACAATAAAAATTACAGTTTACATGAATGAGCCAGGTATCTTTCCCAGATGTACTGTATCAGGATTAGAGTTTAGCTCAAATAATCTGAGTTGATCTGAGTCACACTGACCCAAAGCCAGTAGAGTAATCAGGTTAAGAATGGGGAAAATCGACATGTCAGTGTCTGTGCAGCCAGTGTTCTTGTAGTGAGGCATGTTGGTTGTTCTGTATCTGTGTTTTCACTTTCTGAAAAGTTGATCAACTTTCCAAAAAAGGTGATTTTCTGCACTGTGTGTAACAGTGGGAGAGACAGTGTTGGAGTGGCACTCCACATGTAGCCTGATAACTTTTTCACAGACACTGTGGAGGTTTTCACTTAAGCCTACTGCCGCACTCTGCAGCACTCTGAATGACCACTAGAAAAATAACAAAGATGGGTGCAAAAATATTCCCTTCTGACCTCACCTTTAACACAAACAAACATGTGAAACGAGTATCTGCATGGCCGCAGCCCAAAGGCCTCCTCGTTATCCACCCATCTATTCAAAAACCAGTGTGTGTGTGTGTGTGTGTGTGTGTGTGTGTGTGTGCATGTATGTGTGTGTGTGGGACAGTAGGATGAGTGACTTGAAGTGTGTGTGGAGGAGTGGGGGTTTGGCTGTCTATGAAATAGAAAACTCAGTGAGAACATCATTTTCCTGGAGGTCGACGGGCCTCAAACCCCCCACCCCCCAACCACTCCACCCGACATGCTGTCTCTGATCAATAAACCTCTATTTTCTCCCCCACACAAGGTTTCCCATTCAATACAGCTGCCACTGGCTTTAAAAACATAGAAGCATGATCCATTTATTATTGGCTGTTACTATGATCTATCTACTCACCCCACCCTCACCACCACCCCACCTCTCTTTATGTTGCTGCCTATTGGGGAAAGCGGGGGTCTCTTTATTTCCTGGCCATGCTGCTTATTGACAGGCCATCACTGAAGCCCATCAGTCATCACTCACACAGTATACGAATGTAGAGAGATATACTGTATGACATATTGTTTGGAACTGTATGGGATTCAAATGGTTTTCTGCAGCTTAACTGTAAAATTATGCAGATATCCTGTTTTTGTAAAACTTATGCAGTGCAGCCTTTTATCGTACAGTGGTACAGTTTGAATAGTTCAGGACAGGCAGTTTAAACTATAGAAAGTGCAGCAGCATCATTTAAAGCATAAAGGATCGTTTGAAGGAGGTGATTTGCTATATTTGTCTTATTGTCAACAAATCTCATGTGCAGAGCCAAACCAACAATGAATTGATCCTATTTAGTATTGTGTGTGTGGCCAAAGCCTGATGTACTATGTTATTTCTCTGTGTCATAGACCTCATTGTAGCCCAAAAGCTATTAAAAAGACATCAATGAGCCACACGCTTGCAGTGGGTGATATGTTTCTTCATACAATATTTATCCTACTTATAACTAGGATCAACTTATTGTTGGTTTGGCTCTGCCAATTTGTTGACAATAGAAAATCCAACACATCCTCATTAAAAAATGACAGTATAGGTCCAAAATCTATGCCGGTAAAACAGCCTATAGTTACGTTTATGCCATCTAGCAGCCGTAATAATTCACTTCGGCTTTCCAAAACTGTTATAAATCACTGTTAAAAAATAACTATGTTTTATGGCGTGACAACGCTGTGGTTGAGGTCTGGTTAGGTTTAGGCACAAAAACATTTGATTAGGGTAAGGGAGAGATCTTGGTTTGGGCTAAAAGTTACGCAACCTTTGTTGTCATAGCAACAGTAAACACCATGACATTATGGTTTTTTAAAAAATGTCCCGACTCGCGGTTGGAAACAAGAAGTAAACAGTCGTCTCTTGCAGCAAAGTCCACTTTTTGCTAATCTGTAATTTTTGCTAATTTTGCTGATCTCTAACTATCTAGCCATCCACCCAACCCGCCTCCTCCTACCAAGGCAAAATCATCTTATCAAATCACCTTATATTGATGACATCTTAGTCTCACATAGCCAGACCTAAGGCTGGACTTGTTTACCAATCACACTCGTCTTGGGCAGTGCTAAACCCAGGATGTAGCGACGGTGCTCTTGCAAAATAGTGTCAGGAGGGAACTTGTTTGAGCCCTGGCATTAAAATGGCTAAATCCCCGCAACAGTAAAAGACGTTTGCCAACTATGTTACATGACTGATTAAAAAAACAAACATAACTTGCCATTTTCAGCGTGTAGGTTGCTTGCTCAGAGGTTGATGTCGTTGTTGTTGTTTCACGTGGCGACGGGGATTTAGAAAATGGTAACATGCAGATAGCGGAGAGGGAGGAGAATGCTGCCTGAAATAGGCAGCCAATGGCAGGCTTCTACCCACCCATAGTCTACATCTTGTGAGTCAGACTAATATCTTCTGAACTGCGTCACTTCCCTAGGTCATGATAACTCGGCCAATAGATGATGTAAACATAACTATAGGTTGTTTTTGCCGGCCTGAATTTTAGAGCTATACTGGCATTTCTCATGTGAGGACGGGTATATGCTGTTTCTTGAGACAAACATAATTTATGTTTGTTTTGTTTTTTCATAAACATCTTGGTTTTTACTCAATAGAAAATATGAGAGCCAGGACGACGGTGCAGCAAAAAATAAGGGCCTCAATATGATTCAAGCAAAGTACTTGTCACTGTGTATAAATTAATCTGCACTGTGCCTGTGTGTTTGAGAGCAGCTCTGTGTGACTACTAAACTTTTACATTTGCATGCACTCGCATTTACATTATGTACATTAATGTGTATGTGTTCACTGTCTCTATAACAGAACATACTGTATAAATGACCCTGCCCCCCCCCCCCCCCCCCCCCCCCCCCCCCCCCACACACACACACACACAGAGTCTTGCCAAACCCAAGCTGGCTCACCATTTTCTCTAGAGGACGAAACTGTCAGCTTCCTGGCCACCACAGGCCCAACTCTACCTGACCGCTCCAACTGGAGGTCCTCATTAATGTGGTCCACAAGCTGCCAACTTTTAATAGCTACACACAACTGTACAATGTCAGATCATGAGGCCCGCTGCTGTATATAAAAAATAATAATTAAGAATGACCAGCGAAGCCGTCTCACCACATACTATAAATACCACACACGAGTTTTCTGACTCCGTATTAGTGCCAACCTTCAATGACCTCATCTTATTTCCAACCCATGGTGTGTTCTTAAATACTGATGCCATGGGAGAAGATTCAACAGTCAATCTAACTGCACTGTGTGAGATGAAAGCAGGAAAAGTATGGAGAGATATTGTATTCTTTTTGAATTCAAGAAAAGGTAAACATCGATGTTAGTAATACTGATGTGGTCAAAGATAAAAGTAACAAGAGAAAAAGAAACCCTACGACACACACTTGCACGTCACCTTAAAACTTGCTTACCACAGGATGTTTTGGCTGGTCAGCGGAAAAGGACGAGGGCGACCATTTTGTCCACATGATGAATGGGTTTGGCTGACAGGTCACTTCTCTCTCCCTCTCTCTTTTTCACTCTCTTTCCCTCCATTCTTTTCTCATTCTCCTCCCTCTTCTTACCCCCTCCAACCCAAAGCCACAATTTGTTTCCTCCAACTGGGAGCCCGGAGACGGATTTTACCAGGTGACAGATTTATCGGCGTCGGCACGAGGTAAAACGCCTCAAAACGTCGGTAACACCCGGAGTCCCGCTGCCGGGGAGACGAGATTGAAGCGCCATTTATATCTGCTGGGGTCCCAGTAAAGGGCAGCTCCTATATATCTCCGCAACAGGGGACTCTGTCTGCATTTCTCAGAAAATTGCCCTCACTCCTCTATCCAGCTGGAAAGCTAAAATTTTCTCATTCCTTAAAACATATCTGGATTTCTTTCTTGATGTTTCCTCACTTTTAGACAAATGAGTATATGAACCATATGTGTGAGATTTCCCCCTCGGGCCTGAAGGGGGGAAAGCTGGGAGTCATTTTCACTCTGGCCAACATACCTACCGCCTCATGTCAGGGAGCTGGCTTGAGGTTTGCAGTGACGGAGTTCACAGGTGTAGCAACCCCACCCCCACCCCTCCAATCTGCCACAAAACCACCTCATATGGGGTCCATAATTAATCCAGGTCCAGGCCTCACCCAGAGACACTTGAGGCCTGTGGGTGGTCCACAACAAAGTACACACAGATACACACATGCACACTTTACTGTACGTATACACTGGGCAGTATATACATTAAATGTACTACATGCTTTCTTTCTTTCTGCCTCTTTAACACACACACATAGGCGCACACATCTGCTTGTACAGCTCTGAAAATATACAAAAGTCCTATTTGGCTGTTTTTAGAACCCGCTGGATGGACTTACTGGCCAGCTCTGTTGTTGGCTGACTGGTGACTGATGGTCAATGGTGACTTAATGACTCACTGACTAGCTGACTGACTGATTGTCTGACTGGTTGAGGAACTGGTGGATAAAGTGACAAACAAACCGCTTAGTTGTTTCACAAACTGTGAGTCTGTTGCACAAACTAGCTGACTGGCTGGCTGACTGATGGAGTAACTAGCTGACCAGCTGGATGGTCAACTGATAAACTGATGAACCAATGATCAAACCAAGCGACTGACTGGTGTTTGATGGCTGTCTGGCTGACAAACTTTTTGACTTATTGGGTGACTGACTAACAACTGGCTCTAATTGACTGGCAGTCAACTGACTTCCCAACCAGTAAGAGCTACATATAGATAATTATCTTGTTGGCTAATTGGCTGATTAGCTGATTTACCCACTACCTTTGGCTGTCTGCCCAACCTGCCCAATAGCTAACTGTTGTCTCACGAAATGATTGAGTGTTTGGCTGAATGACTGAATCTTTATGGCTGGACTTGCTAATCAACTGACAGACAAAATGTGAACCCAATGGCTGTCTCACCAACTGGCTGACTGACTGACTGACTGGCTGGATGACTAAATTATTCAATGCAGGAAGGACTCGGTCCAGATAAAATGAACTCACATCTCAACTCTTCTTCTGTCCAAACTTCTGTCAGAAAACTTGCTGGCCAACCTCCTCTCTCCATTCCTCATGTCAACTAAGACTGTGAAATGATTGCACTGGTTTCAGTGAGGAACATTACATTTTTCGTCTCAGGCATTTCACTGATGGGCTCATCCACTGTGAGGATTCAGAAAGATTCTCAAAGACAGTTCAATAAGACATGAAGACTGAGAAAATAAAGACTGGTGATTATTTGGTAGCCTAGAAGGCAGCTTCCAAAAAATAATAGAGAAAGGAGAGCACCATTGGTGATATAAGGCCAACTTCTACGATGTCTGTGAGTATATTGATAATGTATGTTGCCATATTTGCTGGAAATGTGAATAAAATTATGCCACATTATGTGTGATAGTACTCTGTATGTACGTTTATGTGTGAGAGAGCTCATGTGTGTTCATGCAGATCTTTGACGTTTGGCTTGTGTTATCTCAGAGGTGGCTTCACCAAAACAGGGTCCAGATTCAAGATTGTAATGAAATATATGCCCGCGTCAGAGGACATGTTCCATCCATATTGCAAATGATATGCACATTTTTCAGTCAAAAGATCTTATATTTGTCACAAAAATTGGGGGAAATTGATGTTGTAAAGTAAGCTCAATTTGGGCAGTTGGCAAGGATTAATGTGACCTTTAACATTACTGTAGAGCAGAGGGGACATATTCTTGCACTGGCATAATCTATACAAAAATACCAAACACAGTAGTTTTGTAGAATTTTAAAAACCATTAAAACAGTTTTGGGATTTAAACTTAGATTTTGACAGAACTCCAATAACTTCATCCATCAGAGTGATAAATGAAAGTTAATAACAATGTAACTCCTGCTTTTAAAACATGTGACCTCCTGGTTCAGTTGTGGAAGATAAGAACATAAATTTCCAGGACCAAATTCCTTCAGTCAAAGAGAGGAACTGGCCATAGATAAAGTTTCCTAGCGATGACCAAACATTATGGCACAGTTAATGGTTAGGATCTCTGTATTTACTCTCCATTAAGTCTTAGCACACACATCAACAGACACACACACAAGCTGTCATAATGAACAAGTGACCTGCACATCACCCACTTCTCTTGGCCTCAAACTTTGAGGTGAGCAAACACACACACGGAAAAACACACATGTCACCAAAAATTATACCTTTAGGCCTCCACAGAGAGGTAAGTAAACATACACACACAGACACTGGAGTGGGGCTTTATTATGGGAGAACAATGCCCACCCCCACCCCTCTTTTAAATCCATAAAGAAGCTCTCTCTGCCTCTTCACCTGCCTGACTTTATGGGTCTCTGTGCTGCAATTAGGCTTTATTAGCCATTCTCTGAATGACACAGCACAATAGTTGCCCTAATTAAATAGCAACACATTGATTACAGGTGTTAGCCCTTGAAAACTGGACAGTAGTGGAGGATTTAGGTCAGAAATGTTCACATCAAAGTACTGTAAATGTGCAGGGATTTGTCTCGGAGGTGAACATCACTGGCTTTGTGCTTTTGTGTACAAGGAAAAATTAGCTTTTGTAAAACAGTGGCATATGTTGCCAAGTGAGGGTTGGGGGCTGTGCAGCAGTGATGTTAAGAAGACAACTTTTTATTGCCTCTAACTTTCTCCGTGATCACTCAATTTAAATATCATTATAGCTGAATACAGTTGTTGTCATTAAGCAGAATTTATGTTAATTTTGTAAGACAACATCACTATAATAAAATAATGATTTTATCACTGGAGCACAGCAGCTTGAGATTAACATGCAGTATTTTTGAATCGCTGTCACCGGTGTCTGACAATAAAAACAGAAAAATCTATAAATGAGAACAACTACATCATGAATTAGGCTGTTGTTAAAACACATTATAGATTATCACAGAGAGCAGGAGGGAACTGAACAGAGTTCTAACTGGATGTGTCTAAAGCCTACCCAATAACAGTCAGCTGTTTAGCAGCAAAGTTAAGATCTTTCTGTCATCTCAGTTTCTCTGTGATCACTTATTTAAAATGACCATTTAGTCAATCACACAGCTGGACCTACATACAGTAGCTGTCATTGATTTGGAGTATTGCAAACAAGCTGAGTGCCTAGTGTCCAATGTGTAATGCCTATTGTGTGAAATGTAAATGTGAATGGATTGGAGATGACATATTAATGTTGTGCATTTGGCAGGAGTGGAGGTTTGTGTTTCTTCGATGGCCTGTTAGCTGTTCTGTGTCATTAGCGCAGTGGTGAATGGTGTGGCAGGTTTGTAGAAAGGGACAGGGGTTGGACAAAGGGAGAATGGAACAGTTCATTGGGCACAGTTGTGTGTGTGCGTGTGTGTGTGTGTGTGTGTGTGTGTGTGTGTGTGTGTGTGTGTGTGTGTTTGTGTTTCTGTGTGTGTGTGTGTGTGTGTGTTAGTAGCAAAGGGTCAGCCAGAGGGGATACCATGTGTCTGTCACAACTGACCGCTCAGCGAACACAGACACCAGTCGACCAGCCACCACTATTCGTGTGTGTGTGTTACAGGCAGAGAGAGTAAAAGCAGTCCATTCTCTTTCGCACACTTTTTCACTATCCAGACTGTTACAGCCAACCGCACACTGACCCCAGGGTCGGTGTGAGTGTGTGTGTGTGTGTGTGTCTCAGACAGAAGAGCAAAGCAGTCAACAGCCCTCACAATCACCCAGGATTCACCTAGGTAAACAGTGATGTGAATAGAGAAGAGATTTTATAGAGTCAGGTGTGTGCGTGTGTTTGTGTGTATAAGTGCACCTCTGTCATGAATGACCGCACACTCACCTGCTCCTGAAACTGCCCCATTGAGAGGATTTTGTCCTTGTTGTATTCAAATCACCAAGCCTGTATAGTGAATGTGACTGATGGGGTTGATGTAAAAATCCATCCAAAGATTATCTGTTATATATCATTATGCTGTGATGCTTGTTCTATTATTATTCCACTACATATTTGGCAATAAAGTGTTGTAGTTTACTCCTGTGTGTACCCACTTTATCTCAGCCTGCTGCTTCTACTTGAGTTAGTGAGTCCCTGTCTCTCCCAAAATGCTTTTTTAACTCTAGAGCAGAGGTTCCCAACCTTTTTTGCCATATGATCTCTTAAATTTAAGCAGTTGGTACTTGCAACCCCTCACCACATGTTGCGAATGTCAGTGAGTGGTGAGAGAAGTGATTTTCCCTTCTCAGATTTTCTCATTTGAATAATGTTTGGAGGCCTTCAGAGGTAAAACTATCTGGTAAGACAAGAGAAAAGCAAATATTCTGGAAAGGTCAGAAAACCCTACAGAACCTCTCACATGTTCAGCATTCATTCTCATTCAGCTTTTTGCAGAGATCCAACCAGAGAGGACACCAACTGAGTGAAATCACGAGGATTATTGTCTGTTTATGATTTTCTAATGTGAGATTCCCGAGTGTTTGATGATACTCACACCTGAGTGATTCATTCACTACAGTAATTAAAATCACTCATCCATCCTTCCTTTTCTTGATTAAAGGACATCATTTTCAATAGTTTCAACTAAGTCTAAGTCAAATTTTAAATAGAACGCATCAGTCAATATATGAACAATTAAAGCAAATTGTATTCATCATCAGAGACACCTCTCTCTGGAGGTGTTCCAGGCATGTCCAGGGGGTAGAAGACCCCAGGGCAGACCCAGAACATGCTGGAGGGACTACCTTGGGATCCTCCAGGAGGAGGAGGTGGAGGGTGTTGCCAGGGTGAATGATATCTGGGTTTCCTTACTTAGTCTGATGCTGCTGTGACCCAGTCCCGGATGGATGAATGGATGGATCAGATTAATAAATTGTCTTGAAATAAGCAGAGCATCTAGCAAAGATTATGCTGTGATTCATTTCTTCTTTCAATACTACCTGTAGTGTGTGTGAAGCAGGGAGTTGGGCTTCCCAACAAGTGACTCCAGGACTGGAATCAGTGCAGAAGTTTAAAAGCTTTAGTATATTTCTATATTAGCATGACATGTTGTTCAACAACATCGCACAGCCAAGTTTTGTGTCCCTTTTCTGAAAGAATGTGTAAACACGTGTCAGTTTGCATTTAGAGGGAGCAGTTGATGCTAATGCAAATAAAGAAGCACATTTTTAGACAATTCTTCTCAAAGCTATTCATCCTTCATTGAGTGGTTTAGCCATCAATATGTGCATGTGAAGATTTAACAGAATAAAAAATGTAGAACACTTGAATCCTTGTTCATTTTCACACATGAGCACAGTTGGCCAGTTGCTGCAGCAAGTACTGTCTAAATCCCATGCAAATATTTTCTTTGGCAACTCTGGCAAATTCAAGAAAAGTTCAATTCAGAAAAGATATTAGACTAAAATAACAAAGACAATACTGTCATATGAATAAGAAATCACAAAAGACAGCCCTATTCTTATTTTTATATTGTCAATTGTACATCTTTAGATCATTCTGTGACATCACATTTAGAAACAACAGACATCCACTGTGTGTCCACTGAGTAAAGAGCCACATTTAAGTGCACTTAATCATGCATGCATGTTAGGAAAAAGCACACCCGTCTACAGAGAACAATGCCATGAGCTGATATTCCTGCTGCAGCTGGTATTGGTGTTCACACTCACTTATAGGAACCTCCACCTGAGAGCGAGCTATCCTTGGAATTTCACCTGACGTGGCTAACGCTAGCTGCTGTAAACAAACATCCACAGATAAGGGAATGCAAGGGGCTGATAAGGTGTGTGAAGTTATTAATACATACAAGGGTGACAACATAAACACAGACTGTCTTTCTCATACACATACACACGCACGCCCACATACACATAAATACTGGATTTCCCCCAGAGACCTCACCCTATGGTTTGTTTAATATTTGTTGTGATCTGAACACCTGACAGTGTTGGTGAGTACTATTGTTCCTCCTGCTGGCTCTTGAAAATAGAAGCTTATAGGAAGCAATGAACAATGACTGTTACATGACCTGCTAATGGATCCAGCAGTCCTTGCTTGTATGCGTGTGACTGTGTGTGTGCATATGTGTTTTGAGAGAGAGAGAGAGAGAGAAGTGGACAAGAGAAGTGACAAGCACCACAGTGAGGATGCATGTGTGTGTAGATACATGTGTCTGTCGGGGCGTATGCGTGTATGTACTTGTATTGATGTGTATCTGCGGTATTCAGAGCACCATTACACAAATTAAGGAAAACATATGGTCTTGAGTGACACAACAGCTCTCAGGTCTCAGCATGCATTCCTTTTACAGAAGGACATAACCTGAAATGGACCGTAGTGTCTGGTATTTATATTGTGGATAGGAAAATGCTTTCATGTCGACATTTTTCCGATTTGACATTTTAGGCATTGACCTGTTGTTCCTTTACAAATTAATTTACAGTCTGTTCAGCAGTAGTTCTAAAAGGCCCACATTAAAGAAACAAGTGGAAAGGAAGTCAAGGGTCAGAGCTGCAGCATTCTGACGGTAGATATAACAATTATACCTCTGTTCCTAAGAAGTGCTTGGAAAAGCACCAAGAAGCAGGCAGATTAATTATCATCTTGGGCATGCTGGAGTGTGTGTGTGTGGAGTGTGAGGATGGAGAAGTGGTTAGGTTTTGTGAGTCACAGTCACCACAGCATATATTCCTGGACATTCTCCGGACATAATGTTTATACTAGAGAGAACTGTATGTGTGTGTCTGCTTTCTCACACTTCCCCGCTCAACCCTTTCTCATATTCCATATTTAACCAATTCTAACTTGATTGTTTCTTCCCGTTCTCTTCTAATCTGAAGTTGTCTTGCATTATGCTTCTGTTCTTTGTCTGACAGCTTGGCATCAAACTTTCTAAAATACATGCAATGTCCAGAATGCAAATGGTGAAACTAGGTTTCCTACAATAAAAGCATTTCATCGTGTAGACAAAACTAGACACAGACCAGCAATCTCAACCCCCAATTTATGCGAGTATTCTTGTGTGAGTTCATTAAACAGTTCACTCAACCATCAGATCATTGATTTAATTCACCTTGTGGCCAGATATCTGGTATAATTTAATTACATTTACATTTTGTCATTTGGCAGACACTTTTATCCAAAGTGACTTACAAGTGAGGCAAGACAATCAAGCGTTAAAGGACAGTGACTCCGAAAGAGCCATTGCACAAATTAGATGGTAAGGATGAAAACCAGCAGGTCTCTGGGTGCCAAAGGTCTAGGACATGACACAATCAATTTGTATTTATACTCATTTTCCAAAGTTTTGTGATACTTTATCCATTTGTTCATTTGGTTATAAAGAGGAACATGGAATTAAAGAAAAAAACTTTAAGAGTCTAAGTAAGGTGTCAATTGGAGGGATGAACACCATTCTTCCAAAAGATATTCCATGATTTAGTGTTGTATTGAAAGTGGTAGAGAATGATGCATAACATGTCAGTCCAAAATCTCCCATAGATGTTCCACTGGGTTTGGATCTAGTAACTGAACGCAATGTTCATACTCATCAACCCCTTGTGACTTCTATGGAAGCATCTGCATTCATTATATTATGAATCATTATATTATCCTCTTGTTTATTCAGGTTTTCTTTCAATTTGTAACCCATTTCTATACATTTTCCAGCCCAGTATCCCTGGAAATTGTGTCCATATTAAACAATTCCACACCTTGTATATGTCCAATATCAATGTTCAGTGCCAATGCAGGAAGTAATGTGTCTTTTATGTAGAGAGGCTTAAAGTACGGGAGTGTAACTTTTATGCAAGAGACCAGAGTTTGTGCCTCGCATGCACAGACATGCAATTAACAGTTCATTGCCTATTCTTAACTAGAGCCTAATTTTTAACAAGTGTTTTAGTTGCCAAGCAATAATCATACTTTAACCATAATTTATTTGCCTTAGGCATGTTCTTTCTCTAAACTTAAGCATACCATAGTTGCCATGTGCAAATATTGTAGATAATGAGGATTTTTTTTAAATGTTGACATTGGATGTTTAAAAAACTTTGTCATTGGAAGTAAAAAAGCATTTTCATTGAACGTAATCCAGGGTTATGCAGAATCATCCAATATCAACATTCTTGTCTGATGCACTTGGAAAATAAAGTGATTTTGAGTCTAAATCTGCATCCTCTTCCTCCTTGTGTTGGACACGTCAGTGGTCATTTAACCACTGGCAACTTCGTCTCTCCTCTTCCTCCAGCTCTTCTCTTGCAATCATCCCCTCCCCCACCTTCCCCACTCCTTCTGTCAGAGATGTTCTATACTGATCTTCTTCTTTCATCCTTTCATCCCCCCATTCAGTCATCTTCTCGTCTCCCCTCCTTCTGTCAGAAACATTAACAGTGTAGCTCCCTACTGAGCCTTTGCTTCCCTGCCTTTCTGGGATGCTCTCCTGTCCCGCTCCACTTTTTCTTTACCATGTCATCTGTCACTCCAATTTGATTGACATTTCATCAGATTTATGGAGGTGCCAAGCCTTGACCTGCTCTGTGTCACAGTGACCCACCGTATTTTTATTAACCTTTAATCTCCTGCTTGAACCACTCAACTCTATTAACCAGTCACAGATCAAAGATTAATACATCATTGTCAAACTAATTATGTGTGTGTTAGTACCATAAACAAATGAAACTATGAGGCATAATTGATAATCTGTGTTTCATAGGGCTGACAGTGATGATTGACGTTGATGTTTTTTTAACTACATTTGCCATAAAACCTCTTGCATTTTGCAATGAGCAAGATCTTTGTCAACATCCCAAACATCTCTCTGGAGATGTTTGTTTTCTCTTCAATACATATGTTGCCCATTCAAACAATTGCAAGAAATAAATAGAATTGGACCTTATTTTTGGATGGGAGCACCTTCTTCCTGTTCTAAAGGAATCAACCGAATGTTTGCTAAACACAACATAAGGCTCAAAATGCAAAATGACATGTACAAGCCAGCAGAAGCTTCTCCTCTTCTTATTTGTTTCATCCACTGTCTCACAAATTATGTGATTATGATTTCCAAAACTTTGTATGCAACACCTACAGTGAGACCTTTGAATATGGTCTGGTTAGGCAGTGTACAGTATGTGTCAAAAATTCTCTCATATCTGTGTTGATCTAGTGTATGTGTATTTTGTGGGATTTTATATGCGAGCTCACAGGTGCCAGTCAAGCCTGAAAATATTCGGGATACATGTTTCTATCATTTATATATTTATATCCCTCTGTTTTTACATTTGTAGGGGTATAAATCATTCAAATTTGTGTACACACGTGCTCTCCAGCTCACCTCACTTTTATGTTTTCTCAGCCATTTGACATGGAGATAACAAAACCCCCCTCAGACAATATCAGCGACACTGAAACCTGAAATATCAACAACACTGAAACCTCTTTACACAAACACACACACACACACACACTCCTTTCTTCAGTCAAAAGGACCAGTCTTTGTTTGATCCACTGTGAGGTTTATCTCCTAAGCCCAAATGTCAACACTTGCTGTTGACAGACTCAGTTTCCTCCAATAATCCAATGACTGACCACATCCAAAGACCTGGAGACCAGCAGGTAACAGGAGTTGACCTGGGGCACAATGGAAAGTCAAAAGGATATGAGATATACTGAGGAACTAGGCAGTGACAATCAAGAACACGGCAAGAGTGTCATGCATGAATCTACAATTGCCCACATTTAGAAAATGCATCTTTTCCCTTTCATTTTGACCATCTGTCCACACGAAGCCAGTTTTAACTGTGACTCAAAACTGAGCTTTTTTTGAAAATTCTCTCCAAAGTGAATAAATCTAAAAATAAGGTACAGTACCAGTCAAAAGTTTGGACATACTTTCTCGATGTGTCCAAACTTTTGACCAATACTGTAGGTCAGCAGACACAAAGTTGGGTGCTGTGTGGCTGTAATGTTAACAGGACAACTTTCTTTTACCACAAACTGATAATTCATTTGAAATGTCAATATGGCTGATCACACAATACAGGTGTTGTCATCATTTCATTTATGTTGTTGTCTAGCAAAAAATAGTGATTTGGTCAGTGGTTATAATTCAACTGTTTGCCTTGGTTAACAGGTAACATGCATGTAGCATGTAGCCACAATCAAATTACTAAAAAAAACAGAGGTTTAACCAGCTAAACTCAACTGTCCCATACATCACCAGATGATGGCTGTAATTCACAGTTTTGTTGTCAACCAAAAGGGGAAGAAGAGGGACAAAATTCAAAGTTTATGCAAAGCTAATAAGCTTCTGCATTCTGAGTTACCCAAATCAAGTGACCCTCAGCTCTACCAGTTTAGAGTCTTTGAGCTTTTTTCCCCCCACAAACTCCACTCTCATTAACAGTTTTACCAGCAGCAGCAGGCAGCTGTTTTCAACAAAAAATCTCTGTTAAACCCACTGTATGCTACCTGTCAAAGTCACCGTAACAATTTTACAAGGAGAGATTCAATGTTTTCAGCTTGTTCCACTGCCCCCAAGTGGCCCAAAAACATATAAATACAGCTTTAAGTATGTAATTTTGTTTTATTATATTCTTTCCCACTACGCTTGACCATATTTAAGAGGGGGTTATTATACATTTGGCCACACTACTTTCATCTGTGGCTACTTTAAAGTAACCAGCAGACGACCTCTGCTGCTTCTGCTTCTTCTTCTGGTGTTTTGTTTACATCAGACAGGCTATGTATCTGCCAGACTGCCACCTTCTTTGTTTTGTTTTGTGAGTCGTTGCTCTTTGCTGGATCCTGTAGTATTTTTAGAAAGTGAATGACTGTTTATATTATATCTTCAATACAGAAAACAGAGGTGGGTATGTGTATGTTTGTGTGTGTGTCAGGGGAGGGGGGGGGGGGGGTATTTCCTGGTTTTGAATACCCTGTGTGTGATGATTATAATTTAATGATGCTAGTGTGTGTGCTACATTTCCAAGGCTATTGTTATTTGATCAGTCATACATGCAGACATGAAGTCATTCATGAACTCACACACACACTCACACACACACACACACACACACACGGACATACAGACTAGCATACAGACTAGCATGCAAACAGACCAGTATGGAAATGCTGCACATGTCCCCAGCAGGTATCCACATGGTAATACACACACATAACTACAGGATGACACACTCCCTCGCTCTCTCTCTCTGTCTCTCTCTCTCTCACACACACACACAAACACACACACTGAAAAACGCACAGAAGTTCCTCATTAAATTAACAATGGCTGACTAAGTTTTGTGTGTTAATCACTCAACTTGCAAGCATATTATTTTTTACAGCAACAACATCAGAGGCTGCAAGTCTAATGTTTGTCTGTGATTGTGTGTATGTGTTTGTGTGTGTGTGTGTGTGTGTGTGTGCGCCATCAGATAAACCCAAACTTGGAAGTGTAACGTGGCCGAGGATTAGTCCAAAGTTTGAGCCTGTGGTGTCGGCATGGCTTCGCCTCTCTTTTGATGTGACTTTTACCACCTCAGACTGCAAACTATAAAGACTAATTGCCAGTAAAGTACTGCGAGTGACTCTCGTCTCTGTGTTTCAGTTCATTTTTCAGTTTCAGTGACTTTACTGTAGTTGTGGATAAGAAATAAACCTCGTGCTCTCCGTACTGTTTGTGTGTCTGTTGTCTGTCTTTTTGTGTTCAAACCTTTTGACCTGACTTTTACCCTTCCTCTGTGTCCTGCAATACCTTTCACTACAGCACCCACTATGTCTCTCTCTCTCCTACAGGTTAATCATTCCAGCAGTGCTATCATGCCAGAGAAGGTCTTATCAGTCTCTGTGTCATTTTATAACCTAACCTGCATCCCCCTCCTCTCACCCTCTTGCCCCTACTTGTCCTCTCCCTTGTCATTCTCTGACTGCCCCCCCCTTCCTCCTCCCGCACTGCCTGCCTGCAAAGTAAACCAGCTTTTAACCAATCATAGCCCAGAATTAAGAATGTGCTTCTGATTGGTGGAACCTCCTGCACCATGTCAACAATTGTGGTTGAAGTGCTGTTCACCAAATTATGGTGTGATGCTGTGTGTGATCACTAATTAAACACTATGAGAATTCAGTTGATTTCAGAAGTTCACCATATTATTTCACTACATTTTATTGTACTTCATTTTGTTTTTGTAACTTCTTGTCATTCCATGTGTTGTGCCCCATCTCCAGGTGAATGTGCAGGTCAAAGGAAATTAACAGGGGTGAAAAGAGGCATTTCCAGTGAAAAAAAAGATAATGCAGTGGAAAGTCGTGTGTGTGTGTGTGTGTGTGTGTGTGTGTGTGTGTGTGTGTGTGTGTGTGTGTGTGTGTGTTGGGAGTGGGGAGGGGTGTATTTTGGGAAAAGAAAAAGGGAAAAAGGGAGAAAAAAAACAGTGACAACAGGAACAGGTCAGCTCCACAGTGGATGTAATCAGGGCAGGTGAGCCAGTTTTGTGTGTGTGTGTGTGTGCATGTGTGTGTGTGTGTGTGTGTGTGTGTGTGTGTGTGTGTTGGCAGTGTTACACTTTTTACATCAGCTGCAGCTGCATGATACTGTACCTGCAGCACCATACGCATGTGTGCTTTAACTTAAAAAAATGTCAGTTGATTTTAAGTGACAATGTCAAGTAATATCCAGTGTTTTTTGGTCTTGAATAAACTTTTAGAGCGGGAATTGTATTGAACGTCACATTTAGCTGAACGTTAGTTGGACTTTTAAGAGCTCCATAGTGTAAGATGGGTCACATTTGAAGCATTATATTGAACCGAACATTTTACTGTAACTATTGTTGAAGCAATTAATTATGGGATGAATGCAACAGGTCGAGCAGTCTGTGTTTAGACAAAGCCTTCATTCTACAAGAATTTGAATAATTTGATTGTGTTTGTCCTGCTTTTAGTTAACAATAAAAGTTTAGGAGAGGCTGAGGTTGATATTATCAGGATAGCAGCCTGATAAAACGTCATAAATAGTGCAGGGAAAAATGCAGGTAACAGATAACTATTTCACCTTTAAATGCAGCAAAATAATGAAAAAAAGAGGGAAGAGTGTGTTGAGAAAACTCATTTTAACAAAAAAGTAGTTAACCTTAAAATTACACATAATTTGTGGTCTTTCCTTTACTGTGCTTGGTGATTTTATTGCATATTACGGTATTATGGTAAGACCACCATCTAACAGGCTGTTATAAAATTATAAAAATGTGTGATTCCCTGTGATCGTTTTAATCTTCCTGTGATTTTTAACTACTGGACGCGTGTGTGTGTTTGTGTGGAGCGCGCCCTCTGCGACCCTTCAGGTATGTCTGGCGATCGGCCCCGTGACTTTTCCGTGTCTCCCCTTGTTCGTCCACACTGGCTCAGGTCGATTAAAAGGAAACAGTGTGTTTCAGTGAACTGAAATAAGTGTGAGTGTGTGTGTGTGTGTGTGTGTGTGTGTGTGTGTGTGTGTGTGTGTGTGTGTGTGTGTGCGTATTAGGGTGGGTGCCGGGGGCATTAAGGGGACGTAGCCGCGCGGAAGCACTTTTTTGTGTATTTAATTTGGAATAGGCCAAATAGTGTGAATCTGACGTCAGAACACTAATTGATCCCTGCTCAGCCAATTACTGATAAAAATTCAGAAGCAGAGGTATAATTTATTGCGTAAGGGGGAGATTTGATCTGAAGATAAAGGCCATTTTAAGCCTGAGGCCGGCGCTGCTCACACAAAATTGAACAAACAAACCCAAAAGCTTCTAACGCTACAGAGGTTATTTTACAGGCGTTATTTTAATTTATATGGGCCTTACGCAGAATTTACTATGTCCTTCACTCGCATTATAAAATGGGATAACCCTGAAAGAAAGAAAGAAAGAATAAGAGGAAGAAAGAAAGAAAGAAAGAAAGAAAGAAAGAAAGAAAGAAAGAAAGAAAGAAAGAAAGAAAGAAAGAAAGATTCTTACGTTTTATTTTATAATTTTGATGTAATTTTAATGATCAGAGGAACCATTAGTGTAACCACAAGTGTAACTGAGTTGCACTGGGTGACCACAGAAACAGAGGACAGGATGCAAAAATTGATTATTATGGTTTATTAAATATTGCAATAAATGTAGCCCATATAAAGATGAATTGTTTTATCAAAAAACGTGCGTGTGCTGCAGTACAGCTCCTGTATTAACACTCTCCAACCCACATACCTTGTGCGCTGGATGTGCGCTCCGTGCGCTCACGGGGAGTCTGCTTTCACATGCAGTTGCATCACCTCGCTTGATTTCCTTGTTCTCCCTCCGCTTTTAAAGTCCATCATTAACGGGATTAAACAGCTGAGATTTTGGAGAGATGGAACTGGAGGGTTTGAGGCGATGTTTCCCGGTCTCCTCGCCTGATTGGACCGGGGAAAGATGATGTCAGACGACCGCATGCGTCCCGGATTGGAGAGAGCGGAGTAAACAAAGCCGCGAGGAGGAGGAGGAGAGGTCTCCACATCTCAAGACAGTCCGACCGACACGCCGAATCCGACTTTACGCACAGGAGAGGGCGGCCCCGGCTGCGCGTACTCGTCTGGTAAACGCTGAAAGTTACACTGACAGTCCGACTTTATTGGGTGACGCGCAAAAAAAGACTTTGGGACAAGCCAAAAGGAAACTTATCATCGTCTTTTAGTCCGGACGCTGTGCAGTTTTGTCGTTTGAGTAAGAGACTGATTCCCTAACTCAGCGCGCAACTGCCCTTAATAAGTATTGTATCGGGATCTCTCGTCTGTGTTCTGTGTTATTGCTGCGTTTTTTCGCAAACGCAATTTTGAAAAATTTAATTTGAAGTTGAATCAGGGCAGACACATACCGGCTATGCAACCCGGCTGTTTGGAGACAGTGTGAATCGTGTGAATCACGCTCTATATTCAGAGCATAGTAAGATAATTAGAAGACAGAGAGAAAGAGAGAGAAGAGACAGAAAGCAAGAAACAGACAGCTAAAACGAGATTTGGGACACTTTGAGCTGTGTTTGTGGGAACGTCTGCCTCTCACGTCCAGGTGTCCCGCCGAGCGGTGCGGAGTCTCCAGCTCAGGCCGGCAGCGCTGACATGCTGCCCAAAGTCGAGACTGAATCCCTGGGACTCTCTCGATCGTATGGCGAACAAGGGCACATGCCAAGAAACATGCAAGGTAAGAGCTGTCATTTCGTTTTAATCTCTGTAGACTACAAGGCAGGCTCATTAACTTCCACTTCAGTGTCTTTAACGGAGCGTCATCGTCTTCAGTGTGTATCTCAATGACACCCAAACTTCGCAACACGCTTAAATCCACTACATTTCTACGGATAATGTAGGCCAGTGACAAAGTAAGCTAATATTGTATGATAAAAGTGTTATTTAGGTCAATTCTTTGCGTCTCTATTTTTTAAATGCCCTTGCTGCGGTTTCGACATAAATTTGTTATTTTCTCTTAATATTTATTCTGATATAATAATTAAAAGCTACGTATGCAGATCTGACTTGAACTAGCTTTTAAAGGTTTGGCCTGTGATCAAACAATTAGTACACCCATGGTGGAAGTGTGCGGCGCCTGGTGCGTAAAACGGTGAGGCAGAGCAGAGGAGCTCTGTGTGTTTAACTTTATCTTCTCTGTGGTCTTATAATCAACTGAGTGACTTCTTCCCAGCATTTTAACTAATATGTAGAATTGACTTCTTATTGCGTGTGTATGCAAAGACTAGTTATGACAGAGATGATGCCAATTTTTTAAAAAAAACGACTACAGAGAACTTTGATTTAATGATTTGCTCCATGAATACCAAAATATTTGACCTCGAGCCAGTAAACTTTAGTCTTTGAAGCCTATTAATTCTGGTCTAAATTACACTTCATAAACATTGTAAAATATTCAAAATTGCGTGACAAATACATGACAAATCTTTATTTTGTAATGTTAACTTAAATGATTTCTATTTTTGTAATTTATCCATGCTGGCATAAAAAAAATGGATTGCAATTTAAAAATCAGTCCATCATGGGATTAAATTAAATTAAATTAAAACGGGGCACAAGTGCTACACTTATGCGTGTGATTTTTATTTTACTAATATGTAAGAAAATTTCACCAGTCATCCCCAACATTTAGGGAAGAATCACTTTAGACCTCTAAATGTACGAATTTAGATTTATGGCTCCAGAAATGTGCAGCTTTTATTGATTCCCAGAGGAAAACAAATGTTTGAGGTTCTTTTCCTTTTTCAGATTGGCGATAAATCATTCAAATTAATTGCTGCATACAATAAACCATTTTTTCTAATCGGTTTTACAAGGCGCAAATAAAGAAGTGACACTTCTCTGGGACTGACCCTCCTGTCAAGATAAACTCACGTAACCCCCCTTAATTCCCCTCATGTCATTCCACAGCAATATAAGCAGACAATCAATTAGCCCGGTCTATGTGGTTTATGAGACGCTGATAACACAGCCTTTGCTCACGAGGCAAGGAGTGCTTTGTTAGAGTGTCCGTTATCTCGTTTTACATGCGGCTAAAAACAAGGTAGCGCGGACTGTGACAGAATTTGGCGTTTCTTGCCCAATACTGCAGGTTTTTCCTTTTTTGGGGGCGGTGGGGGGTGTTGCATGAGCAAATGCCGTCTAGGTGATGAGAGACTGTGCTGACCGGTGTGTTTCTGCACCTTTCAAAGCAATGCAAAACTGTGTGTGCATACAGTTTTGCTGGGTAGCAGGGATGCAGGGGAGGGTTCACAGTAAATTCAATTTGTTCTTTATTCGCAATACAGACATCACCCACATTTTTATGTTGTTATAATTCTTAATCATGTGAAAACCAAGTACTGCAGCAGCGTGTTTTAAGGGAGGAAAGACCCCTTAAAAAATTACGGTTTTCTAAAATATATATATATATTATGCTCATCAATTAGAGGTACCAACTGGTACTAATTCAGCTTTATTTTTTATTTTACTGCCTCCATCACTGCCTAACTGCAACCAATACCCCGATTATGTTTATTTTCTTTTTTTAAATGTGTCCAAATCTGCAGCTGAGAACAGGCCCTGCAAACCATCTCCTTTTACGCGCTTGAAAGCAGAAGAAAAGTTCGGAAATGGAGCTTGCTTTGAGCTTCTGTGGAAAAACCGGCAGCCCGGTGGAACTTGTTGCTTCAGCTGGAATATGCAGCGCGGATCCCAGCAGTGCAACGCGTTAACAAACCAGAAATCATGTCTAATTAAAAGGTCTCAGCGAGCAGATGAGTGGATTTGAAGTAGAGCAGTAATATATGTGAGGGCCTTGGAAGGCGTCTAGTTGACAAAATATTTCCACTTTTACAGCCACTGAGGTTTTCCTGTTTGATCCTGGCTGCTTTTTATGATTAGAACCATAAATGCTTTTGTAACTGTTGTAAATGTCAGCCTGCCTGTTTGCGTAGCGCTGCCACACACAGTCTTATCAATGCAAGTATTTCTAATACGCAATTCAAAGGGGGCTACAACAAATACACCGCAATAGTATTTGAATTGTTTATTATATTGAGCCTTTAATGTTAATAAAAAAGAAGTGGGAAAAATATACTATTTTATTTCTCCATCTCTTTTAAATTCTTTTTTTTTTTTACTTATTCTTAATAATTACTGAAACTGCTTTGGAAACTAGTGAAATGATCCTGTCAAATTATATTGAAGACTTGGGAGATGGATTTTTTTTTTTTTTTTCCAGCGCAGAGTCACATAATGTTGCCTCTGCTTTAACACAACCAAAACGCATAAATGAAACTAAAGAGCTTGGCCTGTAGCATTGCGAGTGATTCTTCGAGAGGGAAAAATAATGTTGGTTGAAGTTGGTTTTGGATGTTTTTCTCCTCGCCTGCAGAGATAAGGGCTTCTCTGTGTGTCTTCATTTGTCTGTGGGCGGTAACATTTTCTCCTCCAATCCTTAACTCTAATATCTCTCCATTTCCCCCAGCGATTTCACGACTTAGATGCATGCATATTTATGAGGCTTACTTTCATGCGCTTTTTTTTTCTTCTATTTTTTTGGCTCCTGTCTGCAACGAATGTAGAAGAGAAGGCGGCAACAAGGAGAAATAAATGGTTGCGTGCTTTCAACTCATTCCAAAATCGACCATTCATCGTCTTCCCTTCCTCAAATTAAACCTCTACAAGTCCAACACAACTTAAAAAAAAAAAAAAAAATATCACATCCAGTTGCGTCGCGTGGCTCCCTGTGGTTCAACTTGAAGGATGAAAGTGGGCTTTTGGAAAAGAGATTGCTCAGCACTGAAATAGACTTTTCTCTGTGTGTCCGTGTCTCCTCCGCAGCCCCCCAGTTAAAAATGATGGACTACTCTTATGACGAAGACCTGGACGAGATGTGCCCCGTGTGCGGAGACAAGGTTTCAGGGTATCACTACGGACTCCTGACATGCGAGAGCTGCAAGGTGAGTGCCCTTATTCGTTATATTATTACAGTAATATTTCCGTAGTGACAAATAGTGTGTCTGTGGCATTATGACCTTTGTCTGCTGTGGCATCTAAATTTCCTATAGTTTCTAAACTTGTTTTTGGTAGTGAGGTCACAGCTGTCTATAGTTGCCTAATTAATGGTATTAATATAAAGTTGCTGTAGTTCATCCAGTACCAGGGTTACAATGGCTGAACATGGTTTGATAGTATTATTGTGCTTTATAGTGATGTAGTGTGTTTGTAGTATTCAGTAGTGAGTTTAATCTTTGGTATTTCTATCTGCTTTGGTATCATTATTTTCCTTCAGTATTGCAGGTATAGTCATATTGGCAGTAAGTGACTTATTTGAGCACACAAACCTCTGTTCATCTGTGGAGATGCATTTTTCTTTTGCAGTCACAGTTTTGCACACTATAGTAGACATTCTTGTTCAGCAAGTTTAACAGTAGAGCAAAGATTCAGTACCTCGTCATTAACATTACAGGAAACCCAACAGTAAAGAGGCCAGGAGTCAAATATTGTTATGACAATTGATCTAACAAACTTTTCCTGTCAGTATCAGATGATTTTTTTTTTTCTTCTTTTTTTGAATTGGTCAGCGGCTCGGAAAAGAAACAGGAGTTCAAAAGAAAATGCTATGGGTTTTTTGTAAATTTTGCAACCACCAAACACAGGAGGTTGGCGAAGAGGATTTAACCGAGGAGGCAAAGTACACAATAATACTGTCTTTGTTTGTACAAGCTTGTGTCCTACTGTCTAAAACTCTCATCACAAGTTCATTAAGAGCACAGCAGTATTGTCTGGTTGCAAAAGGTTTCCGTACACAGGTTAATAATGAGGCTGCTGCAAAGCAAACTGTTGCTGCTATTAATTTGAGCTCTATCAACAACTTTATTGTTGCTTTCATCTGCTCTCCTCAACACTGCACTAATAAGCATTACCCAAGTTTTTTTGTTTGTTTTTTTTTTTTAGTCCAGAAAAGCTGTCAGCTCAAAATTAAGCTAAGACAAATGTCTCTGTGTTAACACTATTTGGTGTAAAATTGCAGCACACGGTATTGATGTGGCAGTGCACATTTCTTGCCTATGTAGTCATTATTCAAAGCAGATGTTATAGATTTTATCCCGTATTATGACCTTGAGATGCTAAACACTTGCTTGAAGGGAGACATCAGTGGCATCTCTGCTGCTTTCAGCCTCAGCACAGCAGTCTTGTGCTGGAGAGCCATTTCACACATTTCCCAGTTTAGTTGAAATGGTGTGTACATGTGTGTGTGTGCATGCATGCAGGATGTAGATGAAGAGGTCTTTTATAAAGTGCTGCATATATCCTTGTTGAAACATTAATAATATTGATAATTACCTGAAGCTTGTCATTGATTATCTCTAAAATGCAGGCAACGTATTCAGTAATAGTATGATTTTCAGGGTTGGACTGATATATCAGTTTGTTGACATGTTACAGGCTCATATTGGCATTAGATATCCACAATCAGCCAGGCAGTGCAATTCATTTCCAGTGTAATGGTGCAGCATAAAAACTTTGAAAAAAAACAATTACATTTTATTCTTACTTTTCTATTAAATTGAAAATACCTTAACTTAAATTTGTTTTGTGTTACCAAAGTTGAACTTTTTCCAGTATTTTGCTTTATCATTTTTGAACACATTTAATAATTTTCAGTGAGTCATGACCTTCTCACCCCTCCCCTCCCTTTATCTTTCAACCCCCCAAAAACACTGTTGACAATAGGAGACATTTGTTTTCAGGGTCAGATTTTTTTCAGCTTTGGTTGCCAGTTTCGGAGTAAAGAACAGGCACACACACACACTCACACACACACACACACACACACACACACACACAGAAAGATAGGGAGACAGAAAGAGTTACACAAGTAAAGCTTCTTTTACCGCCTCATAATCCTACAACCTCCCCAAGCACGTACACTGGATCACATGGAGGTGCACACATGTATACACACACTGCAAATGTACACACACACACACACACACACACACACACATATCCCCCTTTCTTCATACACACAGGATACCCACATAGTGGCAGTAGAGGGGGTCGTCCACTAATCGGAATATCGCCGGTTCAATCTTCGGCTCCTCCAGTCCGCATGTTGAAGTGTCCTTGGGCAAGATACTGAACCCCAAATTGCTCCCGAAGGCTGTGCCATCGGTGTGTGTGTGTGTGTGTGAATGAGCATTAGGAACTCCTCCTGATGAGCAGGTTGGCATCTTGCATGGCAGCCTCTGCCATCAGTGTATGAATGTGTGTGTGAATGGGTGAATGTTTGCATATAGTGTAAAGCGCCTTGAGTGGTCGGAAGACTAGAAAGGCACTATATAAATGCAGTCCATTTACCATGTTATTTACATAAAGTAAACATGGTAACATCAGACCTGTTGGAATAACAACAACAAGACGAAATGGGCTGCAAGATCCTCATTGGCTCAAACCCTGAGAGACTTACTTTAGCTGAGACTGAGCTGAGAGAGCAATAGCAGAATTACCCTAAAATCCTATAATACAGACATTACAAGCAACTAGTGAGAAGGTAATGGGTCAGAGTTATAGTGGACATATCAAAAAATATATTTAAGATCTGCAGAGATTAAAGGAAAATAAATATGAGCAAAGCAAATTAAGGTCAAAGGGACTGTTTTTTTTATTATTTTTAAGTTAGACAGAAGACATATTAGAGCAAGGAAAGCAGGTGCGTAAGACATGGATTCAACGAGATGAAGTGATGATTTGAATTATGTTTTTCTTGCTACTCTGTTGGACTCACTAGCCAGCATTGACAAGAGGTAAAAGCAGTTTCCTGGTTGCTCTTTGTGTGTAGAGATTCTGCATAGAGTGCAGTTTGAAGATGGAATTCGAAGGTCAGGAATACATTCAGAAAATTTGTCAAATTCAAGTTGGGCATTATTTGTATGAATGTCCTGTTGCTACTTCAGAGAATACAATTTCACATTATTATGATGATTTGAGATTTTATGTTGATTCGTAGACCTTTTTTGGTTAAATGAGGATCTTTTGTTGCATGTAATGGCAACAGAAAGAGGCTACAGTTGCTTGCAGCAATCCCGTTATGCATAAAAATGAGCCTTGACGAGTGCCTTTTCTTGGTTTGAACTGCAGGTCAAATGAAAGCTTTTCAGTGATATGTTGTCCGCTTAATCTCCAGACGTGATATTGTGTGGTTTTTAAAGCATGTTCAAATCCAGTTTGGTTCAGATATTTATAGCACATGCTGTGTGCTAAATGGAAAATTGGAGAGAAAGTTCTCTCTGAAGCATGGATTTTTTAGCACTGAGAAGTCAATAATCCAAAACCGAGTGCAGTGCCCTTTTTTTTTCTCTTTTTTTTTGATGGATCAGGCAATGCAGATTGTCAATTAAATTTGTGTTTGGTGAGATATTGACAGCAGCACTTTCTTTTTATTTTATTTTTTTTCTAAAGACCAGGTTTAAGGATTCTCCTCCTAGGTTATGGATCTAGAATACATTAATACTATCTTCCCTTCGTTTGATTTTCACTGCTGCTGCCAATAATTAATTCCACATTGCAGGTATGAATCTCTGTAATCCCGGAACTGTGAATTATGGATATAATTTATTGGATTTTTTGGACTCCTGTGCTCATATTTTTCAATAATTAAGTGGAGAGTTGAAAAGATGCTTTTCCTGTAAATTCTAGAGTCTTTATGTGAATGGAGAATATCATAAATAGTAATGTAATTTTGACAGGACCTAAATTATTAGATTTGATACCCTTTAAAAACTGTTTATAATACAGTGAAAGCACTGTGTAAAGCCAATATGTGGAGAATTTGTTTTGCATTTTTGTTCAAAGCTGAATAAAATGTAGGCATGATATAATGTAGTAATGAAACTTTATAGTTTCTGTGCGTAACTTCCACGTTAAAGAATAAATCAAATCATTTGTTTTTCAACATCTTCATAAATTAAAAAAGTGTTTTAGAAACACTCACACTTTCTTTCATTTGTAAGAAGTGTATATTCATAGCCTTATATTCTGTGTGTGTGTGTGTGTGTGTGTGTGTGTGTCCGTAAATCATCAAAACATCCATTGGAGTATAGCTTTCAAAACTTCACTCTGTGTGTGTGTATGTGTGTATCCATTAAGCCTGTCCCTCTCCATCTGTCTGAGAGTGTGAATGGGCCAATTACTATCGCATTGCAGGGGTCAAGCGGGTTGACGTCTTAATTGGTTCTCTCCACAGGGCTTCTTCAAGCGCACCGTCCAGAACAACAAGCGCTACACATGCATAGAGAACCAGAGCTGCCAGATTGACAAGACCCAGAGGAAGCGTTGCCCATACTGCCGCTTCCAAAAGTGCCTCACCGTCGGCATGAAGCTAGAAGGTACAGCAACATGTTTGCATTTTTACATTTCAGGGGGTTTGTGCTGCCGTCCAGAATGACTTGAAATTGCAAGTTTCGCTGGTGTTTTGCTTATGTAATGCAATGTGTTTCCTGTTTCAATGTGATGTTGTGGTGGGATATAGCCCAGAGAGGGGATGTTCAAAAAAAATGTGATTCTTCAAAATGAACAAGAGAGATTAAATAAGACAAAGCACTGGGATTTCAATGTCTTACTCAAGGGCTCCCAGACTGAACAAATGGCTGTTATCAGCGTTGAACATGTGGCTTTCCAGTAACAAGACAGCATCTAGGCTGCTGAATGTAGTATACATCTCCTGGCTCACTTTTACCAGAAGTATTTCAAAATTATATTTTACTCTGGGAGAATATTTACATTTTTATGGTGTACATACAGTGCTCTACCTCTGCAGAATTTCATGAATAGTTTACCAAAGATTTTGTCCACTCCAGGGTTTCACTGTAAACACCATTCCCTAAAATATGATCTAGAACTTTTACACATCTGCAGGAGTGGAAAAGCAGATCCAGGCAGTGGTACTGCTTTCTGTGTGATGCATCATATATTTTTCGAGATATGATGCCTGTTTGCAATTACTGTTACTGAAACTTGGAAGGAAAAAATTATAACATGGAGCAGCTAAAATTGGAGGTTGACTGCTTCTGGACTTCCACAGAGGTGTTTTAAAAACCTCTACCAAAGTTCTTGTGAAATGACAGCACAAGTCATTTTCCATTAATTCACAATTCAACACACATCATCACAGCACATTTACTCTCTGGAACCTCAGAGTGAAAAATATTCTTCCATAATCAATTTGCATGTGAAAGGTTTCAGTCCGAATTGAGATATTCATATAATATTCTTAAAAAAGGGGAGAATACCTGCTCTGACACAGTGATTGCCATTAAAAGATGAACATTGGGGTAATTTCCGTTCTTCAGAATGTATACCTTGAACCTTGTGAAGTGAAACCTTTCATTTCTACCAGTGCGTTGACAACCAGAAATGCTTATTAGTATTTTAGATGGGGTCAGGGGGAGTTGGGGGTATCTGGTAGCTGCTGTGCACTTAAACTTGCCAGACAGAGTAATAGATAAAATATTAAACTTGGCGGCAGGGCGAGAATGGTAATGATGATACTTTTGGCCGGCTGTATCGAGGCCTCTTTGTTTAATTTGAACGTGGCTCAGAAGCTTGTTCAAACACAGCTATACAAAAGTGACAGGATAGCAGGGCAAGAAAGATTCTTCCAATATGCACAGATAATATTTAAAATCAACTATTTTTCCACACATTAGTTGACAAGTTTTACTCTAAGATTAATAATTTTGGAGTGGATAAAGTAACCTGAAGGTCATCTTACAGTAAATATAAAATAGAGGATGTAAAAGTTAATACTTATTTTGTTAACAGAGGGCTTAAGTTACAATAAAAATAGTGCAAATCTTTTTACTTTTGCAGTCTTTTAATAAGAGCAGGTATTATGTTATTCATCTGGCTCCAGTATCATATTGAAACAAAATTCTTCACACATTTGTAATTCAAACCAAATTAAAAATCCCTCGGCCCCTGAAATGATCACATACAATTGAGAAAAGCTTATGTGTTAAAGAGATAAGAGCATGGGAGGGTGAAAGTAAAGCAAAGACAGCCTAACTAAAATCTTTCCGGAGGCTTCTCCCTTTACCTGCCATGTGTGGTGTAATTAATTGCTGTTAATTGTGAATGGCCGCTGGGCAGAATGTCCTGGCCTGTCATCTTCCAGCTGACATGGGTGGGGAGCGGGTAGCATTTGATTTGTTTTGCTGGCGGTAGCTTTCAGCTCGGGGGCAAGACGGGCCCTGCAGCGCTCTGTCAGGGGCCAGAAGCTCCAGTGGGCGACTCCTGCCACAACCAGTAAAGACCTCCCATACAGAAAGGCTGACACCCCTCACCACACACACACACACATACAGTCACACTATGCACACACAAGCTCTCCCTGGTAAACACATACATATATTCATGAGAAGCCCAAAACGGTGTTCAGAAGGCCACAGGCAAGAGGGAGAAACTGTCATTTGATCTGAAAAAAAAAACAAAAAAACGTGTGTACAATAGCGGTGAAAGAGAAAAGGAGGTTTGGGGTCATGTGCTTTGTTATTACGAGCTTTTCATTCCATTACACAGCAGCTTGTAGCAACATGTGAATCCAGGATACTGAATGGAAACTAAATGTGGGCAAAAAAAACATGGGGGAAACTTTAAAGTTGACCCAAACTGTAACTTTCTTCTGTATTTTTCTGTTTACTTTTGCATCACTGGTGTTATCCAACATCATTTCTGTTTGTCGATAAGTCTGCCAACCAATGGGACAGTCTGTACAGTTTGCAGTGAGGTTGGCAGCTGTAAAGAAATCTGTGTTTGCATAATTATATGTGTGTGTTGGTAATGATTCAAAGTTTAGGGAGGGCAGTGAAATAAGGTGAAATGCCTGACAGGCGCATATCAGAGTGACATAAACAGTGTTGTGACATGTCTACCACCCCATCCCGACACGAGGAGATCATTCATATTATCTTGTGTTGATAACAAAACAAAAATAGTTAAAGCTCAGCGACGCCTATCTTTACGCAACACAGGAAAAGAACATTTTATAACACTGCAGTGGCATATCATATTCTCCTCAGCATGCCACTGCCACCAGATAAATGACTTACCTCTGACCCAGTGAGCAGCATTCAAGATATGTTTTCAAAAATAAAAAAATCTTTTCCTGTTGCATTGATTGTGAGAGGGAAGAGCTGCCTTGTGGGTAAAGTTTAAACCCAGCAGTTAATAGAATTATGAGTGTAATCTTAAACCCTTAAATTTAACCACATGTCATCAGCTACTAACATTTTTCCATCTAAATTTTGCAAATCCTATTATTTATCATAGGATTATAACATTTGTAAAAATGTATCAACATATAATATATATCAAAATGTGTGTCTGTAAAAAAGCTTTTTAATCGTTGAATTTATCTTTTCAAGTTGCTGTCAGGGGCAGGCAGGTCTTTGTGTAACACAGTACTGAAGGAAAAAAAAAAGTCACACACACACACTGTCTCACATACACACACTATAATGATGAAGACTGGCAGCCACGCGCTCATTTAAGCCACACAAACACACATGCTACCATGCTGTACAAATCCTTGCTTCTTCATATGCGCTGACCGTAGTATCTCAGTCAGCGTTGAATCATTGAGAAAAAGCCACATCCCACTAAGGTTTTGAACCATTAGCACGTCATTCACTGAAGCTGATGAAGCGTGCCGTATCTGAACAGCTCCCACTGGTATGATTTTCTTTTTATGCTCGCTAGAAGTTGCCTTGGATCATATGCTTCACTGAACTGCCTAATATTTCCTTCAGTTGTGTATCATCTTAAAGATGGAGCGTAAGAATGGTAATTGTGATACTGTGAGTTAAACATTTTGTTCCACTGTGGACTATTGAAGTCGGCAGAGGTGACCGATATTTTTTAGAAGTAACCATCTAACATTGAAGTTGACAATTCCTGCTTTTGCCCCCATTGATAAATGTTAATTTTACTGATTGGTTTTCTTTGATTGGACTAATCACTCTCATTTACAGCATTACTTAACAGACTCACTCAATCTTTCTTAGATGTCTCTTTTCCAGTGATTTTTATATTTAACAATATTTAATCTATCCATAAATCTAAATGTATTTATTAAAAAAAAAACGGTAGAGCCATTCATCTGAAATTAGCGCCACCAACTGAGTGTTTGTATATTCCTCTCTGTGCTCTTCTCCCTCCACTTTTTTTATCTCCTCCCTGTCTCCATCTTTCTCGCTCTGATTTGTCTTCCGTCAGCCTCCCAGTACCTGCGGTGAAGCCAGGGAGCTGTCCCATTACTTATGCATAGGTATCATAGGTATTCATGTGTGTGCATGGGATAGGGCGCATCCGGAGCAGGGGCCGGGGCCCCGACATGACAAACAGGGTGTCAGCAAGGCTCCGCGGGACCCATTAATATGCCGGCAGCCGACAGGGATCCTCACCTACGCGCGCTTAATATTCCTGTATATTAAACAACCATAAATCAGAGGATATAAGCGCTGAGGGCTGTGTGTGTGTGTGTGTGTGTGTGATGTGTTTGAGTGTGTAAGGGGCTGCGTGTAGGTAGATGGCATATGTGTAATGTGCAGAGAAATTGTCTGTGTTGAGGATGTGGTGTGTGTGTGTGTGTGTGTGTGTGTGTGCTTGTTTGTGTTCGTACATGTTCGAGATGGTGTGTACATGGGGCATTGGATACTTTTGGGGAAAGGGAACAGGGTTTTGGTTGGGTCAGTTTGTGAATTTATGGATGTGTGTGTGGACGTGCTCTCAGACATTAAACCAGGGGAATTCAGAGTGGAAGACAGCGTCAGCCTTTTAGCTTTTCTGCCTGGCTTTAGCCCCAAAGCCTCACTGCTAACCCACAACATCCCCCAACTCAGATCTGTTTCACACTAATAGAGTGAAGTTTCTTCTCATATGTTCAAAGAGGGAAAATGACGTGTTTTTCTTCCTTGTGATATTTTTCTTCATATATTCTTTTTTTTTTCTCAATTTTGAACTTTTATTAGTTTTTTTTTTTTTTCTTTTTTTCCTGGCTTCTATCTTGCTCACTGCTTCACTTTCCAGACAACTCATGTCAGTCAAACTGTGTGGAGTGCTATCTCTTTTCTCGTATTTTCTTGAATTTCCATAGGTGGCTGTCTTTCTTGTTTGCCTGTCCAGCAGTGTTGGCTGTCACTGTCATACTAACTATTTAGTTTGTCTTGTTTATTCCAAAAAAACCCACAAACATCCAGTGAGCTTATGTCTGTAACCAAAACTGGATTCTCAATGACTGATGTGCTTTTAGAGTAAAAAACATTTTCTTGCATGACAACATTTAAAAATGACTTAGCTCAGCATGTCTGTGTTTCTGTTTTTTCAAACTCTGATTTCGTTTGACACAATTTTTAAGCCTGTGAAAGTTTTTGGGTCATACGATAACTTTGTCATCATAAACTCAATCCCTGCAGCATCCATCCTATTAACATCTCTCCACCTCACTCAAACACATAGTCGTCTTTGCTCCCGACACACACTCACACACCCCCACGCACTGTCCTCCCCCCTTATCCCCCCTCCCCCTTCCATATTAATCTGTGTTACATGCATGCAAATCACCTTGTTTAATTAGAGACAAAGAATCTGCGTGTGTGTGTGTGTGTGTGTGTGTGTGTGTGTGTGTGGTGGTGGTGGTGGTGGTGGTGGTAAGACCTACACCCCCCAATCCTGATATTCATGATGTGATGTGGGTCCCTGGGTCCGAGGCAGGCAAGAAGGCAGTCAGGGCCTAATTTTGTTTTCCCAGTAGGGCCAACTATTAGTTTCTCAGCTCATTAATTACGCTGTTGTGGAGAAATCATTAATAGTTAAAGTCGCCCTAAAATAATGTATAATGGATACATTTGACGGGGCTCCTGATTTCTTTTTCTTTTTTTTTCCTTTGATGTGTGATCAATTTTTTAACGGTCATGATAATCCCTGAGCCGGGCTGAGTGGGCACTGGAGTTGACCTCAAGCATGTTGGGAAATGGTCGTGTGTGTATGTGTGTGTGTGTGTGTAAAATCACTGTGTATAAATTACATACCACTTGAGCAGTCGGAGGCTCTCCGAGGTGGCAGAGCGTCTGGCTTGTTCCCATCTCTCTTTCTGTGATCAGGACCAGTGTGTAGCATTTTCCGTGCTACCTAGTGTGTGTGTGTGTTTTCTTGTGTGCGAGTATACGAGAGAGAGTCAGCATGTGGGTGTGAGTGTGTGTGAGAGTGTGGGTGTGTTTGTGTGTCTCCCCTCTCGGCTCCTCTCGCTCAGATCAGTGACAGACACTTTTGTAACGGAGGTCATTAAAATCACTCCCAAGGCAGCTTGGAGTGTGTGAGACAGTGTGTGTGTGTGTGTGTGTGTGTGTGTGTTTTTGTGTGGTTGTCTGCCCCCACCCTCCACCCCCCCACCCCACACACACACACACACACTCCGACCCCCCCCCATCCCACCCTCTCCACACCCCCTCTACAATTTTCTTCTTCTTCCTTTCACTCATTTGTCAAGACATCATGAGCTGGAGTTGACCCAGGCTGACTCGTCATGTTATCTGAGCATTCAGTGTGTATGATTAGAGCAAATGTATGTGCATTTATTTGCATATATGCAGTTAAATATGTGGGTTTCTTTTAAAGAGGGGAGCAAGACCTTATGGAGCACAATAAAATTAAGTCCACAATATTCTGCAGTATTGGTATTACTGAGTGTTTTTCTGTTGCGTAGTCTCCCAGACGTCCGTTAGCTCGTTGCACGCTGGGCTCAGTGAGCCTCGTCAGAGTAAGAGGTAATTAAGTATGAATAATTAACACCAGCGCCCTCCGACTGGGAGACAGCAGAGCAGCTTCCCCATGGCAGCAGTCGGCCAGATCACACATGGCCCTCGTAGCAGTCCACTGTGTACCCGGCTCGTTCATTAGAAATACCCACGGCACAGACACGTTGTGATCCTCACCACAGGATCCTGCACAAGGGAGAGGGGGGGGGGGCAACATGGGTATATTTGGATCATCAGAAAAAGAACCCCTATTTGCTTGTTGTCAGCCATTTAAGTCTTTGGGGGTTTGTAAAGAAAATAAGTTTCAGCTAATGGTCAGTGAGATATTGAAGCTTTTAGTTATTGCATAATCAGATAGCATTTTAAAACATGTATTTTATGAAGACATCTTTACTTTTCTGACTCTATTGCCAATATCTACCTTTTGAGTCGTGTGTTTCCTGAGTGGTAGACAGAGATAGCCAGCTGCACAGTGATCCTCTAGCAAAGCAATTCATAGAATTTTGTTTCTTTGGTCAATGAGTAACTGCACTATCTCTTAGACCTGTTGGGTTTTAGGAGTCAACAGGTAAATGTCAAGTGTAATCACCACAGGGAAACCTTTGCCCTACATAACAGTTACAAATGTGGAGTTAATTTTTAGACAAATCTTATATTACCACCAAAATATAGGATTTAGCCTGTAAAAGTGAAATTCTCTGTTAGTGTACATGGCGGATAAATCATTCTGGATGAAACCTTTCAAACATATTTTATTGCTTAATTTAATTGATCTCTTGGTTGATTTTATGTGAATGTGTCAAAAGGTAGTTAGTATTGTACATAATGATGTGTTTTTGCATGAGTACTATCAAGGCTGAGTACCATGCAAGACAAAGATTCACATACTATTGAGCTAATTCTGTCCTCTCCCTCTCTTGTCTCCTTTTTTCACCTCTCTTCCTGCCTGTCAGCTGTACGGGCGGATCGCATGCGTGGCGGTCGCAACAAGTTCGGCCCAATGTACAAACGCGACCGGGCCCTCAAGCAACAAAAGAAGGCGCTGATCCGAGCTAACGGCCTGAAGATTGAGGCCATGAGCCAGGTGATGCAGGCCGTGCCCACCGACCTCACCATCTCATCAGCCATCCAGAACATCCACTCAGCTGCCTCCAAGGGCCTTCCACTGAGCCACCACGCTGGCCACCACCCCGGTCACCACCACCACCACCACCATCATCATCATGCCACTGCCCTTCCCCCCACAGACTACGACCGCAGCCCGTTTGTCACTTCGCCAGTCAGCATGGCAATGCCGCCACATGCCGGCAGCCTGCAGGGCTACCAGGCAGCCTACGGACACTTCCAGGGCACGCGCACCATCAAGTCTGAGTACCCAGACCCGTACACCAGCTCGCCAGAGTCCATCATGGGCTACGCCTACGTCGATGCCTACCAGTCAGGCTCGCCACCCAGCTTTCCCCATCTGATCGTAGAGCTGCTCAAGTGCGAGCCGGATGAGCCGCAAGTTCAGGCCAAGATCTTGGCCTATCTGCAGCAGGAGCAGGCCAGCCGGGGAAAGCATGAGAAGCTCAACACCTTCGGCCTCATGTGCAAGATGGCTGACCAGACACTCTTCTCCATCGTGGAGTGGGCACGCAGCAGCATCTTCTTCCGTGAACTCAAGGTAGGTGTGCATGATCTCAAAATACGAAAGTGCTCTTGTTTGAGTGTGAGAAGTTTTTAATTTTATTTTTTACAACCTGGGTTTTATTTTCATAGTTGTGGCAATCATCAGTTCAGCATACTACTATTTAAACTTTAATTCAGTTTGCTGTTACTCTGCAGGCCTTAAATAAATTATCCTGCATTTTGTTTCAATGCTAAATCTTTCACTATGTTGTCATCCATAATTGACAGTGCTTTACGCAGTTCGTGAACATCATCTCTTCAATCCTTTATCTTCAACAGGCCTTTAATCTTCCTCTTTTATGCACTGGCTCAACACTAATGCAGAGTGCACAGGGCTTTGGGGGGTGAAGGGGTTCTGCTCGTATCTGCCACCGCTGTCTGTCCCGCTGCCTGATCAAAATTCAGCAGCCAGGCATATTTACCCTGTGTGTGACACATTTTGGCTATGGGTTGTGAAAACTTTGACTATGAGCTTCAGGCACTTTTCATACTAACAGGGTCCTAGTCTGAGGGTTTTTATGTGAACTGAATACCGCCCATCTCCCCTTGAGATATTCCTCAGATCTAAGTGGGCACATACTGTGTGATGATATGAGATATTGTCCATTAGCATATTGGTCAAAGAAAATTCAAAGAGCTGACCGTTTCACACAGAAGATAGAGTCACAAAAATAGCATATCATCTGTTTTCTCCTCAATCACAAATAATTTCAGTTAAATGAAGATTACTTTAAACTTGTAGTTTGCGATATTGGGCATTCTTTAAAAGTATTTTCACTTGGTATATTCAAGCTGGTTTAGTCCAATAAAGGTTGGTTTACACAACACAACACTGTGTCCTCTGTGACTGTTTTATCACAGTCAATCGTAACGGACAAATGGTAACTGTCCTCCAATGCCAAACTGTAAAAATGTGATAATTCCCGCTCTTATTCAACACAGAGCCCAAGGGAGAGTTTCTGGTGTGTGTTTGTACGCTCGCAGCTTTATTTGCTCTGAATGAAGGTTAATATTCGTGGCGACATGAAAGGGGGTTTGATTAGTCTGTGCTTCACCTGTTTTTCTTCCCGTTGTCTCACTCCTTTGTCTGTTTGTTTCACACTGCATCGCCAAAGGCTCAGCTGCATATTCATGGGCCCGGGCCTGTTGCGAAAATTCCCTCCAAATATTTAATATTATTTTATTTTCAAAGGGGAAAATAACAAATGAAACAAATGTAATATTTAAAATGGAGCCAATTACAACACAGACAAGAGTCCTTGAAAAATACATGTTGACATTTAGCACGCTCCGTGTCCCCGCTATTGACATTTTCGAGATCTGTATTTGCATTCAGCCGGGGTGCACAGTACTTCACTCATACACACACACACGGGCTAATCCTAGGGTGTGGCTACAGCTAATAATTGTGTGCGGTTTGCCCATTAACTTTGAATGATCATTTTTGCTCCACTGTGAAGCCTCTCTGTTTCTCACACCCTCAGCCTAATTCAATTATCTCACTCACTTGTGTTTGTCACTCCCTGATTTGCTGCTGAATGAAATGTCATTATGTTTGCATAATGACTACCCATATTACTGGAGCTTAATAGTAATTGAGCCGGATGCCTGTTACAAAGGTAGAAAATGACCTGGGCTCAATGCAGGGCAAACCTCTTCCTGCACCCTGATCCCCCATAAAAAACCTCTCCTGCTCCTGTTGCACAGCCTCCATTGGTGGGGGTGTATTTCACTTAAGTGAGGGGGATAATTGAACTTACCCCCAGTGCCCTATTTTTAAAGAGCCATCTAAAACACAAGGGGGATTGAAAAATAATGTGGTAGCTGTGGCTGTGACAGTTTTTCCCACACACGCCACAATCGTCTCTTCCATGCTCGTTTCTCATTAGTAACTACTGGGAGGACTTCTGAGCACAGCTCAGTATCAGTGATGGTGAGGAGGATAAGCTAACCATGAAATAGTCAGCTCTCCCCATTTCAAACACAAGGTTCTGCTGGCAGTATTGAACAATTTTTTTACTGGTATTATGGATATTGTTGTGATGTGCTTTTGGTTTCAAAAGATCTTCCTTGATTTTTTTTTTTGCTTTAGAGTAATTTTTTCAGTGGAGCTTTAACTGTATTGCTTGGATTTGTGTATTAATCATAATTGAAGAGTGTGTGCACTGTGTAGTGTGTGTAGTGTGTGTGTGTGTGTGTGTGTGTGTGTGTAAATGTTCTGCTGTTCTGCTGTGGTGCTTGCCTTTGTGTGTTTGCTGCTGCAGTTCAACACCAAATTAGATAGAAATACCCACTCACGACCTCTGACCTCTCCACTTTATCTCCCTGTGAACATGCCTGCTTTTGTCTATGTTTATGTATGTGTGTGTGTGTGTGTTAGTGTAATATGTGTGTGTATTCATACATATGAATACATGTCTGCTAATGGTCTGCTCAATCATGTCAAACATTGCCAATATTAGGGTTTTGATCTCTGGAGAAGCTACAAATGTACACTTACTTGTTGTATTTAAGGTGTTTCTGATAAAAGTATTAAATGGTTTGTGTTCCGTTGAATAGATGAAGGATTGCTAGTTCAATAAAAAAAATTATTATGTATTTGAATCCACCTGTCCTTTGACATCTCCTGCTAATGTTGATCCGACTAGATCTGTTTAGATGAGAGATTGAGTTGGGGACCTGTAAGACAGGAAGCAGAGTAGAATTAAAAGTTTGTCACAGGAGTAGTGCAGCACTGTAGGAAGCTATAAATACACTTTCATCTCACACACACACGCACCACGCACACATGGCCACATTACTGTAAGACACAGACACCACTCACACATAACGCACAGTGCCTCTCACTATTATTAGCTCAGTAAGAACAAAAGAATTTCTCCGGTAATAGAGCCAAGCTGGGAGGGTGTGTGCGAGGCGTCTGCCAAAAAAAAGTGTTTAAAGATTTAGTTTCCATAAGTTCGTCTCGGTCACAGGACTCATAAACATTTAGCCATTAGAAGGACCTTCTAAAGAGCACTCCCCATTCTTTTCCAATGTGGCATGCTGCCTCTCTCTCTCGTTCTCCCTCTCTTTCTGGGAATGAGGCATGACGTGAGGGACGTTTATTTCTAACACCTTGGATCCGAGAAGTTAGGGTGGGCTCTTCCCGCCAAAGTACCTCAGTTCTGATTGGTTTAACACATTGACAATTAGAAAAAGTCCAGGTCTGGTGCACTGGTTTTGAAATCAGTGAAAAAGTGGCGTGATGAGGGAACGTTATGGCAGTACTGAGATCATGATCACTTGTGGTTATTTTATAAAATTTGAAGTGAGTTGAAGACAGGTGCGTGTGTGGATGTGTGTTAGGCTTATGTGCGTCTGAATGTCTTACTTGCATATAAGCATCCTATTATTTTTCAGTATGTTTCTTAAGTGTATTTTGACCTTATAACAAGTTTTTATCCAACATATTGACACTGTTGCAGATCACGGCTAGTTTTTTAATGTATGTATTTATATTTTTATGCATTAGTGATTATTTCAATACTGCGTGTGTCAATTCATGAGAACATCCCAGAGTTTGAGTATGTGCTAAAGGGGGAAACATGTGTTTGTCTCTCAGTGACATTTGCTAGCACAGGGTTGGTGCCACCCCTCCCCTCCTCCTGTCCTCCACTGTCCTGCCATGAACCCCCCTGCCCGTCCCGACGCCAACGCCAACCAGACAGATTTGTATGTGTTAAAGGACAAATTCACTCAAAAATGCTTTAACAGACTTTCAAGAGAGCTACTGGCAATGCCTGGTCTTGAATTTCTGTGTAAATTTTGTGTTGTTAACCGTTTTGTGTTATTGGACATCATAGATAGTGGTTTCTCTTGACAGTAGCCTTAGCGAACCAGAACTGAATGCAGCCACATGTATGCTGTGTTTTCTTAGGGGAACACTTGTCTAAAGGCATTCTGGGAAATGTGGGAATTCACTAACGGAATAAAAAATAAATGAGGCAGGATGAAGGAGATGGGACACAACAACAATAATGCATAACAGTTTATATACTGTGCATTATGTATTATGTATTTCATTTTTTGAAATTATTTCTACTGTTAGAGCATCTTGCTTCTGACTTCACATCCTCCTAATACTTAGCGAATGACATTAGACAGAAGGTTACATGACAAAGTATTGGACAAAAATGTAACAAAGTTCGCACCCTGGCTTCAAACTCAAAACGTGAATACACTCTGTCCTCAAGTCCACCACATCCAGCTGAAATCATAATGCATGCCTGATGTCATTATGATAAAAAAAAAATTCTAAAATGCAAACAAAGAACTACATTAAGGAAAAACAAATACTAATCATAACTTCTGAAAATTCAAGTGCTTTGTATGAACATCTCACAAGAGAAAGAAACAAATACAAAATGCAAAACAAACAAAAGACGAAACCAAAAAAAAACTCAAGCAAATTGACATACTTCCAAAAAAAAAGTGATGCATAAAATGACATGGACAATTTTAAAATAAATTAGATTGCCCTTGCTGGAGGAAAATCATAAGGGAAGTGAGAGTTTGTCTTGACTGCACTGCACACAACTCTGGTCAATTAAGATACTTTTGCAAGGATCACAAAGTTTAGTTCAAACTGGTTGATGGAGTTTAAGTACGTAAACATAAAAAAAAAGCAGCCATGCATGAAAACTGTAAATATTACTCTCTTAAAAACAACTCCTCTAATGTCCCTGTACCAATAAACATGAGTGAGGACAACATGTGTGCGTGTGTTTGCATGTGTATTTATACTGTGTACAAGTGTGCGTGTGTGAGGGTGACTCATAGTTGGTCCACTGCTACCCTCTCTCCTCCATTGTTCCACTGTTGGGATGGCTGGCCTGACTCCCACCACAAACACAATGGGAGGTAGAATTTAGCAGGCCGATCGGGACTATTGATGATTCATATGTTTATATCTCACCTTCCTTACTCAACTCCCTTTTCAACCCAAACCCCTTCCTCTCTACACCCTTTAATAAAAAAGGATGTGTCTCTGTGTTGGGACAGCGAGCGCTTTTGTGTGCCTTGTCAACACACGTTATACAGTACTTAACGAAGTAACAGGAAACACCACATCAGAAAACACTTAAGTAATCTAATTTGCTAAGGCTGCTACAGTTCAGCCATATTAAAAAAAAACCCACACATATTACATAGAGTATGTTTCTCTTTCATCATATGTTTATTCATTTCCTATATTTCCCAGATTCTCACTTGCTTTTCAATAACACCAAGAGAAGATTTATGATCTTGCTGGATTTAATTAGATATAATAACATGTGAGCTATGTAAAGCTAATAGTTTGAAATTGCATATGCATCACAGAAACAACAAAATGTTCAACAATCTGGAAATAATTGCAACACATGCCAACATATAAAAACAGCAACAACAGTGTTTGCAAGCTGAAGGTCTGTGGCAGGAACACTCAAGTAAAATAGTTTTAAAAATCACTTTTTGAGTAAAAAGCATTTACTGTGATAGAGGGTTAAAGCAGTTGTCAAAGCAAAGCATCCTCCTCCTCCTCCTCCTCCTCCTCATTCCATAATCAATATATTTTTGGCATCTCAATTATTTTGTCTTAATTCTTAATAAAAGAAATTGTTTGTGACTCTGAAATAAAGGTTGTTACTTCAACTAAAGATGACGTATCCATTTCTAAGAGGATATTATTGTTAAGAATCTGTCTTGGGTAAATGCTGTGTAACTTTATACATATATTTAGTCCATCAACCTGATAAAAGTGGAGCAGGGAGGAAAATGCCCATGACGTTTTGAAATGTGGCCTCACTGTTTATTTTATCCAGGGACAGTTTTTCGGGGGGATCCAGACAGGTTTTTGTGCCTCTCTGTCTCTTTCTTTTTTTCTGTTTTGTCTCTCTGCATGTAGCGGGAATGGCAAAAGCAGAACTGAGGGCCATTAAGTTGAGGAGGAACTGTATTAGAAGTCTTGTTCCCTGGGAAAGCTCCCAGCTGAGATGGGACGGCCATATTGGATAAACAGATGGCCGGGGAGAGGAAAGGACAGGCGAGGGGAACAGAGGTGAAACAAAGAGGGGAGATGAGAGAGGAGACGGGTAGAGAAGGAATGTGGAGAGAGAGCGGAGGAGAGGGAAGGAAAGGAGAGGGACTAACAAAAGAGGAAGAAGTAAAGAAAAAATGACAAGATGTAATGGATGGAGAAAGTGATAATGGAGGAGAAAAAGGAGAGGAGAGAAAGATACTAGGAGAAAGAAAATAAATCCAAAGGAGCTATGAGAGTTGAAGAAAGTCAAGAGGAAGGGCAGGAGGGCAGGAGGGGGGAAGCGGATGAGGTAATGAGTGTAAAACATACAAGACAGGCATTACCATGTCTTGCTCAAGGGCATTTTTATAGGAGTGTAGTTGAGCACATTGGCAAGATGTCAGAAAAATTGTAAAAACATGTAAAATTACACTGTTAATTTCTATTTTTTTTTAGATAAATGATGGAAAAAATCTTCCAATTAAGTGGTCTTTTTTGATTTTTTGGCATTTTCTAATTTAGTTTTTGTGTTTTTTTTTTCAAATTAAAGAATGTAATTTATTAGTATTGCTTTTAAAAGACAAGTAATAAGTATTAAGCTACTCAGAATTTTGATGAAATGAGCTGAATTTTATTTAATAGGCCTCAAACACAAATAAACATATAAAAAAAAATGTCCAAGCACCATCCCAGTCTGGCAGGCAGATATTGTGAAATAAGTCCTCTTTTTTTCAGTTGACTTGAATTCTCTTCCAGCTCAAATTTCAAAAAGTCTTAAAAAAAAAAAAACTTGCAACAACTTGAAAAATGAGATGAGAGCTCCTTAGGCAGTAGAATTATTTACAACACTGATTCTTGTCCGTTGGTTTATTGGACTTATCAGAGTGGCTGCATGTCAGTCAATCAAGCAGAATGACAGATCCCTGGGGTAGGGGGCAGAGAGGGGGTGGTGGTGGGCGAGGGGCCGAAGTGGGGGGGGGGTTGATGTTCACATCGTACACCTGAATATTCTCCACTTATAGATTTACCTGAGTGAATAATGTAAAGTCCTCTGATGTGCCCCACTCTGCCCTGCTGCATAATCCCCCTTCTCCCTTCACCCTCCTCCATCTACATCCATAAATATTACATGAATTTACTTTGGTAAAATTATACTTACACAACCCACCCGCCAAATTCAGACTGGAGGATCTTTTTCTACCAATCTTAGTTATCCTCCTCATACACACACACACATACACACACACACACACACATGCTTTTTCCATGACCTATCCAGGAGCAGTTTAATTTTCAAGGTGTAACCAAGTGTGTGTGTGTGCATGTTTGTGTGTGTTGGGACAAGAGGAGGTGTATTTCCCCTGCCCTGCTTTGACCGGTGATTGCACCTTCTCTTTTTTTCTTCACACCCCATAACTGAGTGGAAATTAATAAGCCGTTTTAGGCGTGATCTGTGAACCCTGGGAAGTGGTATATCTATACAACCCTACACACACACACACACACACACACACATACACACATAGATTCAGAGCCTCAGCCTGCAATGTCTGTCTTGTCACAGAGGTCAACGACCCCCCCACCACCACCACCCCCCAACACCCCAATCCTGACAAACTGCGAGCATGATGGGGTTGGCGGCCGCACACAGTTGGCAGAGATTTGTAACTGTGTCCCTGGTCCATTGCATTTGAATTATTCTGCAGGCTGTACTGCACCCTCCCAACACACACACACACACACCTCATAACATGCCTGCTTTACATTAGTTGGGAAATAAGAAGGTGTAAAGAAGGACGGGGAGAGAAAGAAGGATGCAGAGAGGAGACGGGGAGTTACAGAGGGAGAGAGAGAGCAAGAAGAGCAGAAGACTGTGACATGAGATTGAAACTGAGTGGCAGAGAGAGAAAGAAAGACAGAGTGAATGATTTAGAGTGAGAAAAGACTTGGTGACCATGAGAGAAAGAGAGGACAGACTCAGAGATGGAGTCAGAGATAGAGAGAGATATCGCAACGAAGATGGAGAGAGAGAAAAGAGATGACCATGAGAGGTAAAGAGAGATAGAAGGAGACAGAGAGAAAGAGAAGGAGGTAATGAAGGACAGCCAGAGAAGGACAGAAAGAGAGGAAGAGGGAAATGAGGAAGAGAGGAAGGTGGGGGGGGAGGGGGGGGGGGTAAATGGGAAGATGAACAAGGGGCTGCGAGAGGCAGCGACCAAGGGCAGGAGGAGGAGGAGGAGAGGGGGCATGGTGAAGGACAACAGGGGGGGTGAAAAGAGGACCGGTAGGTGGGGTGGGGTGGGGGTGTAGGGGGGGAACAGGTGGAAGGTTAATGGGCCTGGAGCGGATCCACCAGACGCTCTTGGGCTTGATATATGGGCCCAGGGACTGGCGCGGGGCGTAGGCTTTCAAAGATATATTATTTCATTTGAGGAGCAGCACCATTCTGGCCGACAACCCCCGCACACCCTCACCCCTGCTTCCACCAACACCCCCCACAGCCCAGCATTTGTCCAGTGATAGATGACACGCCCCCCCCCCCCCCCCCCCCCCTCGCCCCCACCCCCCACCACCCCAACACACACATGCACAAATACACATACAGTATTGTCCCCCTCAACACACACTCCCATCGTTCCTGTACAATTTTTTGTTGTTGTACTGTAGTCAGGAGACTTGTCTAAATCTCCACTGAATTTAGCTTTTTTACAATGTCTCTCTTTCTTTCACCCTTCCTCACCCTCCTCCTCTCTGCTGTCAGTCTTTCTCCCAGGCTACAGGCAGGTCTTATGGCTGCCTGTGTGTTTTTTTAAGTTGCTATTTTAGTGGTAACAATATCTGTTTGATCAGTAGCGCTGGGTAGGAGCAGGAGTTTGGGGGAAGTTACTGGGGTGGTTGGTGGGGGTTCACAAAGGCCTCTTTTCATTCATAAATAATTGACCATCGTCCAAGACATCACTCTCTCTTTTTCATAAATACTGTAAAATGGCCCCCATATTTTCTTTTTTTAAAATTTTTTGCTCAATACTACTACTACTACTACTACAAAATGGAAAAAGTGGATGTTTGGATCCGTTTTAAGGAAACGGTGTGCGGGTCAGCTGCACCAAAAAAGGGAAACGCGTAAATCAGAAATAACAGAGGCTGTTCTGTACTTGGAAGGCTACAGGTGAACCCTTAATATGTCCATGCTGTTGAAGTGTCCCTTTGCAAAGCACTGAAGCATGTATATGCGTATGTCCTTATTCCAATGCGTGCAACATGACAAGATGGCTATTGCAGACATGTGAAGCTTTAGTGTGAAGCTCTTACGCTCCTATGTCAGTACATTTTCCAATAGCATCTGCCATGTTTTGGCTGTTTGAGTGGCTGTTTGAGTATAGGCAACTACAAATCTGACAAAATGCAAATTTCCCAAAGTCTTCCTCAGACCCCTTGGTGGTTGTAGACTGAGCTTTAAGGTACAACCTTTCCAAATACTGTAATGGTCCCGCAGGTCCAACCCCAGGGGACTGCAGGAAGCCGGAAGGAAGAACAGGAAACTTGTTAAAAGAGAAGATTTAAGGTCGCTCATCCCGGAGGAGCGGCAGCTATGAGGAGACGACGGGGGTTGGGAGGTTTTAGCATGTGCAAAGTCTGCTCATCTACTTGTTGCTTTGATGAGGGATGAAAGGCTGTCATGAAGTACAAGTTTACAGAGCTCTGGGCAATGATAGACTCAACTGTCCTCAACAACATTTCCTCTTCATGGTGCTTTTTCTTCATCACTCAAGGAATTTTTTTCCCTTAATTTTTTTTTTACTGTTTCAGCATTTAACTGACATTCTCACTCATTCTGTGAGAGCAGGTGCAGAGTGCACTTGCTTATGGACACTGACAAGACGTGAAACTGTTGGTGGATGAACATTGTTGCACCATCCTGCTAAACCTGTAGAGGATATGTGTTTTTAAACTTCCATCCGTATCTGCCTTTCTCCATCTCAGCCTCCTCTTCAAACCACTGCTAATGAAGTAGCAAAGAAAAGCAAAAATTGCCTCCACCTCCTCTGTAGTTTTTCATTTTCAAGTAAGTTAACACAGCCTGATTCGCATTTGCGAGCACTTTGGGCATTCTGCAGGAGAAAGAGCAGGTTGTGTTTAAGTCTTGTTTGAGGACGATCAGGGTAAAAGCCTTTTTTATTGGCAGGTCATGCTGCTTGTTAAGACGGTGACGCAGGTGACTAGACTGTGCTGTTACACTCGCTGGCCCCAAACTAACACGGTTGTTGTTTCAAAAGTCGGCAGCAGCCAGTCAAATCAGCGGGGAGAGAGAGAGGGCGATTGAAAGGCAGAGAGGAAGTGGGAACGAGAGACAAAGAAAATGGGTAAACAAAGTGGATATGGGGGACTTGATTTAGTTGGCCGGGCTGCTAACAAATCAACTCAACGGCGTGCAAACACTTCACACACTCCACCAAAGTACAAAGCAACTTTCTCCCTCCCCTCCTCTCCTCTCTGCTGCGCTTATAGTTATGAGCCGTGTTAAATCTACAGTTTATGCAGGAACCTTTCCAAAGTGCCTCCCATCAGAAACTTTGCAAGCCAAGAAAGTGGTGCTCATAGTTCACTGCAGAAAAGGACAAATTAGATGTGATCCTTGTAGAAAAGTATTATTATCTGCAGGCAGGCCGGGTGGCTGAGGGTGGCGATACGTTGTCAGACGAGTGGTAAATATACAGACAGAAGTGCCGGCATTTTGCTTCTAAATAGCTCCCGGCTATTGGGTTTCCTGGAGGTCAGAGGGGCCGAGGTGTGGCTGCTGGAGCCGTACGCCGACCCTCAACCTCTAAACTAAACTCACCACACAGAACTATGCAAACCTGTCAGCTAATTTATCTTCCTCTTTTATGCCTGCCTGCATCTCATCTTTATAAAAGACACAGTTTAGAAAGCGGCAAAGCAAAAGCACAAAAAGGACATCCAGAAGGGTCTGACTTTGAAATGAGATCAACATTTGATGATGACATTTATTCAAAGAGTATATTCACTGAATAATTGTCACTAAAAAACACTAAAAACCTTCCTCTATGTCAAATTAGTTGTGTAAAGTGTTTACTTTACCAATATTAGCCAAACATTAGCAACTTCAGTTGTGAACCATTAATGAGAGAAAATGCCATAACTTTTAGTCCAACCACTAAAACAAATTACCAATTAAGCAAATGAGATAAAACAATAGCATGTGTATACATATATATATATATAGAAATTGAATAATTGTAATATAATAAATAAATGTAAGGTCATAGTATTAAAAAAATATCCTGATACATTTCAAATCTCATGTAGCTTCAGGCAATGATTTCATTCATTCCCCAAACTGCACTCTGAAACACAATGCTTCAATAGGCTTTTCAAGTAAGTTATAAAAAAAAGACACAAATTGCTCCTTGCTTCTTATGTTCCAGCGTTGCGTGGCCTCAATTATCTGCGTGTAATCCGGCCTGCCTAGATGTTGTGCCTGTGTCTGCCGCTTTCGTCACTGGGCTGTCAACAGTTGTCCTCCAATGTCTATTTTCGATGCTTATTTACGGCTTGCCTATTCTGGACAGGGAGTGGGGAAGCTTGGGGGCTCAGGGTCCAGGAGACAATAGATAAGACAGTAGTGGAGCAGAGTCGGCAGCGTGCCGGCTAGTTTTACACTTAAAGAGTCAATGGGTATTTATATTCAACTGGTAAGGCAGGTGATTGAATTTGCACATAGGAGTTTCATAAGAGTAACACTAGACATTGTGGTTGTGTTGTGACGACAGGCGAGAAATTTCAATGGGGCCGCACGCCAAACAACGACCCAGCTGAGAAAATGGCTTTAGCCCCGCCGGCAAAGTAGGACAAAGACACCTGTTCCCTATCCCTACTTTAAGCGTTCCTCCCTTTGCTGGTTTTAATTTTCGTCTTGCTCCCCTTATTTCTTTAACACTGCACCAGAACTTTTTATTACTCTCACACCATTCCCTCTTCCTCACCTCTCAATCTGTCAATCTTTTTCTCCATTTCTCCCAAAACGCCATAACTGCAAACCTGGCACGAGCCACGGATAAATGATTCCATACTTGTGAAATAAAGGCATGGCATTTATAATCAGCTTTACAGTCCTGCGTTCTTTTAGGATTGCGCCCTCTCAGAGGGGGATAAAAAAAAAAAAAAAAAAAAAACGCTTTTCAAGCGAGCTGAAACAATGATGAGCCATAAACCAAATATGTTGAAAAGGGGACTTGCTGAGAGAGGTGTTGACAATACTGTTAAACCTCTAGAAATGAACCAGAGATGCTGAACAAAAAACAAAAGAGACAAGGTTTTCAGGTGGCAAGCAGCAGTCTCACCTTCCCTTAGGCCAATACTTTATACACCACATGTTGCACTGCGTTTCCCATCAGCAGCAGCACCGCTACGCCGCATACAGCCACAGCAGTGCTATAGAGAGATGCCAATCTACTAATACAGATGCATTCATGGCAGTTTCTGTCAGATGAAGCCAGAAGATGTACTTCAGGGAGAAGCAGGCCTCCATCTGTTCAGCAGTGTTGCGGTTTTGATGCCTCATCTTCCTTGTACTTTGACTGTTTACATATCACAGGAGCTCCGGAAATGCTCAGTTAGTTAATTCACATTTTTAATTTGTGTATTAAGGGCTGTGATCCCAGGGATCTCTGGAGCTGTGCCACATTTAGATGTAGATTCGCAGCTGTCTGCTCTACAACCCACCACCTAAACCCCCTTACAACCCCCCATCAAAAAAAAGCCCCATCCCAGTGCGTCAAACACTAATGGGAATCTGTGTCTCCCGCCCTCTCAGACAGAAAGCATCACCGCGTCAGTCTCTGCATTTTAAAACAGTTTTGGTCTTCTCCACTGCGTTAAGGTATATCACATATGTGTGTGTGTGTGTGTGTGTGTGTGTGTGTGTGTGTGTGTGTGTGTGTGTATGTGTGTGTGTGTGAGATAGTTAAAGAGGACTGTCTCTACTGTTCTGAATAATACAAAAGGGGGAAGCCTTTAGCCTGTTGTCTTCTTTGTCTCGTCTTCTTCTGGTCTTCTCTTCCTCTTAACGCAGCAGACAGCCAGACAAGGATTATGGGGTCATTTCCCACTGTCTGTCAATGAAAGTCACACACACACAAACACAGTCGCACAAAAACACAAATACACACATGTACATACATGCATGCACATAAATCCTCTCTCTCACCTCTGACAGAGTCGTGACCATATAATAAAGCGAATGCAAAACCCCACTTAAAACCAACACACACACACACACACACACAAACTGAAATCAACACCCTGTCATATCCATACCTGCATACATACACATTCACCTCCTTATATTGCATCTCCCCCGCCTATCTTTCACACTCAGCTCACAAACGCCAGGCCATAAATTGCAGCATTAACTCAAATGATGATTGCACGGCATGAAAATCCAATGGCTGAGGCTTAATGCTCAGGTAGATTAAGCTCTGGGTGTGTGTTTGGGGAGTCTGTAGAGGGGGTGTTCGTGGATCAATAGGATTTCTATGATCAGTACCTCCCATCCAGGAACCTTAAGAGAGTCTACTAGTACTGTTCAACTCATTGTACCTTTGGATGGCATTCAATTTCTCTGTCTGCATCTGATGTCGGATGGGGGGGGGGGGGGGGGTAAAGGAAAGAGTGGAGTGTGTAGGTATATAGGATGTATATTACAGTCAAGCATTTTGTATGTGTGTCTCTGTGTAAGTATGCAGGTCTTGACATGATTGCATCCGTGTGTGTGTGTGTGTGTGTGTGTTTGAGTGAAAAAGAAGGAAGGGTTACTTTTGGGAGATGCCGTTCCCTGGGCTGCATGTGTATTAGCGGCCTAATGTTCATGTGAATAATTGATTAGGGCCTCTCTGTGTTTTTGATAATTAGTTGATAGCTTCTTAGCTCTAAGCCCTGAGATTTCAAGTGTGTGTATGTGTGTGTTTGTGTCTGTGTGTGTGTGTGTGTGTGTGGAGTGGGGTGGGGGGTAGGTAGTCTACTTCTAAGGTATCCTGAAAACAATAGCGCTCAAAAAAAAAAAAAAAAAGCTAATTTCCTCTAAGCCATGCACTCATGGATTAACTTTCTTCAGAAATGAGGCAACAATACATACATTTCTTTCTCATAACCTCATTTTTTCTGAAGTTTTCTTTCAATTTATTTTTGGACGACACACTTCATTACTTCACGTTACCTCTGGCGAAACCGAATTCACCTTCCTCCAGATATTGTGCCACCTGATTGAGATTGAAGTTTCACATGATTTAATCAAAAACTATCTAGAATTATTCCAAATGTTACTGGAAATTTTGGATTTTTGCACATACTATCTAGTAAACAGACTAGCTGTGGCAGAAAACAATAAACATTGCATTTATGAAAAGGTATCTATTGAAATTCATGTCTGGCGTCTCACTGGTCCGATCTCTTGCCTTATTGATTTTTCTATCTTTCATATGCTTATGCATCAAGTAAAAACGGCATAGGAAAGGTTGGGTGTGCTTGGTTCATCCTCAAATCCCCGTGCTGATATCAGACAGAGAGGAGGGTTTGTTGCCATCGTCAGCGACCTTGAGAAAACAAGACGCTCTTCCCGCTGTAACACACAGACCCACAGAGATACTTTGTTTTTCCTGCCTCATGAATGTAGTGCCATGCTCGTCTTGGATTCTCACAGATGTACGCGTGTACATTTTTGTATGTGTGTTTGTACTGGCTTAAACAACTTAACCTTAGATACCATGATCCACTATTTTTACGCATTACAGCTATTTTATCAATATATTTTTTTACCAAATCTTCAGTATTTATTTATTATCTATTTACATATTTATTAACACACAAATTACTCCACTGGTTCATTATAGGGAGCTGTTGCAGTCAGAAAATGCGCTTCTTGTATCTGGCCTTGCCACAACACACAAGCAAGGCCATAGACTGTATATAAAGATGGACGTAGCGAGGTGTGACGCCACCCATTGGTTTGTATTAGAGAGGCCCAGAGTTGCAGCTTATGGTCAGCCCCCTCTTTTCCAATTGGAGCCAGGATCTTCCAAATAAGGAGTGTGGGATGTTGCCTTTCGCGCTCTAGAAACATGCCTCGCTTCCCTGGAAACACTGAGCGGTGTACACCTAGGCTAACATGAGCTACTTTAGCTAACTTGTGCTAACAGGGCAGGTATCGTTATCAAGTAACATTAAACTTACCAAAATATTGCCACAATAATCTGACTCAGTGCGAGTCAATCGCGAACTGTCAATCAACGCCCACACAGCAGACATCAAAGCCTACTACACATCTTCGAATCTTATTAACGGAGCAATTATTTCCAAAATGACCACCAGCACACTTATGAGAGGGTCAAAATTTAGCATTCAAGACCATAATGACTTATTGAAGAAAATGATTCACTTAGTATTTCTAGAAAGAAGTTGATACTTTTTTGAATGGAAGTCTATTGGCGCCAGGGATCTAGCGGCCATCAGTTGTATTGCACTTTAAGGCCCAAGCAGAGCAGGGAGACCTTATTAGGCCCACTTCTTATTTCCTCTTGTCTCGACAAGGCTTGGGACAAAAGGATGCTGTATGGGATGAAAAGACTGATGTTGAGGGGGGTCAAGTTGGAAAGAGGGCATGTCCAATCATAGGCTGGGTTTTTGTTTTTCCTTTCTACCACAAGCCTGGGACAAGAAGAAGAATGTCAGGATGTGTAGACGGATGAGAAGATGTGAAGATGGGAAGAGGGAGAGAGCATGGCCAATCGACAGCAGAGTGTTCTCAGGGTCAAAGGTCAGCCTCCAGAGTCTGTTAATGCAGTCACCGTGGGAACCAATCAATCTCAGTGCCTCAGCAGTATCGATCAGATGTGGGCACAAGCACATGTGGACACACACTTAGACACACACTAGCATTCTCTCTGACAAACAACACAATGCAGCATTCATTCTACTCTCACTCCAGCACACAGTGAGTGCGTATGGGTATGCGAGCATATGACAACGCACCGACACAAAGACACAGACAAAACACCTTGCCTAATGATTTTCAGAAAAGATGAGGTTTGTAGACAATCACTGCGCTAACATTAACAGTTTAAAGACTCAGCAGGAAAACAAGCAGGTCTGACATCTTTTTATTCTAAGAAAGAAAGACATACTGAAGGACACAGCTAACATTTACCAGACCTATTTACTAATACTGAAAAGAAAAATTCTGTTTAAAATATCCACATAAAACTAAGGCATCACAACCAGAAACTAAGAATCAAAAAGCCAAATAACTATTCAAGGGCATTCAACTACCACAATTTAGTAAGCCTGGACATAGTTTCTTATCATGTTCATAAATGAGGTAAGATGTTCTCCTGAAGGTTTCTTTTGCTTTTCTTTATTATGATCTCTGGTGATGAAACACAATCTGTGTCTTCCTATAATGCCAAAAAGAAATAAAACAGCAAATGAGTTCTCAGCCTCCAAGGTGACAACACTGAACAACAAAGTGTTTGTATGTATTTGACTGGCTGTGCTGAGCACTGAAGAATTAAGACTAAGTAATGCATCTAATATAATATTAAATACATCTTCTGTTGCTCACACACCACAGCCTTGCCTTAGTTCTAAGCAGCACACATCCAAGGATCACTTAATCTGTTGTTTCTGATGTCTGGGCTATTGACAAAAGAATCTCCCAACCTCAACATTCTCCAAAACACCTATTTGTAACATACTAAACGAACTATTATGTCCTTTATGTCCTGAGAGCAACTGTATACTAAAATGTTTTATGTGGAAGGAAGGATTAAATGCTCTCTATTGATTCCCTCACATTCTCTTCAATAACTTTGACATCAAGCAAAGTCCACATAACTTTAACATTTAACATGTTCTGTTTGGTGGATGCTTCAGTCCAGATTGAGTATGTATTGCTCAAACCTCTTACCCTGGCAGAGCTATGTTCTACATATTGCTACACAAATTGATACTAAACATGGTTATGCTTGTGTTTAATGACTGCTGAATGTTACAAACTGTCAAAAAATACATAATTTTAAACAGCAGAATAAGTTTTCTCACAAAATGAGCTTTCTTGTTGAAGCCAGTGAAGCACTTTTTCTGACAACGTGATATTTTTTTCAGTGTACAGATGGCCTGTGGCATCCCTATGACTGTTTAGGGACATAATAACAGTCTAAGGTTTCTGTGTGCTCAGTCAGAGATAAACCCACAGGCATTCTCCACTACCTGATATGATGGATTAGAGATACATGCAACCAACAAACAGGTGCCAGTGACATGAAATGCTCATGAGCATGCACACAATGATACACATATATGTAGTGTCACATATATAGATACATAGCATACATTCATGGTACATATCATAGTGAATAGTATCAAGCTGATGATAAGTGTGCTAGCTCATTGTCTTTTAAGGTGGCATGCATTAATACATCTCTGAATGCCTCCTTTTTTATGTATTTTGTTTCAGATTTTTGCCTCTGATGGTAGAAACAAAAATGGATCCATTTTGGATCAAAACCTTTTGTCTTGTGAATCTGCCATTTTCTGTTTCCACTTACTTCATACAAGACACTAAACTTACCCTTCTGTCCACTTACACAAAATATATTTAAATCATTATTTGTTCCCCGGTGTTATGGGAATGTTTGAAATTGCATTTCCATCAAGTTTAAGACCTCATAAAAGTCAGCGAAACAAATGAGAATAGTTGAAAAAAATGTTCTGTAGCTGTATTTTAATGACTGTGTTTGATTTTTCATGTACAAACAAAAACACTTTTACTACTGTATGCTCTGTACGTTTTCTGTAAGTTTTTGTACAACCAATGTGAGCTCAGTATGAAAACTTAATGTGTACATAGGAATACATTTACGTAAATTAACCCAAAGACGGATGAAACCACTGCACAAGAATCACCTATAAGCACAATGAAAGAGCTTTAAATGGCTATATTTGACATTTTGGCTATCTTTAATTTGTCAGCTTTTGAGTTATGAAACCAAATCACACTAGTAACAGGATGCTGAGTTGTGGCAAACCTTTTGACTGTCCACACATTGAAATTCCCTGATTGCTCAACTCTGTTCACAGTGTAAATGTACTCCCAGTAGTACTATAAAACCAGCAGCTTTAAAGTTAGCTACACTGTCAAGCAAAATGGCAGGTAACCAACAGGTGTATAAGTAGTAAATAACAGATTCTGGTTGCTTTATTCTCCAACCTTGACTGTGACTGACAAATTTAGTTTTACTGAAGCTAGCTGCTCAGTATATTATCACTATTATCATTCCTCTCTTCAGCGTGCAGCCCCCTCCCACTGTCTCGCAGCGCCACCTGCCACCTGCTCATTTTCCCAGCATTCTTATCACCCCGCCAGCCGTAGGATCAAGGCACAAACGGACTGCCATGATAAACAAGGGCTGCTTATGGGAGGTGAGCAGGGGGGGTGATGATGGTTTTTATTCTCATCCACTTAAGCAGTGTGTAGAGAAGATCAGGACATGGTTTGAAATATGGACACCCCAAGCCCACCTCTCCCCTCCCGCCAGGTCACATAGCTGGAACATCCTGGGGATTTTGTCACTCACTCTGCTGTTTTTTTTCTGATGGGTGCAACTCTATTTGTGGCTTTTAAGAAGTTATGGCTGCCAAAAATGATTTGCAGTGGGATTCGGTAGGCATTTGCTGTTTCATTTGACCTAAAACAAGATACTGAGTCAACGGTCACCTGTTTGTTTAAAAGGATTAAGCTTCCTTGTAATTTAGTCAATAGGAGAGGTAATAAAGAAATAAACAGACTGATACTAAGATTTGATCCCAGGTCATAAAGGTTGCACGTGCTTCCACAGGAAAAAGTATCAGCCACTCCATGATTTGTGATATATTGATGACCAATTAGCTGAACAAAATCCTGTGGAACCTCACACTGAGAGTCTTTTTAATTAAATTACCAAACTAAACTGGAAATGAGCTACATTCAAGCACGACATAATTAAGTGTTCGCAACACTCTGAGAACAACGGGCGCTGTTCTAGGTGAATTAATGCCTGTTCCCAGGTGAATACAGGGCCTGTTTGGCTCAAGGCGAACAGATGCCAAGACAGGACTGCACCAAAGGATGGCTGCTAGAGACACACGAGCATTGATGTCAGCTTCAAACCTCACCTGTAGTACTCCGAGACATTATTGATTCTTGTCCAGCAGAGAGAGATGGAAAGATAGAAGCACAGCTATTGTTTATGTACAAGTCGTTTGAGGCAGATAAACTCATGGTCTGTGTCTGTGTGTGTGTGTGTGTGTGTGTGTGTGTGTGTGTGTGTGTGTGTGTGTGTCTGTGTGTGTGTGCGCTCCCCCTGTGTTAAAAAAAAACAAAAAAAAACTTGAATCTCTCCATTCATTAAGGCTCCACAGAAGGAGATTCCATTAATCTGTTCATTAGGCCACATCAAAAATGGAACTACTTATTAAAATCAGATCCAGCTGTGTACTCTCGTTAAAGCCCGCCGTACCGTACGAAGCTTAACAATGCTCGTGGCACGAGACCAAAACCCGGCCACAAGAAAGGGGGGAAAGGATTCTACTGCATTGGCCTGTTTTGACTCAACACACCATGGTAATTGCTCTACTCTTAGCAGGGGGCTATGAATAAACATTACGTTTGTCAGCGAGCATCTGAATGCTCCATTTCCAATTAATTTACATTTGCCCAGAATTGGAGGGAATATCTGCTCTTAATCACAATGTTTTATTTTCTCAATTTCCCCCAAGTCTTTTCTCATTCTCTCATTCCCTGTCTGGCACTTTCATTCCCCCTCTCGCTCACTCTCTTTCTTTTTCTACCTCTCTCTGTGGAAAATCTCATTAATCTCAGCCAGTGGTTTTGAACAAAAGCTATGGGCTAAGCGATTGATCCGGGCATTGATCCCACTCGCCTGAACGATCATAAAGGTGTTAAATTGGTTTCTTGGAGGATATGTATTTTTCATTGCTGGCTTCTGCAAGTAGAAGTTCCTACTTGGAATTTCTTTCTTTTTTTAAACCAAACACTGGTGATGATATTAAAATATTAAATAGATCACACCTTGAAAAGTAGCCTTAAATGTGGATTTTGAGGCCAGTTTGAAGCTATTTCTGGGGAACATGTTTTCTGCATCAGCGTGAACCTTAGAAGCTAAATCCTTGTAATGAGTTTTGCTCCATCCAAGGACAGGCGGAGACTTGGAATTGTCCAAATGCGTAGAGTGTAAGCAAAGTAGAAAACTCCTTTGTTTATATTGCTGTAAGTTTGTTCTTGAAATTAAATAGCAAAACTAAGATTGATACATTGGTAAAATTGGATTATGCAAAAAATTTGGATGTATCGTTTTCACATCAGGTTATGGCTGGCTAACCTTTGAGTTTACCCAATAAACAATTCATTTTAGAATAATGTTTTTTCATGGATAAAGAGGAACAAGACTCTAAACATGAATGTTTATCAGCAGTGCAGGATGGTCTCTAAGTTTACATTAAGCATACCAATACTTAAGGACTAAATGTATGAGCCTATAAGTATTTAGTTGCGATGGTTTACCTGTCTACTGACTTCATAACCTTGAGCACTTGGCTCCTGGAAAATACAATTCGCAGGAAAATTCAGGGCTCAATCAAAAGTAAGGAAACATCTCTACTTCACCTTCAAAGTAACTCACTTACAGTATCACATTTCTAAAGTTTTCTATTTAGCAATTTATTTTCCGGGAGCATAAGAAATAGGAACTGAAAAAAATGTGACCCTTGCTATAGAGTTTTAGATATTTCTGTCTGTTAAAGGTGGTAGGTGCTATAATACATCATACAATTGTAATGTACTCAATCATTGACAAAGTAGAGCATTAATAACATATTCTCCTTAATTTGGGTTATCCATTCAGTGACATAAAGAAGAATTTATTTATGGGACCTAAATAAATATGCTGAACTCAATGAATTAACTCTGTGCTGTTCACTTTGTCTATTAAAGACAACCATTGTGCTGTTCTACAGTATAATGACTTACAGATGTAGTACTTATTTATTTTTAATTACATCAGCTGATATAAAAAAAATCACTTTTTTGAAATATTCTGATTTTCCATAATGCTGTTTTGATCTTTAGAAATTTAGCAAATTTTACAAAATTTCATAACTCTAAGCTGCTACACCTACTTGCTCTCTTCAGTAAAAATTATTTATAGAGTGAACGGAACTTATATCCATACAAGGATTCTTCATGTTAGTAATAAAATAGCACACAGTGATAGCAAGTGTTGTGTTTACGGCTCTGCAAAATGAGGAAGTGAGATACACTTGTGTGGCCTCAAAGAATAAAGAACATAACAACAAGTTTGTTTCCTACTGAGTCAACATTGCTGGAAGCAGTAAATTAGAAACTGGCAGTGTTATCTAAATTTTCCATGATCATGTCGTGAGATAAGAGGTAGTCAGCTAGATAAATCATCTGTTTTATTGCTCCTATGGAGTTCGACAAACTGTTTATTTGAACTTTGTAGTGTCATATTCTAAGTATATCAAATGGAGGCAGGTTGTAATCAGCCACTGGCAATCAGCCAACCTTTTACTGACTGTATTGGCCGCTTTTTCCATCTCAGTACAGACATACTATTTGAGATTTGCCTGCATGAAAACACAAGACGAAGCGGTCGTTGACACCATGTCAGAAAGTTCATATTATCAGAGTGAGCAGGCAGCAGATCTTGTAAGATCAGGCGCCATGAACGTTGCTCGTTTGACAGAGCAAAGGAAGAGCTTGTCAGGGAAACAGCTCGTGTCGCTGGCACTTAAAAGGTCAGCGAACTGAACCCCAACCCCTGGCCCACCCTGTCTGTCTGTCACCAGTCCCCCCTCTTCCAGGCGGGTGTCCCTCACCCTCGTCTAGGCTGCTATCACCCGCAGTCATCCCCTCTGAGCTGCCCCCCTTTGATGACCTGGGCCTCTTGTCAGAGATGAGCTTCCAGGCAGGCAGAGTGAGGACAGTCCTTTGATGAGGACCCCAACACTTGCCAGTACCGCTGACATGCAGGGGGGTCTTTTGAAGAGCCTGGGCCTTACATGTACCCATCCGTTCACACACACACACACACACACACATAATTGCACGTGCTTCCAGGGTCCTTAGACAGAGACGAAGAGAGGAGGATTGGGGCACAGTGCAGAGAACTCCCTCCTTTGAATACCATCTTTTCTCTCTGATGGTTTTTAATAAAGGCATTTGAATTTTGCTTTCGTCTTTAGCTTGAGACGCCTCCAGTGTGGGACCACAAAAAATAGATTCATGGGAAGGAGGAGGAGAGAGACAAAGAGTCCACAATACTGTCAAAAATGCTAGAAAAGATCACACAAGCATGTTGTATTTTTCCATTTTTTCCACTGATAACAGAGCAGTAGGAGACGTAAGGCTTGATTACTTTTAGGATTTCTTGCTGCATAATTGTGCCATACAGTGCCAGGGAAAGCATACTGTGTTTCTTCCTTATTTTTTGTGAAAAGGCTTATTTTAACACAGGCGTGATCGAGGCATTATGGTTGAGAAGTCAAAAATACGTAAGTAACAAACAGCATAAACATCTATCAATTAGATAGAAAAGTTAGCATAAGGTTACCCTAATCAGAGCCACTAGCAGCTGTGGCCAAAGATAATCATAGTCAGGCAGCCAAAGTGTTCATGTCCTACAGCAGGGTGTGTGATTTGGCTTTTCCATGTCTATGTTATGGCAGATCTATTGTTATGTCTCCCTGAAATGTAAACAGACACCGTTTGACACCAGTCAACAATCACCAGTCATAACAAGCCTAATCAACAAGCAATAGACTTCAGATATGGCCACAGCCAGCGCCGTGTCATTCAAGGTGATTAAGTGTTTGATGTTTTTCGGAGCGTTGATTGTTGACATCAAATTAGAACGTGAAGTCACTGCGGATTTCAACAAATAGATACCTATACACTTTCCAGACTGCCACATGTGCAAAAAGACATTCTTTTCAGCGGTGCTCATGCCGCACCTGCCTGTGTCACAAAGTTATAACATCGATCCACATTCTTCACCCTTCAAGCTGTCGTTGACATTGGCCATGAACATCACAGACAGTTCTCACAGACTCAAAGAAACAAAGTACTTCACAACACCACAAAATCACAGTGTGCCCAGAAAGACACATTATTTCCAATGATACTACAAAGAGCACAATGTTTGTTGATAGAAAAAAGGGGGGTGGGGGGAGAGGAGAAAGAACTTCTCATACATTTTCCTCATTCCTTCCTTCTCAATGTGGCCTTTTTTGTCTGAGTCTGGCTATGTGGAGTAATGATTAACATAGCCAGGCATGGGAAGAGAGTTGCAGTTACAATGGAGGGGGTTGTTTTGGTGCACGCAACCACCGTTTGACCTGCGACAGCTTCCCAAGCTCACCTGGCAGGTCCCTGGGAGCCAGCGGCTGGCATTTGGGGGGGGGGGGGGGGGGGGGGGACAGGCTACTTAATCATTATCATCTGTGGAATCACTCAGAAACTGCTGGCAATGGGCAAACAGATAAACCTGGCAACATTGTTAAATCAGGCACATAGCAAAGTGCTTAACTGCGTGTGTAAAGGTTCACATGAGAAAGCTTTAGAGTGTGTACAGGGGACTTTTGAGCTTTGTGCAGGGTTGAAAAAACAATGCCCGTGGTACGCAACAGATCAATAGCGATTGACCTGTGAGCAAGCTTACCTTGCAAACAGCTGCTTCTGATATTTACAAGCCGAGGCTGACACAGAGCTTCATTTTTTTTGTTTTGAGGTTGACAGCAAATGCCCCAAAATTACAAATGTTTACTGTAATGCATTGTTGACAGTAAATGTACTGTATACTGTATATTAGTCATTGAGTCACTCTAACATCAAGTGTTGTTATAGCTGTACAGAAGATCTTATGTGCTTTTTTTTATATTTCTAACCAGGTGGATGACCAGATGAAGCTTCTGCAGAACTGTTGGAGTGAACTTCTCATTCTCGACCACGTCTTCCGGCAGGTGGTGCACGCCAAGGAGGGCTCCATCTTATTGGTCACAGGCCAGCAGGTGAGTTGATGAAACACCACCCCAAAATATATTTTCCTCCAACTATAGCTTCACCCACCCATCCGTTCTTTTTTCCTCAAAAACCATGCATCAGTCGCTCCTCGGGGGACTTGGCAACACCTCATCACTTCCCTTAAAGCATTATTGATTACACAGCCACGCAGGAGTCCTTGCTTCATTAAAAATAGATTATGCTTATAGATATAAACTAATGTCACCAGAATAATCAATTTAGCATTTTTTTTTCTCTGAGAGCAAATAAATAAAGCACTTGGTTACGCATGCTGCAGCATAGTGAGTGGGAGGACAGATAAAGAATGTAGCTACGTGTGTTATTTTGTTTTACTGGGATCTTTGAGGAAGTTGGTGGGAGCTGATGCCTGAAGCGTTAATAGGGGTCCTCATCGCATCAGGATACTATGATTCTGTTTTTGCTGCATGCACACAGTCACTGACAAAACACACTGTCAAATAGTAAACACAAAAACCCAGAGCAGACTCCCTCAGCATTCAGAGAATCGCATAAAACTCATGCAAAAAAAAGAGAGTACACATACACACTTACAGGTAGGGATAAACACAAAGGCATGAAACTGCTCATCATGAATATGCCTCTGACCAGTGGCATGGCTGTCAGAGAGATGAGAAGTCATAAATTATTGATTGACTGGCCCACCAAAACATTGCTCTTCACCAAAATGTTTTACAACAATAGATGCTGGCATAAATATTGAAGCAAGGCAAGTGCATGTGCACCATATAAAGGGAAGTCCTCTTTAATTCCATGATTCTGACTGAAGACAAGGTCAGGGTGAGGTTTTCAAAGGAGGCGAAGAAGTACTACCTTCGGTGAGTACGCAGTACTATATCTAGTAGTAAATAGTAGCATTAAGGGGTCTACTATAGGCTTAAACAGGCACATCAAATTAATATTAAAATCATATTAAAATTAGTCTGGTCACCAGATTTCATGCAAGAATAGTGAGGTGGTAAGAAGGTGAACTCGTGAGGAAAAAAAGAGAGACAGGGATGAAAGGAGAGCCCGTGAGAAGAGGAAGAAGTAGAGGAGAGAATGTGACAGGTGGGTGGTGAGGAGGAGAAAATAAGAGGATTGAGGAGGGGGGCAACGTGGCAGAGGGTAGAAGAAAGTGAGAAAGAGAGAGCAGGAGTTTTGTGGAGAAAAAAGGAGGAAGACAGGAGGCAGAGGCAAGCGTGGAATGTGAACGGAGAGAAAAGAAAGGTAGTAATAAAGAAAACGGAGGAAGGTAAGGAGGTGCTGTCATGAAAGAAGGAGGAGGACATGATGAGATGAAGAGGAAGAGGAGGAGGCAGTTTGAAGAGACCAAAGCAGTAGAGGAGTAAAAGAGGAGGAGGGGAAGGAGGAGGGGTTGATAGTCAGGGGAGGTGCAGGACGGCGGTTTCGTTTGCATACTTTGGTTAATGAACAGCTGGTCTTGGAGGGTGGGGGGGGGGGGGGGGGGAGCAGGGGCAGCGGGGAAATGTGTGTTTGCGTGTGTGAGGCTCTGAAACAGTTCATTATCTCCTATTATTCTCTGCCTGGCTAGGGGTGACAGCGCAGCGATAACACCAGGGATATTTAGAACACAGTAGCAGCATCACCCAAAGCAAATGCTACACACATACACACACACACACACACACACACACATGCTCAACAAATCACATAATGACTGTTTGGAGCAACATACTACACTGTGCATTAACCACATTGGTCTGTAATGTGCTAATTGCTTAATTGTTACAATATGCTCATCATATTGGTCTATGGGATATAATGAGAGAGAGCTTGATGTGCGTGAAGCCAACTGTGGAGGTTTTTCAGTCAGAAAAGGTCGGCAAAAGTCAGAGATAACATTGCATATCTGAGAAGTCAGATGTCTGATCTTCACGTTTTACACTTTAGTAAAACAACTGTCTGCTTATTCACGATATTCGTGTGTCACGTAAAGGAAAATAAAAACTTAGATCATCTGAAACTGTCACCATGAGTCCGTCATGTTCAGTGAGGCAGTTGTTTGTAATGAAATGTACTTTTTTACCCCCATTTGTTTCCTTGTTATACCTAAGTTTGTATTAAAAAGTCCACATGTCTATATGTATGTAAAAGGTTGTGTCATTGTTGCTTCCCAGTAACACTGTGCTCCATGATGTATTTGCCCCTGGTAGCACAATGATGGTGCAAAATTGTGAATTTAAAATGAGGCTTTTGCTCTTGATTTTTATATTAGATATTTTAGTTTTACAAGATAGAATTTTTTTCAGGGACATACAGTGTATGTATATGTGTAGTACATCATTATCCAAGAAATGCTTCCATTCATGACACACAGTAAGGACAGGCTTTAGTAAGACATGTTTAGTCCATCAAAAGCCCACATTATTATTTTAATCTTGCATTAAGCACTCAAAGAAAGTGGAAACCTTCTAGTCTAGCTTCTCAAAAAAAATGTTCAATTGCAGTAGGGTGGATCAGTCTACTTGTATCATGAAAGAAGTTTAAAGACAGAATATTTGCTCAGATGGAGAGTTTGGATACACATTTCTCCCACTTCGCTTTCAACCAAGTAACTTCCCTGCTCTCTTAATCATAAGCTGCACTTATCCTGACCTTTAAAAAAAATAAATTCATGGTACCAACACATTTACTGTTATAGCCTGTCATTTGCTTTCTGTCTTGAGCTTTCACTTGTTCTTATTTCTTTCACTTGCAAATTCCCCTCTTTTCCATTTTTTTTTCTGTCTTTTTGTCTTTCTTTATGTCATGTCACCAACAATAGGGTGAGATGGCCATGAGTGTTTTCAGTTTGGGGTTGAAGAGAGTAGGCATGTTCTTTATCCTGTCACAGGATCAAACGTAAAATGGAGCTCAACAAAATGTATGCAAACATAAAATGACAAAGATTGGACTGAACTGTTGAATGATTAAGCAAGGCCTCGCAGCTTGGCAGCCAGACTTCAGCATGAAAATCTTGATATTTTGATAGCACAACGCTCCTGGTGTAAATCCATGAAATTCAAATGATGGAAAGAAATGCAAAAAAACAGACATTCCTCGGTCGGTCGCGATTTCTTTGCTTTCAAACAAGGTAAATTATTGTCTTCTACACACACATCAAAGCCCTCTACGCATCAAACTAATCTCACCTTCCATATCCATCTTTAATGTTCAGCAAAGACGTATTCATGATGGGTTACGATTTGAAGGTTTATTCATATATTTACTCTCTATGTCTCTCTAGGAGGGATAATAAAGTAGTATTGATTGATTGATTGATACGCAGGTCACAAGGGTTAGTGCTAAGTCTGCTATAGTGACATTATAGCGTTTTTTCCCCTCTCTTTTTACTTAAGGCTAGAAGGCAATAACCCAAGGCATCACCATCAACAGTCCAATCCTTCAATGAAGTTATTTCATGCACAGTTGATTTTATGTAAATTGATTGACACCTTGGAAGGGGGGCATTGTCTGCTTTTCACCGAGTCATAACTCTTACCTTCTCGAAGGTGGGAAGAAGAAAAGAAAGAGGGACAAAGGAGTTAGGAATTCATTGGGGAAGAAAGAGTGGTGTAGTAACAGAGATGGTAGAAAAGGAAAGGAAAGGAAAGGAGAGGAAAGGCACAGAGGAAGAAGACAGGAGAAGAGAGGGAAAACGTGGTGCATTGTTAACATTTACTTTTGAACCTTCCCTTCTTCAGACAGAAAACAGGCTCCAATCATCCTATTTACACAAATTCCAAATCCAGGGGTGTTTTTAATTGCAAATCGGAGCTCCTAGGGACCCTCTTCCTCCCTGAGCTTTAGGAACTGCGCACGCCAACATCTACCTTCCCCTGGAAACCCTAGCACAGTCAATTATGGTAATGAATTGTCAATAAATATAAAAATTTAATACGGTCCTGCTTACTGTGAGTGGCAGCTAAGGACTTGCCTCCCAGACAAATGTGCTGCAGCTGCAGATATGAAATGCACCTGAAAAAGGGGTGTATGTGTGTGTGTGTTTAGGCCAGTGGGTTGTTGGCTGGGTGTATGTCTATCTATCTATCTATCTATCTATCTATCTATCTATCTATCTATCTATCTATCTATCTATCTATCTATCTATCTATCTATCTATCTATCTATCTTTCTATCTAGTTTTTGTTGTGGCTCAGCATGTTTTTGTCCGTTGGAGGTGAAGTCCCATGATCTCTCCATATACTCACAGCATGTTTTCATAAAATACTGTAAAACTTCAAAAACCTACTGCCTGCAGCTGTGTTTTTTACACATCCATCAGTGTCTTGCATTCTGACAGACAGACCAAAGCGTTTGACTCCATGTTGAGGGTGCAGTAGAGCAGGTACATGAATTTGTAACAACATTTCATTAAGCTTGTGTTGATGTTATGTGCAGGGTACAGTCATGTCTTTCAGAGTTGTTCTGTCAATCATTTTTGCACATTTTTAGATATATTTACATCAGTGGAGACGGCATCAAAAAATACCCTTCAGTCCAAAAAGTATTTTCCCCATAAAAGCTGTTATAAAAGAGACATTTGTTATACCTAGCAATATTATTGTGTATTATTTGTATTGTGAATTTTTAAAATTAAATAAAAACTTCCCAGAGCCTGGAAAAGCTATTTTCATATTTGTGATTTCATCCCAATGCACGATGTGGAATCAAACTAGGACGCTAGAAAACTTTTTTGACTTATGTGCATCCAGTTCTTATAATACATCCATGAAAGCAAATATGTAGCCTATCAGGTCTGGTGCTTTTAAGCATACTAACTTATCTATATAGCTTAGCTGCTATCTGGATGTTGAATCTAATTTCCATTAATCAATGAAAGAAAATCTGCTTTTCATTTGTATTCTGAGTTGTTTCTTTTCAATCCAAGTTAAATTACTTTCAGAGCCACTCTGTAAACAAGTCTTTTCCTTCCTGTCTCCCTCTTATTGCAGGTGGACTATGCGGTGATTGCATCACAGGCGGGAGCCACACTCAACAACCTGTTGAGCCACGCCCAGGAGTTGGTGGCCAAACTACGCTCCCTGCAGCTGGACCAACGGGAGTTTGTCTGCCTCAAGTTCCTGGTCCTTTTCAGCCTGGGTGAGTCTCTCAAAGCTGATAAGGGAGAGGTTTTGAGGGAAGTTGAAAAGAAAAGCGTGGTTTGTTAAGATAGATCTGCTGGTCCATCTGGAACTTTTCCAGGAACCAATTTCGGAGCTTAGGGACATTACCTAAACTTAGGGACTCAGGGGCTTTACCAGGAACCAAACTTCAAGTTTGGTTCCTGTGCCATTGTTCCTGCCTCCCAAAAAAGCCCCTGTTCCCAAGATACAACTTGTTCAGTGGAACTGCAGGGTAGCGGTTGACAATCAAATGCAGGTGATGTAGGTGATCCAGGGAAGCAGGAAGGATGGGGGACAAAGGAAATGGGAGAAAAAAGGGGAAGCAAAAAAGATCCTGGTACTAAATAGGGGAAGAGAGAGATTAACAGAGAAAGGAAAAGGAAGGAGGAAGGGAGGAAGAAGGAAGGGACTAGTGGTCTGTAAGAGACAAAAGAGAAAGTGAGGGAGGGAGAGACGGAACGGGTACGAGAGGAAGGAAGGAGTGGAGGAGGAGGGGAGACACAGTGGAAACACACAACTACACAAGTTACATGTGCTTTGATGCAGAGCAACTCTAAATAAATGCCCAATAAGTTTAGTTTCTTTTTTTCTCAGTTGTTTTTCACAGACAAGCTTGCTTTCTAATTACTGCCTCATCTGTATAAAACTATCATCGGCAGTGCCAGCAGCAAACTCACTTAATCCTCCTCTGTTTCTTCTACTTTGAGGTTTACAAACCACTGTTCAAGGAGGCAATGCACCACTATGAGTTGGGAATGTAAAATCAATATGAACATTTTACATTTTTAGAATTTCGCTGTTGCTCTCTAGTGCTATACAATGGGTGCAAGAGTAGTGGAATAATTATATACTGCTTGATCAGTAATATAAAAGGCATTGAGATATGCAGAATTAAATAAGAATTAGGCATTTTATTTAGCTTTGGGAAATACTATAGAAACAAACTAACGGGTGAGCTAGGTGGGTGGAAGTAAGTGCATGAAACTGTGAGGATGGGGAGTTGGAGAGGAATGGGAATGTGGGAATGATTTTCTTTTTTTTTTTTCTAAGGGGAATTTTAGGTTTTTTTCCTCCCAGATTGAGTTTTGGAGGGTCAGAAAGGAGAGAGTTGAAGGGGATACAGATAAAGTGAGGAGGTGAGGAGGGAGGAAGGAAAGGATGAAAAGGAGAAGATAGGAGGATGATGGGAGGTGGGAGAGACTGGGAATTGGAGGGAGGCAGGTACCGCCAAGCATTTGGGATGTACAGGTGGGAGGGAAGCATGGCTATAAAGAGAGCGGGAGCATGGGATTTGGGAAAGCAGGGAAGTGAAGGGATAAGTAGCCAAATGAGTTAAGGGACAAAGAGAGACGGGATGTGTGTATGTATGTGTGTGTGTGTGTGCATTCAGATCCCAAAAGCTGCTCCCCACTCTCTGAGCCGAGGTCACACATTACCAGGAGACTGTCATCTCTGTCTCTTTCCTAACAAGTCAGCAACAAATGGCCTCTGAGGGATACACTCTCACACACACACACTCGACCAAACCTATTTTAACATCCTATATTACTGAAGCCGATGATGTCAAGGCAGCTTTGCTCAACCTGGCCCCTGTATGGCACTGTGAGCAACAGTAGCATACTTACAATGAATATTTTTCTCATCCTTAGCTATCCCTTCCTCCATCTATCTGTAATCCACATGGGTCAAGCTTTCCCTTCTTTACCTGCCCTAAACAAAGAAAGAAGGACTAATGAACTGCCAGGCAAAAGCAGTACACACACACACACACACACTGTGGTGATCAGGCAGGATTAATGTTTGTGTTAGTGGTACAGCAAGGAAACAGGGAAGGATGGGGCGGATTGCAGTGGGGCTTCAGAGTGTGTATGTCTGTGTGCGCGCATGTCTTTGTTTGTGTGTGTTTATTTCATGTGGCAGGGGTGTTGCTGGGGCTCAGGGTCTAAATAATTTGGCAGAAACATCATCCATAATGAAAGGCTCACCTGAGGGATGTGTATCGCCCCCGGCAGTGCTTGTTCTCCGGCGTTGCCCAGGCCTCCCGCAAAAGAAGCCCGGCACAGGCGCTGTAGAACTGGCTGAGGGGATCAGTGGTGGAGATGATGGAGGTGGTGGTGTGGGGGTGAGGGATGGGGAGGTGCTCCAGCAATGTAAAGCCGGGAGATTTAGAATTCATGTGATTAATATCATAAACAGCTGAACAGAGATGTGTGTGTGTGTGTGTGTGTGTGTGTGTGTGTGTGTGTGTGTGTGTGTGTGTGTGTGTGTGTGTGTGTGTGTGATTGGCTGTGAGAAGGGTTGATACATACATTTACCTAAGGGAACGTGTGTGTGTGTGTGTGTAGCAGTGAGAAAGCAGGTGTGTATTTATACTACCTGCAGAGCCAATTACTGTAATAAGCATTGTAGCGAAATGAGGCATGAAAGTAGTTCTGCTGCTGGCTGCTGAACATAAAGGCTCTCCCTCTTTATTAGCTTTACTTCATCTTTTACACTGGTCACTGATCTCTCAGCTGGGGCTAATATGAATGGAGTGTATGCAATATGACACAGGTCAAAGCATAATTTATTTGCCATAACCGTGATGTTTCCCTAATCTTAACCCTACTGTAGTTGCCATTTAAGTAATGGAGGTATAGTAGCACAGCCTGTATTTCTCCCTCTTTCTCCCTGCCTCTTTTTTCTTTCACCAACATTCTGTCTGTGTCTTGATTTTTCTCAGTATTTCTCCCTCTATCTACAACCCCTCTCTCTCTCTGCCTCTCTCTCCCTCTCTCTCTCTCTGTCCATGGATGGACAATCAGTCACCTTCTCCCCGCCAGAAGAGCTCTTAGTTAAGCCAGTTGTCGATAAAGACGGGGATATAGATGTCACTCCGGCTGAGAGGAGACACATGTCCTGATCTGTGTGTGTGCTTGTTCTCAGAGTTAGACGTCGTCTTGCACTTTTTCCATTCTTTTTTTATCATTTCTCTCTGTCCCTCTCTCTTTATCTGTCTCTTTCTATTGCTTTTGTCTCCCCCCTGTCATTCCCTCCTTGTCTTAACTGAAGGCTTTCGCCCTCTATCTAGAAGGAGATTATCACTCTGCAAGCATTGATCTCTTTAGTGTTTAGTGTAGGACTGTGAACAATTATTGTGTGTTTGTGTGTGGGGTGAGTGAGTGTTGCCTGGGTCAGAGTTCAGTAAAGAATTACTACTACTAGTTGTCCGGTGTCAGAACACTGTTAATGGGTCTTTGATTTCCTTTAAAAGGCTTAAAAGCTTAATAGAAAGACTGCAGGTGACAAGTCAGCCCAGAGGTGAGGACTGGGTCACAAGTTCAAATTCAGGCTGAGGAAAGTGAAAAAAGGTCTCTCTTCTTTCCTTCAATGACAAGGTCAGGGAGGCACTTAACTCCCAACTGCATTTTCTCAGTGTTCCACAATAAAAAAATTAGGTTGTGTTGCAGATCTAAGGTGTATAAAAAGAACCTGTATCCAAGCGAAACCGAGAAAAAAAGTGTGCTCCCTAAAATTAAGTTCTGCGATTGTGTACTTTGCTGCTTGAAACTTGTATGACACCCCTAAATTTAATGGCTGCCAATGGAAAAATAAGAATGAAAAGAAGCATTTGTTTATCAACTTTTACAAAACAAATCATATCTGCAAGTATGATGCATACTGTCACACAAACAGCTTCCATACTGGCAAAGCAGATGCGGTGACAGAGGTCAGAGAGTGTTCAGCCAGCAACCACTAAGCCCAGCTAGGCAGGTCAGACCCCATCAGGTGTAATTGGGTGAGACAGGCGCTGCCAGTCCTTGTCAGCCGCGAAGAGAACCAGAGTAGCTGCCAGACCAGCGCAGGGTGGTAAATGCTCCCAGCGGGGAGAGCAGATTTGTGGACACAGCCTTAAATAATGCCCCCACACTGAAGCCTTTAGCAGGAAGAAAGCCAGTGAAAAGTTGATAGAGCAGAGAATTTAGGCTCGAGTTTGATTCATGCTGGGTGAAGGTCCACTGATACTAGTGCACTGTGGAAATAGTTAAATAAGTCATGTTTATGTTGGTTTAAATGTAGGAATAGGTTATAAAAAATACTGCATTATACATGAATTCAGTATGTGATTCCATCTTTAGTCTGAAACCTTAAACTCTGTGTTTATTTCATCTGCCTATTCCAGCATTTTATTTGAACTATATCATATCAGTAACAACTGACAATTGTTTACATTACCAATTAATCTATTCGTTATTTTCTCGATGAATCAATTCATCATTTGGTCTAAAAAATGTCAGAAAATAACAAATACCCAGCACAATTTTTAAAAGCCCAAGATGACACATTCAACATATTAGTTACTTACTTTATCCGACCATCAATCCAAAAGCCAAAGATATTTTGCTTGATATCAAAGCTGATGAACAAAAACATTAAATATTCACATTTTTTGGCATTTTTGCTAAGAAAATGACTTAAATGATCAATCCATTATCAAAATAGTTGCTGATTGGTCTTCTATCAGCCAATCATTGCAGCTCCTGTATCACAAGTCCAAAACAGACATTAAACACAAGGATAGGAAATTGTCCACATTTTCCTCTCAGCCAATACGATGTGTTTGATACCTGAAAGTTTAGGTTAAAATTTCAAATTTAAAATCTCAAAATAAGGGACTAGAATACCAAAAGAATATCCCATTCACTTTTACACTGCAATAAATATTCAAAACATGACGGAGAGATGTCTGATGTCGGTTGTTCTTTATCCTCTAGGTGATCAGAAATCAGTGGTGTTGTCCATTCATAAGAAATGAAGACAGCCAGTGATTCAAGAGCTGCCTCAGCACCACATTAGCTGTCTGTCAAGTGATTAGTCAGGCTCTGAGGTTAGAGTTTAGAGACTCCCAACCATTCATCCATCCCTCCTGCCCTCCATCCCTCACCATCCATCCAGCCCTCTGTGGTGTCTCTTCTTTCATTGCTCTGCCCTTTCTCCCTCTTTTTTTCACATCCGTCTTTGTACGCCTCAATCTATCACAATTCCATCCCCACATCCACCTCCATTGCTCATTGTTTATCTTCAACCCCATCTGAATCACCATTTATCTCTTTTCCTCCCTCCCTCAACTTTTCCTCCACCCCTCCTCCTCCTTAATATGTCTTAACTACAATAATTTTCATTTGTGTTGAGTTTTCATCTGTATAAACAAAAAAGAAATTGAATTGGAGATCATTGTTCATAGAAGTCAGTTCTAAAAATATTAAAATGAGCTGAGCTGTGAGAGTTTTTCATTCTTTCACAAAATCATTTCAGAAATGACTCGAATTGTTCTGATTTTGTTTTTTTAATCTTTCTTAATTGCCTCAACCCACCTCACCATTTACACGCTGGGCCCCCAACCCTATGCTAGGACACGTCTCTCATTAGCATGTTTAGCGTGCCACACACTAAGGGCAGACTTTTTCTGTTTTGTGCACCGCGAGGTCAGACACCAATCTGCTGACAACAACACAAACACAGAAAACGTGATTAACCTTGTATTCTCTCTCTCTATTTCTCTATCATATTCATCTCTCCACACAATGAGAGAGAGAGAAAAAAAAACATAATTCCCAGACAGGTATGTCCTAATTAAGCAACAGCCGAGGCTGCTCAGAATCAATGCCCTTATCCCTGGCCAGTGAGCAGGGGAGCTTGCTAATTCATGCACACCGCCCCACATCTCCCCCAATAAAGCCTGGCAAATATTCATTTCCTGAAACGAACCGAATCATTTAGAATTCGGTCGGGAATTGATTAACATCAGGATCGCAGCGACGGTTCAATATTTACACCCATTGAGACCAATGTAGGGGCCAAATAATGGAGCATATAACCGGCACAACACCTTACAACTTAATTAAAAGCAACATAATAGGGACTTTTTTTTCCTTTTTTGTGCTGCCTGCTGTGTGGGAGCCAAGCTTTCTGCTCAGCAGTAAGTCAACAGGACAGAGTCATCATGTGTACCTTTGACCTGATCAATACACAAATAAAGTATGGTTAATGTGTGTATGGGTTGTTAGGTTCTGGCCTGCGGGAAACCTTGACTCAACACAAAATGGGAAGTCTTTTCATCCTCTTAAGAAGAAGCAGCAACACCAAGATAAGCCAATAAATTATTATTTTTCCAGAACTGAGGGAGTGTTGCTTAAAGGTATATTATGCAGGATTTTCCTAAAAAAAAAACAATGTATCGACTCATACAAAAATAATCACTCTCAATTATCATTTATGACCCACCAGAAGTGTGTGGCTGTGTATATATCTACAGAGACCCTGCCCTCCGCCTGTATTTTCTTATTTTCTTATTATTTTGTTGTGTTCCAGATGTTTTTGGCCATCAGCCTTTGGGCAGTGGGTGTGTAGCCCCCAGCCAATAACAGCACATAAGGTGTGAGGGTGGGACTCTATGACAACATAGCGACCAGGTTACATCACTGTCTCCATCTCTCTCCTCTGCTCTCTGCCAGTATGTCTGTTTGACCAAGGGCGTGGCTGAGCCCCACACACACACAGACACACACAGAGCAGAGAAGCTATAGTGGACAGGATGAAGTGTTCACTTCGGCTGCATTCACACAAAGTCCAGCAATGCGGCACTTTTCCGCATTGTTGTGCGGAGGGGTGGGCATGTTTATTTATGCTTTAGAATGTAACCCCCATGAAAAAATCTGAAAATAACGTTTTATTTATCTGATTCAGAGCTTTGTTCTAGCTTCATTCACTCTCTAGCTCGCTCAACCACCACTCTCTCTCACTCTGGTGTCGTTGAGCCAGGGATGAGGGGCCAACTTTGAATGTTGTGTTTACAAACAGCAACCGACAAATCCTGCATAGTGTGCCTTTAACGGGGACACAAAAAGAAACCAAACAAAATGTGGCTAAACCAATTAAACCTGCCAAACGAATCAAGCTGCAAGTACAAATAATGCTTTCAGTTAGTATATTAGATTTGTAATAATATAATACCAATACAACTTCATGCAACAATTAAGCTAGGCAATCACACTCAAACAGCAAATCACAACAAACATCCCACAACTGCAGCGCATTGTATGCAACCATACAACAAAAGGTTAACAGGGAAGAAAGAGAGAAAGAAGACCGGATAGTCTACTGTATGAGCCATGTGCATGAAATGTGGCACAAATCATATTTTGTTGTGTGCGTGTGTATGCGTGTAGAGGCATGCAACCCCTCTGCTTGTTTGTGTGTCCCACAAATTACAGAGTCAGTGACTGGATTGGTGCAATGACAGCAGTAATGGAAAATACAGTAGTGGTGATTGCAGGGTGGGGGGCCTAAGACTATAAATGTATGTATAAGGTTCATAAAGTGCAATCCATGCACAGAGTGACTGCATCTAGTGCTTTTTCATCACTCTGTTTTGAAGCTTGGTGAAGTGCTCAGCAAACACGTGCTGATTGAAAAGTATTGGACTCTCATCTACTTTTCAAACAAATCTTTTTACCACCCATCAGCTTCCTTTAGGCATCATTCTAACACGGGCAACAAACATAAAAAAGTCCCTCACCAGTCGCTCAAACTTTGTCCCCGACAGAGCCAAACCCAGCTAATCATGTTTGAGTGTCCTGACTTTTCTTTCATTTTATTTTATCTCATCAGGAGTAGGTGGAATTGTGCCCTAAAGCAATGAACCTAATACTTCTGCTCTATGTGAAAAGTGCCCTGAGATAACTTCTGCTGTGATTTGGCGCTTTATAAATAAATTGACTTGACTTGACTATTTTCTGTCAGTTTTAGCCTAAGAAATCTAACATGGCGAGCAGTCGGCTCCTGACGCCGGCCACCACTTTGTAGGGAATTCCGTGTAATGAGGTTGCCTAAAAGGCTTTCAGACTTTATCAAGCAATAAAAGCTTCAGGTCTCCAGCCTGTCACCATTACCCACTGCAGGCTGTTGTCATTAAGCAGCAGTTGCAGTGAGTTGTGGCAGCGGTGGTGGGGAAATTGAGGTTCGCTGCCTCCCACCCATGACCTGACTCCCCCCTTAGCCTCAGTCTTATATCTCACCTGAGATACTCTCCAGTTTCCTGATGGACTTCGACATTCCCCAGATTATCTCTGAAGTATCTCTCCAATTTACAGCTAAGGCTTGCCTTCTTGTCTTCTATTTTTAAGTCTTACAACAATTTATATGGCAATTATGTTGACACTGTTCTTTATCTGGTTTCAAACAAGGCCAGTTATCAGAGACTAAAGCAAGATAATAGTAATACATTTGTTTGGAAGGGGCTTTGTGAATGGACAGAGTTCTTGGGGGATGTGGTAGAAAAAGATGTAGTCTACTTGTGTCAAAGATGGTAACTTGACATTAATAATTAAACATATTTATTAAATAGTGTTGTAAATCATAGTCAGTAAAGAATAGGCACAATTTCTCAAAATGAAAATCCAAATATGTTGAATTAAATCTCAACTCAAATACTTTAGAGAGCAAAAGTCACATCAAATATGAACAGCATCCCATTATAACACAATATGGAGGCTAGGAGAGCTATTTAGCTACTAGTTACCAAACTTGTCTATTACTATATTTCACTAAAATCTATAGTCTTTAGAGACCTTGAATGCAAAATTACATCCCTCCCGAGACCTTTAATTGCCTGAGGTATGACATGAATTAACAGTATAGTATATAGATCTGTGCTTTTCTCCATAGTGTTCCTCACACCTCAAAAGTAACAAGATAGAAGAAAAGAGACTATATTATTAAAATAAAAAATTTCCTGATAACTGCCTAACTTAAAAATATGTTTATTAAAAAAAAACTTCACAATGACCAAAAAATCCCCCAAAATTATGCTTTCCTTTAGATAATACATTAGTGCACAGTATGCAACTCCACTGCAGCAGAGCACTTCTGCAACAGAGTGATACAGCCGTGCTAGATTCCCTCACCATCAAACAGTAGTGTTGCAAAAGTAGTAATCACACTGTCCACGCCCAGTAACAGCCATAACACATGCAGCCCAGCCCTGGACTCCTGCATGAATATGGTGACGGCTGCATGGTGGCAGTAGGATTTAATACACACTTTAATTCACTGCCCCGCCAAAGCAATATAGGAAATATCCCCTAAACTTCTGCTCCCCTCCATCAATACACTCACTAACTACTGTAGCAGTGAGTACAACCAGACAAATGCTCCTGTAAAAGTTTTTTTTTACAAAAGAAAAAACCTTTTCCTCTCCTCTTCCTCCTCCTCTGCTTCTCTCCTGCGCTCCCATGTGGGGTGATTTAAGGCGGGCAAGCTATAGATGTAGGGAGAAATTGTTGCCCTCCATCTCTCTCCCCCCTCCCTCTCATTCTCCCTCTCCCTTGGCCTTATTACAGGCTGTCAGTTTATTATAAAACATTAGGAAAGCAGAGGGACACTTGCAGTTACTGTCCTATCGATCGGCAGGGATAGATCCTGTGATTTAGAGTCAGCCTCTGCTCGCGCCCTCCACATTCTCGGTCTCCTATTAAGGCACCAGCGCTTTGCTTTAGCTATTGATGTCTCAACATTAACAGTTACAAGCTGCTACAGAAAATCAATGCTCAACTTTTATTACCGGCTGCATAACGCAGAGGACCTCCCGCCAGCTGGTACTTAGCAGTCGAAAGGAGGTGCGGATGATCCGCCCAGCACATCAGGTGTTTTCTAAGTGATATCTGCAGTAATATCAATCATGTGTAGAGCATATGGGGGCATTCATGGGCCAGTTGAGGGCCTCAGAGCTTAGGGGCACAGCACAGGAAGGTGTAGCCCCCCAAACAAATTAGCACAAGCTTGCAAATATCATCCTCTACCCCTGAAGAGAGATTTGAAAGTAAGACTGTAAGACATGCAGAGAAGTTTTGATATGAAATTCTCATGCCGAATAGTTTTCCGCCAAATACATCTGCACTGCTCTTGAACACTGCCGTCAACAAACCCACAGTTCTCTGCCACAAACACACACACACACACACCACCTAAATGTCATCAAGCTAAAATAACGATCGACCCCCTCAACCACCACCACCACCACCGGCCAGCCATCCATCCATCATCAGCATCAACCTGGATGTGTGTGTGTTGTAACAGAGAATCTACACCCAGGTAGTGTGGATCTGGAGCGGCTGAGGCCTCTCAAACATTTATGAGGGGCTACCGAGCAGCGGTAACGCAGCCCTTCTGGGACAAACAGCCCCCGGTTCTGTACTCTCAGTCCCGATCAATGGAACTCAAGTTCATTACACACACTTTTCAGCCGAACGGTGGCAACTGATTTTTTTCCCCCCTCCTCCGATCGTCGAGCAACCCACCGCTGGGGCTGCATTACACTTGCTTGTTTACGTGACTGCGTGTACAGGGGAAGGCGGGGGCAGGGAGTGTGTACCGGTGCACATTTGTGTGTAGAGTTTGTGTGTGTGTGTGTGTGTGTGTGTGTGTGTGCTCACAGGGGCTGCTCCCAGTGGCCTGAGCTTGAGGTTATCATTATGTACAGGTCGGCCCGCTGCAATGCTAATGCTAATGCATTCTCAGTGGCCACAGCTCGGGTCCCAGTGCTGTGCTAGCTAGGTAGCTACTCCTCTCCAATTAAAGGCTGAGGGATGTCTGTTTGGGGTGGGGAGGACAGGCCTGGGCTATCTGGGACCCTGCGGAGAACAGGCTAATATTAGTCGAGGAAAACAGACTCAGAGAACAAATTGTGCATACGTTGGAGTGCTACAGAAAATCCCACTCTTGATTTGAATGATTTGTGGAATATATATCACACAAGTCCCTGGCTGTTATTTCATGAAGCTTAATACTTTGTAAAGAAGACTTATTCTACATCATATTATCATACTGTAATTACAACTGGTTTCAAACCCACTTTTCACTCTTGCCATGATAGGTAAATTTCATTATTGACATGTAAACAGCCACTTTAAGTGTTGTGATGATTTCCTCGAGTCTAAAAACTGTTATCTCAAGACCATCATAAACTAAGAGAGGCAAACTGCCAACAAATCTGAGCTGATTCTTGCAATCGAAAGAGCATCAATGTTTCAACTCACAAGCTGTAGATTTACAACAGTGCTGCGAGATGAGGACTGTGTGTGTGTGTGTGTGTGTGTGTGTGTGTGTATGTATGTCATGCCACAATCATGCAGCGTATTGATCAGACCGCCTGCCTCGACCTTACTTAAACATTACATACAAACAGCAGCAAAGAGTTACACAACCCTCCCTACAGAACTGACTCAACCAGTGATCCTTCTCACTTTCTTACGTGCAGCCATGCACTTTAAGAGGCCAGCGCCGCCACACACATACATGCACACACGTACAGATACATTATATATACATCAAGTGGAAATAACACACACATACACAGATACAGATATATATACTTGTGTAAACACACAAAACCATGGGATCTAGGCCAAAGGGTGGTGGTGTGGCCCCTCAGTCCTTAAGTGTATCACGGGTGAATATTGCAGGTCAAATGTTCAAAAATACAAATGCAATCAGATGGACTCCCAGCTTTACACAGCCGCCTTGTCAATCATTTGTAAAGTTGTAAACGTGAATAGCAGCCCTTCACTCCTTCAATCAATGTCTCTGTAATAGATACAGTATTAGTGTTGCGGCTGTCATTTCCGCAGCAAAGACAGATCTTTACGACAAGGCATTTATAGCCGCTATAGCTCATGATGTGTCATTAGTGTTACTCATTGGACAATCATCACTATGTGTAAGTAAGTCTAAGAGACATAGGACTGGTTTGAACTCAGATTAGTAATTGTTGATTACAGTAAAGTAAACATAAAAGTGGTGACGCACCATGATAATTTTGTAGTTTTAAAATGTTTAAGAAACGCTCCCAAAATCTAAATTCTAGTATTTTACCAGTCTGTCAAATGACAAATCTAATTTTTGGATTAAAACATTTAATTTGTCGTTGATTTCTGACTGACTTAACTCTTGTAAGTGTGTGAGCATTTACAGGATAAAACACTGGCACTTAAAGCAGAAGTAAAAATAATCCTCTGCATTCACCTACTACTCTGATATCAGAAATGGAGCTCACTGGCATCACAGGACTGCCTGGCATGTGGATTGTCAGCCATTGTGTTCCTGTGTGAATATGTACAGTGCCGAGGCATGTGTTTAAACTATGGTGGTGGTAAGCTATATGGTAGTCAGGTGGCTGCTACACCCCCCTCCCGTTGCTCTTTGAGCTTCTGTGTGTATGTGTGTGTGTGTTACGCGTACGCGTGTGCGTGCTTACGTGTTGCTTCTTTGGACAATGTGGTTACAAGATACTTCTGGCAGAACAGAGAACAGCGGAACTTTAACGTGATGTGTGTGTGCATGCTGTGATGCATGTGTGTGTGTGTGTGTGTGTAACCAGATACAGTGATTAAACGTTTTTAAAGCACAGATGATCCAACAGGTGCCCTGGCTCGCTGTTTCTTGTTTTTCCACCCTTTCTCACTCGCTCCCTCTCTTTGCTGAGCCCCCACCCACCCTGTGACCCACCACCCCCACTACTGAACCATCACAGCTCCTTACTTGTCTCTTGATTCTTGTCCTGAAGGATATTTTAAGCAACAAAGCCTTCTAAGTCCACTGTTTTACACACAAAGAAACACACACATGTGCATCAGAGCTTTGTCTTGTTTTAGATTTCTTTTAAAATAAAAAAAAAAACAACACATTAGGGCAATGAAATCTTTAGAGCTGCTGACAAATGTTAGAAACAGGGGTCAAGTAGCCGAGAGGAGCAACACATGTTGAAACACAGAAGGGCAATTAATCAATCAAACATTTTCTTGACGACTACAGTACATAGACACAAACCTTGTTATATCAACACATAATAATGCTATGTAATGTAAAGGCTTATTCCTGGGGATTGTCAGCCATTTGTCATGCCAAGTCTTGGCCTGTGCAAGCTGCCTTAGTACATAACGTTATACTTGAGTGCCACCTGGCACTGATATCCAAAGCTGCCGTTGGCATTACACTGTAAGCCTGTACATTCCAATAGTGCTCAATGATGAGAATTGATTTGACATATAGGTAGTGAACTTAACAACTTTAATACAGCATGAAGCCTTAAGATATTCAGCATCAGGAAATATTTGCTTTATAACCAGTTATCAGTTCCTCAAATATCTATTCTGATCAAGTTTTCCAGGAGAGGAACAGACTTTAATTTAGCTACCTTATGGAGATTAATGCTAACGATATGCTTGACATTAATTACACTACTTGTATAATAGTAGTCCATTATTGATTGTTGAGATGTGCGAGTGTTACATAATTTCCCAGCTTTTTCAGCTGGTTGTATCTTGTAGATTATAACACAGTTTAGGCATGAGCGGGTTCGTTAGACAAGTCACCATCCCATGAATCCTCACGGAGGCAGTTGTCTTGGATCTTTACTTGTTCTTTTTCTGCATATTCTGTTGTTTTTGGAATTGTAGTTTTACAGTTAGAAATTGAGCCAAATGTGTAATGGAGGACACAAGAGCACACACTAAAACAGGCCCATTTTGTCTCTTAAAAACCCATCCAACATAACTGGTGAAACTCAAACCACAGTGGGTGCATAACACAAACAAACACCCGCTACCACAGACAAACACATGCCACAATATCTTTTTTTATTAAACAAGCGTCCCTGTGGTTTATCCTCAGAATTACCCGTTTCCTCTAATTTCCTTGTATTGTGCGTTTGAAAGTCCTAACATTTGTTACAGTGAAAACATCCAGTGAAACCCCAGTTCTCTAAATCAACTCCAGCTTTGAGAGGCAGCGTGCAAACTTGTCATCTTACATTAACCCTGAGGGGGAGGAGAGAAGGGCCACCAGTCATTCAATACTTTCGAATAAATTAAACCCCAATTTGCACTTAAGTTGACTCCGCTTGTCACGTGACGGGGGACGAAAATCACACAGAGAACAAAGAAGTTAAAAGAAGGTGAGGAAAACATGCGGCACACTCTTTCTGTAGTCAGCACTCTACCTGCTGGCTTCCATCATCAAATGAGAAGGGAGCAAAGGAAAGGAGGGAGGAGTGGGGTAGATGTGAAATGAGAGAGTGCAGGAGAGAGGAAGGAGTGAGAGAGAGAGAGGTGGGGAAAATGACGCTATGGATTAACTGTCCTTCATGCTGAAAATATACATCCCCAGGCGCTTGGCGCTGAATTATTAATTCAAATTTGTCAGAGAAAGAATGAGAGAAATCTATTGACGGGGAGACGGGCCCTTTAATGGTCTCATTAAAGGGGAGGCTTCCCACACCAGGCACCTTCTGTACTGCTGCAGGAGTTTTCGGGGCGGTGGAGGGTTGGAGGGGGGTACTTGACCCCCCAATGATTTTCTGTCACTTTATCATAAACAAGAAAGGTTGACATGCCCCACCACTCCCCATGCCCTCCCTCCACCACCAAGCAAACCCTGTGTGTAATTAGCCAAGGGGTGCAAAAGTGCACTGAATGTAAACGAGGTTCACACGCATGCATTGATACAGACAGATAGAGACAGCAACAACACACATACACACACACATACACACACACACATACACACACACATTATACCCTGTGCCTGCTTCTACTGTTGCTGACAGGTACAAATGAAGTGAGAAGTAAAGTCTAGAAGAGCCTCACAGGCACAGCAATATTGATTTCTAATTTTTTTTTTCTTCCTTTTTATTGCCTCATAGATCATTTTTTCAGATTAAACCAAACACAGTGACTTTTTGTCTGGATCGTTGTCTGTTACATTTGAGCCTGTCAGTCAAGTGTTAACATCATTAGCTGCACATAGCTGCATGACTGGGAGCTGTTTTGGCAAGGAGGAGGGGGAGGAGGAGGGGGTTGTACACTGGATCGTATGGACGTACAATCCAGATGGCATTAGGAAGGTGAGAGAGCATGCTCCACACTGTCTGAGGGGGGGGTTAACTGTCCGTACAATCCAGACGGCATTAGGAAGGTGAGAGAGCAGGGACCTGTGGGTGTTCCACACTGTCCGAGGTCAGCAGAGCACCTGTGGGTGCGAGGTACGAGGTCGGCTCATTGAAAGGCATTTGGTTCCGCCTCCAGGGGGGATAAAGAAGAAGTGGAGGGAGGGGAATCTGGAGGGACCACAGAGGGCTAAACACTAGGTTCATTGCTGATTCAAGTCTCTCAGTATCCCTCTGGCAAATGGATTTTCATAATGCTGAGACAATGTGTTTTTTTTCCCCCAGCAATGGGATTTTTATCCCACGAGTCTGCAGCATGTCAGAATTGAAAAGCACCAAATGGGGCCAGTTGACAAAAATATCTTAAGCCACAGCACAGAACAAAAACAATCATTGATCTATTTATCAAGCAAAACTTTTTTTATGTTGCATATATATATATATATATATATATATATATATATATATATATATATATATATATATATATATATATATATATATATATATATATATATATATATACACCTATATGTATGTACTTTAGGATCCTTTTGCTGCTGTTTATTTTTCCCTTGCAAATTGTCAGCTGACTAGGTTATCTCCAACCAAGCAATTAATCATTAAGTCTGTTAACACGTCCCAAAATAATTTTTAAAAAATAGTTTAAAAAATCATATGTTGCCAAAGCCTAAGCTTATGTCTTTAAGGACTGGTTTTGTCCAAAAGATATTCAATTTAGAATCAAAGAAAACAGAGAAAAGCAAATAATGTGAGAAGCTGGAGAGAGCAAATGTTTGGCTATTTTGTTTGATAAATGTCTGTTTGAAAAATAGTTTTTTAAAATTGTAGCAATATTTTTCTGAGTACCTCTAACCATCTTATGTAAAAAATTTTAAAAAATAAAAACAGCTCACCCCACTGATTAACCTCCCCAGCCATGCCCATCTGTTGAAGACCTCAAAGTCCATAATAACACAGCCACAGACAGGACCAACTGATACAGGATGTAAATTTGTTTTCCCCTTCACCTCAGGATAAATCCCCAGCACCTTCCAGCCAGCATAGGCAATGAGAGAAGCTTGTCTCCCTCCTGCTCGGAGCACCTTTTCTCTTGTTTATTTTATCATACCTAAGGCACTTTTCCCTTCCTCTCAATATCTCTCGACCTCTCTCCATCGCCCCGCCAAGCCCGCCGACCCGTCCTTGGGCGACAGAAGTGAACCAACCGCTACCTGTTTAGCTTAACAACAATAGCAATGTTGTCGGCAGAGGTTTAGATTTGACTTAATATATCCCCAACTGGAACTTACCTGCTTAATTCTCTTTCATAGCCGCATGGCATTTGGCCCCCTGAGCAGCTAAAGGGAGGGTTTGATGAGTCGGCGGGCAAATGGGCCCTCATGCTTTATTCTGACATGCTGACAATAGCCCGTCCCCATTGGTGGCCTGTTCTCAGAGCCAGGAAACGTGAGACAGTTAATATTATGCATTGTTAATGCAGAGGATATTTGGCCTCTGGACATTGGGCTCTATGTTAGCTTTAGGGCATTTAGCTACAGTAAGTTACTGTATGCTGGTGAAATAAAGTCACTGTTAAAGATGAAGGGTCACTGTTCAGGACTTAATGAGGCCTTTGTTAAATGTAAAGAAACGTAAAATTCTTCCTCAGATCCTTTCAGTACATTAAATATACCGTAGAATAGAAGGGAAAGTTTGAAGCTTCTTTCCTTTTAAAATCTTTAATTTGAAATTAGCTATGACCAACAGGCACTTTATAAGCCCAGATAAAACTGCCCAGCAGGGCATATATGTAAGGTTGTAATGATGTTGTGGAGACATCAACCAAAGTTGAGTATGCATCAAATACATTTAATCCCAATTCACAATAAAATTAAATCAGTTCTTATCACATGAAGACGAGAATAAAAAACCTATCCATAGCCTAAAGGGCAATTAACACCAGCAGGGTTTTTGACATCCATCACTTGTCCGTCTCACAGGTCAGATATGACTCTGAAGGTGACATCCATTCACACAATTCTCCCACTGCTTATATGATTGTAACTTTTTAACTATATCTATAATGATCAATCAAGGCCCCCAGTTTCACTACAAACTTCTGCTGTCACAATTAGGCACTCAGAGTTGGGGGCAGGAGAAATAAAATATATGAGCCACTGAATAAAAACAATGACATTTTCTTTACTTATACTTTGTATAAAGCCTACTTGCACACATTTTTTGTCCATTGAAGCCCTGATGTTACTCAGCCTGAAAAAAAAAAACAATTTGTCTTGCCGCTGTCCTCTTAGTGTCAAAGGACAGTGATGACGCAATGGAGGTCAGAGTTGAACATACAGTTGTGTGAGAACAACAGCTGTTAGTGATGACACAAAATTGAAAAATGATCCATAAATATGTGAAATCTCAATTTACTGTTTACCATACAGTAAAGTTAACTGTTGTATGTCTTAGTGTAGTGAATGAGTGGATGAGGAGTGATTTCAGGCACGGCATGATTCGATTCTCTGTCTTTTTATTAAAGATCAAAATCCAGTTGATAAGAGCTCAAAGCAGAAGCAAAGTTATACATGCTTTTCTTGCACCCTGTGATAGCTAAGCCACGATGCTAGTTATCCTGTTAGCCTTCAGTGTATCAAGTCTCAAAGAACCCACATTAATTGTTAAGAAGCATTAACAACTCCAGTTTTACCTCCCCCCCCTACCCCCACTTCCCCGACACCTCTAACATTGAGGCGTCGTATCGCAGAGAGAGGGAATTCCCCAAACGGGACTTAGAGGAAAACAACTGAGCTGAGAGCTCCAGGGAGCAGGGAAACTTGGCAAGCATACCTACATGAAGACTGGAATACTCTAACGGGAAAGCACAGCCTCCTGTAGAGGAAATACACACTTTGACGCAATGCAATGTTGTCAGTGGAGTATTGATGGGAGCAAAGGAGAATGTATGTGTAGCTGTAGTGTGAGTATTTCACAAGTTTATGGTTGTGTGAGGGTAAAAATGGGAGGTAAAGGGGGTTGCTCTGCTCTACTACAAAGCCCAGCTAACATATCAGAGCAGTGCACCATAACTCTGATAATAGCCTACTTAAGTGATACTGTTAACCATGCGGCCATTGCCCTTTGCCCCATGGCCCTTATTTGCTTTGATTGCCCTTGCTGCCCTGTTTTTTAACACCACACACACACACACAAACACACAGATACATTTCCCCAGTGAAAACGTAGCTCTACATGTTGCTTACTATTGGTAGTAAGACCTTAGTCCTCTCTTGGTGCCTTCAACCCACTCAGAGTCAAAGGTTATTGGGTTTTGTTCTGTCAACGCCCCCGTCTCTGATTGGAGCCAAGCTGCGAGGCAGATTAATAATGAATAAAATAGCAGTGGACAGTGCTGACTTGATAACAATCCAGTGGAGTGCAATAAAGAGGCCTGGACATGGGTTCAACTACTTGCTCTTTGAAGCACCGCTGACATGGTAAAAGGTGCTTCAGCTTTGACAGGCTCATATAAACGCCCGTGAAAGTCTTATTGGAAAAGGCGAGCCCCTGATTCCTATACAGGAAGTAACCAGTTTGTCTTCCACTCATGTTTAATTGCCCGAGTTTACTGACCGCACTTGACTCAGTAACCATTTATGAACCAAGAGTTTTATGCGTTGTTTTTGGACCCAGCAGGAAACACATGTTTTGAAGTTTGAGAGGCAGAGAGTGGATTGGCAGCACGTGACTAAGAGATTGTTTGATTGGGACACTAAAAGTGTAATGATGAGGGAACATGGTGTTATTTTGCCATATATAACTGTTGTCTTTAGATCAGTGGCTGATGTGAAGAAGACATGGTGGAAGATAGGTGGTTGAATGATTCCCAACTTATATAAAAAATGTTTTAATGCTATTTTTCCTAACTGTAGTTCATTTTTATCTTAACAAAAGTTGTTTTAAGTGAGCAAATCTAAGAAAATGGCAAAAAAAGAAAACCATTTGCACGCAAATTATTTGCCTGAATTTGATGTAGGCCTAAACTATGTGTGGAAATATAGAGAAGCATCGGGTCATACACATTTAGGGATTACCTAGTTAGCAGGCTGCTCTACCATAAAATAATTTCTACTTCTTAAAGTTGAAGTGATGCCTGCTCGCTTTTGCAGAGTGAACTTCAACACCAAGTGATGTGTACTCCTTTCCTGATCAGAGTTTTTTTTTCCACACCACAGTGTCCACTCTTTGAGGCATCATTGAGACCAGCAACAGAGCCAGTATTTGCATGAGAGGATGTGCAGTGTGTCTAAATGCTTTGTGTGTGTGTGTGTGTGCGTGTGTGCATGTGTGTCCCATGAGCAGGTTGATTGTAAGGGGCGGTGAAAGGGTGTAAAAGCAAAAGCACATACAGACACACACACACATACACACATAGCACAGAGCAGATCTAGTCTAATTAAAAAGCACAGTGGTGATTTTAGGGGTTGTGTGAAAGAGAGAACGAATATGTATGTGTGTGTGTGTGTGTTTGTGTGTGTGTGTGCGTGTGTGCGTGTGTGCTTTTCCATTAGGTCGCTGGCTTCAGCATGATCGCCCGTCAAATGAAACAATGTATTCCGCGGGACCTCAGGGTTTCCATTTGAGTATTCGGACGCGGCGCTGCAACGAACTGTGGCTGTTTTATGTGAAAAAAGTTGATAATTAGTCCCACAGTGACTGAACGATGAGATGGAGAAAGATAGAGAGAGGGAGAGAGAGAGAGGAGGGGGGTTGGAGAGAATTGAAGGAAAAGGAGAGAGCGCTTAGCACACTTAATGCTCCGACCTGACACTGTCTGGGAATCATTGATCAATTGTTTTTCTTTTTTTAATCCCCCCCAACTCTTTTCTCTCCTTCTTCATCCCTTTACTGCCTCTGAATGATCAGCAAATTAGAATCAATCCTCTTGTCTGATTTGATGAGCAACAAAATTGAGAAAAAATTCTTGTCACACCGAGTGTTTTTCTCGATTTTCCTCTTGCCCCCCTGGCTTTTTGCAAACAGAAGTTATTTTGCTATTGTCATTTGTGCTTTTTTAATTTTTTTTCTTACTTGGAAGCCCTCATTCATTATTTTTTCAAAAGGGGCTCTGGTAATAATTAGCAATTTAAATTTTTGACTCACTTTCCACTAATCAGCTTGACAGAGACATTGGGTACTAATTCTCTGTGGTCACCCCCCCACCCCCCCCCCACCCCACCCCCCAACATCCACACATACACCCATCACACTCCACTCCACATGCATACACACTCATGCAGACACACACACACACACACACACACACACACACACACACGTGGACAAATCTCTGTGAGAAACCATGGCAACAACTCACATATTTTTGCTGTGATCTGGACTCACCTTGTCATGTTGCTGCAGATTTAACCAAATCAAACTCAAAAGAGGTTCTGACATCCCTGAACTGATTATCAAGTAGGAAATGATACAGTATGTTTCTTACTGACAGTGTCTATACTGCAAAAAAACAAAAACAAAAAACACCTGTCCTGAATTATATTAAACAATTAGAATAAGTTATGTTTGTCTTGTAAAAAATATACCTCATTATACTTGACTGTGGTTGACAGAATTTTTCAGTCACATTTAATTCACGTAATGGTCATGATGGGAATTATTTTTGGATGATTCTTGCATGATTAGAATTCAGATACTTAGACCAAACAAAACAAAACAAAAATTTTATTAATAAAGACATAGGCCTGGGAATTTATATAAGAGCCTTTATGATACCTTATTTTTTGGGAATATAACAACAAATCTGAGAATCTGACCCAGCATTCAATGTTAACTTTTAATACTTGACACTCTTCAGTCTGTACTCAGAATGTATTTATTGTCATTTCATTCCTGACAGTGCAGAGAAAGCTATAAAATGGAATTAAGGGGATAAAATTTACAGAAACTATAGTTCAACAGTTCATCTAATGCATATGACGAATCCAAATAAATAAAAAAAAAAAGAAACTAGAGGTGAGGGGAGGTGCACCGAAGGTATGTGGACTTGTCGATATTTCTAAAATCCTCGGTTTAGCACTGATCAGCACAAAGCGGAAAACTGTTTTCCACATTTGTCCAAACTTTCTGAGCAACTCATAAACTTTTCTCTGCAATTTTTTTGCTACATGTTTAATTTCTTGTGCAGATGAAAACCAGTCTTTTTTTTTTTTTTTTTCCTTGTTGACCTGCATAGGACATCTGTGTGTTACACTTAAAGCCCGCACTCTACTGGCTCAGCTTTTGTAAGGCTTTATTAATGCTTCTCAGCGGTGTTTGCGGTGTGAAAGCCAGTTCAGGAGTGTGATAGGGGGTCAGACGGCTGAGTGGCAGCAGGAAAAAGCACGTCATGTTTGTTTGGAGGCTTCTTTGTCACACAGGCCACACCCCGTCAACCTTTTCCTGCCCTCTTCTTGGCCTTATTTAGCCCCCCGCCGTGTCACCCAGAGGTCAGGGTGAGCATGCACACGCTACACGCTACAAGCTCACACATAAGCAACTACACTTACACATGAACAGGCAGACACACATGCATAAAGACTGTAATGGTAGAGTGCATCATAGATGGAAGTGCCTTGAAGGACCTGCTTCTCATTCTCTAGACCTCATTAGCTGCTGATTTATCTCCCCCTCCTTCCTCCTAATGCTCTGGGTGGGTGGATGGGGTGGATGTGTGTGTGTGTGTGTGTGTGTGTATTGGAAGGGGATACTGGGTGAGAGAGAAAGAAATATTGTGTGTATTTCCATGGATTAGTGTCTGACTATGTGTGTGTGTGTGTGTATGTCTGAGAGAAAGGCAGAGATCAGATGTGAGAGATGGTATATGTTAGCATGTGTGTGTGTTGGTCTGTAGGTATCAACTAGACACAGGGACTCTGTCATTCCGCATTAGCCCTCTGTGAACACACTTGACCTGGGGTCAAACAGATTAATAAAAGATCACACATGCACACGCACACACACACACACACACACACACACACATAGCTACTATGTGATTAAATATTCTGCAGCCCTGCTGCTTCATAATCATGACAAGTGCACACAGCGCTCTGGTCCACCATTATCCATTTAGCACATTTTTGTCTTGTCTTGCAATAATCTGCTCGAGCCCCCAGTGAGCTTATTATTGCCAAGGAAAAGTGCTTATAGCTGTGCGGAAAGGTAGGATTTTGGAAAGATGCAAAATTTGCACAAGGAATTAACTGCGTAAAAAACACTTCCCACCAAGATGAATACCTGCACTTTTATTGCACTCTGTAGTTAAAATGATTACTGTTTTTCACAAGAATGAGGGGTCTTTCTCTGTTGATTTTTTTTCACTAATAATTATGACACATTCTGTTTTGTGATGATAAAAAGGGTGGCGAAGCCGTTAAGGAGGTTAAGGAGCAGCTCTGGCGCTAATATGGCTGTAACTCTGCCCTACATAATTCATTGACTCCTGGGGAATGAATCTCTCAGGAGGACAACCTTTTTTTTTTTTTTTTGCCTTTACCTGATTCCTTCTACATCGCAGTCTCGAGAGACATTTCAGAGGAAAAAAAAAAGGGGGAGGTGGGGATATTTCGTCATGCGGCTCATTCTGAAGTCCTCTTTAAAGTAAAAATAAGCCACAACCAAAGAATTCAACTTGTAACATTATCCCATGATAAAAGAGTACAAATCACTCGAACCCCTTTGTCTTTGAAATATGAACCATTATGGCCTTTTGTGCCGTCTCCAAACTGAGGATACTGTGACAACTATAAAACTTTCTTGAGTTATAGTTTCTGCTCTGAAACTGCAAGATGTGATTTGAGATAACATGAGACGTAAAGGTAGTTGATTTTCAAACTTACAACCTTTTTGCAATTCACATAAACTCCAGCAACTGCTTAACCAGAAACTAACCATGATTGAACCATGACTAACCTTTACTGAGGTGGACAAATTTTGCATTTAGAAACTTACCAACTGTTGTGTGAGAGCTGAAGGCTTCAAATGCCATTATGTCTGTGTTAAGGCTCAGTTTTTACTGTCACTGGTGTCCTCATACTTCTCCACACTTCCCACAAATTGTTAAAATGTCAACTCATCAAACCTTTTTATTGCCTCTTCCTGTAGATGTGAAGAACCTGGAGAACTTCCACTTGGTAGAAAGCGTGCAGGAGCAGGTCAACGCGGCGCTGCTGGACTACGTCATGTGTAACTACCCGCAGCAAACGGACAAGTTCGGTCAGCTGCTCCTCCGGCTGCCCGAGATTCGAGCCATCAGCTTGCAGGCCGAAGAATACCTTTACTACAAACACCTGAACGGTGACGTGCCCTGCAACAACCTGCTCATTGAAATGCTACACGCCAAGAGAGCTTAGGAGGAGGGGAGGGGTGGGGACTGCGCTACCCACAATGCAGCTGTATGGACACCTTAAGAGTTTTGCTGTGGCCCAAAAACTCCCAAATAATGCTTTTACCAAACTCAACCTCCAGCCCAGACCTGACTGTGTGATGATGTGGAGGGTGGAGAGAGGAGAGTGTTGGCAACTCTTGTTTATATTCAGCTCATTTTGATGTTCAAAATTACCATCACAAGTACTGATTTGAACAAACACACCTGCACATGTGCACACACACACATAAACAGCATATGGATCCCTTTATTCCGGACAAAAAAAAAAGGAGTCTGAAAGAAGAGCCGCTTCTCCTCAACCACACAGAAAAAGACAATATTTAAAAAGAAAAAAAAAGAAAAACACTTGAAACAAGCACTGCATTTGACACTACGAGATGGTATCTAATTGTCTGCACAAGCACAGACTATCAAGACTGGCAGGCTGCAACTTAGAGAAGTAACAACCCTTGAGTGTTTTAGCGCTGGTGACACTGTTAGAGGCTTTTTGTGCTGAGAAAGGAAACTGTGTGACACCGCCAATCTTTCAGACAGCTTCGAGAAAAGAGCGGCGGTTCGTTTCAGTCGACGATCCTCCGGTGCGCTCACTGAACTCACTGAAACCGGCTTTTAGCTGTCGTTGGTACTGTGAAGACGAACGGACATGCAGTCAACCAGGCTAGAGACTCTTACCTGCCATCAAGTCTGTTTTTTTTTTTTTTAACTCACACGAGACGTCTGCCACGGCAGCTTGACCTGACTGAAAATGGAGAACTGACGGTTAAAAAACAATGGTCTAAAAAGAAATGTCCTTTGATGAACAAAATGAGAAATAGGCCAGTAAGAAGAAAAACATGTTTTCTGTTCTCTTGTAATGGACGTCATTTACTCCTTGTGGTCACCTTGTGGTTCCACCTTTCTTATTTCACCTGCCCCAAATCATCTTAAACTATGTACCTCAGAAAGACCAGTGTTAAATAAATTCAATTAATAATGTCAGCTGCAACAATTGTATTTATAGCCATTTTTTTTCCAGCAAAAAAACACACCCTCCCTTTTATTATTTCATCAAAACTGGAACAAAACAAAGCGTGATTCTGGAGACGGAGAAGGATTGACTCTGCCTTTGTCCCGGAAAGACCAAAGCCTGCTGCAGAACAGAAGAAGGAAATTACAAAAAACCTTTATAATCAGTATTATAAGAGAAAAAAAAAAAAAAAAGATTTGTGATGTCACAGTTATGTGAGTCTTGCCTTATTTCATTACCATGCTAGCTAAACCGTGCAGATGTGAATGAAAATATGTACAAATATATATATAAAGTATTAATGTTGTAAAAATTTAAAAAAGAATAATTCAACAGGTGTTTACATTCATGTGGTCATATGGGAGAGAACTGTGATGAAGCATAAATTGCAAAGCAATGATTTCCTAAAAAAATGAAATCAATGAAATGAAAAAAAAAAAAAAGATCCTTCTGGTTTTGCTTTTTTGGTGTGTGTACAGTGTTTTATTTTTTATTTGTTTTAAGCAGTACTTAAATTATGTCGTGAGACACTAAAATCAAAAAGGAATCACACTTAAAATATTAATTTCTATCTGTGTCTGCTGGCATTCAAACATTTGTTCCTTATGTATTGCTGTAAAAGGGTTCCGTTTCACTTTCAATCTTTTTTTTTTTTTTTTTTGTAGAACTTTTTTTCTTTATTATTTACAGTGCTTTTACCTTTTTGATGTACAGTATGTCACTGGTTACGCTTAATAATGAAGATAATTTATTGCGTCTCTGGGTTTCCATCTTTGTGTTACATGACGTGAGGTGTCCGCGCCAGAATAAATTTGTTTACTGTAGCATGTTCTTGTTTTGTTTCCACACGTAGTTCTGAGATGCAGGTCTGGAGCAAAAATAACAGGCTTTCAAAAAAAAAAAAGAAAAAAAAAGAAAAAAAAAAGAAGAAAAATCACCACAATTTTTTGTCTTTTAAATGTTAATGCAAGTTTGAGTCTGTACATTGAAAAGAGTATTGTATTTAAGTGAGTAGGTGTGAAAGATGTTTGTGCTGCATTCGTTTTTCTTACTGAATTCCAACCTGCATCGTTGCTCTGTCCACTTTGCTCTTATACCAAAGACTGCATCTTTCCCCTGTGAGCTGTGACTTCTGGTATTGTGTCCAAAATGAACAAAAACTGGCTTGTTTTCTTTTTAGATTTTACCACTGTCTTAAAAGTTTGGCATCCTAAATTATCCTCATTTGGAGTTCTTCACATGTACAGTAGTTGTTGTTACTGTTTTTTCAAAATGTTCTCAAAACTTGCCTCCAACAACAACCTGGGGTATTTGTTTACCTGTCGACATTTTGTTAATTAAGTCATAGAATGATCAAAAGTCTGTCAACGGCTTGTTTAATGTTAAAAAAAAAAAATTCTCTTAAATACCATGTCATTAAGCTGTTAATGATCCTAAACTCCACTTTTTGACATCCTCGTTAATTGTGTGTATTGATCAGACAATCTTTTATTACTTTCTGAATTTCTGTGTTTAGGTTCTGCAGCTGCCTTGGACTTCCTATAACATACAGGCGAACTCCATATGACATGCAATCATGCACATTAACGTGGTCATTGCAGAAGTCCCATTTTTTACTTCATGTTTGTTATAATACTGCTGAAGTCCTGCTCCACCTCCGAGCGGAGTTTCTTTGAAGATAAAGCTTGATGAAAAACAGTCATCTGTCACTTCACTAGTCTGAAATCCAGCTGTTTGCTTTACAACAAACTAACCTGTAGCTTGAGAGCAACTGTCAGGACAGACTTGATTGCAGGATACTTTAACGAGGACTTTAACAATGACTACTTTGTGCATTCACCTGCTTGTGTACACTGTCAACACATGGATACACAAAACATCCAAATGCTATTTTCCTTCCGCTTGTCTATGACCTTTTTCCCCCCCTTTGCTGACATGCTGACTTCCCCTGTCACATCGCTACCTGGTCCCGGGGAGTGTCTCTCTGAGGCTAATTGAATTTTTCCTCATATTTCAATAAATAATTATTATGCTTATAACACTGGATTCCCGCTTCCTCCGCACACTAACACCAGCCAGATCAATTTCATTTATTTTTTATGGGAACTACTGAATAGCTATTCAAACATCCCTCTCAACGTTTTATAAAAACACAGCATGAAGGAATGAGAGATTAACTCCCGAGTCATACGCAGAATTACAAATGTATTATCCTCAAGAGAAAAATGTTCCTGTTCCTTACTTCCTGATGATGTTGGCATGAAGAGAGAAAAAACATATGAAATTGACATGAAAGATTTTTATTTTCTCCCAAATACAGTATACGCTGTGGAAAGAAAAATAGGTACCTTATTTCTCAAATAGTATGTATTTGTCTTGTGGTAAGCAACAGCTGGGGACTTTAAATATTAGGGGAAATGTATTTTTTATCTGTACAGGTATGTCCATGGGCTGAATCAAAAACTATATACAGAAATATCACTTTGCTGTTCTTTTTTTTGTCTTATTTTGTCCTTTATTTAATAGTTTGATAGTAAAGTGACAGGAAACATGGTGAAAGAGAGAGAGGGTGATGACCTGAATAAAACCAGTTACATGATATGTACAGTATGTCACACTATGTGGTCACAAAGATGCCCTTTACATTACTCAGTTCATATAATAGCAGTTGCAGTATTATCGCACGCTTTACTGGACAATATAACGCTTTTACAAGCAAATTGAAGTACCATGAGAGTAAATGCATGAAAAAGACAAACAACACAATATTTTTGACACAAATTTACCAAAAGTAAAAATACACCAATGCACCATTAGTGAAAACTTGAAATTTAAGTTAACATTAAATTTATATTTTGAGGCATTTAGCTTACATTCTTATTTAGCACATCTTAAAATGAGTGTTTTAATGAGTGTCCTCGCTGAAAATACCTGCAACCAGTATTTAGGAATGCAGCGCTCAGGGACACCTATCAAACATTCATGTGTCTCTACAATGATCACAGGTGAAGTGAAGGAAAAAGGAGCCAGAGTAATAAGGAAACATTCGATCAATTCTGATTAAAAAAAATGACTCACAATTTCAAACTACAATCCTCATCACACCGGCCGGGTCAGTCTACGTGGACGAGGCCGTAGCTTTTCTCAGGCGCGGGGCTGCGAGGGAAACAGGAAGCTGTTAACTCGAGCTCCATAGGAACATGAAGACTACAACCGGTCGGCAAGGCGTCCACTTCTGAGGGAGGAGGCTCCTGGTTGGGGGAAGGAGATGTGTTAAGTCACTTTAGGAAAAAAGTATTTATTTACACTGCAAAAACACAAGACTGAGTCATAAAATACAAAACCACAGAGGTCAATTTGGAAGGAGTTGAGGAACATTTCCAAATCTATATTGATTAAATTACACCATACAGAATTTCTCTTTCCTCATTTTTATTTTATCATTGAATCTGATCACACATACGCTCCTCTTTAAAACACAGCCCTCCCTGTTTAATGCTTTAAAAGGCATTTCAACAACAACATACACTACATATATAGTAATAATCTTTAAAATATGTTTTATATGTTTCTCTGTTTGAAGTTTCCTTCATGACTCGTGGAGGGTTTTTTTCTTTCTGATCAGTGTTTCAGTCAGGTTCATCTTGTCTTATATCACTGACCAGTTGTACTTGTGACTTGTGTCTGTGTAAGTTTTTCACCCTTACGTTATTGATTGGTTTCTTTCTTAGTAATTTAAATATTTATTTTCAAACAATTCATTAATTAAATGGCAAAATTATCCATCTGTCTATCCATCTGTCTATCCATCTATCTATCGATATATATATAAAAATATGTATGCATGTATACGTATGTATATATATGATAAATTGGGTTCTTCAAGCCTCATATTGCCATATTGAAAACAATTTATACACACTCATTCTACAACCTTCAACAGCGCAAATGTCTGTGATAATACAAAAAGACCTCCATTAATTATTAAAATGGATTTCTGGTTTTACAAAGTGATTTTTGGCATGCGGTTAATGAACTATAACTTTTTTGACAGGTAAAGCTTTGTGCAAATGAATGGCATAATTATCTAACTAAAAAAATATATGTATTTTTTTTTTATTTTGCTGTATTTTATATTACACAAAATACAACATTAATCTAGACTGACTTATGAGATGTCAAACCACAACAACTCGGAGCTACCCCTGACCCTGGACCTCCTCCTCTCTCTCCTCTCATTCAACACATATATTCCAAGGTTAAATGTAAATGTTGCCTTTCTAAAATAAGCAACAAGTTGTTAAACGGTTGTCTACTTTTATTAGTGTAATAATATTGGGATTGCATTACCTCAACTGAAAGAATCAAGCAAAAACTGCTGACATTGTTTCTGTAATCTAATATATACAGCTGGCTATGAGTTTTCTTCATTTTCAGAATTTTTAGCAAACCAAAATCCAGCAATGATAGCCAACAGGTTTCTAAAATGTCTCTTGTAAATATAATAAAACAGAACTTTTTAACATCTATTCTTTTTTTTTTTTCCCTATGAAGCTAATTATATGAGATGATGCGATTGCTGACAACGTTAGCGGTGTTCTCATGCAGCATTAAGGATGCTGGTCACAGCCGGGCAAGCGGCCAGCTCGATCCCCGGTACACAACGTCGAAATCCTCACTTGGAGCTTGGCTTGCAGTGCCTGGCCTCCTGTCTGTAAATGTGTTAAACCTGCTTTCACTCGCCCTGAATTTGTATAAATAATGTATATACATTTATCCACAGACTCTAACAAGTGCAGCCTCAGGTGAAAATACTCAGAAATGCATGCTATGCGCATCCCCGAAGGTGGACATCAGCTCCAAACCGACCAACTCAAAAAGATAACCACACAGAGAGCAAGAAAAAAGAAAAAAGAACAAAAAAACCCCACAAATGAATAACTTGCCAAAAGCAACATAAACACACATACACACGGTTGTGCTCACAAACATACACACACAAACAGATGCAGTGCTGTCAGTTTCTAAACAAGTTTTCCTTTCCGTCACACAAACAGCCCCAAGTTGTGTCTGCCAGTGTTATGTGAAGCTTTTAAACTCTGGAACCACATCACTCGTGTTTACTGAGATGCGCTTGTATGTTTCCCTGCATTGTCAAAGCGCAGTCAAAGAGAAAGAGACTGAGGGCAGGAGAAAAAACAAAAGCTTTTGGAAGTGCTCCAAGATTGCAAGAAAAGGTGCAACTGAATGTTGGAATAAGCCGGTTTTGGTGTTCAGTCTGGTTTCAGGCAGACCTGGAGGCTCAAGAGGCCTGAGAAAAGCGCAAGCAGACTCAACGAAATGAACAGCTGCCAAGCACCACAATGTGGCAAAAACTTTAGTGGATACATCAGTAAGAATGACCCATCACACCTAACAGTGACTTCATAGATTATAATATTACAACACATCAATTATAGTTTATTCTTTGCTTTATGTAAATGTTTGTTCCAAGTGACCACCACATGTGTGTGCATTGATTCAGCCATTCTAGGTCGTCAAGTTGAATATAGGCTATAATCGTCTATTTTCACCTCCGTTTTCAGTGGCTCTGTATTTATTCTGCTAAACAAACTACTAGTTCATCTGGGCAGCGAAGACAAAGCTATTTTTGACACTGGAAACATTTTTTCTGCATGATTTAACTGTCTCGTTTAATCAGTAAAACGTCATCTGATTTAAACAACCATAACTTGAAGTTAAACCTCAACAAAAAGAGCAAAGAAACCAAACCAAATGTGAGACACTAGCACTGTAAATAACAATATTAAAAGAGCTTTCGCAACTGTTTCAAACTGATATCAGAAAGAGACTTTAGTCCTGATTTCATAAAACAAGCACTGAAATAAAACTAACTTTCAGTGGCATTTTATTTATATTCTCCTCATATATCAAGACACACATTACATGTTAATAGCTATCTAAAAAATGATTTGGAAATAATCTCCAGAACCAGGGGAAACGTTTCATTGAATTTAAAGGATGAATAAAATGGTTTATTCATCTGTTTCACTGTTCAAACTGGCGGAGGTTCACAGATGACGAACACGGAGGCTAAAAGGAAACAGCACAACTCTTCAGAGAGGCAATTAGCCAACTTTCTAATCACTTACACCAAACAGCAACTAGGGGACCCATTGTTTGGCGGCCTGATGGACAAACTTTAAAAATCTAAAGATCAAATTAATAGGCAAGCATTGTTAATGGGAACACTCACCATTGTTATGCAAAAGCCTCACTGTGGCATGCAAAACAAATACACTAAGGTTTGGAGATGGAATGGTTCGAAGGCCGCTGCCGTTTCATTTCAAAGCATGCATTATACATCATTGTGCATAAAGAGGAAGCCTACAGCATTATGATGTTTTTTTCCACGATGATTATCCTTTATTAGTCATTAAAAAGAGAGCGAGAGAGAGAGAAAAAATACAACTTTTAAGCACCTGAACCTCGCTGCCAGCATTCCATTAATTGCCTGCACAATGGGGAGAGCCTTTGGAGATTTTTCAATTTCAAAAAATGAGGAGCATGCATTCAGTCGTGCTCATGTTATACCGGCACTTAAATCCTACAGAGCTCCCATAAAAAAGGACTCAAGGTTGCATCCGATTGAAAGCCTCCAACTACAGCCACTTCAGAAATCCATTTAGCGAGCGGGGGGTTAGAACATCTAATTCAAACAGAGTCGCCCTGTTAAAACGGTTGCACCAATGTCTTTTAAAAACACTCACACAAACACACACTTTCAGACACACACTTTTCTCTGGCGTTTGCTTGGCTCCATTGTAAGAAAAATGAACCTGGCACATAGAGAGACGGCAAGACACAAAGAATTAATCTTGCCAGACCTCAGCCAAGTGGCGAAGGTGAATGCTTTACTGCAACGTGGAATCTTGACCTTTGCTTTGCCAGTGTCAGAACGAGTGCTCTGCGGGAACGACAAAGAAAGAGGTCTGTGGCGTCTGCAATAACATGACAACCCGAATGTCACGACACTGTTCTTCAGCTGAAGAATTCTGAGTAAAGAGATTGTGTTCAAATGAAAACATTTAAAAGAATAATTACACTTTTGGTTTGACATCGAATAATTTTTTGGAAAGCGGAGATGAAGAAAGTTTTTAAAGATTAAACTAAGGAGGAGAGGGAACGTTCGTAGCCAAATGAAGTGATGTTTCATTTGCTGATGACAGACTACTGTGGTGTGAATGCTTGAGCCATGACATGCTATTACAGTTTACAGTTATTTTTATGTATATATTCATTTAACAGATGGATGGTTGTTTATACATTTTGTTTGTGTGTTTCTGTTGATCTTGAACTCTTCAATAGTGAATAGCAAAACCTGTGACTATATTCCACTTTCAACTGTGCTGCAGGAAAATAAAACTACTCACTTCCTGAGAGGCAAATCATTTTTCCTGGAAAAGACTGCAAACTATTAGAACTATTAAAACAAAGTAGTTTGTGACAGGTGCTCAGGCATAGAAAAACAAGCTGTAGGAATCAGGACACCCACACACTGTCATCACTTGCTTATTTATTTACTCCTCAGAAAGTTTCAGTCTGCAGCCTTATATCGAGTGTTTAGAATAGCAAAAGTAAAGAGGTTCATTAGCTGAGAATAGACTGAATCACTGCTGTGATATCAACCAATGGCACATTATGAAAGCAGACATTTAAAGTATTTAAGTAATGTCTTTTTTTTACCCCCTAAATGGTTTCAGTTGCCTATAATGCAACTTACATTATGTCTCTCTACAAAAGTACACACAAAAGAGCGCACACAAACTACTACTTTTGTGACAATATTGTATTGGTGTTTACTTCTCTGGAGGCTGCAACATGCTCAACCACAACACTGACCCTAACAAAGTCTTAATTCTAGTTCTAAACCAAAATCCAAGAATAAAATAAATGATTAATATTGTGGGGGCGGATTTCTGTCTCTATATGTCGAATCCCCACTTGTAATAGTGTGAACAGATTATTGTCCCAGTAATGTAATTAATATAGAATGTAGACAAACACACACACAGGCTTGTGAATATTCTCAAACACATTAACTTTTTCAACATTTTGTTGCATTCCAGACTTAACACTCTTTAACACAGCAAAATATGATAAAAGCGAAAAGGGCTTTAATCATTCCTGAGGTCAGTGGGTCTTCATTCATAATAAAACGGATGGACGTACAATAAAATGTATATTCAACAGAATGAACTGCGGATGGGTGGCGGCCTCAGATCCAATCACATAAAACCAGAACATCTGAAGTCTCGCAGGACCACCGGCAGCCTTGAGCTATGACCTGCTGTACTGCTGGAGAGTGAAGTAATCAACACAGAACATGACCATCACCAATCACACATACAGCATTCGCACTTCAAACAGCTACTATACCTGTATATAAGGATCTATGTACAGTAGCTGTCTGTCTACAAAAATCACTGAAATTGAGCAAACACAGATAAGGATTTGATGATGCCTTTTTAGCAAACGCTGACTTTTAAATAACTGTGCTGAGAGAAACGGCTGCTGCAAAACACAGGCAGCAAATGATTGGGCCAGCACTGTTTTTACCAAAGACTGACTGCTTTCCATCAAGACGCTATGCAATTTAAACCATCTGCCTGAGGAGATGATGTAAAGTATTTGAACAAACACTTTTACAGACTGGCCTTAATGTAAGAGTTTTCATTGAACTGTCTTTACCCGTGAATGGTCTTTAATGTTAGTGTTTGTTTACAGTGCTAAGCATTTTTGTTTTTTCATTGCAGAGTGCTACATTAATATTGTAAAACATGATTTGCATACTGTATATTCCATAGTTACGAAATAACAGAAGATTCAGCTTCAATTCAATTTAGTGCCTGTCAGTGTATGTCTGTGTACACGTGTGTCCACAGATGGATGTAAGTATAAGTGCACGTGTCTCTGCACATACATCTGCACGTCTGTTGGTGAGATCAATATCAAAACCCTTAAGAGGGCTGAATCAAGCAGAAAGAAACTTTCCTTTCATCTTTCCTCCCCTCCATGCTTCCTTTCTTTCCTTCTCTGTTTCAGAGCACCACGGACAATTGCTGGCAGGCCTTCAGATGCAAACAGCTGCTCTCACATTGTCACTGTGATGGGAAACTGATTATTTAGTCTGCCGTCCCTCTCTTGGGACAGCAACACTTTCTGTACGCTACTGAGGACTCTTAAGAGGCTGGGTCCTTTGCCAGAGGCAGCAATAACACTGTAACAGAGGCTGCTATAAATGAACATCACAGACTTAAACATAGCTCTGACAAAAAGAAGAGTATGGGCCCCAGGGAGGATCTTTGGGGAACATCCCTTCACCATCTGATTGGGGCTGTGGCTCTGGTTTAGAGAGGCCAGGAGTAAAGTGTAACAGTGGAGAGGCTGCCTTTCGCCACCTGGAGTTTTGGGTTTGTTAAGCTGGTGTGGATCTATGTAGACACAACAAAGCCTGGCTCCAGTCCATTAAATTGTTTAAAAAAAAAAAATCACCTATAGACTTTCCCTGTGACCTATAAACTCTAATCATACCAGCATTTGATTTTCAGGATTCTTGGGCCGGCAGTGCTTGCTGGTAGGGAAACCAACAGGGAAACAGTTCAGTATAAAGGCTTTGTGTGGGCTGGACCCTGTTGGACATCATTATAATAGCTTGTCTTGGTTTCTGAGGCAGCTACCCCCTCTCCATCCCCCCAACACCACAAGACCATAACCCAACTCAACACATCAATAGACGCTCTGTGCTTTGCTTCTAATGTCTCCCTTTCCTGTGACGACAGGTTCATCACTTCAATCACTGAATGACCTTCCTACTACATTTAAGCTATCATCTGAACCTCTCAACACCTCAGAACGACAACACAGATGACACAACATCTATCTTTACATTGTGAATTATTTTTCCCTTTATATGACACTGTCCCTTAAAATGAAAAACAAAAACACAAGAAAATGAGACAATGTAATTTTGGAAAGAAAAAAAACAGCACATTAATTCTTTTAAAAATAAAAAGTTTAACTCATGAGCAATGGAACATATGCTTGCTCAGTCAGTTAGTCAGTTAGCTGTAGATTCTTCTCTACTTTTGCACTATGTTTTAGCCACCATTATCCTGTAATTGTCACTTGTGTCCACAGTGGCAGTAAAAGTAGCAAAGGCTAACTTTAAGCCAAATAGGTTCTGCTCATTTTTTCTTTCACTGCTTGTTCAGTCCCACAAAGATAAGCAGCAGACAGCAGCATTTTCTTAAGTAGTCTACTGAATCATTTCAACATCGTTTTCAACAGAGCTGTGATATGTGAATGGGTGCCACTACATCCTAAGGGATGCCCTTAGGTCTGGGGTCTGAGAAGATCCCAAATCCAAAAAAGACAACTTCCCTTGCATCTGGATGGTTTACACATTTTTTCAGTCTTTCATTGTGGTCCAAAATATTTCTGTAAGCATGGCTGTTTTTGTTGCTATTCATTTTTGACATGCAAGCCACCAGCTGGCTTGAAGATCTCCAATTACAGTACTCAGCCTATCTAGTGGAGCTGCCAAGTGACTGAGTGTATCTATGAATGTAGAAAATACAAGCCAATAATCCAGATATAAAAAAAGGTTACAAAAGACACCTTGTCCATTCTGTAACTATTCCCCCCTACTTTTGCTCAACTGCCCAGGTTACACAATGATTTGTACATAATTTGGATGTAGGAGACATAGAGGGAGATAAGAATGGGTGAAAAAAAGTGCAGAGACAGAGAAAACAACATGAATTATCTGCATGTATCTAATCAAGGTTCTACTGACAACAGTAACAATGAATACAACCCCACATATAACAGAAGTCACAACATTGTTGAATTGACCTCCAGCACCTGATGCTGATTGACAGTGGGTGGGAGGTCATCTGGTAGAGCACATGTTAACTGGCATTTGACAAGTTCTCTCTGTGGCAGTGCACTAGAGCCTACCAGTGCATATCAAGCTCAGAGTCTAATATGAGGTGAGTGATATAAGGTAAGGGGAGGCTGGGTGAAGCCCAAGGCTGAACACCAATGCGCACAGGGCAGCGGCCAGATCAATACTGGCTCAGCCACGAGGTTGAGGTTGGCTTGGTTGGCAGCAGAGAGACGACACTTCCTGATGGACCAGGGCTGGTCATTCATGGACACACACATTTACTCATAACTAGTAGTCATCGCTGAATTCTGCTGTTATATTGCAGTTTTACTGCATTTTTTCATCCATTAGCTAAACTTGCATATTCTTAAGAGGGTTAAGGGGGGCTGAAGCTGATCACAACTACCATTGGATAAGAGGCAGGGCACACCCTGGACAGGTCAGCAGTCAATCGCAGGGTGACACATAGAGACAGACAACCATTCACACTCACATTCACACCTACGGGCAATTTAGTCACCAGTCAACCTACAAAGCATGTTTTTGGTCTGCGGGAGGAAACCGGAGCACCTAGAGGAAACCACACAGGCACCGGGAGAACATGCTAAGTCCACACAGAAAAGCTGGCCAGCCTTCTTCTTGCTGCAAGCAGAAACTAATGCTAGCCATTGCTTGCATATAACCAGTAACTAACTAATTCTTAAATATATCTATTAGCAATCTGGTGACTGGACAGCTGAAAAACTTCATTTGTCGAAGTGCAGGCTGGAAAATCAAAACAATGAGCTGAAAAAGCTGCATAAAGCTGCAGAGTTGGGTACTCATTTGTTGCAGAGTTTGGATTTAAGAGTGATCCTTGCACATTACAGACTCATTGAATTCAGTGTTATTACAAATAACAGCTAAAAAGCCAAGGTGATTAATGGCCTTTTCTTTGTGTCTTCACCTAACATGTCACTGTTTTCTTATCCACTTTGAAACCAAAGAAGCAAAAAGTGAGCATACATACAAATATACGAGGAAACCTGCACCCAACAGTAAAATTCATGTTTTGTAATACCAAGCATTTGTATATGACTAATATTTTCTTCTTAATGGGGGGAGGACAACCACACCCAGTGTAGCCAAATCAGAAACAGACATCTACAACTGATAAAAATGTCAGTTGGAATTTGTAAAAACTCATAAATAATGGATGCTCCAAGTAGGCAGGGGAGCATCTTCAATGAGCCCAGAGTGCCGAGCATGCTTTCTCATCTCCAAACCAAGGAGCCATCTTAATGACTGCGCCCGGAGACCTGGGGGTCTCCATCAGCCTAACCACCCCAACCCCCCCCACCCCCACCCCCAAATTTCCTCCAACCCCACCATTGGACCCCCCTCATCAAGCCCATCCACGCTCCCAACCACCACATATCGTACAGAGGGGAACATGAGCTCTTAAATTAAACATTCACAGCAGCGGCCGCTGCCTGTTTTAGGCAAATCAGCAGAAAATGAAACAAACAGCGCGCCTCAGGAAGATCCATGTGTGTGCAATTGAGACATTTTTGGGGGGAGAGTGCGGGGGTCTCTTAAGTCTTGCGGAGAGCAGAAAACGCAAATAATGTCACAAGAGTGTGTTTGCTTAGTAGATACCTCCTTTTTGTGTTTTGTGGATAAAAGAGACTGTTTTGCAGTTATCCATGTTGGCATGTTGGAGGAGGGAGAAGTAAAAGAGTACAACAGCTTATTTTGTGGATATATCTCGTTCTGTATGTTAAGAGGAAGGGAGAAAGGAAGGTGAAAGCGAACGGTGTTTGTGATTATTTCTCGAAATTCAAAATCTAAAGAAGCAAAGTAGGAGGAAGAGGGGTTCTGTTCAGAGTGATGACACTGGGCTCCATAGCATCCTGCATCATCAGGACTGGGGTCACCTTTAGGGAAGGATGACGGTGGATGAGGCAGGGACCACTACCCCCTCCCCCCCCCCACCTCTTCCGACCTGCATTCAGACATAAACAGGAAATCGCCTACAGGAAGGAAGTCATATTTTTTACAGCTGTGCCCTGGACGAGGACGGCATTGTGCAAGAGCTGCATTTTCAATATACATTTGAGATTTATTCAAGATGTCTGATGTCTGTAATGAGCCATTCAGTACCACGCACAACCGAAAAACATGACAGGCCAGGCCATAGCAAGGCGTTATGTTTGTGTTTTGAATGAAAACTGTGCTCATTGTCTTTTCCTGTCACCATTAAAAAGGCCTTTTCCTGTTACAGCCACAGATAAACCTTTTTGTCTCTTTGTTTTTGTTCTTGGATGAGGATCAAAGCACCAGGTCCAGACTCAGGGCTTGTGATCTGTCAGGGTGCAGGGATTTATATGGCACTTGCATCCTACGATACTCATCACATCTGCAAGTCACAGTGATAAATCAGATTGGCACGCCGCACGGTATTACATATATATGCTGTGGCCATAGGGCAATAGATTTTTCTTTTGAAGCAAAGGTGTTTTGTGTTGTTAGAAGATAAAAACCAGTTGCTCTAGATGGGATCTCAAGCCTCTTCTCTTCGTTATTGATGGGTTATTTCACTCATCAGTGCAATACCTTAGAGACGTACCCACAGGGATATGTACACTTTTATGCACAAAGAGAAAGAGGCTTGATCAATTTTTCTGTGTGCTGAAAGAGTAGTTAAACTGGGCTGAGGTGGAGGCTGAGGATAGTGGGGGAAACAGCCCAGAGCTCTACAGGAAGTGATTTAATGTCCAAAAAGACATGCGCTTGTTTTTGCGCTGTCTCTTTCCTGTTGTGTTCTGATAGGGACTTCCTCTCCCCAGTGGAGGTGGATACGGGTGTCATCCGTCCATCCATCCATCCCACCTCCACCCACCCATGGTTCACGGAAATATCATTCTGCTGCCATGCCATCCCTGCAAGAAACTCATCGAACTCTTTAGACACAGTAACGGTCACAAAATGTGTGTGTGAGCCGTTGTATGTGTGTATCTGGGCAGGCAGGGTGGCCACTTGAGGATGCATTTTAAATTTTAAGCATTTATCTGAGGCTTTCATAAACATACAATGACTTACAATGAATTTAAGAGGTTCAGTTTTCTGACCAAGGAATTTAAAAGCATCCAGTACTGTGTCGGTAAAATGTCAGAGGTGAGAGGTAAAAGGGAAGGAGACATTACATTTATGTTTTTAATCTTGTGTGTACCAGCTTCCGCATGCATTTGCGTGTGTGTTTAAGCGTATAAGCAATAACTTGCTCATGTGTATGGGCCGGGGGAGCCAGAGGCCTCAACCCCAACCATGGTAAGACCAGGATGATCTCTTCCTGTCTGCCTCAGTATCTCTGTGGCCAACTCCCTTCCTATCCGCTAAAATACACACACACACACACACACACACACACACACACAAACACACACACACACACACACACGCACACTTGCGTCACCATACTTATGAGCATCTCCTCTTGAATACATTCTCTCTCTATCCTAATCCCAAATCTGAACCTGAACCTTGTTCTAACCTGAATGTCCTCGGTTTTATCTTCTTTTTTTTTTTTTTTTTACCAGGAATTGCATGAATAAAAATATAATGTAATCCAATGTAGACACAGCCTATAAAATTACCCTAAAGGTGATTTTAGTGCCTGAGAAAAACAGTCTCAACAATAATGGAACATTATAAGCTTAAAAGGTAGCATTGTATTTATTGCAGTGTTGTATTGGATCAGAGTATATTTTCTGGAGTCTCTGTTACATTCCCATCCCTTGTACTTCTTTTGGTAAAAGCCCAATAAAAGGTTGATATGGCTTGATTGGGTTGACACAGGCCGAGGTTCTGGGGTACACTTTACTCATAAGAGAAACCAGGAGTTGTGGTTGCTTGGTCAAGGACACTTAAGAGGATATCTGGCCAGACAGTCTTGTTGGTGGAGGAATCGAATCTTACATTAATAGTACTCTCTCAAACCATTAAGCCACCCTGCCTACCAAAATCAGATAGAATCATACATATATTCAACAAGAAGAAATAATTAACTTCTCACTTGAAAACATTTCATAAGGCTAAAAACTAAAATGACTCACTTGTGTATGTGTGTGTCACCAGGTCTCTGTGGTGTTTCCACCAGTGACTGAAGCACCTCATGCCACAAAACTCTCTTCTCTGTTGAGCGATTTAATGCTGACTATCACACACACACACACACACTTACACACACGCACAATGACCCACCCTCCAACCTCCTCTCTTACTCATTCAACCCATCTACCAACACACTTCTCTCACACACACATACGCACACATTCACCTACAGATGGAGGAAATAAGCTCAGCGCTGCCTGTGTCTGCTAAGGATGTGAGGTGCAGTGATGGCACATTAACGATAGGACCGTGACAGCAGTATGCATCAGCCTCACTGAACAAAGCGCAGCCAGTTTTTAATTCAATGAGGATTGTTTAAGTGAAACAATGGCTCTCTGCCCCGCTGAGGGTTAGGAGAGGGTGAGAAAGGTGAGTTTGACAGTGGTAGACGGCCGGTGTTTTTGTGTTTTAGGCTATGGATGATCCCGTGGGTTCGATGGGGTCGTGGATCAGAAATATCGCTGTGGCACAGCAACATCCGCTGTTTTTCAGGTAACTAACAAAAAGGCTGACAATGAGTGGGCTGAAAGGGAAACACTGCCAGACATGCTCACTATGGAACCATAAAGACTATTTGGAGGCATTATGAGTCATATATGTTTATATTTTGGGACATTATTTTATGGCCATTCGCATTCCTAACATCTTACAATGAATAAGGAAGCAGTAAAGAGAGTGTTGTTCAAAGCGTATTTGACAATTACTCTGACATGCTTTAGTGGTGTTTGTGACACTATGGTCACAGGACAGTCTCACCTGCCAGTAGTCCACCAATAATGATTTAGAAAACTAGCAGCAGCTATTAAACACAATGTGGAAGTATCAACTGGAAGCATCAATTCTGCTATTAATACAGCGGCACATTGTTATTTATAAATTTAACATTTAAATCTAACTGTTCAAGTCTTTGCTGTTATTATAGCTCATACAATAAGTCAAAGGATTTAACTATTACATATTTTACCACGTTGAAATCTCTGTTTAAAATACCAGATATCTCCATAGTTGTGTAAAATGGGGTTTCATGTAGTGGCAGAAGTCATTTTATCAGACTGGGACTTTTTCAAAAGGGACATCTTATTCTAAAAAAAACTTGTTAATTTAAAAATGTAACATTACTTTTGCTTAATAAAGAGGCATGAGAATCAAGAGTACCTGTATAACGCAATGCAAATTAATACACTAGACTATGTCAGGTTGCAAATTAATTCTGTGGTCATTTTTTGAGCACAGAGTTTGTGGTGGCGTTGTATTGTGTTACATCTCAAAACCTTCAATTATAATTCAGGACAATTCAACAACTCTTTCACACATAATGAAATACGTGTTTATATGTTTATTATGACTGTACATTGCTTTTGAAGATAACAGAAAGCTGTGTGATTCCAAAGTGGTCACGCTAACATTTGTGTATACTATATGAGCCCATATGTGTGTGTTCAGGTGTGTTTCTGTGTGTGTATTTTTTTCACTCCAGCATTTGCATTCCTCACAGCCCATTTGGCCTATGCTAATGGAGTCTACTCATGCAGAGCAGCAGATCTTAATGAAAAACCTTTGGCTGGTGATCAGTGCTATTGATCAGCCTGAGCCACAGCTTTAAGCAGGGCTAATTGATCAATCACCACTGGTTGCTTCGGATTAATGGAAAACGACTGGTGCTTTCCCCAAGACATAATCACTCCTCCTGCAAAGGGCCCGACTGAGTGTACAGCTATGTGTGTGAGATGTAAACATTTACATAATAATGAGTTTATGTGTATTAGTATATATATATGTTTGGCTAGAAAGAGCACTTGAATACCCCACTCAAGTGAGTGGAATATTATTTGCACTGAAAGCTACTCATGTAAAAAGACAAAAGTAAAGACTCACTGAGTGTTTATGAGAGAGTCTTTAAAGATGCTCTCAAACACTACAACATGGTGTCTGTGAATGGTAAGGATACAAAAAAGCTTCTTAATTTCCATATCAATAGTATCTGTCATGAGTGCGCAGGAGTCTGTGTCTTTTAAGGGTTTTAATATGATTTGTAAGTTGCAAAATGTTTTAAATTATTTTAGATGTTCTGGTAGGAATTATTCAAACTTTTTAGAGGGTTTCAGAGTCAGTCAGAGAAGAAGTAGTGGGGCTTCCTCTTCTTAGTTAATTATTAGTTTCCAGGTCGACTACAAACTTTTAGTTGGTTTAGCTCATTTTAATGTTTTTCTTATAAGTAATGTTTTTATTGTAAAATGACAGTGATGTCTAAGACATTACAATAAAATTCACAAACCTCCATTACTCCTCAAAAAGCACTAGATTTTAAGAAATCCTTTTACATAATATAATTTGACAGATTTTTCAATTAAATCTACTAATGACTGGTGAATGTGTTTGCTCATTAGCTGGTGCTGTAGACTGATGCAGCAAAACCCGATGTTGGATTGATGTTTAAATTAAGACATGAGGAATAGTGAAATCACATCCCATGCATGAGTAATTAATGTTGTAATGTTATTGTCGTTTGCTTCAGAGAAAATAAGTTAACACAATTAAGAAATGATGAATGACAGAGTAAAACCAAAAATGTCTCTGGAGAATATGTCTATATTATGGATACACTGATATTTGCTAATAGCAATTGAACCCTATTAGCTTTTTACTACAAACTGGAAAATAATAATAATATTGTTCACCTCTGATATGATGGGAGCAGGTGGAGAAATGTGGTTTTATTGTTTGTCCAGAGAAATCACTCCAGTGTGATTTAGGGGAATTTTAATCAATAGTCTGTAAAATAAATATAATAAAACTTGTCTCACCCTGGTTTAAAGAGCTGCTAACATATACATAAGAAATGTCATTAGTTTGGGTTTCTAAGGAGAGCCATTGAGTCCTGTGCTCTGGTGAAAAGGCTCTGTTATGGAGGCATTATCATGCTGGCAAGATTATAATAAGAATATAAAACTTAGTAACGATAGCAGATAGCAGCTGCAAAAATTGTATCATATATCATGTCATATCATACAGTATACCATATCAGTTTACCCCTAGTGTAAATTGTATGTCTTGCCAGTCCCACAGTGACATGACACCAGCAGTCCCCCTGCCATGAAGCACTGAAGCAAACAGGGCAAAACAGGAAGTCCTAACACCCCCAACGCACATACACACACACACACACACACATTCATAACCCTCCCATCGAAATAACTGACAGCCTGGCTGGCCAGTGGTGGCTCCAAGGAGGATTTGTGCCTGTGAGTGTGTGTGTGTTTGGGGGGGTGGGGTGGAGGTTCCAGCTGGCCTGTCATGGGACTCCCAATCGCGTGAGAACAGTACACTGAGGGAGCTGTGGCTAACTGGTCCAACACTGAAACACTCAACAGGCTGGAAAGGTCAACTGGGGTAATTTCAGCAGGGTAAAACCAGGAATATTGTTACTCTGTTTTATGTAACAGACAACAAGAGTCTACAGATTCTTTCCAAGTTTCTGTTAATTTCAAACATACTATGTTTCTAATATTTATTGAAAAATAGGATAGTAAATTGTTAACAGAATTGAAAAAAATGTATAGTAATAACTGCCTGGGGTTCTAAAACACATTATAGTGTAAGAAAATTCAAGGAATTGTCTTCATAATTTTTGGTTATATTTTCATTATTTTTTTTATATAAGTACAAATAGTACTGTTTTGGGAAATTTCTCTGTAAAGTTTATTTCAGAATGTTGCTGAAACACAAAGGATCCTAAAGTGTATAAAAAGTAAAAGCTTAAAGCTGGAGTGTGGGACTTTTGTCTCCCCTTCTGGCAGTGAGCGTAATTACAAAAACACTGTTGACACGTGCTAACGACAAAGGCTCCGCAGTAGCCTACTCCTTTACTACTGTTGCAGCTGTAAAACGGTCATAGAACCCCCACGAACTGACTAATTTCACTGTCAGAATTGAATCCATTCAGTCTGATAACATTTGGAAAGTCTGGAAGAGCTGCATGATGAAATTACTTTATCCCCATTCAAGTTAGCCAAGAGCTAACTGGAAGTTAGCTGCTTGGCCGGTGGAAGTCTCTAGTGTGCATGCTCTGCCCATAGAGCATGCTCAGTATGTATTCATCCGGCCAGCACGGGAATGTCAAACCTGACACCAGATTAAAAACTCTGGTATAATGTGAAAGACAGAGAGATTTACCTGTCAGTGATAGGTTTAATCAGCATTGTGTGATCTCGTTTTTGCAAGGGCTTGAATGTAAAGGACTTTCAATTATATGTACAAGTTCTGCACTGCAGGTTTAAGCTAAGGACATACGCTTTATACAGTATAATATATATATATATATATATATATATATATATATATATATACACACACACACACACACACACACACATATATATATATATGTATGTATGTATAAAACATGCTTATATAAACATTTTGTGTGTTGCATTAAAAAAGATAAATGCGCATGCCCTGCTGTGATACTAACACAATTACAAGGATACAAGGATATGAACATTGGCTATGCAATGATACAGGCCACTGGTCTAGCACCCTCTCACATTTTGAGTCGGAGAGTGATGTCACCGTAATGAACCTACAGTAACCTCTGTCCATTAATTACCATCCTGGACTTGATACTCTTAGATATGTTGGGTCATCATGGTACTACTGTCTTCCTCATGGATGAGCAAACCACTCAGGTCACCCACAAAGTATTATGGTTTTATTCTGATAAGATAACAATACAAAACTGTTGATCTTTTTTTTAATGTTTCCCAACATTGCAGCAGGTGAAAAGTTATATTACATCAACTTTGCACAAAACGTCTGACAACATTATATCATTAATCAAACACAGCTGAAAACAATCACACTCTTAACTAAAATTTCCAATGAATGAAGTCTCTGATGGCAACAGTCAACCAGTGCAGAACACACCATCTCCACTTCCCATCATTAAGTTAACCTTGACCAACTAACCAGGCACACATACACACTCACGTCCTCCCATCCTTTGACTGACTCACACATTTTGTGGAATGAGACCACACTTCCATCCAATAACCTCTGGTGTGAACTTAATTGTGTATACTCAAGTATTGAGTTTCGAACCATGCCTGGGTCCCGTAGCTCTCAAAGAGAAACAGACGCTGTGAACTTGACAATGAGTGAGAGAGAGATAGAGTGAAAGAGAGAGAGAGAAAGACATGGACCACCCAACGGCTGAGAAGAAAAACAAAGCTGGGTGGAGAGCAAAGTCAGCTTCGATCACATCGGAGGTAGGACAGTTGGAAGTTGTTGTGCGGTAGCAGTTTGCCAAGGGTGGAAGAGGAAAAGAAAAAGTGTAACGCTGGAAAAGTCATCTGATCTTAGAGTCTGTTTTTAGTTGCATTTATCTCAAAACAAAGATGCAAAAAATCCTTTATTTGGTTGAGGTGAGTGTCATTATCCTTATTGCATCAATTTTTTCGTTAGAAGTTCACCAGTTATGGTATCATTTCCTGTGTTATCAAGGGAGAGGAGGTACACGTGAACAGTGGTTCTCTATCTTGGACTCAGAACACTGCTGGTTTTCATTCCAGACATTTATCCTGCTTCCACTTATTATTCAGAGCTCAGGATTGCTTACTTCAGAGTAGAAAAAATAAATTAAGACAGTCCTTTAAATCAGTGTTCCTAAATGAGAGGTCAGGTGTCTTTTCTCAAAGTCCAGTTCCATGTTTTGACATTAAATGAAAATGGCTGCTTAAACAATCACCACTAGGGGTGTCATGATAAAGTTTTTTTGGCCCTGATTCCAATCCGAGTCCTTTAATATTGGGTATCTGCTAGATCATTTTACTAGAAAAGATGTATGACTGTTGGAGTTGTGGGAACTGCAAAAACACTTGCAGTTGTACAGTGGTGTTACAGAGTGGAGTTTCCTCCCTCACAAATGATCTGTACAGACACTGATAACTTTAGTCAAACAACAGCCAAGTTTAATGCTGGCCTGTCATCAAGTCACTCGCAGAATTAACATTAATGATCCACAGCTGATATGACCTGCTTCTGGTGATGTTTGTCATTTTAAACAGCGAAGGTGAGTGAGTAGAATTAAGCAAAAATTAAGCTGCTACCTAAAAGTTTTGTACGGAGAGAGTGAGGAGAGATAAAACATTTGTTATTGTCTGAGTTTCTGTGTATTTTGCCAACTTTCCTGTGTCAGGTGCAAATGTTCACACATGAAGCAGCACTGCAACACTAGCAGGCTGAGGTGAACAAAACACAGTAAAGTCTAGTAAAGAAAGGATCGGATTTTTATCTGGTTTATTTTAGCCGATACAGATCCATTAGTATATACCCTTATCTTAGATCAGCTCAGGACATCCCTAATCAACACTATACTGTTACTTGTACAAGAACATTTTTCATTTTCATGCATTTAAATGGGTCGTCACACAGAAACAGTAACAATATTTGGTTAAACTTTTACAATTAAAAGTTTCTGGTGTTCATGACCAGCCAATGTGTCTGCCATTTTATTCATCTGCTACAAAGTGCCCTAAAAAATTCTCACAATCGAAGCAAAAAAGTAGCATCCATGACATGAACACTAATTTCTGTTAAAAATCTACAATGCAACACGCCACTTTTTATATAGCAAAAAATTACTGTTGTGAGACTCCATACCTGTCAGTGATGACAAAAAATGATTAATAAGTGCCTGACATCTCAATTTACTGCTCACTGCTGACTGTCTAATACATAGGAAGTAGTGAATGAGTGAGCGAGGGAGTGATTTTGGACATAGCCAAACATTTAATTGCAGGTGTCCATGTTTTTTCAGTGTACAGCTTGCACAGCATGACAGCTGAAATAAATTTACATAGTTTTCATGTGCAAAATGATATAGGAGTATCAGTATTCTGTGTGGCAGGACTGGAGATTTAAAGAAGTGGGCTTATGGCCAGCCTCGAATCACCGGATGAACCAGGAAAACCTCAGAAGGTAAAGTGATGAACACTCTCACTGCTGAGAACAACCACTCGTGCCCTTGAGCAAGACACTTAACCTCCTAGCGTATGAATCTAAAGTACAAACTGGATAGACAAAGCCAAATACACCATGTACAGGCAATAACTTTCAAAACAAAAGTAATATATATATATATAAGTAATCTATTTTATCTAACAGAAAAGTCAGTTATTTCAAGAACATCCAACATTATAAAGTTTATTCATTATCCACATTATTTTACTGAACACAGCAGATTTTTGTGATGAAAAAAGACTTTGAATTTGAGATAAATGTAAGTAACATGTTAAAGGGGATACATTTTGCTGTGTGATGTGGTACTGATGCTGGCCACCAGGGGGACAAGGTATGCAGGGAGCTTCATCAGACTTGGAGGCTTCAATTTATTTCAGTGGGGAGGCAGTCAGTCAAGCAATGGTGAGTGTGTGTGTGTGTGTGAGTGAATGTGTATGTATGTGGGGGGTGGGGTGATGCCTGGCTGTAAGTAAGACCTGTAAGTAGTTTTGTTTTAATCATTATATTCTTATTTATCACAGATCATGAGGTACAGCTACCAGATGTTAATTTCATTCACTTTAAAATGTTTTATATTATTTAACATTTATATGGAATGAAATGCCCATGCCAGTCATCACTATGAAGCATGAAATGGTGGTAGAAGGCACAGTAAAACTGTTAACTCACATTTTACTTTGTTTGTTTTTAAGCTGAAATAAGGCTTTATACTGTTAATTTGTAGTCTGTATAAAGTATTAACTAGTGCATATCTTTTTAATTAATTACTTTTTACTGAACACATTTTTATAATTATAAAACCATTTTTACTTTTTAAAAAATGTATTCACTACAGCATTAATAGGGGAAAATCACAAGTCCACTAAAAATGTTTTGAATGGCCTATCAAGTCCTGTAAAGTAGCTTAATCGAAGTGAATTGAATCAAACTATATGTAACTGAGCACAACTGAAATGTACTAAATCAATCAGTGTACTAATACACTACTGCTGTTGACTGTGTTAACATAACACAGTAATCGTTCAGCCCCTGACTTCAGTCTGTTTTTGTCCTCAGGTTAAAGATCAAATGCCGCTGTTGACCCCCTGAACTGCCCTGTTACCCAAAGCTCAAAGTACCACTTGAGTGACTAAAACTCTATGTTGTGTGTAGGTATGTTAAAGGAGTCAGTTACCTTTCTATGCAGATGAGTGCCTTTGGAGGTTTGGCTCAAGGGATTTTCTATTCTCTCTGGATCTGGATCACAAGGAATGGACAGCTGACCTGAAGACAGACAGAAACACACACACACACACACGGAGAGAGAGAGAGAGAGAGAGAGAGAGAGAGAGAGAGAGAGAGAGAGAGAGAGAGAGAGAGAGAGAGAGAGAGAGAGAGAGAAAGAGTTAGATCTGCCAATAGTGTGCAATTCAACTGAAAAGTAACCAAATACACACATGCACACTCACAGACAAGGACACGTGCTTAGAGCAAGTAATTGAGCAGGGCTATCGTAAAGTCATGTTGCAATGAATAATTACATATAAAGGACTATTATTTACATATTTGAAGATATTGAGACATGATAGAATTTTATGCATATTTTACAACCCAAATGTTTCCCCTGAAAGATCCTAAGATAACATTGTGGGTGTGATTATTCTATTTCATATTTGTACTGAAAATGAAAAGGAAATGATACAGAGCCCGTCCAAGAGCAACATTCAACAGCGGTTAGATGTGGTCTTTCAGATGCATTTGCATGTGCTGTATACACCCTAAAACACACATGCACTTGGATGCCAGCATCATTTAAATGCTAAATAATTGTTAATATTCCATTGTGCTGTAATTTCAGAATCATAACCTACAAAAGGACCACACCTCATCGCTATAATGTTGTATTTTGGATTTCCAGTAAGTGGGCAAGGGAAGAGCCACTTTTAGTAATTTAACTATTTGTCCCATGCCTCTTCTCCTTAAGTATTTAGTAAGAGTGAAGAGTTCTCTTCTAAAATGCTATATAAAAACAAGATCAAATTCAGCTAAACATTCAGTACCTCAAAATATGAGGTAAGTGACCTGTAATCTTACAGGTCACTGAATAGAGGCAAACAAAACTGAATTACAAGGGATAGCCCAAAGGTGAAGGATTATAAACTGGAGCCAATTAGAGCAGAAATGAAGAAGACAAGACAGGCGTGGCTAATGATACCATATTCATCAACTTCTGACACTAATTTTACATTTCAGGCATTTTACTGAGCAGGCACTGTAGGGGCCAACTGTTCTCCAAGGACACGTCAAAAGGCCAGATGACTGCTGATGGACGCACTGGCTGCTGCAGGGATCCAATGGAACAATCTCTTTAATCACAATGCCTCCTTGCTATTACAAGTCAATAAAAACATCTCTGTAATGCCTACATTTTCATCCACTGTGTACAGATTTGAGAACCCAAGTTGCTTAATCTCATTTTTTATTGTTCATACACAAACAACTGTGAAACAGAATATATCTTACTTAACGATGACTGTGTTCCATGCACAAAATACAACCCCCTGCCTTAAATAGTACTTAAAAAAGCTTCTTTGCAATGGACATGGAGGCACAGGTGATCACTGGTGGCTGACTACAGCTTGCATAGGATGATTGAGAACAATTGGCGCTTGTTTTGGCCCAAATTACATCAATTGACTGAAGGATATCCTGATCTATCTCACACAGCTTGGTAATATCACCAACTTTTATCCCATCTGCAAAGGCTCTGATCATTTTGATTGTTTTCCCAACCAGGGAAATCATTCACTAGGGCTTGACCTATTTGAATTGGTTGATGATCCAGAGTTCAGGCACTATGCTAAATTTAGGCTATTTTCACATTTTATGGTGGAGAAACTTGAGCTTAACATTATTCATGTCCACAGCAGTCCTACAATCTGTATGTTAAACCTAAAACTTACACAGATATACAGACATATGGACACAATCTCGGTAGGTATATCATTGTCATCAACCTATCCGCCCCATGTGTCTGTCTACCTGCCTGTCTGTCTCTCTCCTCTCGTTCAGGGCCTGTCGTGACTGCTCTCCAACAGGCCTTCTGTGTCTGGATTAATCTCCCTGGATGACTGCTGATCTGAAGGAGGGTCGGCCGCCATCCACAACCACCAAAACTAATTTCACTGTGTCACTTCATGACACCCCCGCCCACTACCCAAAATATTGCAAAATATCTTCATCTGTCTCTGTCTCATCTACATAGAAGAGGGCAAGAGGGCGGGTGACAAGTCCGAAGGAGAAAGGTCAGCGCATTGAAGGAGTTCATCATTCTAAGGTGTCAGAGCCGCTCTTTATGAAGCAGATGAAGGGAAGGGGAAAAAGGAGAGGATAGGGGGGAGGGAGGGAGTAACATGGAGAGGGGGGGGTGGGGAGTGGGGGGTCTCTTTTTTATGTTTGTCTGGTTATTGGTTATCAGCCAAAAGTTCGTCATGGGCTACAGAGTTGGCTGACATCCATTGAGTGCAAATCAATCATCATACTGTTTGTGTTTCACCATCACATGTTTGATCGTATCTTAATTATGAGAAAACTACACACACACACACACCATACTCAGACTACGAATGGTCATTTGGTGGCCAAAAACACAGCAGACGGTTTATGGGAACACCAGAAGCTAGTAGTCAAACACACATACACATATTTTCAGCCATTCACAAATGATCACACAATGTATCCGCAACACTTGCTGGCGTCTGGCATGAGGCAAACAGCTTTTAATAGCATCAAACCCACTGCAGTTTGTTTGGGACCATCTGTCCAGTCCATTGTGTTGCTCTTTGGAAGCCCATCGGGTGACAGCTGATGTATGGGCTCTTACGAAGTCCCCAGCCAGGCCCTCGGGATCCTGCCACACTGTTGTCTCCCTTGTCTACCATTTATTTCTTCGTCCTTTTCTTCTGTTTTGTCTTCCTATTTTCCTTATCCGTTTTCTTCTACACAGAGTATTTTTATGCCAGTTTATCAAACGCAGGAGTAGGGGGACAGGAAACTGTATGATTACATGTGTGTATGTGTCTCTGTGTTTAAGTGGAAGGCTGAGAATCACTGTCATTCTTAGTACTTATCACCTGCATTTTTGGGGGCTACTACGGTAGTTTGTGCAAAGGGTAGCGCTATTTCTAAAGGGAAGCTATGGGTTGACCTCTTCAACTCAATACAGTCTTTTAGACAGTTCTCTTAAAGACAGCATGTAGCATTAGAGGAACAACATGTTAATGCATGTCCAGACTAGCTTTAAAATTCTGTCATGGTGGTTGACACTATGTACATTAAGTGCATTGACTCCTCACAGATGCAGCTATTATGCAAGATGGCCACTAAAAAAACAAATGTATTGGGATCTCATCCAGGATCTGTTTTGTACAAATACAATTTTTCAGTATTTTCAGCCATCAGTAAATACACTGATAGGTCTGTAAACTGAATTGTCAGCAGTATAAATGCAGGATAGTTGGGGAGTTCACAAGTGTTGACCATTAATTGGAGGGTTAATTCAGGACATATGCATGATTCTGTAAATGCAATTGTTAGAACAGGTACTGTAGATTAGAAGTGGACTTCTGCAATGTCTTTATTGGTTATGATGCATTCTTGTATGTGTACATAGTTTATTTTTTCTGAGCACTATCTCCACTTTTGTCCTCCCAATTCTGAATTTTCTATTGTTTATGGAAAAACACCAGTGTGAATAAGGTGGCTTGTTGAGAGGTTGAGGGGTACATTGGAGTTGAGGGGTGGGGGGGTGAAAGCTGGGTTCAGGAAGTTTTCACTCCTTTCTTCCCTGGGTGCCCCTGGCCTCTCCAACTTCTAGTCAACGGCTGAAAGAAGCCAGACGCAGGCAGGATAATCACTACCTAATAAGAGGCTATATTGAAAGCAGGCTGGTGCTCGTACACTACAAGTTGGACAGGCATGTGCATACACATACATACTCACACATACATGCATATGTGTATTTGAATGCATATGCACCCACATAGTTGGGGCAGGTGTAATTATGGTGCACGATGACACACTTCAGACAGAGGAGATCACTCACAATCTGCACGCATGTGGACAAGCATGTGTACAAAAACCAACACACTCACATGCACACACAAACACACACACCAGATCCAGATCCTTTTTCCTTCTTCTGATTTTAGTCCACTACCACCATCCTAGAAAAATGTTAGCATATGGCACAAGATATCAATAATTTCATGATATATCAATTATCAATTTAGGAAAAGATTGAACCGGATCCCCTGGGGTTTTGTGTATGGTTGGTGTCTGGTTTGGTTTGACCTAATGAAAGAGTATGAGGCTAAGCATAGAAACTGAAGTCTTACCCACACTCAGAAAGTGAAAAGAATTCCACAGAACCTTTGTGGATTGTTAAAGATTCAGCCGCATATTACCCATAAAGGTTTTTTGAGGAAAAACTCTTCATAAAGGGTCCATGAGCATTGATGTTCCAAAAAACCTCTAGCATAGTGGTATTATAAGTCAAAAACCTTGCATTGCCACAAGTTCAGCTTAACAGAAACTCCAAAAAGAGAATTGCTTTTACCTTACCATATAACCACACAGTTTTGAGTTTACTGGTTTTGAAAGGGTTTCATTGGCCCAGAGGTTGTGAAAATTATACTTATAAACTAATTAGATTAAGAGGCATATGGTTTTTCACTTGTAATGATATGTGTTTTTTTTATTTTTTTTTGGTCCTTATTAAGTATAAAAAGTAGACTCTCTGCTTCCTTTGTATCTTGGAACAACCTCTGATGAAGTTGAGAGAGCATGTTGGCAGTACTAAAACACTCTTCCCAAAAACGGCTGAAGGAATCTTCTAACTACCAATCTTACATTTTGGCAGAAAGAAAAATGGCTCAACATCAACCAGTGTTGATGGGCTTCAGCTCAATATTAAATCATCACAGTTTAAATAATGTGGCACTCCTGTGGCCTACTGTTCCATGTGGATTTTAACAATGACCATATATTGTTTTTTTACTTATGTCTAACTGTGTGTTTTATGGAAACAAACCAAGAGATTGATTTACGAATCCTACCACAAATTACCATAACGGCTGCAATCTTTTGCATTCCTGCAAGATTTGAACTCAGCACTGCACTGATTATGTAAATGTTTACTACATTTGACAGCACAGCTACTAACACAAATTACTGTAATATTTCAGAACTGATGAATCTAGTCAGTTTTACATGCCATGCTTTAAAGGAATAGTTTGACATATGGAAATATAGCTTATTCACTTTCTTGCCAGTGGTAGAGTAGCTTCACATTTACTGTCTAGACATGAGCGGTGTTCTTCTGCTTCACTTCTCATCTAACTTTCAGCAAGAAAGCAAATAAGTGCATTTTCCAAAAAGTCAAACTATTCCTTTAAGCCAGCCATTCACTTGGACTAAACTGTATGAGGAAGGATACCACCACACTATGTGTAATACTGAGGCAAATATTAGATTGTGCAGAGGCAACAGGTGCTGGGAACACGGTGACAGCTTAAGTTGTCAACATGAGATCTTACTTTGTTCATTAGAATGATAGAAAATCTAGCAATCCAATAATATGTAGACTTTCCCTGCTCTGTCTTTTATGATAATTTGCTTTATTTCATTTGCATATCTCTTTCATCCCTTTTTGTCACTCTCATCTTGCTGTCTGCTTCCATCTTCTGCAATCACTTCTTTTTTTCAACTTACCTCTCTGTACTCTCCTGTGGATTTTTGGCTGTTGAGCGTGTTGTGCATGCATTTACACAGAACGGGGTGTGCATTCCTTTTACCAAATGATCTCCCTCACCTGCACATCTGCTATCATTTAATTAACACTCTGAGGAGACTCTTTGGGAGCAAAAACACTGTCATTTACAGTACAAAGAACAAAGACATAGAAACACGCACATTAAGACACATACAGTGTGCATAGTAAATGTACGTGCACGCACTCATAGATAAATAACTACTGGGAAAAAAAGTTCTACACTACAATAATGTACAATAACATTAACAGGCCAAATTTCTGTCCACTGATTATAAAAACAGCAAAGAAAACTAGACACTGCATGTGTCAAAGAGGCTAAAGGCATGACGGTATTTCTGTAGCTCAATGCTTAACACTATGGCTCTTGTACAATGATTTTGGAGATGCTACTCCTAAACATTGCAATAAAATTTAAGTTCAAAAGATTGTTTGAAAGTGATTACACTTTTACAAATCTTTAACTGTAAATCCTTTATTACACATCACAAATTCAAACTCATCACTATAGGGGCATAAACTTTAGTAGTGTATATTAACTGCAGTGTAACCATAGTATGTAGCGTATACTACACTACATTTCATTTGGGTTTGGTTACAATGTCTGATGCCAACTAAATCAAGCTAAACGTTTTTACGGCTCTCTTTAGGCAACTTAAAGCACTAAGTTAAGTTTAAGGAAAGACTGTTGTCTTGGGTTAAATATTGAAAAGGTCAATGCTGACTTCAAGCATGAGACAGGATGTGTTTACTTTTTGAATATGTACGGTGTTTTCAGTATCCTACACCCAACCGCAAAGGGTGCAGACGTTCACCCACCATCCATGTCAACCAGTATATACACAGTATACAGTATATGAACTGGAACTGTCTGTGAATGAGGAGCAGGTGAGTGGGTCAGGTGATCTTTAGAAGAGGGAAAATTCACTGTGGCCAAAGCAGAGGAGGCAAGTCAGGGAAGGCAGTTGATTATGATGACAATGATTAAATGATTATTAGATTAATTTTAGTTAGTTATCTGTCTTTAAAGACATGTGAAAAGTGACAATAGCAAGTGTTGAGTTTGTATTATAAGCCTGCTAACTTTCTCTTGTTTCATTGTAATGACTGTGCTCAATTAAGCTGGACCATTAGTCCAAATGTAAATGCCGCCGCCCCCCCCCCCCCGCGTGGCACAGCACACCCAGTGTCCTGCTCTTACACAATCAGCAGCATCAAAATAGAATCTATATTCTCTTCTCTGTCTTTTTTTTTTCATTTGAGTGACTATGAGGAGCAGTAGCAGCAGCTGCAGCCTCTGTCCCTGCTCGTGCTCAGTCGGGGGAAGGCAATAGGTTTAGCAGGCGAGGAGGCGAGGCAGATTTATGGTGGTGGAGGTGACCTCTGGGGCCGTAACACGGTGATGGGTGAGTGGCTCTCAACGGTAAGCTACTGGCACTTGACAAAGTGCCCGAAGCAGAATGAATTTACTTCTCTTTTCCTCAATCATCAAGCAGCCACTGCCCTGACCCCCATCCTGACTGCTATAACAAGATCTCCCATCTCACAAGGGCCTGAAAAATTTACTGTCACATCTACTTTTCAATGAGCTCAAGTGAGCACTTCTTTCACCTTCAGCGGAGCAGGTGCCGGTGTGGAGGAGGGCTAACCTGCCCCAGTGTGTGTTTGTGTGTGTGTTTTATGTGTATGGTGTTTTGGTGTGTGTGTGTGTGTGTGAGAGAGAGAGAGAGAGAGAGAATGTACAGAGAAATGTGTGACAGATCCTCCCTCACTTATCCAAACACACTGTCTCACACACAAACACACACTCACAAGCTTTTAAACAGTATTTTAGGCATCCTGATAGCCGAGTGGTTAATGCACATACCACATAACTGCAATACCCTCGGTTCAATTCCGGGCAGGGACCTGTGTTGCATATCATTACCCCCCCCCCCCCCCTCCAAGAAAAAGATGCAACTGCACAAATACAAGATCACAGAAACAACATAAAAAACATACACCACTGTAATCACATACAAAACTTGCATGTTTGCACACACACACACACAGTACAACAATCTCCCACTTCTCTCATACCCTCTCTAACACACACACACATAAGGGGAGAATGAGGTTGCCAGGCAGGGACACAAAGGGCACTGCTATACGGATGTCAGTAGACACCCCTACCGTTTATATTAGAAGTCAATCTACCTTATCACATCCACACACACACACACACACACACACACAAGCATTATGAAGTCTGTGTGTATGCCAGCTTTCATCAGCTTGATGGCAGTAGAGTTGGACTTAATGATCCTGATATTTTTTTTTATATGCAGTCGATAAATCTTGGTGCACACACATTCATTCATTTCACCTTTCTTGCACTCTAGTTGGTGAGGTGAAATCACAGTGGATGAATGTGACAGAGAGTAAAGTAGTCCAGACTAAATATATACATTAACAGTTTTGGAATTTTGCAATGAAAAGTACAAAAACAACCGTTGTAGTTTCAGTGACATATTTTGTTAAGTGTCATGCAATAAAACCAAACAATAATTATTCCTTTAATTTAATCAAATCCAATTTAACTTTTGTTTGGTAATTTTTTCTTTCTTGCCAAATTCTATATAATTTTTTAAAACTTTAAATTTTTAAAAACAATATATCATATTAAAAAGCATTATAAAATATTTTACTGTTTGACAAATATTTAAATAAATAGGTAATAGAGCAATGGAAAAGAGTGGGAAAAAAACGAAAGGAAAAAAGGGATAAAGAATGTGTGTAACATAAGAGCAATGTGAGAAGTGCATTGTTCTGTAAAAATTGGACGTAATGAATTCTACATCTCATCTCTGTATTTTCACTCACTCAGTAATAACACATTTTACTAATTGGAACGATGGACTTCTAAGACAACTAATCAAATTCCAAATCAAATCCACCATCAATGCTGTAGATGTGAATGTCAATGCATTTACATTTTGCTGAAGAAGGCAACAATGTGCAGAAAGTTACTTTAGCTGAAACTTATTTCAACTTTAAGAACCAGAGCTGGAGGAAAAATTATGCCACTTGCACTACTGCCAACACATGGGCTTTCCTCCAGATATTTCCAGAAAGCCGACCATTATAGAGGGTTCAGAACATTTCCTTCAGTGCTTGAACATCCTGAAAAATGTTCTCTTACAAAAAAAAGTTTCATAAGATATTGCTTACATACAATCATTTAAATGATGGCGTGAGCATCATTTATATTACATTACTTTGGCCTTTTTTAATTCCTTGGCCATTAAAACATACAGTTGTGGCTGACATTCAGTCTTAATTGTCTCCACAAACTGATTCACTGGCAACAAAAAGAGAGAAATAGCTGGTGATGGCTCCATTTCTTTTAATGGTTTCTGCATAAAAATGCCCTTGTATTTAACAGTTACAGTGCCAATCAATATGCTGTATATTAGACAAAGAAAGTTGGTTATGCCAACATTTCATTTTGTCAACTTCACTCTTTATGATGTCATAACTAATTTAACCTCTTTTCTTTTATGGGCTGCTCTTTTGCCCACCCTCGCCCACTGGGATAATGTTATCATGATGAGCCAATAAAAATCAATGATTAAACATGTGTAATTTTCCAGAGACGATGTATTAAAATTTATTGTCTCTCTCTCTCTGGTGAGCCATCACATCAGCCCTGGAGCAGCAGACACTCTGTGGGTTACAACTGAAAATAAAGAAGGGCATTAAAAGCTATTCAATAAGCCACTGTAAAATTGATCAGGCTATAAAAGCTGAAGCTGCTGCCCGCCTGCTCTCCACCCCTCCCACCCACTCCAGAGGAATGTGGCTGTGGAAGAGTAGGAGGAATGAGGGAGAGGATGGAAAAAGCCAAAGAGAAAGAGTGAGCAGAGAGCGAGAGAGAGACAGAAAAAGGGGAAGAGAAAGAAGAGAGAGACTGAAGCTAAGAGAGGAGGGGATGTTTAAGGAGCAGAAAGGGGGAAATGAGAAGAGTGATACAAGAGACAGAGTGAGGAGAGAGAGATGAAAGAGAGGGTGAAACAGATGAGAAAACAGAGACAGAGAGGGAAAGAGGAGCTAAGATTTCTCTGCTGAGATAGCCCTCACTGTATAATCACATACAGTAGAGGTTGAATGACACAGAGCGATTTACCATGTTACACCTTAATTAAACCAGTTACATGAATATTTATACCACACCCACATCAGAATTGGGCCACACCCAAGCCCCCAGCAACTCAAACGTCTGGTACTAGGTGACACTTTGTTATTGCCGCTAAGAAAATATTGTGCTGTGGTGTTGTTTGCTGATTGTGCCAGTTTATCGCAAACTAGCAGCAAAGAGGAAAGTTCATTTCTATAGAGAAAAAAAAAAAAATCCCATCAATCTTTCCCGCCAAAAGACAATCTATGCTTTTTTCAGTGACCTCAGGTCACAAAAAAAGAAAGATGTGGACATTCTCCTACCAACTTCAATACGTACAGAACATCCAAAAATGAGGAAAAATACTACTAGAAAATCCCGGGAGATTTATTGTTTGATAATCTATATGGACAGTATTCCACTTGGGCCTTTCTATTGCTGAAAAAAAAGAGAAAGAAATAAGAAAATTCCAGCGGCGAATAGCGGCGTTGTTGGCTGAATCAGTGGCAGTGGCTCGGCAAACTGCGTTTTTCTTTTAACTTTCAATTCTCCTAAGCATCCGTGCTTCACAGCCTCTAGGGCTATTGCCTTTCTCAATCTGTCCCTGGAGAGGCAGGAGTTATGGTCCCTGTCGATTGAGGAGAAAGGGATGTTATTCCCCTGTCACCTACTGGTCGCGCCGCCATCCTCCCTGCCCTGATCTACGGCCTGACTCCCCCCGCCTCACCCCCCGCCCTCTTCCTCACTTTGCTTCGTCGTAAGCTGCTGGCTATGTCGTTGCCATGGGTTGTTGAGATGAGGACGATGGAAAAATGTTCTTGGGGGGGGGGGGGAGTGGAGGTGCTGATATTGGTTTAGAGGTGCTGTTGGCAGCTGCAGGATGGTGGTAGTAGTAGTGAATGCTTTAGTAGTATGTTAAGAGACTTGCAGAAAATCTGCTGTATGTGTGCATTTGTGAATGAAAATTCATTTGTACAAACACAGTGAATACACGCAGGACAAGAGGGAAAGAGCACTTGAGCAAAATTTATGATTAAGGCTGATGTACCTTTATATAAAAAATGTTTAGTGCAGCTTTATATAGTGCATATTTACAAAGAGTGTTCCCTCTTTGCTGGGGAAGGAGGTGATGGTGTAGGGGGAGTAAACTGTGAGACAGCCTGCCCCAGGGGAGGTGACCTGCCCCGGGGCACATGCAGGTCCTTGAGTGACACCCTTGATAGGGGAACAGTGACAGGGTTAAACATGAAAGGCAGTTAGCTGACGGTTGTGTGTGATCAAAGCTGTGGTGCTGGCTAACTCTACGTCACAGGAGTCTCCGTAGGTTTGGTTTCAAGTTGGGTGGTTGACTACAAACAATGAATTGTATAAATATAATATTTTTCATATATATATATATATATATATATATATATATATATATGTGTGTGTATATATATATATATATATATATATATATATACACACACATACACACACATACATATATATATTATATACATATATTTAACTGCCACAGTTTGATTTAATATTGTTTGGGTTCAACTTTATGAGTATATTATTATTTAAAATAAAAAAAATCTAATTTTTGGAATTTTAATGTGGTTATTTAGACAACATGACAGCTGAGGGGGTAAATAACTGGATGCAATAAAAAAGGTTTTGGTGGGATTTAGTCCAACATCATCATGGGTACATGTTGCTGAAGATGGGGATCTTAACCCCTGCACCATCTCTGCATACATGCAGTGCCAATAACAATCATTCAAGAGACAAAAGCACAGCTCTAATGTGTTGAAATTTTTCTGGACGAGTTTGCATGAATGTTCCAATAAATTTTCTGTGAGATATGAGTTTCATCTGTGGTTTCTAAAAAGTTCCTACGAAGACAATGTGTCATGGTTTTGTTCTCTGGTTTTGTTGAAAGAAGGACTATCAAGATTCAACAAACTGCAGGCCTCCTTAAACCACCAACACCACCAATGAACGTCAGCACAGACATCAGTACACCTGACACATGCTCAACAGAGGACTTCCAGACCTTGGACTGCTCAGCCCTATTTCCATACTGGCCAATGCTCAGCCTCTTTTAGGCACTATTGCACCTTAGGCAAATCCTGAGTTCGTGAGGGTCTCTCTGGGTGAAGGAATAAATAAATAAGCAGATAAATAGATGAATAACCCAGAGGAATGGGAGCCCATGCAGCTTGGCCATCCATCATATATCCTATTACCACGCACTCAGCGGCACCTGCAGTATGTATAATGCAGTCAACCTCCGTAAGCAGATACAAATTCAACTCTTTTCCACCTCAATTTGTTATATCTGACAACGCTACAGCTTGTGCCCTGTTGTTTTTTTGAATTATGAATAGATTCCCTTCACCAGACTTTCGCCTGTGCGTGATAGCGTGGCGTTGTTATGCAGAACAGCTGCGGAAAACAAATTCAAGAAGCCTGGTACGCTTTGTAGCGGCTGGGCGAATATGCATAAACAGTTGCGCTTAAAGCCACTTAAGAACAACCAAATGGGCTCAATATTTCATCTTTTGATTTGTTTCATTGGGTGTGATGAAGATCAAATGCCAGAGTGTAGTACGAGTGCAGAAAAAGCAGTTGTTTAGGTGTTTTAAAAATGATCCAGCACTGTTTTTGAGATTTTTCACACAATAGTGAGAAATGGTAGAGAAGTGCTTTCACTGAGAATTTAAATCTTAATTCCAGCTAGAAAGTCCTTTTCTGCTCTTACTTTATCAACGAGACTTGGAGCTACAAATATTACAAATATCATTCATAAGCGGAGAGAAATTAAGAGGGAATGGAAGGAGAATGTGTCAGAGGAAGACAGAGCAAAAGAAAGAAGAAAAGGAAAGCTAGCTAGTAACTACAATTAACAAATCAAATGCAAGAGGAAGAGAGAGAGTAAGGAAAATCAAGTGGGAGAGAGGAAGAGGAATGTAAATACATAGCAAACCCACCATTTTGACCACGGCCTGTTTGTTTGGGTATTTACACTGTGAAGCTACAATCAAGTCCTCAAAGCTTCAACCCACATGACAAGAGCCCATTTCAGGGCCACACATCTTCTAAACAGCCAAGCCAAATCTCAATCCACACACAGACACACAGACACACACACACACACACACAAAACCCCAAAGTCATATCCACTTATTTGTCAATCATTTCAAAATGCAAAAGGGATGCAGGGAAAATGAATCAAATTTAATTTCTTCACAGAGAGAGAGAGAGAGAGAGAGAGGGGGAGAGAGGGAGAGAGAGAGAGAGAGAGAGAGAGAGAGAGAGAGAGAGAGAGAGACAGAGAGAGAGAGAGAGAGAGAGGGTAGGGGAATGCAAGTTGTGAGGAAGTGATGTTTTTGGGACTTGGCTGAACTTTTGAGCCCTGTTTGGTTAGAGCAGATGTAGAATTAGTGCACATCACTTTGCATCAGCAAGATGATGAACACAAGCTGCCGCTCAGAGGCCAAATACCTCTCTGTCACACACTCTCTCACACACACACACACACACACACACACACACACACACACACACACACCTCGCCTGCAGTGTCTGTGATTCTGCTGTGTTAATTATCACTCTGATGTAAATTCCCACAGCAACAAATTCTTCTTCTTGTTCTTGCTGAAGCATGTTTGGTTTTTCCTGAATACAACTGGCCTGTTACACCAGTTGGAACTAATAGAAAACACAATCAGTTTTATACCATTATCAAACTACAAAAAAACTCTATCCCCCCCACCTCCAGGCAGCATATGAGTTTAAACTTCTGTTTTTAAATTGTCCAGTAAGATAGTTCACAGTTCACAGCAAACTGTTCTTGCGAGTCTTAAAACAGGCCTCAGACCACATTGACACTTGATTAAGAGGAACTTCACACTAAATTATTAGGAACTCCACACTAAATGATTTTTTTTTGTGCTGTACACATAATCACATTGATTCTTGTTGGCATATATTTTTTCCAATAATGTAATTTTATTGTTTAATTTTCAACACAGAACATTGTGTGTAAAAAAATATTTTTCTGCTCAACATTAGCTTGTCTGTGTCTGTTTGAATTTTCAAATTCATTTCAGCCTAACTCTCTTGCCCCTCCCTAACTGTGATGTCATAGTTAAGACTCTGAGGTGTATTGTGTATGTTGACCCCCCCTCAACTGTGATAACAGCTGCCGCACCAAGTATAAATAGAGGAGTACTGGCTGACTGTGGACCTAGAGTAGTTTATGTCTGTCATTCATAGCTGCTGGTAACACCAACAAGCCTTTCAAAGTGCTGATTTACAACATGCACATCCAAATGAGTAAAAATCACACTGTAAAAGAAACAAAGAGAAAGGTCAAACAGAAGTAATTTAACAGCTGCTTTCACTTTTTTAAAAACTGAAATATGTTGTATTCTCGAGCGTTTGTACATAAGTATTTCACAACTTTTTACAAACCAGTCTTCATTTATTCTCAACTCGCTCATAACATGGTGATATATCATAGAACTGCAGTACATACGATGCGTACTGTCCACAGTTAAATGACAAACTTTACAAGCTTATCATACTGTTCTAATTGAACATTATATGTCTCTACTGATTTGGTCATTGCGCCAATTTTATCAAGTTTTTTTTGAGTGTAAATATCTTCTGATAACACCAATATTTATCCTTGAAACATCACAACTTTACCTTGATATATGGCATTTAACTGCTAATTGGGCTTTGTCAGTATTGCACAGCACTTTTCATAGTGCAAATTCCACAGAAACGGACCTGCATATTGAGAAATGGATTCAACAGCAAGTACCCAGATGACATTGCTGCAAACATGCTGTCATTACACAAGGGAAACACTTTTTTTGTGTTTTGAAGCCAGGGAATCCTGTTGCATGTCAATGAATTGGACTAAACATGCATGACAAGTGATGGTGTGTGGGTGGAAGGAGGTAAGGGGGAGTCAACCCCGTGGTGGTGTCAGCAAAAGATCTGTGTGTAATCTGCAGAAGATGCATGCAATAGACCGCCGCACCACTTTATCTACAAGGCCCCTAATTGCAAGGGACGCTGAGGAACATATGTTAGGAAAAGAGGAAGGGGAAGGGGTGTCAGATGTCAGCAGTGTGCAGGCATATGGTTCCTACAAGCTGGGTTACGTAAACTGGAAATGACACCAGAAATCAGGTTTGCTAAGATGAACTTGTGAGGACTGCATTTTACTGTCCTCTTTTTCTTTATGTTAAACGGGGTATGGGGTGTAAACTAATCTATCTATCTCTGAACACTGTAGTTTCTTAAAATTTTAAATAAAACCTCATAAAATCTCCCCAAATATCTCCAATATGATTGTGACCCACAGATTTAGAAACATTGTGATAAAAAGGAGACAATAAGGAGAAGTGTCATCACCATTGCACAGAACTGACACAAATTAGACATGAAACAGTAAGACACAAGACACAAATTTCATATATCTATGGTCAAGTCAAACACTGTTTGAGGAAAAAGAGACCCCACAAGAAAACTCAAAACATGAACCACAAAAGAAAGATAACTGCTTGGCCATCTTTGCTTGTTACAAAGGAAGGAGGTTTTAACAAAGCAAGAAGATGACGTGAAGTAACACTGGTGACCTAGCATGTTGTTCCTGCTTACAAGGGCTCGCAACCTTCAACTCAGCCATTGTATGGGGCCATCTCATCAAGAATGCAATACTCATGCACATACACAAACACCCACAAAACCCTTGCCCTTTCAATTCAACTTCCCCCCCACACTTCACCTCCTATTCCTCTTTTATTCCTTCATCATACACTTGTCCTTCTCTTGTGTTCACAGCAACTATGTAATGCTCACTGACTAAGAAAAGGTAAGAACCCACAACCACGACACAGAAACCATCAGGTAGGAAATCAAAGTTCACAACGTTTATTCCAGTAAACAGGTATGGCTCAGAACCAGGAGACTGATCGAGAGAGAAGGCAGACTTAACCAGCAGGGATCAGGCAGAGAATCAGGCTGAAGTTCAGACGGGAAGGTTCAGGGATTGGGCAGGAAGTGCTGGAAAGCTAAGCGTAACGCAAAAGACAATCTGGTGAGAAGCTAGTGGAAATGGACCGGTATATATGCTGATGGACTAATGAGGGAATGAGCTGCAGGTGGGGAAATGTACAAGGAAACAAGGTGAAGGGAATGAGGTGATAGCATGGCATGAGGGAGTGGCAGGATTTGAAATGACAGGAGAATTAATAACCATGAAAACAAATGAGTAAATTGAATGAATGAATGAAGTATGAATACAGGGAGATCAGGAAGGATCAGTGTATTCATTCTGTAAAATTATGAGTGATGCTGCTAAAATTTCACTCCATCATTAATATCACTGGGCTACTAATGAATTTCACTCGCACACTGTGAGAGCACGATAACAACCCTACATTATTGAGGAATTGTTTTGAGTGATCCTCCCTCTCCTCGTTCGTCAAAGCATCTATGTGAAAGGTACTGTTATAAGAGTAGTGTAGCAGTAAGGAATAGGGCAGTGCGTAATGTGTATGCTTCATGTATTCTCAACATAACCCAGTGTCCACCTTGGACATTTGTGCCAACCAACTTGAGTAAACAGAAAGATGGAAAAGACATAACGGTATCAAAAGCAGAACACTCCCCTACCCCGTTGTTACACACACACACACATACACCCCCACCACCCACACAGGCACGCACACACACACACACACACACACACACACACACACACACACACTCCTACCATGAAGGGATTGACCTTGTATATGCAAGATACCACTATCACTTAGGAGATGCTGTGGTTATTGTAAGAAAAAATGGGGCCCATCTGTTTGTTGTTTGGTCTTTATGGAGAGAAGACAGATTTGATCATACAGTTGAAATAAAGGTGTCTCCATTGTGAAGCCACCACTTCCAAACGGCAAGATTCTGCTCATTCTGGTCCTACAATGGTTAAGCTTTATTTGTATTTCTTTACAAAATTATTTAAATGCTATTTGATCAACAATGACAGACAGCAGCATTTTAATGTACTGGATGGTTTGCTGAAGATCAGGATTTTGTATATTAAAAATACTGAATGATAAAGTTAATGTTTGACTGACCCGACCATAATCACATTCTCAGTGTGACCATCAGAGAAATTAGTCAAGCAAACATATACTGAAATTACTTGACAAATGTGTGAACACAAAGTAACAACGATTAAGTTGTTGTCTATGATCTAATATCTTAAATACTTAAGGTTTTTCAGGTGGTGGTCTTACTGAACTTTCTAATTTCCTTTGTGCAACATTATCCTACATCTCTTTTGTACACATGTGCCTTTAACGGGAATTCACAGTTGTACATACAAACATGCACAAACACAAGCTTCCTTTTGCTGCTGTCACCCCTTCAAAGCATCACAGAGATGTTTAAAATAGCTTAAAAAAATCTCTACTCCTTGTGTAGTATTAGATTATGGTCAGCGGTGTAGGGGTTCGTCATGATGATTAGTTACAGTGTATCAGGAGAAAGCAAGTTTGCCTGTCTGCTGCATATAATACGCATACAGTAGTCTGTACTGAATGAACACTCTGCCGCCGACCCAGCCCCAGCAGTCAATCACACAAAGCCAATTTGCATGTTGTAGCATTGAGTCTGGAGCAGATTGGAGGAGCAGCAAATGGGCTGCATAATATCATGTGACAATCAATTATTTCTGCAATTGTGTTACATCAAAAATATTATTTTTGATGCAGAGTTTTGATTTGTCTGGTTGCGTTGGAGGTTCAGTCATGTAAATGTGACGTAGGGACTGATTTAACTACTGCGAACTGAGTGAATGAAAGAGACAGTAATAGTGTCGGGGACCATGCAAATCACCTGCAAAGGAAACGCTGTAAATCACAGTGTGAGAGGTGCACAGAGCGGCAACAAGGAGCGATAACACACAGCACATGTACTATTGAAATGTGAATATCATTATTGCACAAGTCATAAACCATGACCATCATAGTATTTACCAGGTGAAGATACTGTGTGTTATGTGATATTCAACTGTTCTGCCTCATTGTCAGCAAATGAAATAGTTTTTTCTTTATTATATGTCGCGCTTTTCAAAATAATCTAAAACAATGTGTTTTTCAGCCTTTCAAACACATTTAAAAGGCTGAAACACACGTTCTAGATTTTTCTAGAAAAGTATACATTTCCTGATCTGTTTACATTTTTCCTTTAAATCTTTAAGTGAAATTATATCTCAGGGATCAGCATAGGAGGTTTTCTCATAAACGAAGGGTCATAATCTAAATGTTTTCTGCCTGGTCGTTTGTGTTGTCTGAGATATACCTTTTTTAACAGTTTAAGCACTTCATAAGCAGTGCAATCATTTAAGCAGATATATTTTCATAAATCTCTTTGCGTAATATATGTATTTCCCTTTTTTTGTGGCGTTTACAAATAAATCAGTCTAACTTAAGGGAAAAAAAAAATCTTCAACTGTCTAAATGCTTCATCAACTGGAGCAATAAAACGAATGACAGTAAGATCACCTTGAAATTACAAAATGAAACCAGGAATCGACCTCTCCCTTTTTCTTTCCCTGCTTTGAAACTGGTGTCTCCAATCTTTTCCACAACCAAATGACTCTTAACTCTGCTGAGTGCAGCATGGGTCAGGCAGCTAGATTGAAGCCAGGGTGTCTGGTTAGTGTTACAGTTTAACAGGAGATTTCTGATGTCTGATTTCACAGGCCAGCCGCTACACTCTGTTTCAGAGTGCCTTGCAGTAATGCATTGCAGATATGCCAGTTGGGGAACAGTGGGGGACTATATTCAGCACACGTTATGGTAATTTTGGAGGCAACGGTATTTCTATAATAATACTTTCAAGAGTACGCCTCCAATTTATAAATCCTTTAACATTGTCAGACTCACGATGGACAGTTACAAAAAAATCAAAATTGATGCAGCAGAATAAGAGATATCGTCCTTTTTATTATACACATTCTTCTTCTGTGTCGGTCAGATCCGGTTGTGTCGTACTAGTGGCGGCTAAAGCAGCTTGAGCCGCTAGCGTCAAGCAGAAATGAGGAGCAGGCCACAGAGGTCTGGGAACCTCAGTTGTTTCTAACTCCACACCAATTTTTTTTTCATTCTCAAACTTTTAGTCATCAGCCTCAATTGATGCTGCCTCAAGCGAAATCACTTGCGGCAATATATCCAATTTCCCGCACCTCCCTCTGGAGCCACAAAAGGCCTTATGCAACATTTTACACATATGCAGTACAACTTCTTAAGACCTAAGAACAGACTTTGCTGTGTAATATTGGTGGAGTTTCCCTTTAATTTTAATATTTTGTCCACATCATTTACTGTATATCAGTGAGGGTATAACTAAATATTAGAAACACTTCTCACTATAATGCAATGAAATTCAAAAACACAACAAACTACAACCTCCAATATGACTATGCTGTGCAAGCAACATTAAAATACAAGTATTTATGAAAACATACCACCCTTAGAAATGTGAGAGGAGGGTGTCATTAAGTTATCAAATGGGCATCTCCAATCATATGGTACATTTGGTTGAATAAATTGCCCCCTCCTTTGCCACAAACATACCCATGCCACACGTGAGCTCTCAACACTTGTTAATTCAATTGATTTAATCAGTGAAAAGGCTTAGCTGCATTTTAGGGGCTCAACTGTAAAATGAAAATTAAAATCCTTCACAGACAAAACTACCACTTAACAACTGAAATGTTCAAAAAGCAAGGCTACAGGTGCTGCCCTCTTCAAAAGAAGAGTTACATTATGAAAAAAAAAGTACATGACCCACAAAATATTTCACTTATTCTCATATATTCACATTTCATCTTTCATTCTAATTAAAAAATATATCACATAATGGGTGTCCTTCCTTGTTCTTTTTAAGTGACGGTGGATTTTTTGTGCTTTTTGAAAAGCAAGGCCAGCAGAATAATCAAATTAGCAAGCAATCTTGTGACTTGCTATTATGTTCACTTGTAAAGACAGCTGGGAGAAATCATTCTCTGATCAACTAAGAAAACTTTGTGAGAAAAGTTTAGAGATGAATTAGAGATGCCCTCCCCTCCCTCAACAGTTAATACTTTAGTGACCCTGATCAAAGTCCCAAATGTAACTGTTTATAATACTTACAGTCAAAACATGTATGTATTGTGAGTTCTGGATATAAGGATCCCAGATGGATATTGTAGTCAGGCAGGCAGAAGGTGAATCTGATCCAATGTGGTGAATCCAATAGATATAAGTATAACATTTCCTACAACTATCATAAGCATTTCATGTTTTCAATGGCTCTGTCATTTCACTGCACCTTCAACTTCAAAATGGAGTCGTTCTATAGCTCTTTCACTTGGCAAACATGGTGAATTTTCAAAGCAGGAAAAGCACGTGTACTGTAACTAACATTTGGTTCATCACTAAAGGCGCCTTTAGACTTGAACAACAATCATGCAAGTTTATTGCATGTCACATTGCAAAACGGCTCTATTAAAATCTTGGTTGCAATCTGTGTCAGACAGTACAATATCAATTTTAGGTGTGGTGAATCATAGTGCTATGATGTAAATAGAAAAAAAGTACATGAAGAAGAGACTGTGCCACTTTTTTTGTCTTTTTTTGTTTTGCTTTTGTTTTGGTTTGTGTGGCATCAGAGACTGTAAAAAAAATAATGGACGTGGCCAACGTGATGTCACCTATTAGTTTGTGGACTCCTGTTTTGAAGCCTTGAGTTTGCATTATGAGCATCGCCATCTTGGATTTTGGGAGCCAGAAGTGACCGTATTTATTATGGTTAGCTGTGCTAATTTTCACTAGCGAAAAACAGACTTATACTTACCAGAAAAACTGAACATCCAACTCCTTAGAGGGTCTTTTAGGACAACCAAACACTGAACTGAAGACTTTTTTTAGGCAATCAAATGTTACAATTAACTTTCATGAACTGAAAACACACAGCAATGCCCATGGCTATGCCTACACCATAATTACGTTATCTTACCAATGTTGTGGCCATGGTAAGGACTTGTCGATCACAACACAGCTATACCCTACAGTGTACCCTGCTTTATCATCTGTTTTACTCTAAATGGGACCATAATTTACAAAATAAACTCATTAGGAAAATATTTACTGAGGTAATAAATCAGGTGAGAAATAGAGTCATTTTCTCATAGAGTTCAGTGGATGTGTCACACAGTGCGATATAGGACCAGCGTTTTGGATTGATGAGCAAATATTTTACCATGTTTCTGTCATGATAGTCAAGTAAAGGGACCTTAAGCCATGCAAGTTAGTCAGCAGTCCAAATACCAAGGCCCTTGCACTGCACACCTGAATGGAGTGCAGCCTTGATTCATATTATAACCTGTAATTGACAAATCAAAATTTCTGCTGTGTTGCACTGTAATTTCTTAAATTATGTTTTTAATAACTGTTGCAAAAAGCCAAAAAGAAAATCTCACCCACATAGTGTTGAAAGTTTTGGGGCCAAGAGCCTGAACTTCCTTATGGTGCATTGCATTGGTCTGACAACTCACCTCTGGTCCCGTCTTCCTCCTTCCCCAGGCCTGGGGTGTTGCTGTGAGAGAAGGTAGGGGTGGCCTCATCTTCCTGGCTTGCGGTTGCTCCTAGTGGGAAACTGACAGGACGAGAGCTGGTAACTGAGCTGGATGGTCGGGAACTGGCACAGTTCTGTAAGAAATGAGAAGGCGGTGTCGGTACAGGAACATGGGAGGATTTTTTTGAAGTGACAGAAAATAAGTTCAAATTGTATTTGAACTAAACACAATTTATCAGACAGTTTAATGTCAACGTTGTGTACTGACAGACAATACAGGAAAATATACTGTATAGTGCACTGAAGAAATCCTCATCAGTTCAAAAGATTAATGGTTACTTCTTTACTTTGAGTTATTGCTCCATATGGCTTTATTTGAACATGACCGGTCATTTACAGAAAAAGACGATGCTTGTGCGATATTTGACACCTGGTGCAGAGCAAGAGAGAGTAGTGAGTTAAAAATATGATATTTTTTTGTTTGTTCACAAGCTGCATTACTGCTGTATTTTAGTTATTTTGTTTTTAAAGCCTGAATTAATGACCATCAAGAGATACGCTTCTCTCTGTTAATCTACTGATATATTTTCATATCAATTTCATCATTTAACATTATTAGAGAGCAAATTCTGCTACCTGTTTTATACAGTTCGACATGCGCAATCATTGAATGATGGAGCATTAAGTTGCTACTCTCATTTACAGTAAATCCCATTTGCTCACATTCTGCATGTAAAGTGTTTCGCTGGATAAGCCTATTCATTTATTCAGCAGTTGGCATGAATGAAAATTGAAAACACAGAGAGGGCATGCCGATCTGATTATTACTGTAGCTGTAAGAGGGTTTTTAACCTCTTTTGCCCCAGTTGAACTGAAAGGGGATTTTTAAAAACATTTTTTATAGACTGATCTGATATAAGAATCATACATGTTCATGCATCTTCCAGCCAGACAAAAATAAATTGCAATCACTGAAAAACAATTTGTTTGCACACCTCTCAAACAGACTGGGGGGGGGGGGGGGGGGGGCTTCAACAGGCTGTACTGTACCATACTTCCATCAGGCAGGAATGCCTCACATAGCAAACTACTGTGGGCCTGCCGTTTTGGCGGCTTTTGTGTATTGTTGATGTCCAGCTTCAGTGCATAGGACTGACATGCGCACACACACACACACGCCTGCACGCGTGTGGAAAGAGACAAGTACATACACTGCTACATCATTTTAGTCACTCCAACCAAGAGTCCTAGCAACAGAGATAAATAACATTTTATTTATAGTCTTTTACTGAACAAACCTAAAACATAGCTATTTTTTTGACTGTCCACCTGTGAAAATCAAATTCCAGCCTAATTCATTTGTTCTGCTACCGAGACGGATTCAAACCAACTCCTAGCTTCCTATATCTTGTCATAACTTGAATTAAGATCAAAAAAACTAATCCACTTCCAATTTATATCTATATTTCAGTGGTGTCAGGGGCATGGAACTCAAGAGTATTGAGAGGGGGTTGTTTTTTATTTGGGTCCTGCAACTGACAGCTTTATTTCACAAAGCAATCTGGCTGTGTGTGTACAAGAGGGAGGTCAGGGTGGGTCAGGAGGTACTTGGTATCAAACAGGCGAGCTACACTGGTCAAAAGCTGCGCATGTGTATGTGTGTGTGTGTTTAAACCCCCACCCCCTGAGGCTAAAAAAGCTGTGTGCATGATCCACGCCCCTGTGCACGGCTTCTACAACGAAAGGGGATAAAGAGGTCGACACAGGTGTGGAATTAAAGAGGGGAGAGTGTGTGATTAGGTTTGGTGGAATTTATATGAGAGGTCATCAAGGTCAGAGATGTGTCTCGTCACTGTACCGAGAGCAAAGTATAATTTTTCCTGCGCTATCTAAATGATTTTCAGATTTGTTGCTAGGTTAAATACAATGTTTAATCTAATGTGATGTGCGTTGTTTAGATTTGTGAAACATTTACTTTACCTTCCCAAAAAATCAGTATCACACATCATCACACTTAGAGACGTTAGTATATGTTAGGAATGCTTAGTATTGGCTGCTTGTAATGTTGGTAATTTATTATCCTTCTGCACTTTGGACAAGACTATAATCAACTCAAATGCACAAAAAACTTCCCACAAGGGACGATGAAAGTCTCAAATGATCTTTTTTAAATTTAAATAAACATTTTAAATCCTGAAATTGAAGTTGCAATGAATTATCCCATTGGGTTAACCCTTCAATCGTTGCAAATAATACAACATATAAACCCCTCTATCTCCGACAAGTGCCATTCATCTTCAAATGACCCCATATGCAGTAACATCGCCAAAGCCTCTTTATCCCTCACCCAGTGAGGCACGATACCCAATCCTATGTTTTACAACAAGGGGATATATAGGGGCATGTGCGGTCATCTAGAGCCAAATGTCTCCTATCTAACCAAAGGACAGGTGGATACAGTATTTCAAACAGGATTTATGGCGCAAAATAGCATTAGCTAAAAACCGTCAGGCGGCAGTGATGACTAAAAAACGCATTCTGGTAGCGGAACCCGGCAAGATTGGAAAACTGCCACCACGAGAGAAGAGAGGAAGCAGTAAAAATGACGGTAGATGGGGGGGCCTCACTGATAACATGAGCAGCCAATATATCAACCTGCACCTGATTACAAGGGGCCCCCGGGGGCCCCTGCACCCAAGACACAGACACACACACACACACACACACTTACTTCAATTTATCTATTTATTTATTTGATTTCTTCCCATCCTTACAGTGTCCATATCTGAGGTGGGGGGGTCAAAAGGAAGAGAGGGCACCATGATGGGGAATACTGGGGGGGTACATATGTGTGGGTGAGGGTGCGGTGGGAGGAGCAGGACAAAGTGTTACTGGCCGTAAAGTGTGACACAACAACCTGAGAACAGGAGTGGAGTTAATGTGATCGTTCATAAGGGACAAGTCGCATGGTGTGTATATGTGTGCGTGTGCATGTGTGGAAAAGAGTGTGGAGTGACGACAGTGGGTGTCTGTAAATGTGTGTGTGGCATAGGTCTATTTGTGTGTGCTAGAGACCATTAAATAATTTTAAAGTGCTTTGCTTAGGCTATCATCTTCCTAGGTGCACACACAAAGACAAGTCACAAACAAACACATACACATACACACAAACACACACACACACACACCCACAGCAACCCACCGTTTCAGCCAAACAGCAGCATCCAACAAGGTATAAATACTGGCCTGACACTTTAATGTCAGGGGACGGCTTGTCCTGGATTAGAAACTTGTAACCCACCGCGGAGCTTGACATTGCTGGGATGGAGGTGCTGCAATGGGCAGAGTGAGGAGGGGTGGGGTGGGGGGGGCTATTATGGAGGGTCTATGTTTGATGTATAAGGGCATCTAACATGGACTGTCGACTAGTGAGAGGCTAGCAGATGTACAATGTTGCTTTGTGGCCAGCTTTCATTGGCATTGCTGGAGTGGTGATTTTTTTTTTTCCCTTGAGAAGCAAAGGCTGTAAGGAAAATTGAGTCTGTCACACACACACACACACACACACACACACACACAGAGGAAAATAGAGGATTACATACTGAAAAATTAAGCGCTTTTCTCCTTTCCTTGATCCTGTTGACCGTGCTCCGAACCTGAAACAAAGAGAGAGAGAGAATGGGAGAGAAAGAGATAAGTGTATCTGACACAGCACTCAGTGAAAGACACTTAAAACTAAAAATCTTTCACAGGCAACTCCTCCGAGCATCAAAAGTGTTAAACAAAGAAAGGAGAACAGAATGCGGAAAGAAAATAAAAGATTTGAGCGTTAGTTTGTATGCACTGACAGGCAGTGGTTGGGAAAGTGTGTGTGTCTGTGTGTGTGTGAAGGTGTTCCAGTATGTCCCAGTGGCTAATGGGACTTGAAAGTGACACATAGAGCTGGCAAACTAAGGAGACGACGTCAAGCTATCATCTGTCAACACAGAGCACCGGGACCAACAAATGGAGCTATTGGAGGAGAAGGGACCGCCCTAGCAGAACAGATTACATTTTTATACTCCGGATGAAACAGTGTAGAGCTCGCCGTCATTTAACACGAACAATACCAGACTGCACTGGTTTGACTCCAAAATTTAATGCAGTATATTTTATATACATGTAGCAGAGATATACAGTATATATACATACAATTTCAGTATATAGTTGTAATTTAATTTGTAATTTACTTCTTTATTTACCAAACTCGTTGGAAAAAAAACACACCTTTGAAAGAATTTAATTTTAAAACGAGACCAAATCATTTTGTAATATTGTCAAAATTGATGCCAATCCAGGACCTTTGCTTACAGAACAGTAATTAACTTTTATTATATTTAAATGGTAAATTTCAGGTATAATTTTTATTTTAAAATGAGAAATTGTATTTTGTAATTGAACGCATCCAAGTATTCATGGCTGATGAATACTATCGACAAACCTTGTGTGTCAATATATGTATGTGACATGTAAATATCAAATAATTCATATAATATAAAACAAGACAATAATCCAGCAATTTAATGTGTCCTGCATTGAATAAAAGTTTTGGCAGGACCAAACAAAATCAAAATTGCTTCTACACATCCCTAAAAAAAGCCAGAGGGGCATTCAAAACAATATAAGAATATTCAAAAATGTATATTTGTCATACAGCTGCAGCTATGACTGAATATTTTCCTGCTAGAAAGTTATATTCCTGAATTTAATTATAATTAAGGATCTGTTATTTTAGTGCTGTTGATTGCTAGTATAATGTAATATAATAAAACTATTAGTGTTCATTTAATATCAGAACATTTTTCATTTTTCATTTTACTACATTCTATGTGTTACTGTAAACAAAAACAGGATAATTATCTGTTTAAGTTTAAAAAAATCAAATCAAATAAAAAAAAACACACACAGAGCAGCAGGAATTACTCTAAGTTGGTGGTTGAGTTAAGTAGGCTGAAGTCTTGCATGAGAAGCCTCTGGCACCTATCACGTCTGTGCGTGTGTGTGTGTGTGTACGTGCATGTGTTCGTGCACGGTGTCAGCACTCACTGTAAATTTGTAGCGGCTGGGCACTCATCACTACAGCCCGTCCCAGCCCAGCCCACCACGTTAGTGAATATGCATTATGGCTTATGGCTTCATTAAGTCGTGGCATTTTATAAATTATGACACCGCACTGAACACATACACACACACACACTCAGAGACAGCATGTGTATACAGAGGATATTTTGCATACATACCACTGCTGAAGGGGCACATAATGAAGAGAGCCCGAGCCTTGTGACAGGGTAGAATCAACAGCACAAGCATCATGTTTCCAAAACCAGCCTATTATTTCTGACAAGATCCGCGGAAGGCCTTCGACTTGGTGCAGATGTTGGAGAGACACCGTCTTAATGTTATTTAATGGGGGAAGTAAGTCCTGGGAATTTCGTTGATATCAAAAGCAGCATGCGTGCTGAGGCAATTACATGACACAACTTAATTAATCGTTTGACAATGAGGGGAAGGGCATTGTTTTAGATGATCGTTATGTGTTTAAGGGGTTTTGCGCACACTCAAGGTTTCACAATGATGCAAAGCGTGGTTCCCCATGTAAATGGGCGCTAAGCGATTACCATATGAAAGCAGCGCACCCGACAACACCTGCCGACATCCTTGGAGCTGATGGAAATAAAAGGTCATCAAAGCATGGGATTACAAGGTGACCACCAAGGAAAAGCTAATTGCAATGAATAATGGAAAGCTATTGTCAGGTAATTAGCAATTAAAACACCGCATTTAGAGTGTAATAGCAGCAGACGCAGTCTGTCTTCCATGCCATGTTTGCAATTATGGAGCCTGGAAACCCCTCCTCATGGAGTGTTTTCTGTGTTTGATGCAGTGGTTAATTCAGCACCTTTCCTTAGCATATCAAAGTAAAATTTCTTCACACAAATTTGGTTTAAGATTTATTGTATTAGATGAACAACTAACAGCAACTTCGCAAAGTTTTTTCTTCACACTAGAGACTTTGTTACACAGATCTGCCTAACTCACTTTCGCATACCTGCCATGCGCTACGTCAGCTGTCAATAACACTCCCTCTTGACAGACTCAGCCGAAACACAGTTTGAAAGTGAAACATAATGCTATAGCATAGTATAACCACTTGAAACTTTCTGTCCTCATTACCAGTGTCTCAATGCTAGAGATGACCATTGACATCTGAATTAGCTGTTCATACATACTGCTCTGTGAAGCAGGTGGCAGACTGTCATGATAATGTAATCAAAAGTGAGGTTACCGTCCCTAGCGATCAAGACTGGTTAGCCTAAATTAATAGACAGAGCAGGAACCCCTCTATCTCACTTTGGCCTCTCTCTCCCACTCTGATGACAGGAAAGAGACAAAAAAAAAAAAAAAAAAGACGTTTGATCATTCCCATTAAGTGTTAAGGAAATATTTCCTTTTAGGTGTCAGTGAGGGTAAAGCCTCAAGCTGGTTATGCTTTTTGTCATGCTTTGGAGAGCAAGTTTAAGATGCAAAACAAAAGACGAGCAAGGTGTGAGGGAACAAAAGGAGTCCCCGGAAAGGTGGTGGTGGGGGCTCAGAGGAAGAAAGAGAAATGTGAAGATGTGTATTATTTTATTATTTTCAAACATTAACAAAGAAGTGTAGTCCTTTTGAAAAGTGGAACATGTACTGCTCACAAATTGTGATGACCCCAGGGTCAAGGACAACCTGAGTGTAAGAAAACGAATTCCCAAGCACTAAAAAAGCCACTTAAGCAAGAATGCTGTGTTGATTTATTTTACAGTGTGAAGGGTCAGCCCTCCCTGGCTCTGCATTGTCAGTGCATCGCCTATGACTCAGGGACAGCTCTTCATGCTTTGGAGAGGACATAAGTGAAGAAAAGACTGAGATGAGAGGAAACAAAAAAAAAAGGACAGAAATATAGATGTTAGATGGGACATTTCTTCCGGGGTGGTCAGAGGGACCTTAGTGATGGTGATGAAACAACAAAATAAAGCAGTTTGAAGAAAAAGACATGCAAAACAGAAAAGGAGAAGGAGGTTGGACTAATGTATCCCCGACCATCGTTTTTGTAGAGCTGTGACACATATTTATATGCTACCAAGCTCTTCAAAAAAGTATACAGTGATGTTTCCATTGATGACATTCAGTCAAAGCAACAACAGGCAAGTGAAAAGATGAGATATGTTTGTATTTATCCGAACTGAACATTAGTTCATTCCAGACACAGAGGAGACGACTTGTTAAATTTACTTCGGCATGCTGTATTTACAGAATTTAGTTTCGAATTAGAATTAGAACAGTGTTTTTTTATTTTACTGCAATATCAATAGTCATCCTTTATTTCCCATATCACATGCATCTTCAGAGTACTGAATATTTACATTTTGTTCAAAGAATACTTTGAAAACAGAGATCAGCAATTCTTGTATTATATACTTCATCAGAAATTTCAGAAATTAATGTTTTAGTTAAATCAGATGCAAAATGTTTTTATGTTTTGAATATTTAACTGTGCCAGAAGGCAAATCCTTTTCGCATTCTCACTTTCTCCTTAAAGTTTGGAATGTGAGGTGTCTGAAAATGAGAAATAGGCCACAGGTTCAGAAAAAAAAAAGTGCTGTATTTTAAGAGGGCTCAGATGTAATATCACCTATGCACATGTAAAGTTAACCCTATTTACATAACACTAAAAGCCATATTTGACCAAGAGTGATTTTCATGAGTCTCATCCATTAAATCATATCTCTCTGTCTCGCCACTCACCCGCTCACCCGCCCTCCACCCCCCACACAGCTACAGCATATCTAAATGGTAATAATGCAGCATCTAAATACGATATTTCCTCACTCCTTCATTGCATACTGTTGGTTGCATATTGTTTTTCTTTTTTTTGTCCTACTATGGAGACTGCTTGGGGCCCCGCAAAAGCCCTGGCCAGCGGCTTTGTCAGGATGCTAAATGGAGGGCCGTGAGTTTAAAAACTTAAAGAGGCAGTGAAATATTAGCCAATGTGGGTGAGGAATGAGTGGCTGAGAACTGCGGCGTGTCAGTGTTTAATGGTCGGACTCGGATGCATATAAGTTAGTCCAAGCATGAAGGGCAGTGGGACGCTTGCGTGGAAACGATGTCCCCTCCCCTCCTTCCCATCAGAAACTTGTCATTTCTCTCATTCACTCCGACAGCCTTGAGACACAATGCAGACTTACCTCTGTGTTGTACACCCCATATATCAGGAAGATAAAAAGGCCCTGCAAACACAGACAAAGAAAGAGAGAGAGAGAAAGAAAGAGAGAAAGAGGAGGACAAAGTTGTTACAGTTGTTTTCTCTCTTATCCTCCCATAAAAAGAACCAGATCAGAAGTAATGAGTGGATTGATATGTACAGGTTGTTTGGATTCTTGCTCTATCCGAGCTACGCAGTGCTGTAGTGGACTGCAGTAAAAAGTAACGAGAGGAGAAGCAGGACTTGAAAGAGTACAACTTCTCCAAACTGGGCCACCTCCGTAAGGCTGAGCTTGCATTTGTTTCCTCTACAATACTCATGCTCCTCATTCCAGCCCCCACTGAGCCATCAAAGGCTCAAACCCAAGGTTCCACACGGCTTTATAGAAATAGAAAATCTCAAGTGCCTGTGTTCAGTCTGTGTTCTTAGACACAAACACACACATATACGATTAAGTATGGACACATACGCACATAACACGCAGTCCGTGCATGCACAAACATATGCGGACACGCGTAGTCATAAATTATGAGGATAAAAAAACACAGTATAAACACAAACACATATTAAGAGACACACATACACACACGTACGCAAACGCACATGAAGAGAGCAACTCAGACCAGATGAGACTATCAAGGAAAACCATTGGAGGAAAGCAGAGAAAGAGAGAGACAGAGGAAGCATAATGAAAGAAATGACACATAAAAGAAGATATTACACGTTCACAAAACTCCACGGCTAGTACCCAGGGCCCAAGAATGCCATGCCCTTGGATGCATAAAGGGTGCACTTTTGGTCACAGAAAAACAGCTATTTTTCATTCCAATCCATTGTGGCATCCATTGAATGTACAAGCTGTGCATTCGCCTTCGGGCCATAATGTAATCCTGTTGCCTCAATGGAAATGGTGAGAACAACATTCTCAGAGCACCAATTGAACTGTGCCACAAAAGATGTACCGAGAAAAATAAAAAGGCAGGTAAAATCCTATAAATTTCAAGGCTGAAAGACACAGAAGATTCTTTGATAAGCCAACCGTACGTCGATATGGGTCTAGCTAACACACACACACAAAAAAAAAACTTTTAAAAATACATCTCTTTCATTTCACTGCTCAGACTGTGTCTGTTTTGCTTCATCTTTAAAACGACGGTAAGGACACATCCTGAGGACAGGCAGGCACAACCTGGTCAATGCATCAATCAAGTCGAGTTTGGAGCATCCAATTTTTGCCAGAGCAAGATCACGATGCATCACCATTGACAACATGATTTGGGGGCCCATTCAGAGTGACAGGCTGACGATGGCCGACGATGATGACCTCTAGCCCAAACTACTGCCCATTCACCTCTTACTGGCCGCTCTCCTGTCCTCCAGGGACTGAATTGCCCTGTCTGTCGGGCTGTCAGGTGACACCTTGGGACATCCATCCTCTTTAAACTGACAATTCCAGTCTGACATGCTGAAGACAACAGACGTAACAAGGCATCTCAAGCTGAGATCCGGGTCCTGTGATTTTACCCTCACACAGTACCATCAGTTGTTTGTAATCCTTGATATGACCAAATACAATGCAGAATGTAGCTCAAAGATAGGAAACAAGAAGTTCTATCATTGTTTCAGAAATTCATATTGATGGCAAATACAGAGTAATAGAGGCCACAGATTATTTGATGTCCCCTTAAATACTTTGCCTTAACCCATACATAACCTCACTTCTTTCAACCTCCACACACAGATATTTTTCACTGTCAAACTTGTAGTTTTCAGCCCTAACAGATATTGCCTCAAGTGACATCACTTGAAGAAATGTATCAGACTTCTCACACATGCGCAGCAGTACTCCCCAAGACCTGTACAGACATTTTTATGTGAAAGTGGTTACGGGGCCTTTTTGTGATGTTTCATCACATAGTTAATGATCCCAGCAGGCAGGCCTCCTTGATATCAAATAAACCAGGACAAAATCTTGAAAATCTTTGAAATCAATACCCAGATGCCATCAAGGAAGCTGGCTCTCTTGTCATTTTAACATTGAAAAAAAAAAAAAAAAAATCTACTATTGTTTCTTCTGCTTATGTGCTTAGATCTTTTGGAGTATTCTTTGGTGTGGGTCAGGAACCACTGTTCACGTGGGCCAGCAAGGTCCAGTAAAATAAAGTATGTGATATAGGTTCATTATAACTATTGAATTAAGTGAATATTCCATTGAAAGGTTTATAAACTACAAAAATAACTATTTAAACTGCACATCACCAGCAGTGTGTGTCACAAAAGCATCCTGATTGATATGGTGTTTCCAACAGAATACTCATTATTACTGTGTACTTCAATCCTCTGTTAGGGTTAATGAAGAGGTTTAAATAATGGAGGAAGTCCATTATAAAAGAAAATATGATTTTCATTTTTAGTAAATATATTTTAAATTCCAACCAATAATGTTATTGACTGCTACTTATAACCAATACATTGTACTGAGTTTGTCATACTGTTGTCATACAGTCTCACATACACATAAATATGCATATGTACAAGCACACAAATACAGTAACAGACAGTGGGTGGTTAATTTGCAACAGATACCCCATTGTATTGCATTAGAATTACAATTTCCAACTTATTGTTGCAATTTGATTATCATGTTTTTGATCATTCCTCTTATTTGTAATTAATCTTTTGTTGTGTAGTGAACAAAGTGGGGAGAATATACTGTGCACATTAGGAAAAATGATCTATTAGAATATAATTGAGTTAAAAATAAGTGGCAGCACAACAATAATGATGGATTGTTTAAAATGTTAATTCATTAATATTCCCACTAAAAACAAACAGAGAGAAAAATGGGGCGCATTATTTAAATGCATGTGTGCTTTTATAAACTCAGTCCTGTTTCTTTTGAACTCTGCGGCAAATGCTACAAATTTATGCAAAAGATGAACGCAGTTGCTTTCAAAGTATTGCTATACTGTACATCAAACAAGGGAGCATAAATTAATTAGCAGCCAACTAATTAGGGAACAATTGTATGTTTAAAAAGTTAAAGCCAACAAACACTGTGTTTGACCAAAAACATTATCACCCCAGAGAAATGTACCATGTTGCAATGCAAGACAGAAAATAGCATTTGTTAAACGAATAAGGGGCCGTTCAGATGTTGCGTCTAAAACGTGTGGAAAACGCCAGCCGTGCCGCTTTCATCCTTTTATCCAAGGTGCTTAGTAGGTTGCGCTACTGTTGCACCTGCCATTACAAAGCAACGAAAACCACTTGTCTCCTTTTGGTTTTTAACAGCGGTTGGCAACGGTTGGCAACTAGCGGTGGTTGACCTTTCAACCGGATGTTGTGATGTCCTTGGGTCAAGTAAGTCCTGTGGAGCTGATTCGGTTAATTCTTATCACATGACTTGTGGTGCACTTGCTGCATTCGAAAAAGTTGAGATTTTTCCAACTCAATGCACCGTAGACGACATTGAAAAAAAAACAGACGATCACTTCCGGTTTTGAGCACGCTTGTCGCGCATCTCCATTGAAAATAATCAATTTGTGTACACCAAATACACAACATCTGAACAGCCCCTGAGGGTGCTGATTCTTATCAGTTGCTGAGATCTTTGTCTGAGAAAGCAGGGAGAACACATCCAGGTCAGAAATCGATTACTCATAATAATTCAATTAAATCAGGATGTGTTGCTTCTAACCCTCATACTGTTTACAACTGGTTGTTTGTGACATTGACAACCTCCTTTTGAACAATCATCACATTCTGCCTTTATTGTCCTTGTAACTCACTCTGCCTAAGAGCATCAACTGAATGCATTTGAATGTTAAAGGAGACCAATCAACTGCTGGTAATACTTGTAATAAAGGCTTTGTAAATGTGTGTACTTAATAGCTTTATGGTATAACAAATTAATATAAAAAGCTTACTTTCCTCAAACGTCAAAAGCTAGAGATCTTTTTCAAATAAAGCAATTCTTATAGCCTGTCCATTTACATTGACAGCTCTTGTATTATTAGGTGAAATGCAGTTTGAATTTACATGGTTAGTGTACTGATTCAGTTACCAGTGAGCAGAACTGATTGAGGGCCTTTCACATTTTTAAGAGATAGAGATTTCATGAAGAGACAAAGTGAACGAGCAGGTAGGAGTTCAGTGTTTAGTTAAAGGATACTTCAATAGAAATCAAGGCTGTTGATGGATATAATACCTGCTGGGTAGCATAAAAGGCTTCATTTTTTTTTTATCACTGACATAATGTAAAGTCTAAATTTAGTTCAAAATGGAATGTGCTCATCATACAAATTTATATATTTAAAAAAAACATGTACAGAGGTAATCCCATCTGCCACAAAAAAAATCAATTACATTTTTTGTATTATTTTGTATCACCTTATTTATCTATTTATCTAAATATGGATGGATATGGATGAAAATGCTGCTGTCTATTACTTTTGTTCAACACTTTTGTTGATACTCCAGCAGAGAAAGGGTCTCAGGGTTAACAAACTCCCCCCATGCAGATGTCCAGCAGTCATACAAACCACTACAACAAGCATGGCTGGGAACATGGATAAATCCTCTTTAAATCCCATACATCAGCCCCAAGTTTCCACAGCACAAATACCATCCTTATTCTGAGAGGGAGCACACTGCACCAGCACTGTGGAAAAAATTCTGTGTCCTTATTATTTTGTGACAAGAAGCAGAGACTTTACTTTTCATTAGGAGAGCTCACCTGCCCTGTTTTATACACGTTCCCCCTGACCCCATCACTGCAATACCAACAATAACAAAACACACATGCACAGTGTTAGTCCTTCCACCTCTCTTTCTGTGTTACAAATAATTACTCGGTGAGTAATGTCTCTATATATTTACACCCTCCTTTACCTTTCAGCACCCCTATCCCCCATCTCCATCAACCTCCCAAATGTGAAAAGTTAAGGAGCACAGCGTTGGCAGGTAAAACTCTCAGAAAACAGCCAGTTTATGACATTGTCCTTGGGAACTAAATTTTCAATGTACAGATATGAAAACTGTGATTAAGCAGGGAGGGCATTGTCTTGGCAAGTAGAGAGAGAGAGACTGGGAGACAGGGCAGCTTTCTCTTTCTTGCTGGAATATATTGCTGCTGTCAACTTAGCTCTCCCTTTTGTATGGGGGGAAGGTGGGGAGTGGAGGGGTAAGAAGTTAACATGAGGTATAATAACAACTGTTAAAATTCCTTTTTTTTATTTTGTTGCTTTTTTTGGAAGAAATAAATGATTTCTGGTAGTAATCTGCATACAGTGATGTAGAATAGATGCAGCTTGTGGTTTGTCTTTTATCAGTTTTAAGTTTATGGTGGCAGTCACTCTCATGACTAACACAATGGAATATTTTCTACATTGGTGGGATTTTGGGTGTTCAAGTCAAAAGCTTGTAATCAGTTCCACTATTCAGAATAAAAAATGTCAGGCCTGTAGCCAGCTATAGTCATATTCAATAAGATGTCTTTTGTGTTAATCCAGTAGTACAGGATTGTAACTGAAGGCTATTTTTTCAGCGCTTCAAGAAGACTGAACTTTTTGCCTCCCCAACAAGTAATGTAAATGAAGTCATTTATAAAGGGGCTCTGCCTTAGGCACCCCCTTACCCCTTGGGTCCCTGCGCCTGTGCCCATTTGGTGCAGGTTGGCCTGGTGGTTAATCTTTACATGGTGCTTTTTCCAGCATTATAATTTTTCCTGATCTGCCACCTCTATGGTTAAAGCTCACTGACTTTCTATGTCTTTGTAGCCACGGGAGTCTACATGACTTAAACTTTATCATGTAAATTTCGTCATCTGCCTATCCTTAGTGAGGTTTGATTAATAGTGCTATATGTTTAGCAGTAAGACAGTGTTCTCATTGACTTTAAGTTATGTGTGAAAAAACACAACCCCCTCATTCAATTGAATGATACCAGTCCGGTGTCACAGCAGGGGTTTCAAAATTCAAAAGAATTTCCTCCATTGGTACGGCACAAAGTAAAACGTTAGTTTGGCTGCTTGAGCAAGTTTCACTCCATCTCAGCGTTCCATATCTAAATAAAAACATACAAAAACCTTTCATAAATGAGATAGCTGTATTTGGTTACTTTCTTTTAAGTAATTGTAAACCACATGTTCCACACACTTCTTAGCAGAATTTCGGGTACTGCCATTGCTCAATGTCAAAAATGATTTATATTTGTCTAACTCTACATCAAAATCAAAATAGATATACTTTTTGTTCAATCGGGCCGACTGCTTTCCCTTAAGCAGCTGAAGACCGCAACCTCCACATCCTTTCAGTGAATTCCAGGCTTCAGTGTCACCCGAAGCCAAAACTGAGAGCTATTTGAACAAGTTGGACTCAACGTCAAAAATCCCAGCCTAAATTCAAACACACAGAGACACTTTTCACAAATAGAGCTATCTGCATCCCTACTTGGCGAAAAAAGGGGAGGAAAAATTCTGCCCTCACACCTGGTAATCATTACGGAAATGAGAGACAGAAGAGGTTAAAACGCTGTGATGGGGGAAAAAGAAAAGAAATTCACACTTCTGCGCTGGGACTTGCTAATGTCTCTGACCCCTCCATGCATAAACAGTTTAATTAACATGTATACATAACTTTCACTTTAACTGCTCATGGCATGTCAAATCAAAATGTCTGTCAGAGCTGTGAAACAGGGAGTTGATACTTTGCAGGTCCTCAGTTCAAATCCAGCTCTGTGTAACTGCTCCAGCTGGCCAGAGAAGCTGGCAAGAAGACATGAAGGCAGACAGACAGGCAGGTAGACGGGCAGGCTGCCACCTTGTCAGTTTGATGAGATAAACACCTCCCAATAAAAGCCTTAACACCCAGATGAGCTTTGCTCAAGCCAAGCAAGAGGCAAGACAGTATTATGTTTTTGGTGGAAAAAGAAAATACAAACCAAACACAGAAAAGTGAAGAAATTAGGACTCAGTGTTTTCATTAAGTCTAGCAGATTTTTAAAAATCCAGGTGGCATCAACTCATAGTAGTGGCATTGACCATGTACATGTTTAAGTGGTAGTTCACATAATCCAGACAATTTGGAATTGATTTCATTTTTATTTTAAGGTGTTTTACAGCTTTTTAAACAATGGCCAAAGCCAAAAATGTCCACCCAGTGTCATTAAAATCTATGCAATTCTCTCTGTGTACATGTGTCTGTCTTTGTGAGGGTGGATCGGGGTCAGAGTTTTCATCCTGTTTCCATCCTGTTGTACGTTATTAGGGAAAGAGGATCAGTCAGTCTTTGAGTAGAGCTATTAGGACTCTCCCTTTCTCTTTCCCACACACACATCCAGTCAGTTGGGCTGTCACATCGAGAAGGGGACCCCCAAGCCAGCCTGCCTCTACAGAGTGTACTGCTACAGAGGAAAACTGAGATTGTACACACACACACACACACACACACACACACACACACGCATACGAACAGGCACACACTGAGGCCAGCAGCAACACCAGCACTGGTGTGTGATGGCTCAGGAGAGGAGGGAGAGTTATTAGCTTAGCCCTGAACCACCTACTTAATATAGGGGCCGGCGGTGATCACTAACAGAGCCTGGCAGAGGTGACAGCTTTTGGCCCTGCTTGAGGAAATCCAATTGAAAAGCAGCCAAGAGGAACAACAAGCCGAAACAGATGTTGCTCGCTACCACCGGCGCAACTTGGGTACACACAACCCAGCGGCAACAAACCGCGATGGCAGGTCTGACACACAAACATACACACACACACACACACACGGCAGACACAGAGAGTGGAGCGCACACACATACACTGTAGAGCCACATGAAACTGCAAAACAGCAGCATGTGCGAAGGAAAAAAAAGGAGTACCAGAAATGTCAATAAATGCATTAGTTGTACACAATGCACACAAGTAATGATTTGTGAAGCTCACACTTGATGCCATTTCCAGTTTTTACACTACTTATCGTATTTTCATAATCTGACTTTCACCCTGACTTTTGTATTACTAATGTTTTAACCAAATTCTCAGCTGTTAATTTAATATTAAAATATTATAAAATAGTAACATGTGACTTAATGTTTTTTTTTAAATAATCAATATATCCAATGAGCTCTAAAGTCCCTCAGAAAGAGAAGTTTTACATGTTATCAGCTTGATGAGTGCTGCTTGAAACTGGTCACCAGTACTATTTCAAACAGACAGAAATGGCATTATGAAATTAAAAATAAAATAAATTACAACTTTAAATTAAAAAGAAAATAACATTATTCAGTATGTTAAAATATAACACTTGCGCACCTACACAAACACACACATACTGGGCTTTTCCCACTTAAAACATGATTTAAGGTTCCATAAACTCTATCAATCCAGGGTTAGTGAGGATTTTTTTTTTTGTTATTATGGTGGAGCTCAAAAAACCCTGGCTGCTAAACCCAAAATGAAATTAGGAGGGGAGAAAAAAAAAAAAAATCAAGCAAGAGTTTGGAAGGTCTGTTAAAAGCATCTATATACAGTATATGCAGTGGCCAGAACAAAACCTTTCCCCCCTGAGAATAGACCCACCGAACCATCCATCCATCTATCCCTCCTCACTTCTTTTTTAACATCTCTGGCAGGGCATCTCAATGAAAACACAACACACAGGCCCTCAAATCATTACAGCCCCTTGCTCTAATATTAATTGAGTTTGGCAAGGCTGACCATGCCTCAGTCATAATAACATTCATTTATTTTTTTCTATTACAGCTACTGCAAGAGAGCAAGGAAGAGAGGGGCAGAGAGAAAGATAGAGAGAGGGAGGGGGGGGGCGGGGGGGGATGGGCTAAAATCAATTGTGACATATCTTTATTGCCAGTCGATGACAAATGACAACACATTTGCCATTGCTCTGGCATTGTGTCAGTGTGTGTCCTATCGATTTTACATCAGACGGACAAATGTTATTGATGAAGTGCCCGAGTAACAGATGAGCACTCTATTTTACTTGTTTTAATGTTTAAATAAACCAGTATGACGGGGGGTTATAGACTTGCGCACTAGCTCTTTCCTTTCGCTAATACACGATATTTCTTTCTTTAACATTTACTCAATTCCAAGGTGTTTACATAAAACGGGTCTGTTGCGAGAGCGATGGGAGTGGGTAACTACACCCTGAAACTGATCACACTGCACACATGTGGTAATGTGATGGAGGGAGGGGGGTTAAAGAGAGCACGAGAGAGAGAGTGAACTGTAAACAAACTAGCTTTTAAACAAGACAATTTAGGGTTGCGTGTCTTAGGCGCCAAGCAAAACATAGCCATGGAAAACTGATACAAACTTTTAACACATGGGTCAAAGCAGGAGTCTTTGAACTGGTGAGGGAAAGTGCGCTGCCAGTGCAGAGAGCTGTTTAATTAAAAATACTAAGGTATCCAACAGGCCTTTCTGGGGCGCCCCCTTGTCAAATTGTATGAGATCCCGCTGTCAATCTCCCTGGGTGTTTTCTAATTGCATAGTTTTCCACTGACAGAGGGGAAAAAATGCAAGTACTGAGAAACAGCAGCTGGGGATTGGGTTTGGTTTATAGTAACTGTACACATGGACACACATATGCGTGCACACATTTGCGTATACACACGCTTTCTTACACTGTACACAAGGTTAATGATACTGGCTGTGTAGACACACTGTGCATACACATTCAGTACTGTAGATGTGATTACCATACATGATTGTATACACATATACTGTATGTATCCAAATGTAACATACAAATATATGCATATAAATCCATAAACAAACATGTGCACTCAGACAGACTTACACTACAACTTCTTATTTATGAGCCCACTTGTCTCCGTGACTGTCCCCCTAACTAACACACTTTCTCATTCAAGTGAAAGGAAAGGTGTGTCCAAACTTTTGACTGGTACTGTAGTTCAAAAAGGTATGGATGGGGAAAAATTTATTTTCAAAAGAATTGTGATTTTTATCTCCTACGATTCTGAATCGATTCACATAATCCAAAAATCAATTTGTGTGCGTCATTGACAATGCTATGTTGACAGAACAAAAAGGGGAACTCAACCGCAAGAGGACAGCGCAGCACCCACACGGTATACACACCAGAGTTATCTGATAGTTTATTTTCAAAGAATGCAAGTGCTTGGGGACATTTTGGATATAATAACTGAATAATTAGCTTTGTAAGATGAAGGTGAAGTATTTTATGAATACTTCATATGCCATCATCCAGAGACTAACTAGAAAGAAAGAAAATAACTTTGTCCATAGTCTGTTTAATTTCAAATGACCTGCAGCTGATGCTTACAAATTACTGTATCTAACTTTAAAAAAAAGAAAGTTGAATCAGTTGCTAGTATCAACAGTTGCACTTACACGGTCCTTACATATCAGACTGTGACCCTCCACAAATTTTGATAAAAAGCGTGTTTGTCCCCAAGATCTCATCCTTAATGCAAGTATCCCTCTCTGGCTTCCCACCAACAAACACCAAACAGCCAAAGGTACAGTTTACTGTACTGAGGTTTAGAAACACTAGAAAAACGTTGGTAAGAAATTTGGACCTGTGCCACCTGTATGCCAACAGGGCCTAAGCTTAGCATTTTCTTATGCGAGTGTGCTTGTAGAGACAAATATGTGGAACCGTGTTTTTTGCTCGTAGAACAACGGAATGTTTGCCCTTGGTCTATTCTTCTTGTGCAATGTGTTCAGTTTTTCATATGCATACATTCATAGGCATGAAAACAAATTTAAAATCACCTGACAGAAACATGTGCGCACACAAACACATACACCCTTACACAAACACAGCAACATTTGAACATAGCACCTAAAATTGCGCTGCTGAAAAGACTGTGTTGCAGTGCCCTTGACTAACAATGACAAATGGATGCAATATGCAAAGTCTGAACAAGATGCTTTTGGGTACAAAACAGGAAAAAGATTGTTCCAGGTACCATTATGGGATGCGTTTGCTCTGCTGTCTCCCAGCTGAGGTGAGCCGAGCTGAGGTTAATGGCATGTGTCAAGATCAAGAAGTGTGTAGGTGAGTGTGTGTGATGTATATCCATAAAGGTGTGTGTGAGAGAGAGACAAAGACAAAAACAATGTCAATGTGAGTATCTTGTGCTATATTATTGCATTGTATCTGTGACCTTGTATTTGTTAGGGATGTAACTGACTACAGATATATTATTTGGATATAAAGAGATAATGCATTCTAAACAGACACAAATTGTATCTGAATGTGTGTGTTATTTTAATTCAGTGAGTGGTGTGCACTATCTTCAAATCCTCTTGAGCCACAATTCTAAATGCCCAGTGCAGATTTTTATCTTTATCTATGTTTCTAAACTGAGCTGTAAGTAAGACAAAAATGATCCTACATTTTAAATGAATCTTAAAAAGTCAGGATATTTTCAAACTTTTAAAGTTTAATTGGTCAGTAGCTCAGAAAACTGCGGTGAAAGTACAAGTAAATCCTAAAATTAACAGAAATTTACAATTTCAAAGTGAATCAGAAATAACCTTGTTTCTGTGTGTGTGTGTGTGTGTGTGAGTGCATTATGTGGGTCGTATGTGTGGTTCTGTGTCTGTGTCCAGGTACACGAGTCTGCATAAGTCTCTGTATCACAGGCGTGTGTATGTGTGTATGTGCGTGTATGGGTGTGTGAATGTGTGTGCATGTGTGCTACAGCACCACCACGATGGCAGGGTGTATCCATCATGATAAACCGGCAGACTCGGCGACTGTCACATGCAATCACACTTCACTACGGTTCGCAGGACTTCAAAGTGAAAATGAATGGTAGTTCATCGACATGAAGACTTCATATATCTTCGTTTTTTTGCATTCTCTCTCTTTTATTTTTTGGAAGAGACTTGTCTCTTTTCTCCCAGCCCCCTTTTGTTGTGAGGATCACTTGTGTTTTTGTCACTGTCTGAAATGCATGGTGGGACACATGGATTTTGAAAAAAAGAAATCTATTCCATCCATCATTTTCAGTTCACTCAGAGATTTTAATCAGTAACTCTTGGGTTTTCACTCAAACTTGACACTTAACGCTAAAAATTGATTTCTTCAGAGTTTGCATGAAAATGGTTTCAAGGTTTGAAATTCGCTTTTCCCATATTTTCAGTCACAGTTCACAATTAAGATTACATTTACATTCGGGATAGAGCATGTGTGCGGAAAGTTGTTGTGGACTTTAATCTGCATTGTTTTGTGTGACCATTGGAGGTCACATAGAGCCCAAAACAAACTCAGCAATGACGATATATTACCTAATCAAGTTCTTTTGATTTGTGCCTTGGCAAAGTTTTCCTACCTCCATTTCAACAGGAACAGAACATTTCAGTGCTGATTTCGTTAGCAACTCCATGTCTCTTTAGCTTACTGGATGTTCAACTTCTCCACTGTGTTATACCTGACCAGTAATGTACAGTTGGCTTTGGTGAGCTTGTGGGAGCTGCCTATAATTTTAAATAACCAGGTGTTAAAACCAGAAAACCAAAACTGACAAACTTATGGACAGAGAGAATGATATCACTGAAACTTTTTATTTTAGTTTAACAATGAGCTGAAAGTGGCTGTGAAGAGCAGAAGATTGGACTGTTGTTTTTCCCTCAGACAGGTAATGAAACAAGAAGCCACTTGATTAGATGCTAATATAATAAATATGATTGTTTACATTTTTAATATTTCCACACAGTTACTCCTTCAGTGTCTATTAAGTGTAATACTGTTGATCTGATCAAATTTTATATGAACATATCATTCAATATTTCTTAAGTAATACCTCACAATTTCTAAAAAAGACACACCGTGATGGTAATGCAGCAAATGATGGGAAAAAAACCCTTTTAAGATTAAAAAATCTACATGGCATTAAACTATAATTCAACATGGCAAGTGTTAAATGTGATAATCATCAAATTTGTAACCACTTGAAAGTCAAATGAGCCATAATAATGCCAGTGCTGCAGCTGCTTCAGCTCTCTCGCACCACGGCAAGGCTTGCCTTTAATCTAGTAATGACTCTGAAATGACACTGTGCTTTAAAAAGCTGCAGAGATGAGACTATAGGTCTCTCTGCTTCCCTCCCTCTCTCTCTGCCCCGGCTCAGACCCTGCTCTCGATCTCCGAGCTGTGTGATTGGCACATGCTTTCACTTAATGAGGGATAATTACTAAGGAAAACAAGTGGGAGACCACATCTGCTCAGTGTAAAAAGAAGTCCAGGCCTGGTGCAATCTGTCAGACAGGGCTTTCAGGTTGTGTGTGAATGTTTTACCCACCTTCAGCGGCCTCCCAGTCCTACACAAACCCTCCAGGACCCTCCCTCCACCCTATGCTGACAAGAAGCAGATTAATAGGAATCAGCATGTGGCTGTAAACACTCAGTGGGAAGAGTGTATATCTGTGTGTGTTGACGCGCATAGGAAATGACCCAGGGTATCTGTCGGGGACAAGCCAGGGGCCACAGCAGGAAGGGCAAGAGGCCAGTGGGGACGATCAACATCAACATCCCAATCAGTGTCCTGCTGCCAGAGCTGTTGTTCTCCAGCTCCAATCGTCACTGTTGTGTTTACTTTCACACAATGCTATAATGGTAGTAAAATACATAGGTAGCCACCACTGCTCCCCAGACACCTCCACACAATGCCCATAAATCATCTCCACATGGGATTTACATTGTGCTAAAAAGGTCTCTTAATGACCTGCCCATGTTTACAAGTAGTTGTCTTGATTATATTGTAAGGCTAGCACCATAAATCAAAGTTTAACAGACCTTATTCATATTCAAAGTAAGTACAGTCAAAAATAAATTTTGTTTGATTGATAAGATAATTTATTGCATTTTCAGATAGAAATCAATTTAAACACTCAACACATCATGACTGGGTTTGGTTGTGATATACTGCACGCTCATGTCAATCATCTGGCAACTATCAGCCAATGATAGTAACTATTCTGTAGGTGAGGACTTGCTCTTGACAGCCGACTCTCGACAGAGGACGATATTTCAAACCTTCCCCCGCATTTATATCTTAGCAACAATGAAAAATAATTAAAGAAAGTAGTCACATTCACACCTCTTCCATCTTCTGGTTCATAAATGCCAACAAAAGTAAAAAATGAATTTACAACTTTATATTAATGTGGATGAATATATTAAACAGCAATATTATTTTGCTTGTTTAGCTTGTGTTTTGTTTTTATCAGGTCCAGATTATTAGTATAGCAACTAAATACTGTATCAAATTATACTGTGGGATAGTTCTTTAAAATGCCACTGACATTATTGATTTCAACATAAACAGCGACACCTGTGCCCTACTTTTTTTAGTTTTGAGCTTACAAAACCTAAATCCTGTCTAAATCTAGAAACTAAAAGTTTTCAAATTCATTGAATTTATAGTCACTTGTTTCAAGTATATGTTTTATGAACAATTAAATATCAAATTCATCTTGAACAGCTATTTAACAATAAAAATCTTAAAAACGGTAGACCATTTAATGGGGATCGATTCAACTGCTTTTACTTGTCTTAGGTAAACTGCACTGCCTCTCATTTCATAAACTAGTCTGTAAGACAATTAATCAATTATTAATCTCTTAACTCGATAAAAAGCAGCAGAACACATGTACATTTTCCATCTACTGAAATAATTTTGGAAGAGAGGCAGAGAGACAGCGCCGTTTATTTGCTTTAACCTTAATGCAGTGAAAAGAAAATGGCTCACATGTAAATTGGCACTGATATTTGACAGCCTTTTAACCTCCCGACACCCTCAACCCCCCCTCCTCAACCCCATCCCACCAACTCCCTGCCACCCACCCACTAGAAGAACAACAGGGTTTTGCTTTCTTGCCCTGTGCTGACCCAGTTCTCGCTAATTACCCACAAAGTATACATCAAAGCCGGGCAAATCTACAGATCTGCTGCAATGTGGCAGAGTAAGGGAAACCAGGACTATCCCTAACCTAGTCACCAGCAGCCGTCACAGATACGTATGTGTGTGCGTGGTGTGTGTGTGTACACGTGTGACACGGTGTCAGCCGATAAAAAAGGCATGGCGGTGAACTTATAAATAGAACGGTCATTGTTTCGACGTGGGTAATTTCAGGCGTCAAAGTTTTCCCTGACACTGTCGGCTGTTTGGGTTGGATGAGGGGAGGAAGGGGATGTGGAGGAGTGAGATCACGAATTTGGAGTCAGCTGATGTGACAACAAGCCTTTTGACACACACATATACACACATAAACAAAAACGTAAACCATACAGATATAGAGATATATCAGAAAATGCATCAATGCTGGGATGAAAATATACAAAAACATGCAACAAATAGGCAAATGCATGTACGTACTCCGTCTCTCTCTCTCTCTCTCTCTCTCTCTCTCTCTCACACACTCACTCACACACACACACACACACACACACAGGTATGGCGAGGCAGGGGCAAGGGGGATGGTTTGCTTTCTTATGACACAGACTATTACTAAATTGAGCTGGCAGGTAATTCTAAGGCAAATAAATGCCAGCGGGTTTAACACAAGGAGAGGTCTTAGGGGTGGTGGCGTGAGCAATGACAGGAATTCTCTCGCCTCTTTTGACAGGAAGCCTATTATTCTCACTGCTTTATTTTCCCAGGCCAGACCAGATTTTCAAAACTGATCTCTCTGATAGTATTACACTGACCCCCCCTCCCCCCCGCCACCGAAAAAATCAGCCCTTCCTAATCTGAATTACTTCACTTTTGCTGGTCCGTGTCTTCACTCTTAGACTTATATATTTATGGTGGAAGAGAATAAAGGTGGATTTTTTTTTTCACTGACTCGTTTTCAGTTAATTTCAAGGGTACTTAGGTGACCGTTTTTACAAGGGTTTTTCTGTACAAAAACCTTGATACTAATATCTTGAATTAAGCCTCCGTCTGTAGGAAATCCTCCCTTAAAGAAGGTGAACATAAAGCATTGTGAAATGTGCAACAGAGCTCTAATGTTCAAACTTTAAAAAAAAAAAACACACACACAAAAAAACTCCATAAAAATACAGCAAAAGATGAAAAGAGACAAAAGGGAAAAAATAAGTACAAGTTGAGACAAAACACACTATAAATATACTACTTAAAAAAGCTGTGCTACATCCTCATTATAAGTGCCATCTCAGAGAAGCATGGTGGGAGTCAGTGCTGACCTTGGTATCCCGTTTGAATATTGTTTTAATGCCGCGGCTGGTAATTGAGGATGCAACACAAACAGTGGACTCTTTTTCAAAGGGAAAGTTATTTTCCCAGGCAATGGGAATGCAAACAATCATGTCGTGCATTTATTTGTTTTTCAAACCTACCTCATAATTATCCAAGACACTAATTAAAATATGGATTTATAAATAAATCTCCATGATTTTACCTATGACTACATTAACTTAAAAGTTTGCATCAGCCTTCCACCCTCGTTTGTTTTCTTTAATTCGTTCAGGAAATCTTTAGTTTTGACACAATATTTGTAATAATCTTATTAAAATGTCTATTTTAAAATCAGTATTAACTACAGGCTACTATTAATGTGAAATAATATTTGTGTAATATGAGAAATATAATTTTTTCAGATTAATTTAGCAAATTGCTATTGTTTCCATTTTGAGAAACTAAAAATGAGTGAAAATTAATTAGTTCATTAAGTATGTATGTATATATATATATATATATTTATATGAGCATATAAAGTATTAAGTATTTTTATAAAGTATATACCTGTATGTAGCCATTCATCAAAATTTTTAACTATGTCCTATTAATCAGTTTGTCAAATTAGTAGTCACCTTTGACAATATGAAGAATGCAAAATAACAGTTGATAAAGCAGTTAAAGTGTTTATGTGCTTTTGATAAAGATCACCCTCCAACAAGTACATATTATCCAAAGTAGCTTACTGTCCCAGTTCATCGAGTAAACTCCACTCCACTGGGCGAGCTGGTCGTTGTTTTAGATTGCGTGTGATGTGAGGACGTCGAGGGAATATGCTTCCTGCTTTCTCAACAAATGCAAAATGAAAAGCATTTCCCTCCATAATCTGACCGGTGAGAGGTTTGCCATGTGTGCATGTGTCTGCTCCTCCACGTGTCCCTGAATGTGTATGTACGCAGTACAGTGTGTGAGTAGGCGGCAAGGACTGGGCTACAGCCAAGGTTGTACCGATGTCAGGTTTACTGATATTGAGCGTTTAAATTAAAATAACCCTTTCTCCCTGTGTGGTAACATTACTTACTATAATTCACCTACTCAACGGTTAACATCCCCGAATTTCACTGTAAAGATTCCTTGTGTGTTTTAACTTCAAGATTATACTTCCGAAATTATACATTTATATGTATACTTCTGGGGAAATTTTAGTCATGTTCATATGTTTTTTGGAATACAGAAATTCATTTTTAAAATAAAAAAAATGGCAAAGATTTTAATATTAGGTATCTGTAAGTCATGCACTTAAAACCTGTTGTCTTTTATTATTAATCTTTTGGTTATTGACAGTAACCATATTTCTCCTGTCATTGAATAGTTGAGGGGCGTCACCTTTTATTGAACAGCTGCTATCCTTAAAATATGATTAAACATGTACACAGACACACACACACACACACACACACACACACATTATAGTATTCTGTGTCTCAGTGGAATTTTAGTTTCCCATGATGGACTAGATGCTGTTCTAACAATGACACAATAGATAGATACACAATATTGGCATAATATTGGCTATCATCAGTCAAAAACTGGTTGAGCCTCAGTTACAAAATGGCATAGCAGGAAAAAATGAAAAAAGGGAGGGGAAACTGGAAAGAAGAAGCGAGCAAAAATGTGGCTTTGAATGGGCCGGTTGTGCGGGTACGGATGAGTGGACTGGATGCCTGACTAGGAAACTGGATACAAGTTCTGCTGTTTTTGTTTCTTCTGCCAAATGAGAAATTAAAATAACTTCTAACCCCTTGGTCTGTAGGGGGTTGAGGGTAGCGGTGACAAGTGGTTAGACACACACACACACACACACACACACATTTACAGTACTTATAAGGCCATTACATAAAAAAATTTAGACTGGTCTTCACAAGATTGCGATTCCAAGAACACACACAGACGCAGACACACAAACACCACAATCACCTCTTGGAGACTTTTGGCTTAAGCGCCAGAAACTCTTTTCATCTCCTGGTTTACAGTTTTCTCTGTGCTTGCTCTTCCAACTTATTGCAGTTTATTCTTACCTGACCAATTTAGCAGTGAATGCTCTCTAATTCTATATTGGACAGTGTGGGGTTAGAGTTAAAGTAAAGGTTGAAATTATAATTTGTAGGGGGAATATTTTTGATTTTTTTGCACCAGCTTTTAAGGAAGCATGAGCCACGCTGCTACAACACAGCAAATCACACCTAATTTAGATTAATATGTGACAGTGTTCGGCAAAACAGAGACTCCAATATGGATCCACTTATGTATGATCTATTTAGTTCTCTAGTTCGACAACAAGTATGGAGATGGCTTTACCCCAGCTTTTACAAGAGCCTCAAAACTGCAGGTTGACTCAAGGTAATATTAAGGGCACACTTTCTCCCATTTACAGTATATGGGAAACTTCTCACTCTTGCCTCACACCTGTTAAGGCCTAAATAAGAGCTGCCCGTGAAAATCATTAGGCCTCATTCACTGATGTTTTGTTATTTTTACTCTGTTGGTAAAAAAAACAAGCAACTGAAAATGACAAAATCCTACATCTGATATGTAGATGTTTCACAAATCAGGATTAATCTTAAAAACTGAGGCATGTCATTAGCATATGTAAATCTATCATTAGCATAAGTAAACACAGACAAAATTGTATTTGAGGGTAGCAATCAGAGCTCTATGAAATCCAGCTATGTGGAAACCAAACATCTGAATATTTATCTCATAGGACGCTTGTCCTTTCACTTATACTAACTGTGTTTTACAGGTGACAGGCTTTTTTAAGTACGTTTTGTATGTTTTTTTTATAAATATAGTTTGTCTTATTAGCATTTTTGTATCATGTGATCATATAATCTAAATGAAAGTTGAGCTTCTTGTGGGAGTGTCTATATAATCCACTTTCATAAATGTGTCTACATAGCAAAGCCCTTGCTGTCTAAAAAGTGTTAAAAAGGGAAGAACTGTTCCTAAAAATGCTGAGATTGGTCTGGGAGTGGACTAATATTAAGTAAAGTTTTTAACCTTTTTTGCCATTTTATGAAATCATAAAATATCGAATGAATCCAAAAATTTGAAAAAATTAGCAGAATAAAAATAAAATCTGTGCATATAAACATTTTCTGAATGAAGCCCGCTGTGAGGTCTGCAATTCATACATGCCGCAGGGTGAAGACTTTCACAAAAATCATCCTCTCACCGTCTAACCTCAACTTACTAATTACCATGAGGGGATACATCTTCAAAGTGGTTTGGTTATGGGTTGTTGAAGGCTGATACTGATTCTGTGTTAAAGCTGCTGTCAGCTGATATTTTGGTGCAACATTCAATATTTTCATACCAGATCTGACAGTGGTTTCAACCCATTTTTATTCAAGTTTGGTCAAGAGTTCTTCAAAGCTCACCCATCAGAGAAAAAGTCTCACGTTCAACAACTAATTTTGTTAGTTTTTAACCACAATATGCTCCAAAATTTGCACAAAAGTAAAACATTATCACAATATCATCATAGTACGAGTCCACTGTAAAATTAACAATAATAATAACAATAATTTCCCAACTCACATTTAAAAAACCCTATTGATGAAATTCAATGACAAACTAAATATATAAAGATCAGAATTTATCTCTGATTTTACAGGTAGTTATTTTCCATCTGTGGTCAGGGATATCAGAGGTGGTTGACATAAATGGCTGAAATGTGATATTTAATAACAAGCTGATAAACTCCTCGTAGAATCAGTCTGGCTTACCCCTAACCCTGGCACTGATTATTACAAATACGTTTTTGTAGTTACTTAGCTACCGGACTGACAAAAGAGGAAAAAAAAAAAATCACATCCTCTCAAACAATCACTTCCGATCCTATAAAACCATTGCTTACTCACACAACAAATCTTCCATATGGCAAAAATCAATAAGCAGAGCAACACTCTATTGATCATATCTATATCTTGGATACACTCTCATGTCATGCTCCACTGGCTAAGTGTGTGTGTTCATGGAGGAGAGGAGGTTCTGCATTTGTTTCAATAATATTCATTTTGAAGCCTTAAGATACATTAAACCTATATTTCAAGTAAAGAGCAACTTTTCTGGTCCATTTGTTTTCATTATTTGGTGTCTAATATGGCTTTAGATTGTCTGATGTGAATCGGTGCATTAATAGAATCCCAACTTTTGATGCAACAGATAATCTTGTGGAAATGAAAAAAAAAAAAAAAATGCACTGGTGCAATTTGCAACATACCTGTAATGCAATGTTGCCATAAGGCAGTTTGTAAATTTTAAGTAGTGGGACTTTCACATGGAGTGTAAAAAAAAAAAAAAAAAAAAAAAAAAACACTGGCAGACAGAATATGCATATTTATCTGAGAAGTTTTAGAAAATAAGGTCCTATATAAACCTGAAAGAGAGCTGTTCTTTCACAATGTGCTTGTTACAAATTTGTTACCGCTTCAAGCTGGTGGCATTAGAAAGTAATGTCAGGTCAACACTGCGTATCCTTTTCTAATGAAATTATGAACTACTGAACTAACGTACAATTACTGTATCTTTATAGACATATACGGTATTTATTTTCACCCTTTCACCCTTTTCACTTCTAAAGCTTCACTGAATGCTTGTAAAATCTCATTACCATTCGCCTGTCTGCTTGTTTCATAAGTGAAAACATTGTTGTCATCAGTTCCTGTGATATAAAGACCATAATGCGATATGAATGAAACGACTCAAATAAATTCTCTCATTGATTTCTCTATATTTCCACGCTGTAATGACAAGGCACTGGGTTGCCCTCCACAGGCAGTAAATGGACATAACAGAAATAAAAGAATACATTCTTGACAAATACCTTCTCTGCAGTCATCAAAACAAACCACAGGGACTTACACGCGTTCTCGTCAACTTGCGGTGGACGACTGCTACCCTAACATTTTCTTTTCGACTCCCTAACTTCCTTCACCTCTCTACTTTGTTGTCTCCCTCTCCTTCTTTCTCGTTTCCCCCCACCCTCTCCCTCTGCATCTCACAGTTATTGATAGTTTGAAGTTATGGGCTAATAATAAGATGGACACTGCATGGCCAGGAGCCTATTATACCCAGGTAATGGATAGTGCGAGGGTTTTGAATGACATTGCCCAGAGATTGGATGACGGTGGGTGGAGCGATTTATGGGCTACCCAAAGAGCCCCCGTCCACCTCCACACACAGACACACACACAAACACATACACATACACTGCACCCCGTGCTATTTATCTCTAGCTTGATAAGGAAGCAGATGAGGCATGCCTGTATTTATGGTGAAGATGTTCATAAAAACTACTGGCTCAGAGCAGGAAGTTGGAATCGACTCAGGTGAACAGCATATACACTCAAAACTTAGTACGCACTTCGTTGACACTGTCCGCGCAAATCGCATGAGTGCCTTTTTGGTCTTCTTTGTTGAAATTAAACATAACATGGCATTGTTGTCGAGTGGATTTCACAATCTGTGGGCTTTTGAAATACCTGAAAAACAATTTAATTAATATAATACATTTCAAAGATGCCTGGATGTTGATGAAATAATTGTTTCACCGCTTTCTGATTAAAAAAAAAACGATCTTCAATTCAATCAAAACTGAGATCTGTGAAAATCAGAACACATCATCAGAGCAGCAACGACAGTGTCCTTGAACTACAGATGTAAATAAGGTGCTTTGTAATGACCAGAGGGTTTGTAGAGAAACAAGTAACGCTTCTCAAACTGAGCATCATCTGCGATGAGTTAATGAAACTCAAGTAAAAACCAAAAGCCCTGGTTACTGAGGTCAGTGCAGCATGCATGCATCTACAGTATGTTTGCTCATAACGGCCTGCTCGGGACTCTATTGAGAGAACTAAAAGCAACAGTGGAGACACTTCAAACAGTGTTGTCACATTGGAAGAGGAAGAGGAGGAGCTGGGAGAGCATGAGGGAGTGCAATGAAAAAGGCTTGTCAACATTATCTGTTTTATTGATTTAACAGTAAAGGCTTGCCGCTTAAGCTTTATGTTGCTTTGGCTGGCCCCACTGAAAATACAACAGCCGCAAATAAAAAACGATTTCCAAAAAAACTTGTGGTGTGTTTTTATTTATTTATTTTTTTAATCTCCTGCCTACCAGTTTAGGTTTTGCATAAATTATTGTTAAGGTTTCACACATTTCATCATCTTTATGAGTGGTCATTATGTTGGGACTATGTTCAACTGTACTCTCTGTTGTACCTACCTATGGGATCAGTGGCACTGAAGAAGGGAAGACTATCTCTTAACATGGCAACAGTCATCTATTGTAATACAGGGTCTAATTAACTTGTTAAGAGGATCATTACAGAAAAGAAAGAATAGGCATAGAAATAACTATGTTCTGAGTCCTTTCCTGTCCTGGTTGTATGAGTTCAAGTCTTCTATCAATGCTGAATATTCAAAAGCATACAAGAGCACAGATGTTTTAAAAGTAAATAAATAAAATTACCTACTACAACAGAAAACACGCACTGAGAGAATGGAAACACGGCCACAGTACAGCGATGTGCACTGTGTATGAAGAGGTCATCAAAATTCCCTCAAAACATACAGGATCTTGAGGATTATCACTTTAAGTACCCACCACTGCACTCTTTATTCCTCTGTCAACTGGCCATCCTTAAACATCTGTCGTAATATTCATTGGTTCATGCTTATCTACAGAACCCTCCTTGGTCTGCCCCTCCTCCTAGCAGCGTCACTTGTTGCAAACTACATCTGCTGCCTACAACACCCATTCTGCTCACCATATTGCGTTGAAAGTTCCCAAAACAAATACTGTATTCGGTCTGTCGTCATTCCGGTCTGCTGCAGCCAGAAACTGGAACAATTTGCAAAAAAAAAAAAAAAAATCACTAAAACTGGAAAATTTTATCCCCATGTCATCTTTCAAGGACTCTATTATGGACAGTCTCACTGATACGTGCAGCTGTTTCCCAAACTACTAATATTCCCTAACCCTTGTCTGTCTGCTGCTTACTGTTGTCCCATTCATATTCTTGCTCTCTTGCTGCTGCTGTTTTGCTTTGCCTGTTTGTCTTACTGCTTGTGTATGCTTCTGTTGTTCTGTTGTTGTATTGCCTGATGCTGTTGTCTGCTAGCTACCCTCCCGATGCTTGTGTGCTAGACTGCATGTCATTTATGTGATGCTTGTTGTCACATGTGATGCTTGTTGTGACTGTATGTAAGTAGTGGGTGTGTTAACTTTTGACTTTTATTTTTAGCCCCTACCCCCTTTTCCTCAAGAGGCTCTGCCTTTTGCCAGGCCGCCATTGTAAACAGGAATTTGTTCTTAATGACTTGCCTGGTTGAATAAAAGTTAAATAAAATAAAGAGTATCTACACCCCATGCGGACCAGAGACCACCAGGGTCAACAGGGTGTGTCATTGGAGCAGCCTGGAGCCTGGCAGGGTTCCTGTTGTGTCCTGAACTGTTCTGGCCTTTTAAATGCACATTATGTAGCTCTATTATGCTGAAGCAGCTGGTTATTACCACGGGCCTCCTACAGCTATCCAGAAACCCCGCCAACACACACAAGCAGACACACACACACACACACACACACACAGGCACACGAACACACGCCACACAAAACACATTCAATGAGAGTTATTTAATTTATTGTAGGAATTTATTGGCATTTTCTTGTCCTGTTTGGTATTTTCTGTCACTATGGTGCTGAGAATTAATGTTTGAGGACCAGGTCTTACAAAGAGGCAATAGCTGCAAGCATCATCGTCAGCTTTCTCACTTGAGAAAAGTAGTGCTTGATTTTTTTTTATTTATAAAATGAACTTTGCAATATGTGATATACCAAATGTATGATAGAAATTTCTACTAAATGTAATATAATTGTATCTTAAAAAGCACATGATATGTATTTGGCTGTACAGTTGTGTGACACTGTGACTGGCACGGCATATTTTAAAAGGCATGAGACAAGTGGTATGAATGACAAGATAAGAGAAGATAATGATTAATCAACACGCCCTCCAATTTATATTCCATTACACCAAACTGTTTAGCCTCCAGCCCACATTGGGTAAGAGGGGTGACTGGACAGAGCAGCATTAACCGTCCACATTGTCCTTGTGCACATGACCTGCCGTTTTGCACCGTTACAAGGAAGCCAAGAGAGTCAAAGAGATTGGCAGACAGAAAGATAAACAGACAGGTAATAGACCAAGAGAGATGAGCAGATAGACAAAAAGAAAGGCTGCGGACAGACAGCTTTGACAGCTGAGCAGACAGATGCATGAAACAGAACAAAAAGCATCTGATGTTTTACCATGTGATGCAGCTCAGTCGTATAATAAGAACCCAGAAAAACCTTCTGTATTAATTACTGTCGACATGGAAAAAATATAATTGGATATGAGGGGGAAACAGAAACTATTTATGGCAACCAAGGGGCCTCGCTTAATGATCAGACTGCAGCTAAAACCTCTATTGATTTTTTTTTTTTTTAAATATACAGCTCAATTAAAGATACAGCTGATTAAAAGACGACTACAAATTGGAGCCGCGGATCTGGACATGCTGGGGAAGCTGGGTAATATGGCCACCTGCCGCAGTCAGAGAATTACATGCTTTCATCCTCTCTTTCTCCTTCCTTACTGCAGTGCGGTGGGAAATAAATCTACAGAAGAAATTATGTTTTTCCATGTGAAGACCAATATTTCTCAAAGTATAAAATAGTAGTGACAATTTTCAAGCAGAGCTGTGACGTGTAAATGTATACTGCATGTGGCAGAATTAGTTACAATTTGATTGTACATTTTTTCACTATAAAAGGTCTTCCCTTTGCAAGATTTGTGACAAAATGAGCCTTTCGAATTTCAGCACTAAAAGCACAAAACCACCACTGATGAACCACAAACAACAAAAACAATAATGCTGACCTCTGAATGCATAAAGCAGAAATAATCAAACAAACAATACAAATCGACTTTCCTTGTTGAAATGAAGCACCTGCTTAACACAAGTCAGACTGAGGCTCTTTTTTTCCTCTTTCTGCTTCAGCCTTGTCACTGACAAATAAAAACCTTGGCAGTCTGTGTACATTCACCAAGAGAGAAGGGCAGAATTACAATGTATAATGGAAAACCTTTCTGTTTCTCATTGAAGAAAAAAAAAAAACAGCTTAAAGTCTATAACTGCAGATGTTTTTTTTTTTCATGTTGCACACAATTTTTTGTTGTTATTTTAGTCTTACATTTTTTTCCACTTTATTACAACAGATCGATGGCTGTTTTAAAGAATGTGTATATTCACACTTAATGTCTCACGCTTAAATAGTTTGACTTAAACATGAAAAATCACCATTTATTGTTTTATAAACTAGTCATTACTTTAAAAAGAATGCCTGCTTACTTTCTCTAGTTTCCCTAGTGTTAGTCCTTTTATTGAAAAAAATCAATAATGATAAGTTTCAATCCTGTGTTTAAAATTTTATTAGTGGGTACCCTAATGTTTACATTTGGATCACAGATTGTATCCTTTCTCTGTAGTCAATTAAAATCCTTGCACAACCAAAATGTCTCCTCTTTGACAAGAGGAGCTAAAATGATTTTTCCTTAATAACTTTTTCATAAAACCTAAGTTCCACAGAAGCTTCTGAATAATGGAACATGTTTCAAGATTTTCACTCAATGATGCCAACATCTGTGTGTGGGTGTGTACCTGTAGGGAGTTGAGGAGGATGAAGATGTAGGCCATGACGATGGAAAAAGGCACCAGAACGCCGCACAGCCATGTCAATCCAAGGATGGGCAGCAAAACCAAAACTGCCTTCACCGCAGCCCTGTGCTCACACAGAAACAAATCACAAGCACACAAATGTAAGCATGCATACACCCATGCTGGAAAACATACACAACACATGAAATTTTGAAACACACACACACACCATAAAGACTCTGAACTTGTTGACTGGCTGACGGAGCTAAACATTACAAAACAACAGACATCATACCTTTACTGAAATTCAAAAAGAAATCTCCCTCTTCCCTTATCGTCCTGAGCTCCATTCTTGGTTTTTCAACTTCTTCTTCTTTTTGGACAAGACTGAGCAGCTTTGGCAGCCTGGTTGTTCCATACACAACACTGTGCGGCTGGGAAGGCTCATGAGGTGACAACTTCCCACCTTAAATCCGCTTTAATTCTGTTTAGAGTGGAATTAGCTTCCCGCTCAGGTGACCGCCAAACCGCACCAGCTGTGTGTGTGTTCGTATGTGTGACATGGCGGGCGGCAGGCCCTAGTTTATTCAGTGGAGGAATGTGTTTGAATTTCCAAGACGGCTGCCACCCAGGGGTGCCAAATGGTTCAAGGCCTGCTTTGAAAACCCTCATAGAGCACCTACTGTGAGCGCTGGTGGGTTGAGGTAGTGAAAAAACATACACACTTTAACATAATTTTCACCGATAGGATCATATACAAGGCTGCTGGGGGATATCTACTGAATCATATGCAGTAAAGTTACACCTTGACGTGCTAACATCAGTGCTGCAAAAAGGAAGCAGAAGACAACGGCAAAGACAGCATGGGGGCTTAACAAAGTAAGGCCACGGTACAATATATAACAATTCCACTGCTTAACAGAGGAGTAAAACTAGCAAGGTTTTCTCTTTCTGATAAATTACATGCTGTGATTTAGCCTGATCACAATGACCAATCACAATCATTCTCAGAACAGACAGATATACAATAAGACAAACAAACAAGCAAAAAAAGTCTCTAGAGGTTAAGAAGATCTTTGATCTAAAAGTCTGTTAATCTGATCGTCAAGTCTGTTTATAGTGAGTGTGTTAGTGTCAGTCAGCACTAAAAGTGTTTCGTTAGCTCAGTTTAACCTGCAGGAGTTTCTGTAGGCTCATGTAACGTGTTTTTGCCATGAAGGAAATAAATTCATGACGAGTGAAAACAAGTTTAAAGTGTCTTCAGACGTCTCTGCTGCAGAATATGTCAAGCTGCCAAATACCACTGTCACAGATGATAACGAGCTCAAAAAGACAAACAGGCAGTCTTATAAACACTAACGCTAAGAAAACGCTAAGAAAATCATTTTTGACCGCTTCCAAGAGCCTGGTAGGAGAGTGTGTGAGTATGTAACTATACTATGATGTAAATTATATTCAAAAAGTATTTTTCCAAAAACAGATGTTGGAAAGGGGGGGGTCGTCTTATAATCAGGGTCGCCTTTTTTCAGGCCAATACAGTGTTTAGGAACCCGTTATTTTATATCATCTGAGGTTTAAAATATTTTTTTATGGCAGTTACCACAATGGTTTGAATAGCTTTACTAATTTGTGCAGTAAAGAAAAAAATCAATATTGCTGCAGCTCTATTAGACACACAGCATTGTAGTCTAGACAATGTCATTTGTTTCTTTTTTTGTTTCTTTCTTACACAAATACCGTCATATACCGTATACCCCAGTGAAATGTCAGTATGAAGGTATGAAAAAATAGACTGCCCAAGCCTAATATGAAGTTTCCCCATGAAATGTATTCATGATCTTCATAATACTAATCTTACTGCCCCAGCTTCTGTTAATAATGCATAATAATATAATTCAAATCTAACAAACCTACTACTACAAGAACTTCAATAAGGACTGTCCCATAGATAATGCGTTCTTATAAATTCTCTAATGATATGCAATGCTTCAGAAATATGCGATAAACTGCATCATAGTATGTCTACTACTTTGGAGCTAAATGAAAATAACTGATCAATAAGAGACAAAATTAAAAATAAAATAAAAAACCAATACTGGCCCAACATATCAAGAACCTCAACAATGAAAGACACTATAACACTCAGATCAGAAATGTTGAAAACATCACAAGCAATGGACGACTGAAGCATTTTCTATGAACAGCACTGACACAATCTATTCAAAACATAGTCCTATTTTGTTTGATAAATGAGGTACAATGTTTTAAAATGACAAATCCAATATAAAATCTTCCAGCTGTTTTTTATTTGACACCCAGTGACTACAGTTTGTCTGCCCCAAGGCCTGCAGCCCAGGTGAATCATCTTTAAAAAAGAGGACAAATGGCGCCTCCCTGTGGTTATTACCTAATTTGCTCGTAGGCTTGTTCCACAGGACTGGTGCCCATGGCCAACATGATGGACCTTCTCTTGGCTGTGGAGATGGTGATGACCACCACCCTGGTTAGTACCATGACATTCACCTGAGAAAAAAAATGAGAGATTATAGACATGAGAGGAGGCAAAGGCAAAGTGTCAGAGAGATGAGCACAGATAAAAGAGATAAGGGGGAGAGAAATACAGACAGGAGACAGAAGAAAGAGTAAAGAAGTAGAGGCACTTGTACTCAAGTACTGCTGTTTAAAAAATACTGTACAGCATCAATGGAAAACATCTTTCTACCATTTCTTGTTTTATTGGTAACATTAGTTTTTATAATCAATCCTAATACCAACAAGACAGAATTGCAAGTACCGAATGGCTGAAAGTGCCTTTTATTATATATATATATATATATATATATATATATATATTTGTGTGAACAGATTACATGATAGGATTAGGATTTAATTTGCTGACCATAATGATGAAGATGACGGGCCCAGCGAAGCCCCAGATAACACCGTTCTGGACACTGAGCCAACAGTAGCCGTCGGCCGAGTATTTGCCTGAGGCTGATGCCAGCGTGATGGTGACTATTAGCACCGGCAGACCTGGAGGGAGGGTGGGGGCAAAAGGGAAAGAAAGAGCAGAATAAATGAGAGGGATAAAAGTAATATGAAAGATAAACAGGAGGAGGAAGGAATAGGCAAAAAGAAGAAAGGTGGGAGAAAAAGGGTGCTACAGTAAGAGACCATTGTGATGCCGCAAATATTAGGAAAAATCTTTTATACTTTTAGAAAATATTATTTTATGCTTCTCACTACTACAGTGCATAATATTCAGTAAATTAACATAAACCAATTTAAGTCAGCCCCCTAAAAAATATTTAATAAAAAAATTAGGTAATCTAATTCTCAGCAGAGTTAACCTGCATTGCTGATTTTTATAAATCAAATCATTAGGTGTCAATATCCATCACAACAAATCCTGCACATTCACCGCACATGTGTGAAAATAGTGATATGGCTTCTGTCAAGCACACTGTACCCCAGCCGATGAGATAGTAATACTTCATGTGTCGGTCCTCGCTTAGGTTGACAGCGACCACCTTGCTCCAGAGCAGCAGACCCTCTACCAGCATCCAGCTAAATGCTGCCATGAAGAAGAGATGGAGCAGTGCTGCTACAAGGGTACACGCAACCTACAAAACACAGGAATGCAGACAGACACATTTCACAGTTCACGTAAGGCTCTTCTGGTAAGGCTCCTCAGTGACATGCTGTTAGGAAATATCTATATGTTAAGGACATTTCTGTCTCCAAATATTCATATTCATAATGGAGACAATGTGAAAATGAAACTGTTAAACAGTGATAGGAGAGTAGAAAAAATGCTTATATTCAATAGAACAAAGGTCAGAGTTGATCTAATGGTAAAAAAGACCATACAACACCTTGTAACAACTGAATATGTCAATCAACAACCATGCATCCTATGGAAGTATGTTTTAGCAAAACACTGAACCCCTTCAGACTATTTCATCGTAGCTCTGGATCAGATTATCAGATAAATGCCTAAGACCTAAAATGCCCCAAACCATCTGTTAAAAACCTTGTTAAAAACTGAAAAATTGTCTTCCTGATGCTTTGTCACCCTGTACATACATATGGAACCATTTGATGAATTTCTGAAAAGCGGCCACCTGCCCTCAGGGATAAAACCCACGCTGACATGACCTGAGGTCAAAGGATCAGGGGTCAAACCCACTACTGGTCATTGAGTGACCAATGATAGACTGAGTCATGTGTTCTGGCTGATGAATACGACATTAGTGGTCACTCATGTCACATCCAGTTCCAAAGCATTCGTTTTATTAAGAACCCCAGTGTGGATTTGGAAAATCTCATTAAGGCAGCAATTAAAAATACAGTAACCATTTGAAATTTCATTATCCAGCTAATTAATGCATGTACATAATGAATAGTGAAAATATAGGTATTTATAATTTCTTGATTGATATTAAGTTTATTTTATTATCATGTATTGTATTTTATAATAATCTTTCTAATAATTGTGGTTGGTGAGCAGAAAATTCCAGTATAAAAATATTGAACTTTTGCTTAAAAAAACAGAACTTGCTTCCCTGTATCCAAACAAAAGTTTGCTTCCATTAAAAATCAGCAAACGAGTTCAGCAGAGGGGGCAGTTCTCCATTACTGTCTGTCATTCACCTTTGTTTGACACCAGTCGGCCCCTTGATATAACAACAATAAATCCTATGTATTGGTAGATAAAAGCAGATGTCTTAGTTGCCTGCCCATACCTTGTTGTGAATGGCTGAGCCGCTGCACAGTAGAATCACTTGAGCACAGATCAGAGCGATGAACAGGTTCTTATGAATGGATGTCCTGTCAGATTTGGGAATGCTGAGGACAAAGAGGTGGATAACTTCAAACTTTTTGAAAGATTTTGTTTTTAAAATGAGATATGGTTAGAGGTCTTACAAAACAATAATAACAGAAATATTAGCAAATAAATTGTACATTTTAAAGCATAGTAGATATGTTTGGTAATTTGACAATATATAACAGTCTGGTCTTATCTTTTATACAGTAGGAACTTAGAACATTTCACACACTTTACCTGAACTGTATTTATTCTCAGCTAAGCCTTCAGCTGAGAGGTAGCGTTAGTATGTCAACAGTTAGCATGTTAACATGTATGGCAATTTGCATGTAACATTTAGCAAGCTAATCTTAGCATGTTAGCAAGTATTCATCTCAAAGTACAGCTGAGGCTGATAATATTTCATTCCTTAGTTTTAGTAGTATCCAGTCATAAACTGAAGTGTCAAGATATTTGATTCTTCACCACCGTGTTAAGGGGCCAGTATACTCCATCACAAGTGGTTGTTGGACGGTTGGATAGCCTTGGAACCCCCCCCACCCCCACACGTTTCAGACATCGGATTAGGGGAAGCTGTGTGGGGCCATTTCTGTAACTTTCCAAAACTGACGATCCGACATTCACACCCACTTCATACCGTGAACAACCAAGTGCAACACAATGAATGCCTTGCAGGAGAGACTGTCTGAAAATATGCACCATTATCCCCCTATTTAAACAATATCACATCTCAACCCCTCCCTAAGATGACTGGTTTTCACTCTGCCACAACTATAAACACTTTTTGATTTCCGACATGGTCAGACAACATGCTGTACAGACAAGTTCTTGAAAATAAACATATTGAATATAAACCAACCCCTAGACTGACAGACAAGCAGAGTGTGATGTTGCGACTACAAATGAGTAATACACAAGGCTACAAAAAGGACCTGCCTCTGATTAGGTTTGAGTCAGTTTATGGAGCTTACTTGTTCAAAAGTTTCCATCATGTTGATTCTTTTGATACATCATTTTAATGTTGTTTAAAAACCCAAATCTATCTGTTTGTCATTTCCTTCTTTCTCTCTCTCTATTGTTGGCTTTGAGGTGAGATATGTCTAGAATATTTTTACATGTCACGTTTAAACTTGCTGATTCCTGGAAGAATTTATTTTATTTTAAAGAATATTTATCAGAATTCAATACTACACAGGAAGGCAGAGTATATATGGCTCATATGACAGAAAGTCTTTAGCATTACACCATTTGGAAACAAACACATATACTGCTGGTCTTAGATGACATTGATAAGTTGAATGTTTCCATTTTAGGGTGTTTACATAAATGAAACAGACAGCTAAAAATGCTTAAGAGAGGTAAATGAACTGAAGAGCCTCTTGTTACCTCCTGATGGGTTCAGCCTATTTAGACTAATTTCATATTTGCGTCACTGCTTGTGGCCACCATAATTTCATGGTGTGATTATGCATGCATCTATGAACATGTTTGCCTCAGCTTCTGTGTCTGTTGCGTGTATTTCAATACAAACATGCATGTAAATCATACAGCAGCTTGTATGTGAAATGCATGGCTGTGCTCTCGGTCTTCAGGACAGTCATAAATTGTCAGGGCAGCTCCTCTCAAGCTGATTGGGATCCCTCAGTGACCCTAATGTTAATTAACAGCTGCAGAATGCCACCATAAACCTTCAGCGTGAACTCACATGTAGACAACAGTAATTACTGGATTAGTTCTAGTCAATACTCATAGCAGCCTTAGGAACATAGCACCAGCAACTACAACACCAATAAATTATCTCTCTCTTTTTAGTGTATGGGAGAGAGTGTGTCACATCAAACCCCATGAGGAGAGTGCACAGTGGAATGTTGACTTTCTTATCAGCAAACATTTATACTAGAGATGTCCCAATAAAGTTTTTTCAGCCCCAATCCCATTTGAGTCTTTTAATAACCGGTATCTGTCGATAGCAAATGCGATCTGACACTTACAGTACCAGTCAAAAGTTTGGACACACCCTCAAGTGTGTCCAAACTTTTGACTGGTACTGTATATTTATCTAAAAGACACAAATGCACAGTGAACACTCAAGCTACAACTAGAAAATTACATAATATAGAATTTCATCACAATTCATTTTTTGTGCCGTCCCAATTGGTAGGGTGTGATGTTCATTTCAGCATACCTATGTTTTACCACGTGAATTTTATTTCGATAAAATGTTTAACTTTACAAGTGGTTAACCAGTTATTCCACACAATAGTGTTTACAAGTAAGTGGCAGCAATAGTTAATTTCTGTGAATTAAAATTTTAATGTTGCAACTAGATTAGTGGATCAAATACTTTAACATGTTGTAAATTCCTACAACCTGTAACTTTAATGCATGATCGGAGTATTAGACCACTTTTTTTAGACCACTCTGGTGTACAAAGTGAATGCACTATGTTTTTTGTTTTTTTCTTACAGTACAACCACTGTAGCGACTGCACTTGACACTAAGCAGGCAGCCATGTTGGCAACATAGGTAAGCATGATCGACTACTCACTCCAGCACAGTGAACAGCATCAAGGTCACCACCAGTGCACACAGAGACGCGCCAGAACCAATGAATGTCAGCTTGGTCAAAATAAGCTCTTCCTCGGGACTCCACTGGGACAGAAGAGAAAGTGTGGGCGTGTGAGGGAGAGAGAGAGGGGAAGGTTGTCAGAGTGGCCTGGTTGTTAATGAGCAGCCATCCCATTACTAAAATATCACGGGTTTTCATCTTATTCCCTCTCAAAGACACTGACACTCCTGCCGCTAAACTGAATTTATATAATAGCTAAATGCCAAAAATGTACATTGCATTTTTCAACAGGATAGGGACACAGGGAGTGACACCTGCTGGTTAATATAATGTACTGCAAATCCTATCCATGATTTTAGAGGTCAAAGATCATGACCTGGATTTAGACTTCAAATCAATTTATTTTATGTATTGTAAATTGTATTAATCATTTCTATGGCAAAAACATTTTGTCACAATTATGAAAAAGTAACTATCACGTATGAACAATATGACATAAGCTCTAAAAGCTACCTATAACCTTAACCAGTTTTAATTTGAGTCAAACAGAAAGTCAAACAGATAGTATACTTTACAGTACATTTTCCCTCATGCAACCTCTGATTCAATATGTGTGATTTTACTTACTGCATCATAAAACATCTCCTAAGTTACCTTTGATTCCAGGTAATTCATCAGTACTGCAAAGTTGGTGGTGTGGTTACACAAGCAGGAAGTGACACCAGAGCTGGCAAAGGTCACTCTGCAACCATCACTGGACCAGCTATTGGCATGACTATGCCTGCAAAGCACAACAAACAAAAACACAAAAACACAATCACAAACTGATCCAATTCAAAGAGTAGAAACATTTAATTTTTAACACAAAGAATTTGTCTATAGACTCTATTTTTCTGAGGATATCTTGTTTTGGAGTGAAACACCTCAGCAGCACTGAAAGAGTGGTCTATGTCTTAAAAAACACACAATAAGAGACAATATACTCTAGCTTATTGGAAATTAGCTTTTTTTAATATTTACCCAACAAACTAATCCAGACAACATAAGTGGCCCACTTCAGCATTGCCTGAAGTGGGCCACTTCAGGTAATAATGCAGCACTGCTGGCCTTCTTCTGGCCCAGACAAAATGAATGTGAGCCTGAAATGGCCCACATGTAAAATTTCCAAATATGGCTCAAATATCCCAAACCAAATGTGGGCCTTTTCTGGTAGAGATGTGGTGCCCTCGGGTATGTGAATTCTGGATGTGGTTTATCTGGTTTGTTCTTGGTCGACATATGGCATTGTTATGGCTTGCTTGTGGCCCAGATCTGGGGAAAAGGAGCGGACCACCCGAGTGCCATCATTCCACGCGGTATGTGGGCTGGATGAAAGTGTCAAAAGTGTCGGGTGTGGGCCGGATCTGGGCCACAGCAATATTGCTATCTGGGAAATCACATTAACTTAACGGGCCTGTTTACGTCACAAAGTTGTTGGTCAAACTTACATCAGGCTGAAATTCCAAAAGGCACAAACAGGAGTAACTCTCTGTGAATACTCCACCTACAAACAAAAAAAACATGTTTGCATTTGTTTTTCTTCTCTGTCTTTTTCTCTCAACATATTATTTTGGACTTCTAAAATCCCTGTGCTTCTTGCGGGGAAAAAAAATCCTCTGTGATGACATGGTCTATTTGGTAATTATTTCAATTACAACTCCACCATACTACTATAGTCTGCCATCAGCATGAATTTCAGTCAGAACTCCATGTTTTAAGGGTCAGGAGGCTTTTGGACAAATCAAAACTACACTGCAAAAAGTAGCCATCATAACAAATTGCGGGCCAGTAAAGTCGTAGTAGTTGCAAACAGATATATGTGTTTATTTATCTATTTGTCAGCAACTATAACTCCTCCTGTGGGCACACAATATAAAATATGTCTACATAGGAGAATATATAATCGTATTAATACTGTAGATTAATATACGATATCCCTTGTTATTCTACATTTAGAACCTTACAAAAGTCTTTTAAATACCATTTTAAGCATTGAAATGATAGCAACACCAAATCTTCACATAGTACCAACATATTTTTTCTGTGATCAGCTTTTCCTCAACCCCACCCGCTGACAGTACCACATGTGATGAGGAAAGGGTGTACTGGACGGCCACAGGGATAGTTTGGGCCTTGGATGTGTCACGGACGGTGGCTGATATGACAGCAGAAGCCAGGTGACCTGGGAGAATTCTGGGAAAGTGGAAAATGGTTACCAGTTACAACTTACAACTTCAAAGTCATGAACAATTTAAAAATTTTGATCCAATTTGAAGGTATCCACTGTCTGAATCATCCCAAGTTTAAGGTGATGAAAGTAACCATGCAATCACACCTGGAAGAATTTCTTTGGTTCAATCCAAAGTGGATAAGTTAACTTTCAGATTTACTTTTTTGTACTTGGTTTGATTGCTTTCACTGGTGAGAAACCCTTCAATCAGATTTGAAACAATGTGGAGAGGAGGAAAGTACCTTTATATAGTTTTACATGTTTTCAGTAAGATTTAAGCGTTGTTGGGTTATCGTTTTTAATAAGGAAATAACCTTTATTGTATCTAAAGTTGAGGTTTCTGCAGATGAGATGCTTGTAACAATTGATTTCAAGAACTGCTGAGTTATAAAAACAAAATTAAAAGAAAGTCAAGACAAGCTGAATAAGACTGAGGTGTTTATCATGAATGAGTTGACTTTCAGAATAGTAAGAGACAGATAGAAGACACAGTAACTGAGAACATAAGAGTATTCCACATGTAAATTACAGCCAACCTTTTAACTTTCTCTTGTTGACTCTGTGGAGGTTCCTGTGCATCAGATACAATCTCACTCAGGTGGCTGTAGTGGGTATGAATAAACATCACTTCCTCATATCCTGATTGGAGAGAAGGGAGGCACAGAGAAATGTTAGTTTTTAGCCTCTCATGATACAAAATTGTTTGTTGAGCATGATCATCATCAGTTCCAACAGTGCCCCACTTCACAGATACCTACTTTCAAATTCAGCGTTCAGTGCTGGTTCCAAAATTTACATTATTTTATATTTTTCACTACAACTCTTTTCACTAGACAAACCATCTACATCCAGATTAATATGTTTTGTTTTTTTTTTTACCTTATATTGTATTGTTTTATATTGTTGTTTTTGATATTAACATTAAACCAAAGTATTCAGTTAGTTATTTTGATAATCATTTACACATAAGAACCAAATACAGTCTAAATGTGACAGTCTTTGCTGAGTTTGATAAATGGATGATTCTTATCAACAAAGTACAGAGCTGCTTTAACGATGTAGACAATGAAGGCTTTCTTTTTCAACTAATAAGTATATTTAACCATAAGGCAGCAGGAAGAATGGAATGTGCTTTGTATCAGATATGAGCTTAGATTTTTCTTTCGAGACAGAGTGAAATGAAAAATACATTTTACAAGTTCTAATCCTGTGTCTGTATTAATTATTCACTAATGTCTTGTTACATGCTATACGTGTTAAAAAAAAAAGTAGTAATAATAGAGTAGTTCTATATCAAAATCCCTCTCTTGAACTCAGGGGCAGTTTAATAAATTTATCTAATTAAGTAAGTAATTGAGAGCAGCAGGAAGATATTTGGGCACATGTGCATGTCATCTATATATTAAATCATGTAACACATATTTGTACAGTATCATACTTAGAAGATACATAGAAGATTTTTCCTTCCCATTTGGGTTAGGCTCTATGACAAATGTATTTTCGTGTGTGTTTCCTACCCAGTGAGTGTATCCTCTGGAGCTCAGCATCTGGGATAAGCAGTTCATCCTGACCACCTCTGCTGGTGGTGTGAGAGCTGACCGCAGATGGCTTGAAGGATTGAGTACAGCTCTCCTCAGACAGCTTCTGCCACTTCATGTGCACATCTGGCCACAAAGACAGCAGAGGACACCCAGGCATAAAGACAAATTAACAACAACCATACCCACAGAAATGCAAGAAGAATATTTTATTTATCTGTCATCTGACTTTTTTCTCTCTTCTAGTGAAATGTGTTCCAGACATCTTTGTGAGTAAAATGTTTGTGAGTAAAATGTTCAGCTGTGAAATCCAATCTTTCTACAATTTCTCCATCAACTTTGATCACCACTAAAACTGTGCCTCCTGTATTTTGAACTAAGCACTGACAGACAATAATTATTTTCTTTGATATGTGTTATGATGTTTTCATTACCTATATTTTTGGTTGAAAGAGTGAATCCTCTTCTCTCAACAGACATTATGTCTGCAAGAGTTTCAGTGAGATTGTCAATGCTCTTGACAATAGTAAATGGCCCCACGCTGACCTGTACAAGAAACACAGACCCAGCAACAAAGTCAGACTGAGATTCATGGAGGAGAAAGGATGACTATGTGCAGTTAAGCAAGTTGATAAAATGCTTATATACCGTGTTTTGGGCCATTTTACAATTTTCTTTCTCTCAAAGAACTGACAAATACATAACTCTTTCTAAATGTATATGTGATGAAAAAGACCTTAAGGGCATACTTTGCAGGATTTTCCTAAAAACAATGTATAGACTCATACAAAAATAATCTCTCTCAATCATCACTTATGACTCTCTAAAAGTGTGTGGCAATGTATATATCTACAGAGACTCTGCCCTCTGCCTGTATTTTCTTATTATTTTGCTGTGTTTGGGATGTTTCTGGGCGTCAACCTTTGGGTAGTAGGTTTGTAGCCTCCAGCCAATATCAGCATGCATGGTGCACAAAATCCAGCAATGTGGCACCTTCTTGCAGGATTGTGCGGCAGTGTGGGCATGTTTATTTGTGCTTTAGAATGTAACCACCATTGAACAATCAGAAAATAACGTTCGATTTATCTGATTCACTGCTTTGCTCTTGCTAGTGCATCTCTTCATTCACTCTCTAGCTCACTTGACCACTGCTGCTCTCTCTCGCCCTGGTGTCATTGCACCGGGGAAGAGGGGACAACTTTGAATGATGTGTTAACAAACACCAACCAACAAATCCTGCATAGTGTGCCTTTAAAACATCAGTCTACAAAAAGGGCAGGTAACAGCAACACCAAGAACACAATCTGGATGTAACCATTCCTCAAATTATTGAGGTTGGAGATATCATAAAACATGGCAAGAGACCTTACTAAGACCTTGTTTGGTTGTTACATATACGGTTCTTCCACACAACCCAGAAACATCTTAGGTTTGTTTTTCTGACTGGTTAGACAGGGTTTCCAGCATTAGCTTGGCTACCATATCATACTAACTACTTCCCAGGGTAAACAGAGGATTTTCTCTTCATCCCTCACCCCATCCTCTGTCAGGCCCATCCACTGCGTCGCCATATGGGGCTCCAGCATCAAACTCGCCACCTTTAAATAGTTGGTAGCAATGGACACCATTGCCTCTGCTGCATCAGCTCCAGCAGAGTTAGTGCTAGCCAGTGCAGTCAGGTCCATCTCAATCATCTGGGAGAGGTAGAGGACATCACTCGACGTGAGGAGGTTTGGGCTACCGGCCTCCACTGTGTGTAGGACAGCCTGGGTCAGGTGCTGCAGCAAGGTCAGGTCTCTGTCCCAGGAGGTGTTGACGCTCAGCTCCTCCATCACCTAAGGAAGAAAAGCATATATAAAGATTTCAATTCACCAAGTACAAGAGGTTCTCTACTATTTTGACCCAGGAAATAAGTCCTGACAAATATCCCATGTTGGGGAAGTTACTCAGAAAAAGTTATTACTCACCTAAAATTGTCACAAGATGATTTTTAAAGAGGAAAGTAATTTTCTTTTTTGTCATACTAGTAATACTAGTAATTACTAGATGATGTGCTACAGACAGCTTTACAACTCACAGGTTTGGTCAAAGGATCCTTGCTCAATCTGCTGAAGAATGGCGTCTTTGGTAAACTGAAAACATCTATCACTTCTGCAAATAGAGATAGAGACAAATATAATACAATATAATGCATTCTAATACAGCAAGACCACAAATTACAGCCTTAGAAATCACACTAGATTCAACACTGGATCAACATTGTTGACACTATGTTGACGCAGTGTCATCAACAACTAAAATTTTAAAATGATTCAAAGATAGCATTTATTACAGGACTGTTAGATTGGACTGTCTGGCAATGTTCAAGTAATGTTATACTTCTATGGTCTATCAGGGTAAGATTCAGTAAAACCAAATGATCACATTATATTAAGAACAAGGTGCATAAAAAGTTGTTATCATTGGCACCTTTTTTAAACTGGCAGACAGCGCCTTTGAGTGAGTCACACTCAGCATGGTCCCAGCTCCCGATAATAGGGTCAAAGATGCCACAATCCTTATCAGACTGAGGACCGTGGAGGAACTGAAAGGAGAAATTCTGATTCTGTGAGGAATTTCCATCCTGGAGGTAATCCAACAAATTTTCTAACGAAGAGATGTTACCTAGAGAAAGAAATGGTGAAGGTTATTCTTAATGTTAAATTCATGAATGAAATGAAAAAGGAACACATCAAGACCAAACGTCATGTCCAGTCATAGCAGTGTGAATAATGCTACACTTCAGAAATCTTGCAAAGTCAAAATAATCAAACAGCACATCAAGATTGTAAAACAACACATTTTTTAACACTACTTCTGGATTCTGATGAGGACTGGTTGATAGAATGACTAAATCCATGGCAGTTCAGTTACAGTAGTAGTATGGCCAATATATGTCTAAAGGGGTCTGATGAAGGACAAAAATAAGAAGTCTGACAGGGTAGAAGGTAACCAAAAGACTGCAGGATCAATCCCTGAAACAGCCAGTCCTTAAACATCAACATAACCTGAATCTCTCTGTAAGTTGCTCTTGAAAAGATTGTCAAATAAATCTGTTACCTCTGTAACTGATAATCACTGAAGGAGTGAAAGCATACTATCCTTTCTGCATGTTCAGTTCCAGGAGGGGGAGTGAGAGTTTTGGATTCTCATTACTCACTGGGGAACATGATGTCAGAACGGGAGAAGTTTGTTTTGAAGGGTGGGATTCAGGGTGACGTGAGTCACAAAACATTTACAAGAACTGCTAAGAGCATTACTGTTTGCCAATTACAACCTCATCACCATCTCACTTATTCTTCAGAGGGGGAGAGCAGGAGGCAGCAAAAGAAAACAGAGATTTCCTCTTGCCTTCAATGTCATTAAACATCCAGTGGTGGTTAATGTTAAGTGTGTGTGTTAACTGTATGTGTATGTATATACAGTAAACACACACATGTGTGCGTTTGCCAAAGCATGCCATAAATTCAGAAAAAGGGTAGGGATCTCTTGATCAAGCTTTTTTGCTGATCCCGCTGTGTGTCATTTAATAATGGGTATTTGCTAATACCAAGCCCTGAACTGATGTCTAAATTTTCCTACATAACACAGCTTTAGTGTGGACCAATACTATCACTGAATTCACATAGTAGCTGCTGCTTTCTATTAATTCCAGACTGCAAACTGCATTAGCAGCAGTTTGCTGTATTCACATGCTGAAGAGAGGCTCCAACATAAATGTGAGGGTGAAGTTGGCAACTTCATAACATAATGTAATAAAAATAGTGAAGTTAACAGTCCGCCTGTCTCACTTGGAAACACTCTACAGGCACTGTAGATATTGATTGTAACATTTTCTTAAGTTACTCTAGAACAGTTCTGGAAAAAAGATCTGGAATAGATCAGGAAAGGCCAAAAGTGTTCAAGATAGCACTTGGGTAAAATTCTTATCTTGTCTTAGTTTTTTGCAATAAAATGTTCTTGCAGTTTCCACACTTTGAGCCCATGTTTTAAAATATTTTTTCATAAACAGATTTATTTGTTTGAGGTGGGACACAACTAATTGTGTCCCACTGTGTACTTATTGTAACTATTTCCCTTATTATTTGAAAATTCTCCTATTTCAATTAGATCAGTCGATAACAAGTTGTCAAAGCCTGTTATTTTATGCAACCAGCTGCTATGTAAATTACATCATGCTTGGACCAGATAAGACAGATGAGAGTGTGGGTGGAGAGGAAGACAGGACAGACAAAGAGCATATTTGGGTCCAGATTTATCTGTAATTTAGTCATAGGATTTATTTTATCCTGCTTGGAGTGCCAGATGGGTGGAGTTTACCACATCAGGCAAGCTCAGATTTTGGCATGTTCCTGAAAATGTGCAGTCCAAAATGACTTTCAAATGGTCTCTATGTGATTATTTTTCTACATAGCAACCCCACCCATTCCTAGTGCTAAAGAAGTTACACTGTAAACATCATTTGAAAGTAATGCTGAACTATAAGAATGGACCTTGCGCATAGATAGGAGTCTCCTCTGTTTTTAAAGTGTAAACCATTGCTGCATTTCCCTGTACTTGGAGATTAAATCTGCTTTGATTTAGATTCTGGTAACTCTTCAGCTTCTTCCCATCCCCATGCTGCATCCTGCCTAATGTACCTTGACAAGGGCTGTCTTTCAACAGCTTCGTAAGGGAGGACTCTATTTCCATGGCTGCTTCACTCCACTTGAACACCAGCCCAGAGGAAATGGGTGAACACTCCTTTTCCATGGTGTCGATTTCGCTGCTGTCCAGTACCCGATCCCAAATGTGGAGCTCTGTGATGCTCCCTGAGAATGACTCATCCTTCTTAAATGAGCCTCCAAAGGTGTCCTGCTCCTGCCCGATAATGAAAAGACCGTCTGGGCCAATGCTGTCAGCACTGTTTAGGCCATCGCCATTGGAGATCGGAAGGCCATCAATAAATAGTGCCCAGCGTCCACCATTCTGGCTCCAAGAAACGCAGACTGAGTGCCAGGATCCGTTGTGGTCAAAGGCTTCCTTGTAAGCACCATGCTTACCATGGACCAGCAGAGCCAGCTGCACAGGCTTTCCCTGGATCAGGTTCGCACGGAGCTGGAACTCATTAATATATGACTGGATGGAATAAGAGAAGATGGTGGAAAATCCAAAGCAATTCTGATTGAAGCGGAGACGGGTGCAAACGGTCACAGAGCCCATGGAAGGGAACTTGTGTAGAAGACGGGCATTCTTTCTGTCTGAGCGCCCAATGAACTCCAGAATCAAGGTCTTGGAAGAACCTTTTTTTTCACCCCACACTGAGAGAGGAAAGAGGCATTACTATGAAGGAAAAATCCTGGCATAGCTCTTGGAAAAGATAGAAACTAATCATAAAATTAATGTTGTGGTCCTATTCCTACTGTAAACACAAGTGGGAAACATTTATTCATTGTGGCTAGGAGTGTTGTATAGCAGGATCATCAGTCCCATTTTATACTCTTAATAACTTTTTAAGTCAGTGAATAAGTGGAAAGGCATCTTGGACAAGAAACACAATAAGCGTACTAGTTAAAAATAAAGAGTGCTAATATATCTACATAAAGTATCAGAAAAGGCACACTAAACCTACTTTTCAGATGTTTGATTTTCCTGGCAATCCACACAGGTTTAGAGATGTTCAAGGACTTTAAAAAGCTGGTTAGGTCTTGGTTCTCTGCTGGGCTGGAGACAGTGGCTAAGGCACCATAGCGCTGCTCGCACAGTTCGCTTGCCGCGGACCATTTCAGCCGATCAGGGACATACTCGTAGTAGGACTCATCAAATGTAAGGGTTCTGGTTTCCAGTGTAAAAGCTGTTCAAAAAAAGAGGAAAGATATGTTGGCCAGATATTAGTGGAAAGATCTCAAAAAAGACCTTCCAGACAGCATTTGTAAAATAAAAAAAGTCAGGCAGACATTTTAATCCTGTTGAGATCACATCTGGGGCCTCATGCTAAAATAAATGCTCTAGTATCTGGGCCCTGCATACCTAGGTGCAACCATACATATGATTTTTAATTATTCTGGCAGATTAGACCTCTTCTCAGGACTGTGTGGGCACTCACAGAATGTTTTCGATTACCATACTATCTTCTGTTAGTTTTGTTGAAAATGCTAGGGAGAGAGAGAGAGAGAGAGAGAGAGAGAGAGAGAGAGAGAGAGAGAGAGAGAGAGAGAGAGAGAGAGAGAGAGAGAGAGAGAGAGAGAGAGAGAGAGAGAGAGAGAGAGAGAGTGAATGAAGAGAGCGAGCAGTGCTGGCGAGAACAAACCCATGAATCACAGAAACAAAATGTTATTTTCTGATTGTTTCACAGCGGTTACATTCTAAAGCACAAATAAACACGCCCACACCTCCGCACATGTCCACACACCCTGCGGGAAAGTACTATATTTTTGTGTGAATGCAGAGCTTCATCGTGTCCGCTGTAGCCTCTCTGCTCTGCGTGTGTCTGTGTCGGTCAAACAGACACATCAACAGCAGAGGAGCAGCACTCTGCACACAGCAGAGGAGAGAGATGAAGAAGCAGGGGGAACACTGACGCACATAAAAATACAGTGATGTAACCTGGTCGCTACACTACGAGTCCTGACCTCACACCGTGCGCGCTGCTATTGGTTGGGGGCTACACACCCCCTGCCCAAAGGTTGACGCCCAGCGTCCCAAACACAGCAAAATAAGAAAACAAAGACAGAAGGCAGGGTCTCTGCAGATACATACACCGCCACACATTTCTAATAGGTCATAAGTGATGATTGAGAGGGATTACTTTTGTTTTTTAGTAAAATCCTGCATAGTGGACCTTTAAAGGATAGATTCACAATTTTTCAAGTCTATCTTAAAACAAGAGTCAGGTGCCCATATGAACACTGAAAGATGTTTTCTTTGCTGTAATCATTTCTCCGGTTCATACTGGCTACTAAAAGATCTTCAAATGAGCTTTCAATGTAAGTGATGGGGGCCAAAATCCACAGTGTGTCCACACAGTCATTTTGTGCAAAAACACATTTAAAAGTTTATCTGAAGCTTATATGAGGTTTCAGCAGTCTGTGTTAGTTATATCAAGTGGATATCTGCCACATTTACAATCTTTTTAGCATAAAATTCGCTTTTTGTGTTTCTTTTGACAGCGTTTCCCTGTTGAGCTGCAGTGGTAGTAACAAAAAAAGAAACTTTGGCACTAAAAAGACGGTTATGTTGAAAGATATCTACTTGATTTGACACATTTGGATGGCTTAAAATACACTTTTTAATACATTTTGCAAAGAAAGAGGCTTGTAGATTGTGTCCCCCATCACTTCCCTTGTAGGTGCATTATGAAGGGATCTTCCAATAGCCAATACGAACAGGAGGAAGGATTATGGCAAGAAAAAACTATTTCAATGTTCATTGGGGCACCTGATGATTGTTTTATGATAGACTTAAAAAATTGTGAATCCATCCTTTAACATAGCTCTCCTCATCTTCAACCTGAGTAGAGGTCTAATCAACAGGAATAATTGAAAACACCTGTCTGGGTGTACTGGGCCTTTAAAACCAGAGGTAGACAAGCATCGCTGTTTTAATTACATAAAATTACTGATGATACCTATGAGAAGAGGTCAAACAGATTATTACATTCCCCAAGTAAAATGTTTTACCATGCAAAGTGAAGTGACATTAAAAGATGTTTTCATTCAGAACTTACAACCCACCATCAGCCAAATGATGACGTAAATCTTCCAAGCCTTTCTGCTCACCAAACAGGCAAATGACAAACTGTTGAACACTGGCACATGTTGCATACTCTGGCATCTCACTGGGGCATATCTCTCCGATTTCACTTGCTCAAGGTTTCTCATTATTTACTGTTTAGGTTTGTCTAGGAGTTTTCTGTATATGACTATTGTCTCATGTTAGTGGTAAACCAGACAACAGTAATAAGGATTGAGAGGCTGTTTTATCTTCCTAACAAACTATTTATTTTTTTCCTTTTTCTTTTTTAGTGATTAGCTGATTTGTTAAACCAAGCTAGGTGTTTTTGTCTTTATCAAGTAGTTTGTGGTTTTTGTTGATGAGCTAAAAATTAGAATTGAATACCTGTATGTTCGTGGAGTTTTTTTCTGTTCTAAAATTCAGATTTAGCTAACTCATAAACTAGAGTTGCGGAATTAGTTTAGATGGATTCTTTCTTATTCACTCCTCAAAACCTTAAACATACCACACTCATTACACCAAACACCAACTAACAAATCATTTGTTGAGACTATAAACCTGTTGGAGAAATTATATAATGTAGAGCTGCAATGAATAGTTGATTTATTGATTAATCCATCAACAGAAGATTAATTGCCAACTATTTTGATAACTGTTTAATCATTGTGTAATTTTTTAACAAAAATGCAAAAATTCTCTTGTTCTGGCTTCTTAAATGTGAATATTTTCTGATTTTGTTAGTCCTCTATGATAGTAAACTGAACTGGACTGTTGGGCGTGCACATATGAGGTTGACATTTTGAGACGTTTTAGACCAAACAACATAACATTTAATCGAGAAAATAATCTACAGATTAATTTCATTTTAAAATATTGTACTATTGTAGTTTTTATTTGGAGCTATTTTCTACTGAAAAATAGTCCATATGAGAACTGTTCACAGTTAGTTCTGTTGATGTTTTCAAATGAAACTGTTTAATGCTACCAGCCCCACAATAAAAATTCCAGTCAATTGAGTTGGTATCAGAAATCTCATAAAACCAAATAGGGGACATACTCATTGTAGACAAATAAAACCAAAACTATTTGCATGGCTACACACCACTTGAGGTAAGTAAGAAATTGTTTTTGTGTAATTTGGGTGAAGTGCCGCTTTAAAGTACTTTAGCACTAGTTAGCCCCATAGCTTTGCTGAGACCTCTACTATACGGTGGTTGGGGTTTGGCTAGCTAAGTTAGCTTAGCTACTTGGTCTGAACTGCAGCCTTTGTCGGGCCGCGTTACATGAAATAGTGTTGAACAGATAGAAATTCACTCACCTGATACATAGCTGTGAAAACAAACCTGAAACACAATAAGTAGTGAGTTTAGCTCATTGCTGGAGGTATGAAACACAGATAGTCTTCTAAACGAATAATACAGACACAGGTGTTATTTATATGCTAATTAACGGAAATAACGGTCGAGGTGGGGGCGAAAAATGCTTTCTCCGCCATTATTTCCAGAACACACCACTGTGTATTATCACTACACGGCTGCTACACTAAATGTTGTAACATGACAGATGTTTTTTTTAGCAGATTTAATCCATATTTAGGAACGTTTCACCAGTGGGCGTTAACTGTGGCATGAAAGAAGTTATTCACCTGTACTAGGTTGCACCAGGTATGTGTAAATTCTCTCCAAAGTTGGGGTGTAAAGTCGACATTAGAGGCTAAGTAACTTCTACTTAGTGTGTAACTAAATCACCTACTAATATTGGTTGCACCACGATTACTTGGGGCATCACCTAACTAGTTTGGACGTAAAGACATAACTAGGGCAAGTGGCCAATCAGCGATCAAAGATAGAGTTCCGTCGTCATGGTTACCGTGTGCATTAACTTTCTAGCTAGCATGAGCCACTTGGGGTGGTAGCACATCATAGTAAGCTAGATCGATATTGAAATATATCAATAAATTACGTCTCTACTGGATTACTGTGTTGCAAAATGGCATGTAATTAATGAAAGAAATGATGCAGTGTGGCAGAAAAACTGCTGTTTTACCATGAGTGAGTATAATTCTGTGACATTTTATGATTTACACCTACCCTAGGGGCATGAGTAAGTAGTTGGCATTTAGAGTTATGCTGTAAATTAACTCATCTCCGTTGTGCAACCCCTGTCCTTTTTCAATAATGCATAAATCACAACTCATTAATATGTCATAACTAGGCTAAGTTTGAACAGCTGGTGCAAAAGGCTGCTGCACTTGTAACTTCGCGTACTGATTTTGAACGGTGATATTGTTGACAGTCCCAATAGATTATTTTAATTGAGGCTTTCTAGCCAATCAGAAGCGAATATTTTAAAGGCGTAGTCTACCGCTTGGCTGTAATGCATAACTCTCATTAGCCTGTTAACTATTAACTGGAGAGTCATTTGCACACAGAAAAAGTCCAAAAATGCGATAAGAAACTCACTAACAAGACATATTTAAACATCCATAAGTGAATACAAAAAAAACATTTGTGACGACATGGATAATATAAATGGTATTATAAGATACTTGTGTTTTCCCCCCACATCTTTAAACCACCACAAGTGCAAGCACAGTGAGCCTTTTTACTGCATTGTGCACGTTTTTTTTTAACAGGGAATGAGTCACAAAATTGGAAGCCTTCTAAAGTCTGAAAAACTTTGCCTAATTGAAAGCCGACACTGTATTGTTTGTCTAGAAGGACAGAAAACGTAAATATACTTACAAGCAGGCCTAAATTGGGGAACAATAACCAGCGCATCCTGAAAAATAAATATCTTTATTAGCTGAGAATAGAAGGCAACTAACAGCACATGTTTTTACTGTATTCTCTTATAAGGGTCAACCATAAAAAAAGCAAAAAGAATTGAAAGTTTTACCTCATTCAATCGTCTTGTCAAAAACGTTTTTGCGCGTCTTCTCATTCCAATTGCGTCGTGTCTGTAACGCAGCATTCAATCACTCCTTTGAAGCGGTGTTTTTTTTTTTTTTTATTCCACTCCAATAAAGTTTACCAAAGTGTGTGTTTTTCCTTCTCAGCTGTGCTTTATCAGCCCGTCACTAAAGTAGAAGAGACGCCTTGGTATAGCTGACTCCAGAAAGCATGAAGGGAGGATGCAGAGGAGTGGGTGTAACCTGCAGAGAGCAGACCAGAGAGCTGCCCAAAGTAGGGTTTAGGGACCTCCTGGGTTCCTTGAGAGGATTCCAGGAAGTCTAGCCAGAAGCTTGCACAATGATGTAATGCATCAGGCATTAATCAAGTCATTGGATTCGTTCCTTCCTCATTCACTAGATGCATGTGAATCCTACAGACTGGTAGCTGCAAAAGCAGCTGCAAAAGAGGACATATTTCCTTTTAAATGCTATAAAATCAATCAAATGGCACCTAAATTGTATTAACAAGGAGTCCATGACATAATAAAGTTTGGGATCCTTTATTCTGATGCAGTATGGTCCAGGCAGTCTCCGAACAATATCAGTTATACCATGATTACACCTTGATTTTTCCTTTCTTTGGATTACCACAGTGAGATGAATATGCTCATCAACAGGTGCCACTGTCCACTTTCAGGACAGACAACAAATATCTTTTCTGGTGTGGAACCAAAGGACAAAATCTTAAAATGTATGTATTTATTGAATAGTGATTTGCAATTTGAAATGTCTGGGTCAGTCCCCCCCACATCCAATTTTTTTTTACCAATACATATTCTTAAAGATGCATTGTGTAGAATTTAGTGGCATCTAGCAGAATGGAATATAATATTCACAAGTATGTTTTAATTAGTGTATAATCCTATGAAAATAAGAATCATTATGTTTTCGTTAGCTTAGAATGAGCCCTTTATATCTACATAGGGAGCAGGTCCTCTTCCATGGAGCCCACCATGTTTCTACAGTAGCCCAGAACGGACAAACCAAACACTGGCTATAGAGAGGGCCTTTCGCATTTTTAACAAGTCTCACGGCCACCTTGGGTTCTCCTACATCCTTGGAAGGGGAGAAGGGGTGGGGGCTATTCAGTTTTTTTGCAATCTGCAACCTCACCGATAGGTGCCACTAAATCCTACACACTGCACCTGTAAAGGACATAAAACACTGATATGTTGGAGTATATGTATTAAGAAGAAACCCTGCAGATACAAGTCTCTCCTGAGTGCAAATTGTTACAATATGTGTTATACAGAATACAAAAGAAAAACAAGAAAGAAAACAGCAAGCAATATGGACAAACTTTTGTTAATTTTTACAGCAAATGTACCTCAGATACTGTTATATGTTTAAAAAAATGTAATAGAATAATTTAGTGGCCAGAAAAATATAATACAACAGAGAAGGCCTGTTACAACATAAGTGAACTTTCTCCTTACAGTCAATTACTCATCCTAATTGTGTTTATCCATCATGAATTTTAAATTTTGTGGTGACTGAAGTTTTTACTCATATGTGTGTGACAAAAATATCTTTAAAGCGCTGAAAAGCAAATTCTTACCGTACAACCGCAGCTACATCTCTACAATAATGCTATGTTTACATCATATCGGAAGTGACACGATTATAGGAATGGTTGCGTCCACATAATACCCGTACAAATATGTGGATTTCTCATTTGCAGCATGCAGAGTTGATTGTATGAGTGTGAATATAACTGATTTTTTTAAGCAGTACACAGAGTTGATTGTATGAGTGTGTATATAACAGATTTTTTTAACAACTTGGATGGAAACACAAAAGCAGACCACAGTGTTTTCTGCCTCTGAGGCCGGGTTGGAGGTACTGGAGCATATAAAAAAACCCACTTGTTATTACCAGCAGGAGGCAACGTGCTCTCCAAGTCAGTAGTTCATTTTTACAGTAAGTCCTACATGATGTATAAATCTACACATCACACCCAGTGCGGGCTGCCACTGGGCGACACACCTGAGGGGAGGGAATACACAATCTTACTAACAACTCGATGTCTAACAGCACTGCGAGAGGCAGCACTTTCTTTGGTTAACAATTCATCTTCTGTACTCTTGTCTGAAGCGACGGAGCTTCTGCTCTCTTCCGCCTCCTCTTGGTTCCAAGAGGAGGACAGGGACTGCAGAGCAGAGTGGAGCTCGTCTCGTGCAGCCACGACGGTCTGAAGACAGGGAAGCTGCAGGGACAGCGTCGCCGCTCCCTCCTCGGACAGACCGGTGATAAGCTCGTCAACAGCCTTGGCAGAGGAGGAGATCAGCTCTCTGCTGCTGCTGAGGTTGGAGTCTCTGTCTTTACCTGGAAGGAGGGTGGCAATTGGTATTTTGAAGTTTAGGACACAAGAATCAGCATTTGCTATAAGTCACACTGGATAAGAGTTTCAGCTAAACATGCATTTTGAGCACATCAGAAACTTCACCTCGCAGGGTGGTAGACAAGGAGGAATGCAGCTGTCTGATGGCCTGATTAAGCTGGAATAACATGGTCGCTGTAGTTCTCAATTTCTGCCAATTGGAAGCTGAGGCGTCCTCCTCCCCTTCCTCCAGGTCATTCTCTTTCTCCTGTTTGATGACATGAACATCCAAAAAATGAATACAAGACAGAACAAATAAACAGTAAAAAAAGTAACACAAAAATTGATATTATACACGAACCATATCTGTTTGAAGGACTCACTCTTTACTATTATCATGTCCATAACATTGCCCAGCTACATTTTCCTGAATGGTCTTGATATTTTAGGGATCTTATAATTGTGAGCCACAATTCTGTATGTATCACAACATATACTGTAAGACCATCTACAGGGATCACAGATGCATGCAAACACAGACACACACATACCCACACCCAGAGTTGCAAATGATGTCATTAATGAATGAATGGGGCTTCCGAGGTGATGTGTCATTTCCTGTGACATGAACCTAATGGCCCCCTTCCCAACTCACTTCAGTACTGCAGAAAATGTTGATGAGCTATGCTATTCACTGTGGAACACAGTGTACATAAGCAGTTTTTAACCTACATTTTTAACATTTAATATTATAAATGCACATTCTTGTGTATAATTAATAATCGATATCAATCAAATTTAAGTAGTTTTTGTCTTCTGTATTTTGTTTAAATAAGAAAAAGTAACACAGAATTGACATTACACAATATATAGAATATTTAGAAATGTCTCTTGTCTCTCTGGAAGCTTTGTGTCTGTTCAGAATTTAGTACGGTTCTCCTCGAAAAAGAAATGTTTTCTTTGTGGTTGATGAACGTTTTTAGCTGTTTTCAAAGGGAATCTTGTCCTTTTTAATGGGCACGAATAATAGGACAGAAAATTTGAATAATTTCTAAAAATGTTAATTAAAAAGTATGCTTACACATACTTACTTACTACTAAATACTACTTACTTAAACTGTAACAACAATACTGTAACTTCTGGAGAGCATGAAACTATAAAGTCAAACATATTTGGGTTTAAGTAATGAAAAGTCAGCTATATTTAATACCAAAAGATGCATTTACATCCATGATCATATACAGGTGCAGTACTGTGCACACGTCTTGTTCAAAAGACACCCTGAAAGTATTTGCTTCAGGCTATAACTCAGGTTTGTTTGACTACAATAACACTGTGGACGTCAAAATGCCCCTGCGCCTATGTGTCAGTGGTTGGTTTAGACAAAAAAAACTGCTAGTTTGTGTGACTAAGATAACGGCAAACAAGCCTGTTAGCTGTGACTGATGCCACTTCATTCAACACATTCATTACCTGAATGATCGTTGAGGGGCGACTGCGAAGAGATAAGCCTACAGAGCATTGAGCTTTACAGGAGCAATAAAGGCTGAGTGGCATCTTTAACAGGGCTGCTGTGGGAGTGGGTATTAATCTGTAACATTTAAGCCTGTGTCAAGATGGCAGATTGTTTTTAACCTTTACATATCCAGGGAAGCTTTGCAAGGCACGTATTGTCTCTGTCAGCTCGGGTTTACCCAGACAAATAGCACTAGTTTTTGTAATGAAGCTGCAGATAGCCGATAGTTGATGCCATTAATCAAATACTTTAACTTTGACCATTTTCAGTTCCAAAAATCAATAGCTTTCATTTAAAATTTAACTCTAAGCAAACAACAATATGAGGCCTCATAAATCAGTGGAGAATAATTCATTCTTGAAGGTGAGTTAGGGATTAGACAGTTTAGTGAAACCAGTATGTCTAGTTGATTAAGCTCCAAGCCTTCTCAATTTGTTATGTTAACATTTCCTGGTGTCTGCCGTCAAGTGGAACAACATATTTCTCTTGTTGCGCTGTTTCACACTACAGCTCCATCACTGACTAACAAAATCATAAAATTATTGATGGGACATCAAAAACAACACCATAATACAACATATAAATCCATATTGGGAGAATGTTTCCTTCTGGTTCTTTGCAATTCATGATTGTTCAACATCACCTGCTGGCAACAAGAGGTACATACAGGAAAAAGTACAGCAGGGAAGCATTGAGATGTTGTTGATGACATTTCTAGGAGTTGATTGTCAGGTCCACATAGTTAACACCCATACAATTGCAAATTCAAGCCTCAGTTTCTTACAACTTTAACAAAACTATCAAGAGCAGCAACTAAGTCTTGTTACATTGCCATAGATTCTAGTTTTTAGTTGGTTATGCTGTGAAACTCACCGTAACATGGCAATACATGTAACTCTGCAGAGCACGTGCTAAATCAAGCGTCTTGGATTTCAGGCACTGCAGAACCTGTAAGCACACATAGATTACCAATGATGAAACCTCATTTTAAGAATATTTACCTGTACTTCAATGGAAAGTAGATTATTAACCAAAATCTACAAATTATATAATCATGACAACTTGTGCTATAGGATGATTAAAATACAGTTTCTCTGCAACAAATGAAAAAAAAGCAGGTGGACAAAAGTCACAACATTGTTGAATAGTTTATGATTATGATCTCTTACTGGGTTCCTGGGATAGGACAGCTGAGCCTCTCTCAGCATTTCTCTGGAGATGGTGAGGCTCTCCTCTACGAGAGAGCGGACACCTTTATTGGTTCCCCTCAGCAGACATGAGTCATGAGACATGACCACCGATGGCTGAAAAAAATGTAATCATACAATAACATCAATCATATTTTTTATTATAATATTTTTCATAGCACCTTTCTGGTCAGTCACTAAAAAAGCTACAAAATATATAAAGACAATAATATGATTGAATCTTAACCTTTACCTTTCTCTTGCACTGAATATTGTGCACCTGTAAAGGACTGTCACAGTTTCCAAGATTTCCTTAACATGTGTTTACTCTGCAGAATATGCTAGGCCACTGCAATTGCAACAAATCAAACATGCCGTGTCCGCATTCAGCTCAATGATTCCCCACTTCCTAATATCTTCCTTGCTCTGAAATCCACACAGCTAATATTCCATTCTCCAATATTGTGGAGTGGGGGCTTGATTACAGTGGACCCCAGAGCCTTGACAGAGACAGTAGGTACTACGGTATTAATGGTGGTGTTACCTTGCCTGTGGCCTGGCCACCCAGCTCCATAGCATTCAGCGGCATGCCTGTCACCGCCGCCAGGTGGCCAAGTGCAAGCAATGCTGCATCCAGGCATCGACTGCTCTTCCTCCTTGCCTCTGTAACCATTGACGTGATCTCAGATTCACAACCCTAGATGGGGGGAAAAATTTCATTTTTCTGTCAACATCAAGTGAGCACAAATAAACTGACAAATGGGTGGAATTAAAATTGATTTAGCAGTGAATCAATTTAAGCAAGTCAACAACGGTCAACATAGTCTGAAGGGGGTCTGTAAATAAATTAAAATGCTAAGAATGTGAAAAATCTGGAGTGAGAGAGAAAAATTGTGTGTTTAGGTGCTGAGGCTGGTAAGGAATTTAGATTTATTTTCCATATATTCATGTTCTGTTTGGGGCTCAAGGTTGAGAATTCCCTCCGCTTGGCCATTTCCATAGACAGAGCTCAAACAGCTCAGAGCTAAGACCCCTCAATCAATGCTCTGCATTTTGATTAGCCACCCCGTGTCAAAACTACGCTAAATTGAAAATCATTTTCTCAGCTCTGATTTTGCACTCTTTTCAAATAATTTATATACTGCAAATGCCACAAAAAGTACAATATAATGTTGCTGTGTGGCCTTTAAGACAGTGAGGTAATTTTTTGTGTTTACCTGAATGAGCAGCTGGAAGAATCCTCCCATCTTCTTGACTTGGCTCTTGAGTTCCTCAGCAACGGTGTAGAGTAGGCCGGAGGAAGGTTTCACAATGGCTAACCATTGCATCATAACAAACACTGCACTCTCTATGGCTGTGGTGGCCTTGATAAGCTGAGTCTGAGCCACCAAATTACACACAAACACTGCAGGAAAAAAAGTAATAAAAACCAATTTGTTCAAATACACCTACACAGTTAATCAGAAAAAAAGAAAGCAATCCTGGGCTCTTTAGAAAAGTTCAAATATAAATTTTATTGAAACTGTATAAATGAAAGAATTGGCATCTCATCCTAAAACCATGAACCATGAACCTAAAACCATTTTTTATGCAATTACAAATATTATGAATTAACTCTTAGATTTCTTTCTGGTAATTACCTGCCTTTAGCTGACTATCTACTAACTTTGACTACTAAGTAATTAAATATTGTCACAAAAAGCATCAGTTTGCTCCTCTTCTTACTCACTGAAGATTTGAAATTTGAGTTGAATCTCACCGTTCTCCTGACTGTCATCATCCAGATTGTCGTACAGGTCAGATATGGTTTGGACTGCCACATACACCAGGTGCAGATCAGAGGCTAACCTGTCTGCCATGCTCTCCTCTGTGCCACTACAACCACGCAGACGGGCCACTGATTGGCCAACCAGCTCCTTGCAGATGCCTGGCATGGTAGAGTCTGTGGTGCTGGAACGTGTGGAGGGCGGTTTGGCCACACCCATCAACCCTGGGACAAATGCAGTGAAGAGTTGGGTTGTGCAGACATGACTTCACTGGGCATCATTTTTACAACACTGTGACATAGTAAATGTTCACTTTGTCACACAATCCATCATAGAACCCAGTATACATATAACACCGGTAACACCTCATTTTCATTTATTACAGTTTATTCAGCCTTTAATCTAAAAGCAGCAGTTGGATCTTGAAGCAGAAGGGATACTTACATCAGCTACTAGCATTTACTATAAAGCGTTGATGCTGCACATTTTCCCTAATAACTATTCCCATGCTAATTTCCCCACTGCATAAAAAGAGTTAATAGTCATGTTGGCATTTTCTTAAGTATTTAAAATGTGGTGTAAGTGAGCATGAAATAAGTTATTTTGATCGGCGGACTCACCAGCAGACTGTGAGGAGCCGTTGTGGAGGCTCTGAATCGGATGGACACGGATCTCATAGAGGCGCCCTGAGATTCTCCTGCTCTTCAACAAACTTCTGCTCCTAAAGCAAAACAAACCAGAAATGAACCTCTGTGAATACCCTGCCAACATTTCATATTCACATTCATATTCTATACTTGGGCAAAATTAATTTGGTGTGTTCTCAAAGGCTGTTTATTACAGCACTTTACAAAAGCGATTACACTCATTGCGGCTCAAAGTTTGTTTATAAGTTTGTCGTGCCAATACTTTTTAAAATTAACCACTGATGAAGTCTGTTGCTCTGTACTAGCTGCCAACTTTTCACTTGTTTGGATTTCCTTACCAGATCCATCTGCTTCAATTAATTTGCTGACATTTTTGTTGAAGGCGTTGGCAAAAGACTACATTTCCACTTAATTTGGTGTCACTTAGCTAGGGTGCATGTTATATTCGTGTATAAAGGTCAAACGAGTTTAGCGAATACACTTCAGTTATTATGAGCAACCTAGAAGTGGGAAGGTCAGTAGCCAGCTATGACTATTACCATAAGGCTTAGGCATGGGTTTGATGGAGTTAGAGAGAGAGAGTGAGAGAGAAGGGATAAAGGAACCACAGAACGTGTGCCATGTTTCATTTGGCTCAGTCTGCTGGTAGTTCAGGCACCACCAGGAGCACCATAAACATCCTTGACAAGAATAACAGCAATGAAGGGGGAAAATGTTGGGGGTTCTGCATGTACCACAGGTGCTCTCGCTGTGTGTGTGTGTGTGTGTCCATGCGTGTTTGGGTTGTGGGTCGTAGAGTGAGAAACACAGAGACTGTTGGTGTCCTTTCCGTTTCTAAACCCCTTGGCCTGGCCTTCATGGAAATGAAATTAATAAACAGAGGAAAAAGAATAGAGAGGGAAATATTCTGTGGGCTGCAATTTCATGTCAACTTTTCATGAAAGAGAAAAAAAAAAAAAAAAAGGATGTGTTGAATGTCAGAAATATGCGCCAGGTTGTAAATCAAATCGGTGGAAACTAGGAGGACTTTGTAAAAATAACCAAAATCTTCCAAACTGTTGGACAAAAATGATTTTCCGTGTTCCATCCACATACTTTTCAACTTTCCATATGCACCAATTTGCCTGATACACTTTTCACATTAAAAGAAGAGTCAAGTATGGGGGCTGTGGATTTAAAACCCACATACTATTAAGGCAAAAGCATCGTCCATCCAAACCCCGGCAACCTTTGAAAGACAGTAAGGCGGGCACTGGCAGACAGACTGTCATGTACTTCAGACAGGAACATGTTGTAGGTGCTTTTGAACACTTGCCTGCTTACACTTTTCAAGTAAACAGCCGAGAATAGCAATTAATCCCCTGAAATATAATGTAAATGTAAGTAATTGGTAAGAGGGTTGATGGATAGGAAGGAGAGGAGAGGAGAGGGGTACAGCTAGATAATTACCTTCGGCGTGAGAAGGAGGAGGTGGAAGCGGAGGAGGCCGATATATCTTGCTCCCACTCATCATCAGGGTCATAAAACACATCGTCATCTTTAGAGGTGGAATCCCCCTGCGGAGAATAAACTATTGCTGACATGCCCAGTCTCATTTACTCAACTTAATGAGAAAACCAAAGCAATGTGAGGCAGCATCCCTTTGTCAGGCATAAAACAACCCATTTTGGACTCTGGTCATATGCGTGGGAAATTGGCAAACACACTTCAATTGATGTCGGACTCTTAACAGGCAATAAATATTCGATTATTAGGGTACTGATCAGATTCAATAAGCAAGTGTGTACAGGGTTCCTACAAATTTTGTAGCATTTTGTTGGTCCAATAGTGTGCCATTAAAATAATCGTTTAAGAAATTCCTCCATCCACCTTCAGTTCCCTTTATTGTAATTAAAAACTGATCTAAGCAAACACCCTGAACAGGTCACATGATCTGATCTGCATGTTTTTGGACTGTTGGACCATTTCATTTTATAAGAGCAAATAACAGCAGCAAAATTTGAATTAGCCAGGTTCCAGATAAGATGTCAACATTTGCACGTCTTAAAACATTTTAAGAAATTTAATCTATTATGACAGAAAGGCAGAAATGATTTTAAGCAAACCTGCTCCAGCTCTCTCATGGCAGCCATGTTGTTCTGGAACTTGTCCAGGCTCCAGAAAGTGGAGATCCCCAGCTTCATGTTTTGAACCCGCACCTGTAGCACACCTCCTTGCTCCAGGTTCTCATCATCAGAGCTTTCATGTCTAAAACAGAACGTATTCAAGTGGTAATGGCAAAAGTCGGATTACATTTACACTGCTAAGTTTAAGATACAGCTTTCTTTGAGGAAAAGCTGCAAAATGAGATGACTGTCATTTGAAACATGTTATATGTTTAGTCACTAAGGATAGCATCTTATCATACCTGCTAAAGACTGTGTTTTTCTTCAGTTTAGCACTGATCTTATTGGCTTCTTCAATCATCAAGGACAGCTTCATGGAGTCCCACTGTGGAGAGGCTACAATAAAGACACACAAAGAGCATTAGTCTCAGATGGTCTTAATCTCAGCCTGATTTGGTAGCACTAGATGGGGTTCAGCCTATGCCATCAGTACAGATATTGTTAGATAATGTCATATATGGTGACAAGAATAATTCAGATTTCCTGTTTGACAGACTTCTAAGCGAATCAAACAACTGTATGGAGGAAACATTTATCATATGCAGTAAATAATAATCAATGCAATTCCTACTGTTATCTAGTGTGTCTACTGTAGATTAACGCTATCTATGCTTGAGTTGCCTTCCGCCTTGCAATGAAATACTAAGTTAAATAAGATCTATGGACTCCCTGCCCCTATTAAACTTGTGTATAGTCCAGTGTATATATCAGGCCAACAGATATTTTCTGCCTTGAATGGACCCTATCCATTTAAAACTCAACTTATGTAGTGTAAATAACCACTATGGTTCAGTAGTGACTTGAAAATCGCTCACCATTTCTAGGAGTCTGAATTTCCCTTACGGCTCTTCTCTTCTGCATCTCCTCCAGCTCTTTGCTGATTTTTCTCTTCTCCGCCTCCAGGGCCTCGACAATCCTTGCTTGACACACACGGTGTTCCTCCATCACCTGGAGTGAATCATGGTAATGCACAAACCATTAAAAACCACTGGGCCAAAACATTATGCCTAAAGCCAAGCCAGCTCAAAACACACCCCAAATGGCCCATCAGTTAAACATGAAACCTGGTGTCAGCATATTTATTTAAGACTCTCCAGCTCATTTTAGATCATCAGGAGAATGAGCAAATAAATGCGATGATGTCATTTATGGTTACAGGAATAATCCAAATTTCCTGTCGAACAGACATCTGAGGCTCAAAAAAGAAAAATGCAGAAAGCTGACTGAAATGACTTTTAAATTTTCATACTTCTCTTTTCATAGATACTGCATATTTACTACCCACTATATATCTATGACTGCAGGCCAAGCTGTAAGTACTTCATGGGGAGCACTCTCTTCCAGGTCATCAAATTCAAAAGTTATTTACACTTTTATCCATACTGTAACTTCAGAGACCCAATCCATATAGCAAACCTACATTAAAGGCATGTTCAGTAGCTTAATAAAGGTGTGCTATGTTTATCTCCAGTATGAGTGATCAGATAAATCGTCTTCATGTGTGCTTGAGGTGCCTGTGTGGGAGTACTTTTCCACTTGTCTGATGAAATACAACCTGTCTAGCACAAAAAAACTTCCCAGAACTTAATAGTCAATTTTCCTAAAGTGAAGAGGAAATTTAACATTCTCAAGTGTTGTTCTGGGTGCTGACCTGGGTCTCCATGTGCAGGCGGAGGCGTTTCTTGTGGGTGTCCACCTCCTGCTCCAGCTCTTGCTTGGCTATCTTCAGCTCCGCCATCTGGCTGGCCACCCTCTGCTGGTCTAGCTTGTGGAGACGCTTCCGCTCATTTTCCTCGTTCTGAATGAATTATATTTTGGTATTAGTCGGTACTGGTTGCACTCATTGACTGGGTGTGAAAGTATAAAAAAAATGTGGTTCTGTAATAATGCAATATAATAAACAATTAAAATATATAAATGCTGATTTCTGTTTGTAATTATAGTTCAGGCAGTTTGGTGACAAATTTATGCAAATTGACTTATATCTGCAACAGAAGTACAACCTAAAATTTGTAGACTGTCAACACACAATCAACATAATGTAAAGAATGAAATGGGTCAGAACTATGTTGCACTGAGATGGAACTCAGTAATATTCATGTTTGTTATCGTTAATGGCAGAAATGCCAGGTAAGTAACATAACAACATAACAGATCATAGAAAGAGAATAAATGTTTAGTCTTTTCACATAAAAAATAAAAAAGTGACAGTGTTTTGTACCAGCTCTTTCTCCAGGGCTCGGATCTTCTCTTCAAAAAGTGCCTTCTGGTCATGCAGCTCCTTCTGGGCCACCTCTTTGGCCATCTGGATTCCCTGCATCATCTCTTCTTTCGCCTTCACATGGGCTTCTTCAATTTCTGCCTCCAGCCTGAGACACACAAAGTTGGCTTAAGTGGAATTCAACCAAAACTCATTTTGATTATTAGTCTGGACAAATAGATGTCGCCCAAAAAACATAAAACAGACTACGAGTGCAGATTTAGTTGTTTTATAATTTCTATCTTTATGTGAATGATCATTTTCACTTACTGAGCTCTTTGAGCTGCGAGCAGCTCATTTTTGGCAAATTCAAAGTCTTTGTGGCCGTCGCCTGCACCTGTCCAGCATGAACCGCGTTTCCCAGACTGCACCTCTGCTGGATGGTTGAAACGGAAGTAGTGGTCCCCACCAAGAATCACTCTGTCACCCTGGAAACCACACACACACCCACAGATAAGAAGAGTTAAATTTAAACATAAAATAGACAAACAGGCTGGCCATGTTTAATTTGGCTGCTGGGTTTCATTTAGAAAAAATTACAAATAGCAACAAAGAAAGCCATTGCACTATGTTTTCTAAGTTAGCCCATAGTATAATGCTAAAGTTCAGATGGGACTTACATGGTGTAGGACAGTGGATTCAGACATTAGGTTTCCATTAACAAAGGTCTTGGCGTTTTCCATGGGAGTGATGCTGACAGTACCCTGGATGTTGGTTATAATACTAAAACAAACAAAAAAAGTTTCAGATTGAATATCCGCTGTAGCTAAAAAATAAAATAGATAATAGGTGGATTAAAACATTGATAGGTAAATAGATACAAAAAATACATTCCTCAAATCATTAACAATAAACTAAATGTCAAGCATACATGCAGTTGTTGCTGCCACTAGCATTTTCAAACCCTCTAGCCATTTGTTCTCACCAGTGTTGGTCAGCGATGAGGGCTCCTGTCAGCTGGATGTCATGGGTGGAGTCAGACTTGAGTTTGCCAACTGTGGTTCGACCCTCTTTGATCATGTAGAGAAGCATTTCAGACAGCTGGGGATCCTCGTTCAGGTTCACCAGGTTGGGAAGACGGTTGTCCACTTTAAATGTCACACCTGATTTCTGAAGACACAAAGAGCAAAAAGAGTAAGTGTGGTGAAAGTCTGCAATTACTGCACTGTTACAAACTGTGGATGAGAGGCTTGACGCTAAAATGCACAACTACATATATAGGAAACTAAAAAATAAAATAGAAATAAATGTCCTGCTCAGAACAAATTACCTGCAGCTCTTTGGTCTCTTCACGTTTGCGAATTTCAGCTTTTTCCAGTTTCTCTCTCCATGCCCTGTCAGGAAATAAAATTAAACAAAACAAAGACTTCAATCACCTGAGATCCAATTCTATCATTATTCTCTAATATGTATCCCTGACCCCTACTCACTCTCTTCTAAACCTTCTCAATGCCTAATTTTTTTTTTCTTTAAAAAAGGAAAAAACACCCGCATTGAAAATGGAAAATATCTGAATATTCTGCTAATCTACATAATATTAATATGATTTTAATATTTGTATTTCAGCATGATTTAATGTTATCTTGTTTTAAATGGTTGATGTTTAAATATATGCAACACATCTATATATATTTATAATAATGAGTATAAAAAAAAAAATCACTAGGTTTCTCTAAAATGTGGAAATCAACTGTAGCTTTCACTTAAATCCTCTCAAAAGGAGAATATGTGGGTCTGCTGCATCAGACAAATAAAAATAATGTTTAAAAAGTTATAATTGTTTCAGTGATGCTGACCGGTTGGCTTCGACCATTTCTCTCTCTTGCTGACAGAGTTTGTTCCTCAAGGCAGTGATCTCCTGCTGGAACAGCCTGACCCTCTCTGGTTCGATGCCCTGAGAGCTCGTCTGAGCCGCTCGCAGCTTCTCCACCTCTGCCTTGAGCTCTGAAAACAAACACAGTTTGTCCAAAAATGTTTTTTATAGCTAAAAATACATATAACAGTCTGGAGCAATAATATGAAATTACAAGGATTACAGAAAAGTCCTGACAGTGTGTTTTAAGAGGTGATTTTAACAGAAGCTACACAAATATTCAGATTTTGTCAGTCAACTCCACAACAATCAGACTTATCAAAAAGGCCATTACTGACCAACATTGACCTGATTTATAATACCTTAATCATATTCACTTTGATTATCACACACTGACAGGCAATATGAGAGAAATCCACAGCAAGAGCTCCCCTTAGTGCTAAAAACGTCAAACAGCAGCACCATCATCTTATGAAAAATAATACTTGCATGACAGTTAGCCGCCATGTGCAGCTGACAGTGCATAAATATGGCCTGGAGGCAAGGTTAGGGCCAGGCCTTAATTGAACTGGGTAGTGCATAAGCTGGTGATGGATAGATGGGTAGACAGGAGGGTAAGTGGGAGAGAGAGAGAGGAGATCAAGAGCAAGACACAAGTAGAAAGACAGAGATTCACTTATAAAGAAAGAGTGAGACTTACGGAGATAGTGAGAAGGAAGACAGAAAGAAAAAAAAGAGGTAGATGAAGTAAGACACATGTAACAAGTAAGACAGACACAAGACAAGTGTGTGAATGGTTCAAAAATGAGTGACTAAGCTATTGAGAATATGGTGATCATTAAGAAATGAGTAATGTTGCTTTAAAAACAATATTTTATACTGTGAGATTCTTCCAGTGTACAAATACTGTTCCCACCTGTGATACTGTTCACATCTGTGATGCCAAAACTATGTAAACAACCCTGCTCAGTAAAGAAAATCCATCTTTGGTTTTCCTTTTGAGTAAAGGAAACCAGGTGCGCTGCTGTTTGTGTAGGACTGCAGATGTTCAGATTCACAAAGAGCCTGAATTTCTAGAAAAACATAATGTACTATGTATGTGCAGGGTGAAAATAAATCTCTATTAGCAGATAAAAATTGTTTTCCCAAGGCAGCAAGATGTTTTGTTAGTCTTGTTCCAATTTCCCCTCAGTTGATGTCACAGAGGCTATATTCATATTTTTCTACAGTCTATGGTGGCAGAGAGTTCACCTTGGCCACATCTACCACACAACTGGCAACATCCACAGTAATCAGTACAGTGTATGTGCAAAAATCACTGAAAACTACAAGCAAGTGAAGGGATTCATGCATGTACACACATGTTCACAAACATACTGATAAACATAATAAAACAATTCACCATGTAATACCGTTAAGGAGGTCTTAATTAATAGGTGTACGAAGCTTATTGCGGTTATAATGCAGTTAAAATAACAATAGTCAGAGATCAGTTAGTCTGGCTGAGGTTTTTGAATGTGTATAGTTTGAGTGTCTGACCTCTGATGAGCTTGGCATTGGTGTCCTCATTGACCTTGGCGATGTTAATGATCGTGCGGGCCTGCTGGGCGTAGCGCAGGGTGCTGAGGCTTTCCTCCACATTGCTGCCTGCTGGGCTCAGTGTGGCAATCATGGCCGTCTTGGAGTTACCACCAATGCTCTCTTTTAACAGCCTGGAGGAGAAAGAAAAAGGGACTTGGTCAGAATCATCTTTCTAAACTGGAAATGCTGACTAGGTCAGAAATCCGCTGTGGCTTAGAGAAAATGTAAAACATATGTATTTTGACAAGATTGTCTTTTCAGTTGTACAATTTCTATGTGCACCACATTTATAATTATGTCATTTTATTTAATGTCCTCCATTTTCCAAGTACTACGAATACATTTTCTTCTTCATACGAGTCTGATGTGCATTTGTCGCAAACAACTTTGTTATACTGCATGAAATTGTAGACCAGATTTATGTTTCTTATTTTTTAAAAAAGCACTAAAAAAAAGAGAGCTCAGAAAAACAAGCATTGTGTTCTGCATCAGCTACGTGTGTGCAAGCATACTGTTCTCTCACCATGTAAGGACGGACTCTCTGTACGGTATGAAGACCTTCTTCCTGGTCAGCACCTGTTCTGATAAGGCAGAGATGACCTTTCCAAGGGTAAGCAGGGATTTGTTGATGCTAGCGCCCTCCTATGATGATATAGAAAAAAAATGTCATTACAATCATTCATGAACCAAACTTATTTGAATATTTGCACATGCTGTTTTATGAAAATGCAGCTACTATACTGCTAGAATTAACCTCAACCTTCTGTCATTTTTACAGTCTAATATCGTTACTAAACTAAACGGAATGGAGTAGTTCATCTCAAAACTGTCCTAATGCAATACTTTTTATAGACTCTTCTTGTTAAATTCACATAGAAACATTGTAACACAAAAAAGAAGCATCCTGAAATGGCTGGGAAATGGAGATTTTAGTATTTGAGAAGCAGTTACCAAAGGATACCACAGTGTGTGTGTGTGTGTGTGTGTGTGTGTGTGTGTGTGTGTATGTACCCTGAGTCGCTCTCCGCTTGTCTGAGCTGAGTTACAACGTTCGCTGCCTGCCAGGTCCACCAAGTTGATCCTGCTGGTGATACTGTGGTCATGTTCCTCTCCCTCCACAAACTCTGTCTGTATACCGACACACACAGAAAAAAAACAATATGTCAGACTTTATTAGGCAAGTTTTTGTTTGTTTGTGGGTATTTATGTGGGTACATACGATCCGGTTGAGAGGGTATACCTTGGTCTGGGTCATAACAAGGGTGAAGACGGAATGAGATCTGGAGCTCTTGTCGTTCATTCCTGTGGCTGCTGTGGCTCTCTGCTTGTTTCCCAGCTCCAGCCATCCCTGGAAAAATGACACAGTGAATAATGACTGAATCTCTGTGTGGTCTTCTGGTCATCAACAGCATTCTTGTTGTATATGTTATACTCTGGTATGTATTGGATGCACAAAATCTCTGTTGTGTGCCTGCACTGCACGTCCAAGACATTAATATTCAGTCAAACAGTGATGTCTGTATTTATTCTTGGTATCTTTGTCTACCTGACACTCAACCCAGACATGCTCACTTAGTCAAAGTTCTTCTACTTAAGAGCATTGGCTAAACCTGACCTGTGATTTTATAAATTTACTTGAATCCTTTGGTCTCCAACTATAAGTGAATGGCCCAACTCATGTTAAAGGCCATACCCTAGATTTATCTCTCTCCTAAGGTCTCGCCATCTCCAACCCTGTGATAGAAGATTCTCACCTATTTGATCACAGGGCATAATTTTTTATCTTGATTTACCTCATACTTCCCCTGTCCGTCCTGCTCTTCTCCACTCCCATAGTCTAAATTCTTCCACTGCCACTAGGTTTGCAGAAGGCTATAGAGAAGCTCCCATCACCGCCAGTATCGAGGCTGCACCATCTCATGTGAGCACAGAGGAACTTGTCTCACTATTCAACAGCACTGTTTTGGCCACCCTTTACTCTGTTGCACCAGTCAAAACTAAAAAAACATAAGTCTTTGGCCTCACTGTGGCTTATTAACATTAATACTAGAGAAATAAGGAGAGCATGCAGAAGGGCAGAGTGGAGGTGGAAGTGGGATAAATTGCAGATCTCATTTCAAATTCTGAAGGATCTCTTGGATAAATACCAGCTGGCTGTTAAAAAAGCCAGGGCTCAATATATGTCTAATCTTATTGACAAAAGCTGTCATAATCCCAGGGTACTTTCTGAATGACTGAATTTATTTGATGATTACACATATAACACTGCACTGCAGTCATTACATACATTAAAAATCACCAAGGATGAAAAACACAATAAAGCCTGAAGGCTTATTTCCATTGCAGTCCTCTAGTTTTAGTGTGTTAAACTCCACCTTCACCTCCTACTTAGAAGTGTCTGTCTCTAAATGTGAGGATTTCCTAAACTTCTTCAGACACAAAGTACTTGGCATCAGAGCTAGTATTAGACCATCTGTAGACAGCCTAACCATCTCCTCTGAGAACACTGCAGTTCCAAATTCCCATAACTCCATCATTTTACCAGAATTTCATCATATTATCACTTCTATGAAGACCTCCACTTGTTCTCTCGACATTATTCCAACTAAAGTCTTCAAAGTAGTTATTGGCTCCATCGGCCCCAGCATTCTTTCAGTTATCAATAGCTCCCTGGAAAACAGCCATGTTCCCTAATCTTTCAAACATGCAGTGGTCCAGCCACTTAAAAAAAGAAAAAAAGAAACAGAATCTTCACAGATCCTTCAGTACTCAATAATTACACACCAATCTCCGAACTCCCTTTCTTGTCCCTTTCTCTCTAAAATCCTTGAAAAGGTAGTTTTTAACTAACTGTTGTCCCACCTGGCTAAAAACTGCATTTTTCAATCCGGTTTCAGAGCTCTTCACAGAACTGAATCTGCATTACTGAGAAAAACTAATGACCTCCTTCTAGCTGTTGACTCAGGTAACTGCTCCGTCCTCTTGCTCCTACTGCAGCCTTTGACACAGTAGATCATTTTATTCTCATTCACAAGTTAAACCAATGGGTGAGGGTCTCTGGTTCTACCTTAAACTAGTTTTCTTCATATTTATCCAACAGATCTTTCAGTGTCTCTATTAGCAACGCATCTTCTTCCTCAGCCCCCAAGGTTCCATACTTGGTCCAATCCTCTTCTCCAACTATTTGCTTCTGCTTGGCCATATTATTATTTCTTTTCACTGTTATGCCGATGACACACAGATCTACCTCCTCATAGAGCCTAATAACTACAACAAACTAACTGACTTCAATAACTGTCTTCAAGACATTAAATCCTGGATGGCTGCAAACTTTCTTGAGCTCAATGAGAATAAAACTGAAGTTATTTTACTTGGACCACAGCTTTTGGCCAATGTTATTTCTCCTCATCTTGGCCCATTGGCCCCTCTGTTAAATCACATGCAAACACTCTTGGAGTTTTATTTGATTCAAGATTGAATTTTGACAAACAAAATCAATCAAGTTGTAAAATTAAGCTTCATGCAGCTCCGCATCATCTCCAAATTCAAATCAATTCTCTGTACTTCTGACCTGGAGAAAGTTATCCATGCCTTCATACCCTCCCGCTTTGATTATTGCAACTCCTTATATTTTGGTACCACTCAGTCTTGTTTACCCCGTCTCCAACTAGTTCAGAATGCAGCAGCAAGAGTTTTGACAAGGTCAAAAAAAGAGGGAGCATATTACTCCCATTCTTGCCTCTCTACACTGGCTGCCTGTTAGCTACAGAACTGATTTTAAAAACCTGATGTTTGTCAACAAGGTGTTAATTGGATTCGCCCCTTCTTACATTACAGAACTCCTATCCCCATATCACACTGTCAGAGAATAGAGACGTCTGACCAACGACCTCTGTCTGTCCCAAGATCCAGGACTAAGTGTTATGGGGACAGGGCTTTCTCTGTCCCTGCCCCAAAACTATGGAATTCTCTTCCTCCCACCATCCCATTCTCCCCCGCTATTAAAGTTTTCAAGAGTCATCTTAAAACACACTTCAACTCATTAGCCTTTAACTGTGCCTAACTTAACAAGCTTAGGTTAATCTCCTTAAGTCTCTGTGGGTCTGTGTTGTCTCTATGGGCTCTGTGTGACCATGTGCCTTTACTATTATTATTACTATTATCATCATTATTATAATCATCACTCTGATTTATCTTCTCTTCTATTGTGTTTGTTTCCTTCTGTGTGTGCTGTAAAGCATTTGGATCAACTGTGTTGTGTGTAAAGTGCTATATAAATAAAGTTGAGTAAATGCTAAGGATCTAAATGAAAACATATTTTGACAGCAGGTTCAACGTACCTGAATGTCACTGTAGGAGCTCACAACATTCCTGTGGAGAAATAGCAAAGTGTGAAATTCTGCAAATCACAGCATTTAAGCCTAAGCATGTTCTTTTGGCCTTTACTGAAGAGTGATATACCAAAAGAAAGAAAAGGGTTTTCTTACGCAGAGAGATCCGCAACGTAGGGACCGTGGACTGGATGTTCCCTCACTCTCAGCTGGTAACACAAATAAACTGTGTTTTATCATGACTCTACACATTGTTAGGTTATTCAGCCCTACAACACTGACCATAAAAAAGGCATTCAGAGTTCATCTCTGAAATTTGAGATCATCAGGTAGATGTTCTATGTTATCTTAAATGACAATGACAGGAAACTCTTAAAATTAGGATGGTTTATGTGCCACAGTGGCTAGTAAAAAGATAACAAACTCACAAGCCACAAAAAAAAATATTACCAATAGTTTTCTGGTTTTTGGAGGGCATCCCAGTTGGTTGAAAACTACTTACAGGCATCCTCTTCTGGTTTGGGTCATCTCTGGTCACCAGGAGGTCATGGATCTTCTCATTGTACACTTCAAAGAAGCTCATCTCTACATGACATTTGACCTGAAGTATAACAACCCAAATTTAGTAATTTGATGAGTTATGTAACCAGAAAAAGAATAGAAGTCTTTTAATCTTAGAGAAACAATGCAGACTCCAGATTTTTCAAGTAAAACTTCTTTAGAAATAATAAATAAATGCTTCTACGTGACATTTTACCTCTTCGTTTTCCATGGAAGCCAGTCTGGAAAAAAGCTCCTGACAGAACCGTGGGATTACCCCTGCCTCTTCTCCAAAGCCCATCATCCTGTGAAACAACCATTTCAAACAGATCAAACTGACAGTTCAAAAACATTTCAAAAACAGCATGCATTTTTACGAGCTAAAAAAAGTGAAGTGATGTGTAGGAAAGTGATTTAATCGGAAATGAGTGACTATAATAAATTAAAGCCAAAAATACTCACGTATAAGATTTACCAGAGCCTGTTTGGCCGTAAGCAAACAGGCAGGTGTTGAATCCTTCGAAGGCCCTCAGTAGCAGAGGTTTGGCCAGTGTCTCGTACACCGTCTGCTGGCTGACGAAGGCAGGGTCGCTCTTATCCACCGAGCAGAGGGAGAAGTCATAGATGAAGGAGTAGTTCTGTTTCGAGACAGGATGCTGGACAACAGTCTCCTGTCCATTCATGAAGATGACTTGTGATGCCTTTTCTGCCTTCTCCCTATAACAAAGAATAAATATTCACAAACATCATTTCAGAAATGAATTTTGTCTACCAGAAAGATTTATTTTTTTCCTTACTGTAAATGTGAGCATGTCCATAAGCTACACATGTACAGTGTTTGTAGTTTGGTCTTTATTTTGCAGCTCAGAAAATTCCTAAACATCCTGGAGTAAACAGTCTTGTATCTATTTCATGTTTATAATGTCTGAAACATGTTGAAAAATAAATTGTTATTCGTGTTTCATTTGACAAAACGCCTAAAATTTGAGAAATGATAAAATTCACTTCCTTTGCTCATCCAGAATACACTGTATAGCCCTGCTTACAGCCACATAAAATAATCTCACATTGGGGTATTTTCAATACAAAGGATCTGATTAAACTACACTTTGTGTCATATTCTGAATGGAAAGTGGGTGTAGGGGTGCCAATATTATAATTCTGGCAAACATTACTGTTTTATATTGATGTTTGGTTGAATAAGGCTGATGACACCTCCAGATGGCTCAGCAGTAAATTTTGGACACCCAGACCCTTACATGTTGACAGATATGTGAATGAAAATGGACAGGCGATAGAAATAAGTCTTCTGACTTTACTGTATTTTCATCCTCTGTGATTTTTAATCTACGTAATGACTGCAGTGCAGTGTTGTGTGTTTTTAATCATCAAATAAATTCATTCATTCATTTAATTCATCATCTATTCCTGCACAGTTTGCCCATCAGTTAAGGTAAATACAAACCTGTCATTGAAAGGGCGGACACGGACTGCAACAGTCACTGCACTGTTTTCCATCTTAAATAAATCCTGCTGCTTCAGAGCCTCACTGGGACGAGACAGGAACTGCTCAGGAGGTCCTGGAGCAGGAGTGGAGCTCCTGGTCACGTCTCCTTTTAGGCTTGACGACAAAGCGGTGGAAGTCTTCCTCACCTGCGGCGCGGCGTTAGGTTTGTGAACACCTGCTGACACCTTGCTGATCCGAGGAGCTGGGACAGGCTTAATGTCCTCTGCTGTTTGCTGTACTCGGGATTTTGACCTTTCTAGAGTTGCAGATTTTACTGCCACTGGTTTAGGAACTTCTTTCACTGCCAGCCTTTCAAAAACGTCTCTCTTGGCGGCGATTCTCTCAAACGGGGTCTTTTTGGTCGGGGTTTTAAATGTTTGGGCCTGGTCCTCTAGCTGCCTACCTGTGGAGGACGCTGAGGAAGAGGATGGCGTCTTGCCGTGCGCCAGCCTCCCCGAGGTTTCCGCATGAGCAGCCGTCTCTTTTCCTTTGCTCTTTGAGGCCGTTTCTCTTAAACTCATTGAGCGGAATAAACCGGGTGTCCTACCGTTTGGTTCACTGAGGATTTTCGGTGTTGGATGCGCGTTGGCACCGCTGACCCCACGCTGCACCTGTGCGCTTTTATCCATTGAAGGAGTCCTGGTCCTACGCTGCAGGGTCAGTCTCTTCTCCGGAGCTGGGGTGGTGTTCTGACTGCTTTCAACCATCGTTTTCTCCGTAGTGTCAGCCCCGGTCTTTCTTCTTGACCTCCTCTGAAGGGTGAGGCGACCACGGTAAGGGGTCTGCTGCCCACTGCCGCTTTTTGACAGTGCAGAGACGACATAAGTTCTGTTTACCTGTCTGCTCTTATCACATGATCTGCTGTCTTCACACGCAGAGTCTCCCGATGTTATCTCACTCTTGCCCAGCGTTGAGTCTGTCGCTTTCCGCTCCGACGGGCGCGGTGTCCTGGAGGTCGATGTCGACATTAGATGGTCATAGTACGCTGTGTGCTTCCTCGCTTGCACACTAAACAACGACATGGTAAATTAGTCGGCTGCTAAAAACAAAACGGTTAAAACTAGCTTATGGATCAACGTTAGCTAACGGCAACTCCACTCGGGTTACTTTAACTACAAAACAGTAAACGACATGAAAAACACGATAAACGGACGCGGGTACACCTCAGTATGCAGTTTAAAAGTGAAAATGAATCCATTTGAATAAAACCTGAGCTGTGTTCAAGCAAACCGAGCTACTTTTGTTTATTATTTTCCCTTCGTCCCTTCCGCCTTCACCCGCTTCAATTTCAAACTGTCCCCACTTGTGACAGCTGATTGGCTGAATTCTCGGGAATCGTTACGTCATGTTTTGGTCAACGCATGTGATGTAAGCACCTGAGATCGACACTAGATGGCAGCAAACTCAACGTTATATTGTGACTCGCACAGTATCCGTTGTTATTTGCACTTCTGGTGGTACTCCAATAGAGAAAATGTCAAATTCATTTGTTAAATCTAGAATAAGCCTCCCGCCTTTAGATAAAAGTCACGTTCACTCCATAGTTTAAATAGAAATAATAACAACAAAAAAACAATAGAGGGATTTGATTGAAAAAACAGAAGACCAATACTGAGTTTGGACTTTGCATCTAATGTGATACTTAATATACTCAGAGGGGAATTCTGTGTTGTTTTTTTTAGTTCCCTAGGGAGGTCAATGGTTATGGTCAGCTAGAAAGGATTTGCAAGTGACATAGGTCAAACCTCTTACCACCCAGTTAAAGACCTCCCTGCTGCCCAATGCTCTAATGAAATGATTCAAACAAAAAACATGTCCAGGACAAATTTCAGAGCAGCAGTGTCAATATGCTGATCCTCAGCTGGAGGACCTGTCTATACTTCAAGCTATCATGTCAACAAGCACTGGTGCTGCTTAAGTGCCCAAGAGTGAAATACAGACCTAGATGTAGCCATTACAGGCCTTTTTCACACAATGTCATAAGTAACACCTGTGTTTTTACTACTATGACAGGTCAAAATATCTGCTGTGAAAAACGACTATGAGAATGATTGCCCTATGTGAATAGATATTACACATTTTCAGCGAACAAAAAATTATGTTTATTTATTAAAACCATACAAGCATTCGCTCAATAAATAGACAGGGCCATTGTAGGCACGACTGGCAGAACACACTATTTTTTGCGACGGTCATGTTTCCTTATGATATCTATGAGATTGTTCTTGGTGACCAGTGTGTCCTCAGACTCCAGCTTGGCTTTTTGTCTTTCCCTCCTCTGCTGCTCATGAAGGTGGGGTGAATTGAGGAGCTGTGGAGGCAGGATGGACCCTGTAGGTTTGACCCTGTTCACCACCTCCAGGAACAGCCGCTTGTTGTTGTTGTTGAGAAAGGTGATGGCGGTTCCCCTGTGTCCCAGCCGACCTGCCCTGCCCACCTGGATGGGAAGAAATGGAGGGGAAAATAAAAAAATAAAAAATTGTACCTTCTGTAATATATTTATAACATCAGGGTATTACGGGTGAAATTGTAGATAAGCCAATATTTCAAATGTATTATTTGCTGGAAATTTTAACTTTACAATCCATTTCTGCAATAAATTCCCTAATTTAACAATGATTGACAACAAGATATTAATGTAAATACTGTATTTACTTAAGGATGCAAAATGGAATTCACCAAATATTATTCACTATTAATGTACTCTGCGGTTGAACTTAAACATGTTCTACTGTGGGTATCACTAACCTGATGGACATACTCGTCCATGGTGTTTGGCATGTCAAAATTAACCACCAATCTGACATTAACTAAGTCCAGTCCTCTGCCGAGCACACCTGTACTGATCACCACTTCAAAGTCTCCATCCAGAAGTCCCTGCAGATGTAAAAGAACGAATATTACACACTTAGACATAGTAAACATTGTCTTAACTCTACATGGACTGTGAACATTATAAACAGACTGTTTTTTTTCTCAGTTGGTATGCCAATACAACACCTAGAAACTCATTGGGCCTCATGAAAGAAGCACTTGTATGAACAAATTTGTTGTTAAGATGCACGTACGAGTGATTTCACAACATTTGTAGCATTCATCAGGTTTTTTTGTACTTAAAATAACGAATGGTATGAATGAGATTTACAAATGGTCCAGACCTGTCGTACATGTCATGAATAGATTATCTCTGCATTTCTTCACTGGGGAGAAACTCTTGTTTGTCTCACAATTATAATGTCCTAATCTGAACTCATTTTGAGTTTAAATATGATACTGAAATTAACAGAAAAATTAATATATAAGTAAAACAAACTTAATGGAAAACATATATTCTGTTTGCCATATATTCATCATGGCTGCCGATTTACTGCAAGGTTTTTTTTTAGATTTTATCATGTTAATGGCCATATTTTGGCTCAGCAGCTTCTACATTTCAGCAGTTGCTTGGAAACTTCTCTCACTCTGACAGCTGCCTCTGTGTGTCTCTGCAGGTCTCTGTCAGTATCAATTTGTGTTGCAGCTGACAGTGTAACATCAACTCCTGTAGACTGTAATATTCTCCTCTAAGATCCCTGTGACTGTCACATGACCGCTTCCCATTATGGAGCGCTTTGCTTTAGAAAGATTTTTTTTAGCATCTAACTTCAAGTCAAAGCATTCCCTCTTTATTTCTGTCACAGAGCTGTTCTGATGACATGTTAGCTGGATTCACATTTTCTAATTGCGTCGGGTCTCCTACTGTCACTCACAGATTTGTTATGTGTCTGTTTTCTGATTGCTGAAAGCAGGACTTGAAGCTGATGGTGTTTTTTATTCTTTGGGAACGTTTTGTGAATGAAACTCGCACACAAACGGAGCAGAACTTAGAGACTTATATGGCAATTTTAGGGGCGTGGATTATGCTAATGAGCCCATCACACAAATGCACCTCCTCATGAACCTCCTCGTGTCATTCATCAGGCTGAAACGAGTGATTTACAACAAGTTAAGGCAGTTAAGAGAGTTTGTTGAACCCCACACAGGATTTTCTTATTTTCCTCTTATTGCTTTGTTCAAGAACACATATAAGAGAAAAATAAGAAAGCATTCATGCATGAGGCCCGTTGTCTATAACAGTGGTATTTGCAAAGCAACTTGATTCTGTGGAGCTCACTGGGTAAAATTTGATGCAAACATAACTATGGTTAGGTCGATCCACTATCTGACATTCATTTCTTCTACAACGGTTAGATTTGAACTGTTTTAACTACAAACTCTTTTCAAAAGATACTAAATATGCTATGCAGCAAAAAGATAATAAAATGATGCTGTGGTGATTTTTTTTTTTTTTTTTTAAGAAAAAAATGCTGAGTGAATAAAACATTGTGTGGGAATGTTCTTGTCCTTTGCAAAAAAAAAAAAAAAGAGGAAGAAAAACTGTTAGGTCTCAGGTCTAGGCGTCTGTGGTCTTCCTCTAAGTAATTGAGGAGCAGCACTCTTGGACACTGAACATGGGAGCACTGCTCTTTATCCATCTGACTGTGCATGTCTTGGTTGCTGCTAGTCTCACCCTGAGGATGCGGTTGCGTTCCCACTGGGTCTTGTCAGAGTGGATTGCCACGGTATTGAGGCCTGTCACCTTGGCGACTGCTTCGCACAGCAGATCAGCCCCCAGTTTACAGTCTACAAACACCACCACTGGAGGCTGGTACAGTTTACTGTCCTGAAAAGTCACAAAGAAATCAGAAGAGAAAGAAGCAATTTAACATTTCTATATACAGATATTCATACTAAATGTATATACTGATTCAGCCATAAATTATCAGAGCTGGAGTTTTTATTATATGACTTCACAAAAAAATGTGATGTATTATGTAACTGTCTGCATTTGGAAATCATAATTAATAGGCCATCTGACAAATTTCCATAATACTTAACATTCAATTTAAAAGAATGACTGATGTTTAATTATTTTTTATCATATAGATCACAATGAATTTCTATGAATTTATAACATTTCAGGACACAATGTCTAAGATTGTGTGTCAGAGGCTTTCAGTACGTTTTACAGACATTGATACAGTTCAGTCACATTCCTTTTAAATTCCAGCAGATGGCAGTTATGACTATCCAGCCAGCAACACACACTTTATAAGTAGTATGGCAGGCTGACATACTTAAAAAAAAAAAAAAAGATCAGGTCCACCTGTTAAGCTAAATTTTGAGTTTAGAACAACTAAAAAAGATTCACCAGAGGATGCAACAGAAGCTAAAGCTAAACATGGCCAGACTGTACAGTGACAAATGGGTGAAAATTCCTCCTCCTATTAAATGGTCCTAATTTATTTATTCATTTACTATAAATGTATTTATTCATTAATCGCCACTCCAGATATTTGTTTTTCTTGGAGTGTCCCATCCAAATCCCACCCTAATACCCCTCCAATCCCATGGGAACTTAACCATTGTCAGTGACAGTAGCCTTATACTTCAGGTTGAAAAACCAAACGGCTGTCATGAATAAGTACATGCCTCTACAAAGAAATGTAGCTCCTGTTACCCACACAATGGTCTAACAACACTTATTCACTGTGTTAAGTAAAGCAGACTGTTTCTGTCCTGTATAAATGGTGCAAGCCATTGCTGGGATTCCTGGAGTGGGGCCATGGCTTAGGGCCCACCCATTTCCTCCAGACAGGGGCCAGGGCTGCATGGCTGTCTAAATATGGTGTACTGGGGAAACCAGTCCTTGGAGCTTAAGGAATTCCCACTTCAAACGGTCAGTTAATAAAATACCTAGCCGGTACCACCGCATAGTGAGACTGAGTGATAAATCTACTATAAACTAAAATTGAGATAATAACCTGCTTTCTGCGTTTGTCTCTAGCAAAGCACCTCCTTGTTCTCCAGAGTACAATTAGACTTGGTCTTTTACAAAAACTAGGAAAATTGAACTGCTGACCACATAAAGAAAGCCTATGTTCGCAGTGTAAATGTCCTAAAAGTGATACTCCACCCAAAATCTATCTTTTGAGACTATAAGTGAGAATTAGACTTGCTAACAAAAAAGAGACTGTGTGCTTCTTTAACATACCTCTCCAAATCACCATCAAAAATAAAAAATAAAAAAATTTTATAACCTACATTGAGAATCTCAAACAGCTTCTTCTTCTTGGAGGGCTCCTCTACCCATAGAAGGATCTGTCTGATGTTGGCACAGGGCTGGTTCTTCTCTCCAATAGCAATGCGAACAGGGTCACGAACCAACCGAGCAGCCAGCTCCTCCGTTCCTGTTGGGATGGTGGCCGACGCCAGCAGAGTCTGGTGCTCTTCGGTGACTTGGTCTAAAACCTCGAGTACTTGCTGCTGGAAGCCCATCTTCAACATAGTGTCCACCTACAGAATACATTGCAAACACACAATTTTAAAACTGCAAGCCAAATATTTTATTTTAAAGTTAAAATCAAAAATAAAAATAATGAATAAAGTAAAATAATTAATTAATACAATTAAATTAAACTGATGCTATGTCACCACAAATGACAGGATTTTCCTCAGGATGTTAAAGGACCAGTGTGTATGGAATATAATATTAATAACTATGTTTTCATTAATGTATAATCACCTGAAACTAAGAATTGTTGTGTTTTCGTTAGCTTAGAATGAGCCCTTTATATCTGCATAGGGAGTGGGTCCTCTTCCACGGAGACCACCAGTTGCACCATCATGTTCTACAGTAGCTCAGAATGGACAAAGCAAACACTGACTCTAGAAAGGGCCTTGCATGTTTTTTGCCAGTTTCGCGGCTACCGTAGGTTCTCCTACATGCTTGAAAGGGGAGGGGTATTCAGTTGGTTGCAATCAAAACTAAAATCCTGCCAATAAATCCTACACACTGGTCCTTTAAATACTGATTCTTGGATGGAGAGTCTAAAGAATCATTACTGTGTTTGGTTGGTAAATTTTCACCAGGAAAAAAAGTCAAGTACTGGTACTTTAATTAATGAATTAATGTCATTCATTCTAAACAGCCACAGTGTTTTCAAGGTTTGTTGAAGCCCTTAAAGTGCTGAACCACCCACAAATCTGAATTGCACAGTGATGGTCATACCTCATCAACCACGACAACCTTCACTTGGTCCAGCTGCACTGCTTTCTGCTTCAAGATCTCAAGGAGTCGCCCAGGTGTGGCGATGACAATCTGAAGGGGATTAATAAGAAGAAGAACAGGATGATGAATAAAGCTGAAGAGTTAAATAATTTTGTAAGACAATATTTTGATTGGGGAAGAATTGTTGTAAAGATAGTAAATGTACTTTGATGCTGCTCTTGAGACGGTGGAGCTGCGGGGGAAGCGGCATGCCGCCCACCAGCAGGGCGGTTCTCATGTTTGGGAGGCCCATCACCAGTTCTTTGGCCTGTCTCTCTATCTGAATGGCCAGCTCCCTGGTGGGGGTCAGGATGAGAGCAACAGGGCTACGCACACTGTTTACTGGTCTCTGAAAAAAACAAGACACACAGCATCTCAATACATGTTTAGCTAAAAGCCATTACTTTAACAGATGGATATAGCCAGCATAGGCCTTTTTGCTGAAAACATGTCACAGTAGGAAATGCACAAGTGTAAATAATAAAATGATGGCTGAATTCCATGTATCTGCTATGGCTTCAGCATCCTGTTGTTGATTAATTTTCTTTCAGAGTTTAATTTTACTTAAAGTACCTACACATTAAAAAATAGCCTCTACTGGTATGAACTGGCAGCTTTGTGCCTTTGTTAACTATTTGTATGAATGTCATGCAAAATCTAGCACTACTGAAAAATCATGATATGAAATGCTTTACTGTACCTCCAGTGCTCTCACTACAACTGGCAGCAGGAAGGCCACAGTTTTCCCTGAGCCTGTGTCAGCACTGGCGATCACATCCCTGCCGCTGAGACCAACAGGTACCATCTGCATCTGGACTGGTGTAGGTGCCTGGTAGCTGGCCTTCTTCAGGTTGCCACTCAGCGTGGCAGGGAAGCCACAGTGTTCAAACTCTACGATGGGTCTCTTGACATCTCTCCCCTGGGTTTCAATGCCCAGCTCCTGTTTAATCCGCTGCACCTGCTCGTCTGTTAGTCCCGATATGAACCGATCTTCCCTGTAGACATAGTGTGCTTTAAGTTCATCTGCTCCACCAGTGTCAACTGCAGGCTGTTGAGGTTGAGTCCTTTCGTCTCCATTTGTATCCTTACGGTTAAACACATCCGCCCCAATCCCCATTCCCATTTGAGCCAAGTGGCTGGCTTTGCATTCAAGACTGCAAACATCATTGTCAGTGCTGTCACAAATATACTCCCCATAGCGACCACACATCACACAGATGGGTTCCCCTGGCTCCGGCCATCTCTGGCTCTTTTTGAATGATTTAACTGGTTCCTCCTCTTCCTCCTCCTCTTCCTCTGTATCACCTGAGGAAGACTCATGTCTCTCTTTATGTAGTGGGCCCTCTGTCAAAGCTGCAGAGTCTCCACTTGTTTGTACTGTCTCATCATATGTTTTGGTGTCTTCACATGCTTCCTCCTTCTGACCAGGCGTCTCTGAACTACCTTCATCATTCTTCTCCTCCTCACCAACCTTACTTTTCTTCTTCTTCAAAGCATTGTTTGAGCTCTCTGCTGGTCTCTTCACTTTGAGGGCTCTCGGCATGAACATTTTACAGACTTGTATTCTGTGAACACCAGAAAACAGATATAAACAAGTTAAGCTAATATCAAGACTATAGAGATCATGGTTTATATGGTGCAACTTTTTTAAAATACTGGGGAACTGCTATGTCTGGGCGAATGCAGCATATTTAACATAACTAAGTCAAGAAATTTCATATCAATAAAGATGAAATTGACTTCAGTCAACAGTTTCACAGTTCTCTCCTAAACACTGGTTGAAAGTCATCTTCGAAGAACTATAAATCACCTGTGTTTTTCTTTTTGTTGTTGTTGTTTTTTTGGTAAATCTAAAATAAAAATCCGTACTGTAAATTACAGCTTTAACAGTTAGAAATACATATCAACTTGTGGAAGTGTTAACGTTATTCCGACACATAAGTGCAAAGTCGAAGGGTTTCGTATTTTCGTGCATGGTATCGAAAAACACGTTTTTCTACATAATACTCCTCCGCCACTGCTAACTTGTAAATGCAAAGAAATATTTTAAATGTGTGTTTGTTCAACTAAAGTTACATATTACCGACACCTCTTCGCGTCAAATCTTCCAACTGTTCAAAACAGCCACCGACGCACACTAATGACGTATATTTGCGTTGCACGTCGGGAATTGTGGTTCGTTGAATATTTTTCTGTATTTTACCTGTGTGTGTACACAGGGGGCTTCTTTGCAGTAGGAACTATTAAAATGTTTTTGTACGTATGTCTTTGTACCCTAAATTGTAGCTTCACAGACATTTAAAGTCAGTCTTGGGTCATATTTTTACATTGTGGGTGTGGCTACATAGGTTGTAGATCTATGGGCTATACAATACAACTATACAAATCTAACGATCATAAGGACGATATAACAGACAGAAACTTAAAAACTGACTGTCCTCTTGAGAAATGTGAATTTTAATGTAAAATGAGCATTTGTTTAGCTTTGTCTCCTTTAATTGCATGCACGCTGTCCTCTTTTCATGCGGTGTTCAAACGCTTATCGTAAACTCAAAAATTGGAAATGTACAGTCATTATGATTGATATTAAATAAGAATTCAATTCAAATTATCCTTCTGTCATGGGGTCAGTGTGTCACAGAAATGTATACAGTCCTCGACAGCACATTATCATGATGATTATCTAGCAGCACGATACAATACAATGCCAAAATTAAATATTGTGATAAAGCTTTGCTGATTTCCCACTCATTAGTTAATATAAAGTCAGAGTTGGCTAGGTTTACCAAATTAACGACATTGTAGTAAAATCCCGACATCTTTGAGTCGTTCAAACCGATCTTATAATAAATCCATGGTTCAAACACGGACGCTGAAATAAAAAGCTAATATTCCTGACAGCAGTTGAAGGCATCCTGGGCGCATGCGCATTCCGCAACAACGGTGCAGGGTTTGGAGAGCCACAGTGTGCAGCAGGAAAACCGCACCACGGCACTAACAGAGGAGGGAATGCGAAACACATAGGTTACCCATACAATAAAACATGGACATGAAAGGGAGAAGCCTTCTTCTTCCAAAGGACACAAAGAATGGAAACATTTCTGTTTTCATTCCAGCTGAAGAGCAGTTTTTCCTCTGAAATCCAAGGAAACCTTCACAGCTTGGTCCGACGGAGCCCATCTCAACTGGTAGAGAGAAGAATGGATGAAAAACACCAAGACTAACGAATCATTGTGGCACAAGGAGACAGAATAGGACGAATAACCACAATCAGACTAGTATTTCATCATTGAATGAACCTGTGAATAATCATCGGAAACACACCGCATCTCCTCATTTTACAGCCGGTCTTTTGTTTTCCACGAAATTCCAGTAGTGGGATGCTTTCGCGTTGTGCTGCTGCATAAGGTTGAAGAAAACAATTCAGGGACAAATATGGGTGAAGTTCAGGACGTCAGGGATGTTAAGAAGATTTTTGTTGCTCCAGCAATAAAGTCTTTCGAGCACTATGACTTCTCCCGAGCCAAAATCTGTTGCAGCCTCACATGGCTGGTGGCCAAAGCATATGGGACAGGTAGGTGCATCACTGTACCTCCACTTACCTGCACGCTGCATGAAGATTTTTCTCATATTTTATCATTTTCTTTTTCAAATGCATGTTTGACAGCATTTTATGATGATGACTAATCTATAACATGCCTATAATCATTTTTGAACAGCACTAAAACAAATCCTTACAACAAATTTAAAACCTGTGATGGATAATAGACACAGTGACTCACCATTGATCACCTGAGGCAGTATTACATAGTATTCCCTTTAGGATTATCACAGTGATTTTCCATTAGGGTAAAACGTTTCTGGTTCACAATCAACTTAATTTTTTTTTGTTGCTGTCTCCCATCATAAATGAATAGCCTATTGGAAAAGCAATACATATTTTCTCCAGAGGAAAGATAAAGACTGGTTTCCTCTTCTGGATCCCAGTGATCAATAAATGTGTTGTCCTGCATGATGCAAATGGAGCAGTCAGTTTAGAAACAGGGAGGTATGAAGGTGTCCCAAATGATGTAACCTTCAGCATACTGCATTCAAGGTAAATTTAGAAAGAGAGGCATCACATGTGGGACTTTTTTTATACATCTCAGCACACAAAGGGTTGACTTGTTAGCAGTAATCTAGGATAAATGATAATGTTAGTAACCATCAAGAGACAAAAATCCACAGAAAACAGTGCTTTTTGCCTTTTAAAAAACCCCTTCTGTACGATTCCTAACATATGACATGACTGATGTCTCCTGGGTAAAATCTACTTAAGCGATGAAAAGATCCACAATGAGTAAATGAATTGCGGTGTTTGAGCTGAGATGCTATCTTGTCTCTACACATCTAGTCGTTCTCGTTAGGCTCTGTTGTAAATCACCGCTTTTCTTAATCAGAGATGCTGACGCAGAAACGACTCAGAATTACATGTCATTCTCCATTCAATTCATTCTGAATGACCAAACAGTAAGCCATCACTAAGTTGTAAAAGATGATGAAGAAATGAGATTTAATGCATTTTCATGAGCAGCCTTCTTTTTTTAGTGAAGCGTATCACAGCATTGTATCAGTTTGAGCCCTGATAGATAGATGGATTGAAATCTAATGCTGTTGTTTGTGAATGTCCAAAAACTGAGATTTATTAATATGATGGGATTCATGTAGATATATGTGACCTTTCATATTTATTGCTCAGACTTGGTGGATTTAGGCTACACCTTTAGGAATTAAAGATATTTTGAGTAATCTTTGACTTTTATCATCCCCTGTTGTCCATCAGTAGGAAGTACAACAACATGGATTTACAGTAACAGTAACTCATCTCCTTCCACCAACATCTTTGGCACCATCTCATACCATTTTGATGTTGAGCTTTGGTGACCTGTGACAAATTCAAGTCTGATTTTCCCCAATACAAGCAAGCAGACATTCAACACATGTCTCTGGTAAAGAGGTACATCATGTCACATATCTGAATAAAAACAAAGTATTTCACTCGCTTTCTTAGCTTGAGAATGATTTTACCATTTGATATTCCAGCAAGTGTGACGTTATTTTGCAGGTTAGTGTCTTCAAACGCCAGGCTAACACCCCACTGCACATGACTAGCACATTATGCTATTCTCAGTGTCAGAGCTACTGTCGGGTTGATGAAGGTGGCGACGCTGAAAAGAGAGGCAGAACGAGATCGCTTCTCTTCTGGACCATAAATGTAGAAAAACCTGTATGACTATCATCATGCTTTTAACTTCCATATCCCCAGAGCTGTAATTAAAGCTGAAATGCATGGCTCCTGGCCAGAAGAAGAAAACATGCTGCACCCTGAAGCTTTTATTAAGCTAACATACAGTCAGATTATTATATTTCCAAAGATAATCTTCCAAACATTCTCCTTCTTCCATTGGTTCTTCTTAATCTGCAATTTCCTATGTATTTATTGATCACATATTGAAATAGATGCCTCTCTACAAAACCTTATTTCACCTAAAGCACAATAAAATATTGAACATCTCCAAGGATCTCAATCTGAGAGCATCTGAAGTAGCTCAAGGAGAATATGTGTAGTATGTGTGTCACACTGAGGCTACTGTCACCATATAGCCTACAAACTTTGGCTGAGTTTCACACTGCAGCTGAAAGTGTCCCAATTTTGCTTTTATTTCCCATATGACTTATATAAAATCCTCAGGCATGTGACGCACAGTGGCTCATTTCAGCGTTGCCATGACAGTAGCTAAATGTTTTTCATTGAGCTGCAATCATGTTATACATTTTTTAAAACCGGTATTAGCAAATATGGCACAGCGATGAAAACAAAGACAAAACAGCTGACTTGAGTGATGTGTTTTTACACATAAGTGAGACACGTCAGTTTAAAGCTGCAACTGTCAATTACTCTGAATGTTTTATTGATTAATTGATTAGTTGTCTGGTCTATAAAATGTCAGAAAAGGGTGAAAAAATTTTAATCAAATTTTTTCCAAAGCCCAAAAAATGTCTTGTTTTGTCCTGACAAACAGTCCACAACCCAAAGATATTCAGTTTCTTATCACAGAGGACTAAAGAAACCAGCAAATATTCACAATTAAGAAGCTGGAATCAGATCATTTGGGCATTTATCTCAAAAAAATGACTCAAAACAATGAATCGATTGTCAAAATAGTTGTCAATTAATTTGCTGTCTATTGATTAATCGACTAATTGTTGCAGCTCTTATGTAAATTCAATCAAAATATACATACAGTAATCAAACTATGTTGAAAATAAGCAGAAGTTGAATTCCACGACAGCTGTAATTTTTTTTCTTATAAGACAATTTGTCAATAAGATTATTCTTTTGTGCTTTTGCTGTCTTCTCTGCTGTTCATTTTTATTTTCCTTTTTGATCCCAATTATTGTATACTGGCCAGTAAGTGTTCAAATGGCTTATACTAGTACAACCAATACATCGTGTTGTCGTCTGAACAGTGCAGACAGAACGGTATTCTGCCGCTGCTTGTAGCAACAGACCACATTATTCCTCGCCGCCGTGTTGTAATAGCCGCACAAACATGAGATCCCTTTGCAGATCCTCTGTGTATATTCAATCAGGACTGAATGAAATGGGCTGATTCCAAAAATACAGCCCTCCAGAGAGGGAGAGAGAGCGCAAGAAATAGAGAGAGAGAGAGAGCGGGCTCATATCCAGATCCCTGCCTACGCTGCTCTCAATATTTCTCATGCATCTGCCTCATTACACCGATGCAGGAGCGCATCAAGAATACGCAGTGTGGTAGATGCGGCCTGTGTAGCAGATCATCTGCTGTTAGAAAAATACTATCAAACATCACACACCGATGCACATATCTAATGTATTATACGACTCTACTTCACAAGCAGAGCTCAGAGAAGACGTCTCAGTAGCGAGGCTCTTCGAATGCTCGGTGAAACCTGGGTGGTGGAAGCAAATCTGTGTAATTAACAAGTATTTTACAGATGCACTTGGTCAAAGCATTTAACTTTTTGCTTCATTTTGTTACAGAAGTCAGACTTCATCAATATATGATTAAATGTGAATCTAATCTTGCTCTTGTAGGTAGTTACAAGATATTTTATCACAGTAATGTGACGTTAAAGCTCTGTAGGGCTACAACTAACGATTATGTGCGTCATCGATTCATCTGCTCGTTATCTTCTCGATTTGTCGTTTGGTAGTGAATAATGTTAACATTTGAGGGGCTTGAACAAGCAGTCTTTTGGCATTTGTGCTTGGAAAAATATTTGAACATGATCTTGAAGTCTTCTTTAATAAGTAGGTACATTTTAGTGACAGGACAAACCAGAGAAAGCAAGTAGTGGACTGCGCTTCAGAAAAACATCCGTAACATGAAATATAACTTGAAATATAACATGATTTCTAGCAGCTCCAGGGGTGTTGTATGGTAGCTCAGCCTGACCTCTGACCTCCTCATAGAGGATGGAGGATGAAGGAGGAGGGGGAGGGCAAGAGAAGAGATTAATTTCTTTGGAGGGATCAATAAGGTAGCACATGAGCCAAATACGTAAAGGAAAAGTATAATAACCTAGATGGCTGCTACTGCTGCTGCTTCATGCATTTCTGTTCTTATACAGAGTTCATCTGTAGACGACCTCGTTGGTTATGGTCAGTATGAGCAGGTGATTCATTGACTTTTGTGTGTGGAGGATGGGCGGTGGTGTCAGGGAATGTAAAGCTTTCAGTGTGGCTCACTACATGCTACAGTGTCTCTCTACACACACACACACACACACACACACACACACAGAGTTATCAAAATTTACATCTGCCCCCCCTGCTGCAGACACAGCAACGAGCTCTACATCTGGAGTGCATGCAGGTGTTTTTTTTAATGTTTTTACACAGCTGCAGCATCTCATTTGAAACCAATTAATCATTTTTATATTGTTTCATATGTTGTGGGGAAATACGGTCTTTTGTTTTCCAGACAATAGCCGTGCTTTCTCTTTTTTAAGTGCAGTTTTTTTTAAAATTGCCTCTCAACTGAGTGAACGCTGACAGGAAAGGTAACAAGACAAAGCAGTTTATGAAAAACACAATGTTTTTGAAGTATTTGTCGAACATCCACCGGCGGTGGAATTCGCTGGAGGTGACACACACGCGCACGACACGTACACACACTCGCTCACACACACACACACACACACACAAACACAGCCCCTCTCTTTGATGAAGCAGGCAGTGAGAGGGGTGTTCCCAGGGAGCTAGAAGCTGCAGAGATATATATACAGACTAGATGAATCGATTGGGTTCCACTCCTACTGCAGTTGCTATAGCAACGTGGAGGTCTATCCACATGTGTCCATGTCAAGATACTGTCAAAGTACGGCTGTGAACAACGGAGCAGACCTGCCAAAGTAAAGTAATGGCAGATAATCTGTGCACTGAAGGGAAAATCCAAACTTTGTTACAAATATAGAATAAAGTTGCCATCACTATATTTCAGCTCCTTTTTTTCTCCCTTCCATCATACAGACAGCATCCCAGCAGACTTGAAGGACCCCTTCTACACAGACCAGTATGAGCAGGAGCACCTGAAGCCTCCCGTGGCCAGCCTCCTGCTATCAGCAGACCTCTACTGCAGGGCCGGCAGCCTCATCCTAAAGAGCGACGCCGCCAAACCCCTGCTGGGCCACGATGCCGTCATCCAGGCGCTGGCTCAGCGAGGACTCTACGTCACTGACCAGGAGAGACTGGTCACTGAGAGGGACCTTCGAAAGAGGCCTCTTCAAATGGTAGGAGGGATTTTTTTTTGAATGGGACTGCAGATCATAATCATATTACAAATTTGAGCTACCTCTCCAGCACAGACTTTACACCACTACAATTTTACTGGTTACAAGCTGACTTAGACCTGAAGGCTTCCACTGCCCTGTGTGTGTGTGTGTGTGTGTGTGTGTGTGTCATGTCTTTTATAGCTCATCTCTTGACTTTGCAGGCAGCCTATTGAGTGGAAATGAGGGATCCTCATTATTTGTGGGCAAAGTCTCAATAGGAGGCTTCATTGCCTCAGTGAATTGCAGTTGAGACACGATTAGCACACAGTATGCCTGCAGTCTCTTTGGATAGTCTTGCTGATTTTAATTTCCCTTCTATGCTAATTCGAAAGTTATTTAAGTTTTTTGGGGGATCTAGAAGTAAGGCATTTTAAGGTTTTAGCTCACCAAGTTTGATTCCGATCGTGTAATTTAAAGCTAAACTAAAGGGATAGATGGAGCGTTTTGCTTGATTTTGCTGTGTTCTCTCCCTTGTCGACACAGCAGCTCCCACAGCGTGTGCCGTGAACACGAGGGATTTTCACATATTACTGTCTTTCTGCAGGATTACCTTTTAATTCTTTCCTCAAATGTTTTACATTTTCTAGTCCAGAGCTGAACAAGGGTTTTACACTCGATTTTTACAAGTTCATGAATGTCTGTGTTTGTATGTGTGTGTGTTTCGTGACTGAGCGTGTTGTTGCAAGTGTGAAAATAAGTTTCCCCTTCTGTCCTCTGCTGTTCCATCTTTTCTCCCCATCCCTGTCCTGTATCCCTCATCTTTCTCATACTCTCTACATCTCTCGTTCCTTCTGTCTTCAACCAATAATCTTTCCCAAACACCTTCTTTTTTTTTTACATTTTACAATTTCACATTTCCTCACTTATTACCAAACCCTTCCTTCCATCATTTCTAATTTCTCTTGTCTGTCATCATCCCTCCGTTCGGGCTTTATTTGCTCTCTCCATCAATCCCATTCTCCCTTCCCTGCTTGAAGCATAAATGTGCAGCATTATGATCTAGTTGTAGGAGCCTAACTGATAATAAACGGGCATTAGAGAGGTATTGTGGATGTTTTGTAATCAATTTAATGAGATTCAGGAGAGCAAAAGCACTGATTACTATTGTTTGCTAAAAGGTTGTCACACACTATCCCACACAGTTCATTTACATTACCTGCTGCACATTGGAATGACAGCTCAGGTGGGGGGATCATCTATTATTTAAAGACATCATCTAACTTCTAGCTGCTGTCCAGGCTGAGTTTTGCGGGGGTGTGGACAGTCAGCAAGAAGAGCAGAAACAGGAGAGAGGCTGTTCTTATGGGAGAGACATCTAGCAGGGCGGTTAACCGGCTTGAAAAGTTGTCCTGAAAGAAAATAAGACTGGTTTTATTTCTGAAGCAGACCGTGAAAGAGTAAAGAGACCGAGCAGCTACCTGCAGCTCTAACAGTAAGCTGCTCTGGATACGAGCGCCGGCACTGTCATTAAATGCTGCTTCATGGCATTTTAAGCTAAGCGTTTGTTTGAACTCAGCAGTTTGCATATAGTACAAGAATTCTCCGAGTAAGCGACTTCAGGATGCGTTCGAGGTAGTTTTAGTAGGTCAGTCAGCAGCAGAATTAGATGCTGCTTGATGTCTCGTCTGACATACGACACAGCCGAGCATATTCACTGACATTCTCACTAAACTGACTTTGCATCGTGGAGTTATTTTTTCTCTGCTCCTCCACCTCTCCGTCTCTATTCTGCCCACTCATCCTTCTGTCTTCGGCCACGTGACGGATTCCCACACGTGAAGACGCGGAATCCAAATTTCACTTTCCGCCCACTCGGTCGCCTACACACACATGCTGTATCACTGACACCCTCCTCCACCTGTAGCACACGCAGAGAAAGAAAGAGAATGTGGAGGTTGGGTTGCGGAGCTGAATAATGTTATTACACGTCGCAGCCCACATGAAGCACCACCGTGAGCATGATAATAGCTGAGAGTCGTTATCAAAAAGCTTTAATTGCTAAGTTTAATAATACTAGCTCTCCTTTTATGTTCTTTTCAAAGTGTCAGCGTCATGTGATCATCTCTTTTCATGGTGATAGAGGGGATCATGGGTAATTAATTTCCTAAAACAAAACAAATATGTTCAGACTGTTTCCATGCAGCTGCGGTCAGGGAGAAAACATCATATTGAAGGTCATTATTCAATTAAAAACCAATATCAACAGCCTGATGGAAAGTCCAGTCTAACCTTGTTGCTGTGGAAACGCTAGCGGGATGAGAATGACGTCAAGATCCCAAAAAAAAAAAAGAATCTAGATGATGAATGAAAATTGATTCTAGGTGTCTGTGTCAGCATGTGTGTGCACTTGTGTGTGTGTGTGTGTGTGTGTGTGTGTGTGTGTGTGTGTGTAGCTAAGGACTTAATTACACGCTGTAGAGTGGGACAGTAGTGCTCCCTGCATCCCTGCAGCACGGCGGGTGTTCAGATAAGGTGTTTAATGCAGAGGAACAGCGCTCGGCGTTCATTTATCCTCTCGCAGCAACGCATCTGCTCCAGTCACTCACGTTCATTCACTCGAGCAGCGACGGTTAATTCCCTACCGTACCGGCACCCGAGCAGCAGTAACAAGAAATGGGACAAGCACTGATGTTTCACCTTCCTGCCAAGATTTACTCTGCCTGTCTGGGGCTCAAATTGGCATCGCAAAGTCGCAGGATTGTTGTAACGGGTTTCAGTAGATGTTAGAGGCGTTCATGAAGTTTTCTCCAACCTTTTGTACTTGGAGCACAAAAGACGTGTCAGGATCTGAGGCTGAGCTTACCACCTCTGCTCAACGATTTCCTGGAAAAAAGCCCGCAGAGCAACCACAGGATAGTAACTTTGGGATTTATTAGATGACAAAAGTATATATATATATATGTCCCACTAGATTTATCTCAAGACACTCACTTCCTTGACCTCATCACGGTGAAGATCGATGTTCTTCCAAACTGCTGGACTTTGAATGTCAAAGCTTTAATAATTAATAAAACCGTAGTAAATAGTTCATGATGCTGCCAAGAGTTTTAAATGTACTGTATAAATCACTGTGGTATCATAGCTGCATGCGGTGAATACTGAGAGGAAGAAGCACAGCACCTTACATGGTTTCTGAGTTTCTTTATAGACTATATGGGTGTTATATCTGTGACTGTATGTAAGAAGAGCCATGCAACAGACAGGTTTATGTTAGAGACTGCTTTCAAATCCAACCTTAATGGTAAAAGCACTTTAATTGTCTATTTAAAGAGATTTATTCTGTCATTCATGTTGAAGCCATGCTGCTATTGAAAGCGAAAGAAGTCAGCTTGTCATTAATTTGTGGATTCTTTAGATGTATTGTTATCTTTTGTAGTCATGGCAAATTAATTACAGCACAACTGTTATGTAGCTGAACGCGTGGCTTTCTGCTCAGTCTTCTGCCAGTTTTATAGTACTTAAATGCATGGGTCACAGTCACACAAAGCATATTTTAAGCGATTTATTCAAACGTTGAAACATTTACTTATTTGGGCTCATTCTGCATGGTGAGGAGTGTGCCAGAAAAGAAATGCCACCTGGTTAATTGTTGCTGACATATTACAACACAGGACCGTCACACTAGCTGTGCAGCAACATGAAGCAAACATGTGACTGCAGCAGCTTTCAATTAGCGCAACAGCAAGAATCCCCCGTTGCATCTCATTAAGCAACAGTCATTATTGCTGCTTAATAATGTTATTACTTGTCAATATTAATATTAGATGTTCATCTACATAGACTGAAAGTGTATGTGAATGTGGAAGACTGTTTTTTTTTGTTTTTTTTTTTTTTAAATCACTAAAAAACATCATGACATCACATGGTGATCATGATAAACATCATCATGTTAATGAAATATGTTAAATAATGTTATGATGAAAAGAGTAACGCCTGCACACAGACTCCAAACTATAAATCTATTACAACAACAGCATTTTGATCCCAATCAGGATACAAAAATACTGGAATAATACATTATTATATGAACTCAGGATTAATATCATGTGTGTTTTAATGTTTTATTAAGATTGTAGCAGAAGCATTAGTTTAGCATTAGCATTAGCATTAGCATTACTTTACACTCAGTTTTAGATGTGAGACATTACTTATATTGTGTGTTGGATATATAAATATCATATCTAAAATATCTTAAAAATCACTACATATTCATTTTAAAATAAAAAGATTTTAAGATATAAAGATATTGATAACGATTGTCTGTTCAGTTTAACTGTGTGATTGATTTAATCAAATCATGTATTGCATGGATGAATAGAGGTGAACACTCTTCTTCCTGTTTGCCTTCCTCTCCTCTGCTGCCTCCATCACAACCCCTACTGGGAAGGCGCTCCGTTTCCATGGTTACACTCCAGTAGGCAGGGGTGTGTGTGTGTAGGTGGGTGCAAGAGTGGGGGTGCTTATGCTTGCATATGTCATATGTGCAGTGTGTATGTGCAGCTATGTTAGTGTGTGTGTGTGTGTGTGTGTGTGTGTGTGTGTGTGTGTGTCTGTGTGTGTGTGTGTGTGTGTCTGTGTGGTGGGGGTTGTATCAGTGATGAGCACTGCCAAGCTCTGAGGCAGAGAATACTGAAATGCTAGATTCATACAAGCAGGCAGACGGCTTTTCTAAGACGCTGCATCACACACAAAGACGCACCTCCACAAACACACACACACGCACACACACACACACACACACACACACACGGTGAAGTACAGAAAGCTAAACTGAGTGCCAGGCAGAAAACAATACTTCTCAACATCAAACTGGCTTCCTGTGTCTTTATTCTTTGCCTCTACACTTGATCTTATGAACAAAGAGGAGCTGAAGCAGCAGGGTGGAAGGGAAGCCCGTCCAAGTACTTTCTGTCCTCGTCAGCCTCAGTGAAGTCACATTCTGTACAGTATGTTGTGCTCAATGCCAGCGGCGACTCCTGTACAGTATGGATGGGTAGGCAAGAAGCACATTATGTGATGTCCTGAGTCCTTAGCATTTTTTCTGTACTGGCTACAGTTAGACTATGTTTCAGGCTAATGTGTTTTGTTTGTCTTTTTAATGAAATATAGAGGATTTTTTAATCTGCAAAGGAAAATTCCACATGATGAGAGTTCAAGTATTGTAACATGCTGCTCTGCTCTCAACCCTGAACACAGGAGCACATTTGTCCAGAGGCCTTTTGTAGCGACAAAATCATGCTAAACCTAATGTTCCATATCAGCTGACACAACACAGGTCAGTAGTCAGTGATTGTTTTTCAACTCTGTACTTGTAGAGACCTTGTGGATTCATTAGTTATACAGAAATATTCTTTTTCCAACATGCAGTAAATTTTTTTAAAATTTACTGCATGGCAGATAAATGCTGCCATATCTTAATGAAGGAGATTGTTTTCCCCTGTGAGCCATGGAGCTTTGTTTTGAGAGGAAACAGCCCTTGGTAGGGTTACCAAAGGCAAATACATCCTAGGTGAGGGGCCAGAGTTAGGGGCCGGGTAAGGGGCCTCATTTGGGGCCAGGCCCGAGATGGGCATATTGTGGATGAGTGCCTATTGGCTGAGCCTGAAGAAGTAACCCTCCGATTTTTCACTTTCTGGTTGTAGAGAAAAAAATTAAATACTAGATGAACTAACAAGGCTTAGTAACAAGACTAAGAGTCTCGAGATATGCTCACTGCGCTCAGCTAAATGCTAATGTTAGCCAGCAACATGCTAACAGCTAGCTTGAAAGTCAGGGGATCCCGAGAGTTACTGCATTTTATTCTGAGGGGAATATGAGTGTCGATACCAAATTTTAAGGCAGTCCATTGAATACATTTTGAAATATTTCACTCTGAACCACAAGTGTCAACCTTGCACACTAAATGCTGATGCTCACTAGCAACATGCTAACGCTAGATGGAAAGTCAGGGAATAACCAGAGTTATTATGTCATTCTGAGAGGGACATGTATGTCTGTACCAAATTTCATTGTAATTCATCCAACTGTGGTCGATATATTTTAATCTGGATGTAAGTGGTGGACTGACAAACTGCAGACATTGTCATCCCCACCCCCTAGCCTATTTAACCATGCTACTAGCAAGGCTAAACAGTCTTTAGGTGAGGTTATCTCACTGCTTTGGTGGGTTACCTCATTTGTACAGTATGTCGTATTACAATTCATTACTATATTCTTTACAGTGTGGTATTCTGTACTGCAGTCATATGAGAAACAGAAACAGTAGTATATTTCTCTGGTGAAAGTGCAGATTCTGAACCATGTCAGTATTAAATGCTATATCTCTTCATCTGCTGTAACGGCACAATAAGCTTATTATACTAATAGAAAGAAATCTGTGTCATATTCTCTTTACAATTCAGAGCAGAGGATTTATAATAAACCATTCTCACTCTACAGGTCTGAAAATATTCACCTGGTTTTCCTTATTACTGATATGACAAATGTGAGGATTGGTAAGGCTGTAATAACACTTAATCCATAATGAATTTATGCTGCTACACATTTAGACATGTGCAGAGCTTTATACAGGGATCCCATTTACTGAGATTACATTGAACAGGCATTTTTATTGGTTGTATTACTGCAGTGTGTATTTTCATTGCATTGCATTTAATTCACTTACGGATCAAAACTAGAACAGAATTTTGTATTTTTTAGGTATTATTCAGTCCAATGAAATTAACACTACAAACTGTAGATCACAACACAAATAAAATGAAGCAGTAAATAATACATAAGTTAAATGAATTTACTTCCATCAGAGAACAATATAGCTATTCACAACAATAGCTTTAAGGTTGCATAAACAGATCATTGAGACACTAATGAGAAAAGTTAGTTGATTAAAGAAATACATATTAGGTACATGCAGTACAGCTCTTTGTCTCTGCATAATGTCTAGCACAGTCACTGTGTAGACAGACAAATATGACAATGAGGACAGAGAGAGTTTATGATAATACATAGGCCTAACTCTCACAGATAATGAGGAATTATCTTTAGCTGCATTCTCACAGGGATTTAGTCTTAACACCAGGTATATGTTCATGTAAAATAAGTGGTATTTCCCTTCAAATTAAATCAAACATGAAAAATCAAACACCCTTTTATCTCTCTCCACCCATGATACAGTTGCAACCCAGAGGGCCTTTTCAAACATGATGGAAGGGTTTGGAGTGAAGGCGTATCTTCAGGGTAGGTCAACACTGGCTGGTAGCCATGATCCCGTCCCCAGATAGTATTCTAAGGTTAGCTTTGAGGTTTCCATGTAATTACTAGGTTGGGTTTGGAGCACATGGAGGAGGAAGGTATGCTGCTTAAAAGCTTCATTCCCATAGCTGATGCCAGACCTCACAGTTGGAGTTTTTTGCATCCAAAAGTGTGCAATTTGTGTGTGTGTTCCTGCTCACAATTGGCCAGGCTGTTAAAGGAGCCATGCCATCTCTCCATTTCAAAAGGAAAGTGTAAAGAAAATGAACATTTTATATTTCAGAAGGATTTCTGATAATCCTGGGAGAATTTATACAATTTCAAATTTCATTCTGTGTCGATCCATCATCAGTTTTGGGGAAATGCAGAAACACCTGCTTCACTGGTGACTGTTCAGCTGCATTTACTGAGAGCAGCCACGATTCTGTTAATTAAATTTGAATTAATTTTCCATGACTTTTCTGTGATCCCTTTCATCTCAATTAAATTTAAATGTTGAGAAATTAAACTTTTTGACATAGCAGGCTAAGCACGGAACACCTCGCCGCAAGGTTGAACGTTTTAATAAGCATCACTGAGGCAAGTCCTATTTGCCGGTTATTATTACGTGAACGTATCAACAAACAGTTTCCTGTCTATACATGCAGCAGACACAAAACAACATTAGCATTGTTTTTTAGTCATGTTTCTGGTCACCTGATGAATGTAAGTCCAATATTCACGATCTTTCCACATCCGTTTTGGTCTTCACCAACTCCCTGTAGATGCTAAATGCTCCACTGTGTTCACCAACGAGTTGCTGACTTTGCCTGTCTGCCGTTTGGTGCTGGGCAGGTAGTGTACAGCGGGGGGGGGGGGGGGTTTAGAGCTGTTTTGCTCAAAACGGCTGCCTACTGCTGGAATTAGGGTGATGAGAGCAGTGAGAGTAATACTAGGGTGATTGCTGTCTATGGGTTCATCACCATGAGGGATCCTTTTACATTTAAGATTGGATCATTTGATTCATTCATATAAAAATGTTGATTTGTGCATCTTAAAGTTTAGATGTTTATCACATTTAACTGTTTTTTTGTGCTGGTTATTAAATACCCTTCTGTGATACTTGGTTGTATGTTATTCTGTCTACTGTTTTCACTGCCTCTCATGGATACATTACCAAACACAACAAAAATATATATTCATGAAAAAGTTATCTCTCACATGTACTTCTTTTTCCTTTAACTTTACAATATTTACGGTGACCTTCAAAAGAGGCTAGAGAGAGGTACAGCTTAGTGCTTTTCCATGTCCAGCTGAGTTGGCGTGAAGTTACCTGAAGCTAGACAGATTCAATTTTTAGCCATGGAGCCTCTGGGCCTGGACAGGAGAGCTGTAATACTAAAAGCAGACTGCATTTCAATATTACATCACCGTTGAGCTCATGTTGAATCACTGTGAGTGTGTGTGTGAGTGTGTGAGTGTGTGCTACCTCAGTCCTGAGGAGGTCTGCAGTGCAGGAGGTTTTTTCAATGTATCGTCATTTTCTGCTCCCACTTTTTTGTAATTAAAGTTTTTTTGTAACTTTGGGGATTATCATAAATAATCAATGAAGCCTCGCACTCCAGTAAAAACAGGTACAGGTGGTTCATTAGCCGTGACTCCTTGAAGATTTTACTGCAAGTCACTGACAAGACATTACTGTATTCATTACTTCAGTTGAACAGATTTTACAGCGGAGAAGTTGATGCTGATAGTAACACGGTTATGGTGAGGTAGTGAAGTATTGTGCATCTTCCACTATGAATAGTCAGGTCAGGCCACAACAAGCAGCTCAGAGCTCTGACAATAGAGATTTTAGTTTATTTACAACAGACACAAAACGACGAGGTGAAATACATCACATACTGTCTTTTGTAGGTCGCTGTGGTTTGAATTTGCACTTCCTTTGTGCTGTGTTAAATCAGGCTTCTACGGTGGATTTTCATCTCTTCTTTCTCACCACCGAGCCGTATTAAAGATGAGCAGTGTTTGCCTATTTCCCGGGGTGGAAATACAGAGAGCCAGCAATGTAGCAGTACAATAAAACAGGATATTGACCGTGAAGGGGCATCGTCTTGCCTCCTGAGAAATAAATACAAGATTTATAGAAGCAATCAACTTAGATGAGAAAGCAAAAAAACGTGTGTTTGTGTGTGTGTGTTGATGTGTGTTTATGTGTCCCTGTCTGTATTATTGTGGGTAATTATTTATCAGTGAGTGATGAAGATGGCCAAACATTAGCAATTGAAGGAGAGTTTTCATAGTCAGCATGTGATGAAGCCTGTAAGGAATTAAAGAGTAGAGAAACCTGGAGGGGGAAATTAAGTAAATTAGCAACATTTTCCCCTCTTGCAGCCGTCCAGACACCCCCAAGCAAAGCATCTGATCCCTGAACTCTCCAATGTAGCTGCTCAGTGGTCAACAGTGGAAAACATAGGTTGCACCGAGCAGCTCTAGGGTATGGCTATGTGGTGCTGAAAGGAAGCATATGTGCTCAGCAAACCTAAAGGTGAGATAACATGACGTCACCGGATATCACAGAGGAAAAAGCTTATTGCAAAAGACAGGCAGGCCTGCTCTAATGAGGACAGCTGACCCTTTCTTTGGGCAGTGAGTAGTAATAAATATCTATCTGGTTACTAAGACCTTTCTTCCTCCCTCTAGCTTACATCTGACATTTACACATGGTCATCTTATCCTTTCATTGACTGTCCATTTCAGCAAGTCTCGCTGAACTAATTCAGTTGCAGCAAATTATCTACTATACATATATATATGCTGTATACGCTTCATGAACACTAAGTGCAGAGGACCTTTAAAGATCGGCATTTTCCACATGAGACAGTTATGTCTGTATGATGCAACAAGGAAATATAGACACTCCTTTTTAGTGTTGTGATGTTCACTAGTGTTGGTGTGTCATTATCCATAGATGCTATATATGAGTCCTTAAGGTGTTTCTGTGAGGCTAAAGTAATTAACAATACCAGGCCTTGGTTTCACACTGTAAATAGATGTATCTCTCAGATTCTCACAGTTAATGCTCTAAATGCAACATAACTGTTAATGACTTACCTCACTCTGTGTAAACTGCCTACTTTCTTCTGCATCCTTTTTCCATCATCTGCCATCACTGTTCCTTTCCCTCCACTGCTGCTCTCTGCACTCATTTTAATGACATTTTTTAAACTGATGGAGTTCGCGGACAGGGAATGAAACCAAAGGTTTAAAATGAAGTTTATTAAATATATTCAACCTACTGCTAACTGTTACAATCTCTGACTTTCAAATGCTGAAGGAAATTGCTTTGTCACATTATAAAGTAGGCTATATATGGCCCCAGTGCCTAAAAATGGCCTTATCCTGGAATGAGCATGTGGCCCTGCTTTAGCTTATTCCTCCTATACAATGGCCTGGTGTCACTCAGTGTGATTAGAAACTGTAGGTCTGTGGTCTAGTAAACAAGATTACTTCTCCTTGTTGTCATTTTATCTCATCAGACCACAGCAGATCCAAATCAATATCCTCAAATTGCTTAGCGAAGGGCAGGAGGCAGGAGAGGAATGAGGCCTTTGAGGAATGACGCTGGTCCCTTGGCCTTTTTAAACTGGTTTTGCCTGGTGTTGACCATTTCGTTGTGGGAATAGTGGGTATGTGTGTGCATTAGTTTGTTTGTGTGTCTCTATGATAATGTTTTACAATGTTTGGACTGGCTAAATAAAGGCCAATAGGAAACATCTTGGCAGTGTATTATTAAATGGGGTTGGTTTGCTGCCGGGTTGCCAGATCAGAGAGACTGGAAATTAAGCATTACGCTAATGAATTATCACGCAGCAAAAAATACATTTCAGAGCAATACACTTATAGTTGCTCATTTGACAGCCAATCTTACCAGATATCACTACATCATACTATGTTTTAGGGAAAGGAAATGTCTTCACCTTCTATGTTTCTCCTTTGTTTTTTCCAGTCATCACTACACAAAGCTCGCAATCACAACCTAACATCTATTCTACAACAAGTCACACAGTAAGAAAGACTCATAAAAGAATTGTAGTAAAGAGTGCTCACATTTATAGGATGAGTAGTCCAAGAAAAAAAATCAAACACTTAACCAAGGACTCTAAGTCTCTTCTAGAACAGATTCTCTTCTCAGACCTTTTGTCTGACTGTGTTGCACCGCATTATTGTGGCTCTTCAAGGGGCTGATTAATTGGATTAGCTCATGGAAAAGCTGCCACCCAAGTGTAAATATTTGGCCATTTGATTCCTGGGTAGTGTGCGGTGAATACACAAGAAAGTACAGACTAATAGATGGAGCTAAAGATACAGTTGGAACCAAGATCTAAAAATGGACAGATTGCAGGCTTCGCACATCACCAGAGTGCATTAAAGACAATGTTCTGTTACATTAACTTTTCCACATTTAGCTGATGTTGTTACCCAAATCGAAAATTATAGTGAATGATATCATGGCACATACAGTGCCTTGCTTAAATGTGTTCAGTATGTGAAAGTGAATGAGTGTTGAGTGTTGAAAGGGTGTTTTTCTGACTGATTACGTCTGAGATAAGAAGCTTGTGTTGGACCTCTGTCTTGACCTAGAGAAATAATGTTTTTTTTAATGCCAATTATGCAGTCTTTGCTGCTTTGGACTTGCCTTTCATAACATAGCACTGGATTTATGATGTAAAACAGCTAGTTAGCATGGGCTAATTAGGTATCATTGTTCCAAAATCAACTGAAAAAGTAGACATCAAAAATTCATCTGCAGCTTAAAGGGGCCAAGTAAAAGCTTATCAGATATATTTTACACTGGTACAATAGGGACAAGTCTAGCCACAGAGAAAAAGACTCTGATCATGGTTAAGGAGGTTAAGTTTGGGAGGTAACAATATATTGCAGTCGTAGTTAAAGGAGGCAAAGGTTGACTGTCGGTAAGAGGTGGGATACAAATCCAGGTTTCAGGTGTCAGAGTCATACTTTGTACAGCTGTTCAACACCATAAACACCTTCCTGTTAATTATTCTCTACAGTATGACAACGTCACAAATGTTCCTGCTTTGGCGTTGAATATACACATACAGCAGATTGTTTTCAGCTATGAACGACCAATGTTGTTATTCTTGAGGACACACTCCAGTTGTCAGAAAGAACTTCTACACTCTCTATCTTGCTTACATATGGGTTTCAACCTGTGTTTTTGGAATAAAAGCACAACTGCCCCACAAGCAAAAGATGGGTGCTGTAATATTCTTTTTTAAAACAGAATCAATGTAACAGACAAATGGAAATTAAGGTCACAATTTCATCGTTATAGATAACAACAGTTCTGAATTCAGCATAATGTCTTTAACTTCCTTGTTTCCTTTTTTTCCACAGTTTACCTTTCCCCCTCTTTATTGTGAATCATGTACTCACATCTTCTCTGAGTTGTGCATCTCATAATAAAAAAAAAATAGTTGCTGGTAAACATGATCTTACATTTTTTTTACATTCTGTCGTGAGAGCAGACACACCCAGCCTGTCTTACTTGTTTCATACCTATGACAATGTGACACTCACACTTCCTTTAAGTAGTTTCTCGATAAGATTGTTGATACTGTATTAAGATTAGCTGATAAGACAGACGTGCAGAATGAGACACATGCTACTTTTCCTTTTCTTGATATATGTTTGTATGTTTTTATGTAAACATAAAATATGGGGTAAAGTAGATTTTGACATAATGACATAAGTCATGTTATGTATATGTTAGCTTTGCATACCAAATGCTGAAAATGACTGCGTAAACATATTTACATATTGCAGCACAGAAATGGTTACTGCACTTTTCCTTGTTTCCTTCATACGTCAGAAAAGAGAATAATACAGTTCCTTGTGGGAACAGAGCTGAAGTCATGCAACATCGGGCAAAAATTGTGACACTGGAGTCTGGTATTTGTCTTAGATCGATTGACATATTTCCTATGAAACAACTGTTAGTACAGAACTTAACCAGCTACATTGTTACCTAATGGAAAGTAGGACACTGCCTCTGGTCAAAAAAATACTTGGTTATTGAACAACCATGATATGGTTTCCAAAACTTGATTTATATTTGTACTTTCAGCTATTCAGTGATAATGGTGAGCAAAGCAGCATATAATGGATGCCAATTCTATTAATTGAACTCAATTGTCAGGAAGATATCTTATTCTGGCTCCTTAAAGGCTAGCAGTCGCTGTGAGCAAACTGGGTCTTGTAACCAGCGATAGATACACTTGTTTCCAGGGCAACAGCCACAAGGGAATGTTCGACTGGAGGCAGTTTCAGATGTACATCACAGTGGAGGCTTTGGAGTCCTAGTCCAACTCTATAAATCACTTCCCTCTTAATGCCCTCTTCCTTACTCACCTACAGTATCATGCTAATTTATATATAATGATTCCTCCCTCAAAATGATTTTTTTTGCAGTTGGTACAACTCCAATGGTAGAGTTTTTACATTTACTGAGAAAAAAAATTGAGAAGGTTCAGAGGAACATTTTTTTGCAATGCAATCTGGATTTGTCATTTTCAAAACACTACTTAACAGCAGATTCAGACAGAGTCTCTGTAAGGTTGCCAAGCCACCTACTGGTTAAGAAGTGTGCCATGGACCTTTGATGTATGTCATACCCCTCTCTCTACCCCTGTTTCTTGTCTCTCTGCCACTTCCACAAATCCTTAAAAAAAAGAAAAAAATGATTCAATAGATAATTTCACCTGCCCTAATGCATGTTAACAGCCTTCTCTGTTTTAGTAGACCTGTCTTGTCTGGCTTTTGTCTGCAATCAATAAGATGCAGGATATGCTATTTTTTAGGCGCTGTCAAGACAAAAAACATTGCTGATTTTCACATCCATCACTCTATTAGCATACATTATATACATGACTCAGGATTTGATCATTGTTGTTGCCTTTCACTATTACTTATAAAAACTAGTGAATGTGAAATACAGGCTTATGTTGTCACATTTTCTATTAAAGGTCAATAGATGAGAGCATTGACCAGAAAACCTCAAATGTATAATCTGCATGAAAAGAACCACAGTTGAGCATCTGCTGATAACACCATCCACCTCAAAACCACTAATTTCCACCCTCTAATTCTTTCTCTGCGCAGAGTGCCCATCTGGCCATGATTGACACTCTGATGATGGCGTACACAGTGGAGACAGTGAGCGTGGAGAAGGTGATGGCCAGCATTCGCCAGTATTCATCCCTCAATCCTGAGGTAGAAACGCCCTATGATACAGAGGACGCAGTCACCACCTGGATCAACAAGGTTGGTAACAGTATATGTGGGTGTGTATGTGTGTGTATAATGTCTTTTTACAAAATGTTATTGACAGCCAAAGTTTTTCCCCAGTTCCCGTAGTTCACTAGCCTTCGTTTCATAAAACTGATATAGGACAACAGGATGTTGTGTCCAAAATAAACAGGAATCTATACAGGACTCGCTGTAGATCCATTCAGAGGACTGTTTGCAAAATGTTAAAGCAAAGGTACACATGAAGAAGGCTTTTTATATGAAAATGTTTTTCAAAAAAGGTCACCCCAGAAATCAGTGCTGTATTTGACATTTTACTCCCTAAAAAGTAATCCCGGCAAAGCACTAATTTGGAAGCAAAGGTCAAGATGATTCAGAACTGTATCCTTAGATCATATTATGCTTACTTTTGTTATTAGAAATTATTTGGTAAATGTACAGAGTTTACCTCTCTATACTTCTTTATAGATACACTTCTTTACATGACTTTCATAAAGACATATAACTATAAGCACATATTGTGAGCTATTGGTGTTGTACTAAACCAGCTTGACGCCTCTGTTTCTGTGCGAGGAGAAGGCTGGTGCGCAGCGTGGACACTGATTCATTTCACTCATCTGTGTTGGGCTCACAGATCTTGAGCTCTTCCACACTGCAGATATTTCAGTGAAAAAAAAACAATGACCCAAATACCACCAAATCTGTTACACATACACCATTTTGTCTCCAAGCCCCTGGGTTACACCAGGTGAATTCACAGCACATGAGAAACATCCTCCAGGGTCCACTGATGGTGATCAGCGGACCCTGGTCCAGTTTCCTCTATTTTCACTGCCTTTACAGCCTTTAAACAGATGGTTGATACTGGACGTTCTGTGTGGTTGAATGCATAGCTTGTATGTTACATAACCTATGTGCAAGTAAATGGAAATTCAGGAAATAAGAAACATGAGAGTATGGTGAGTTGACATGAAATGCATGTGCATGTTGGCATAATTGGCATATGCACATCTTACATGCTGTAGAGTATCACATGGCTATTCTTATTGGCTGTATTAGATGAAACAACAACATTTAGGCCTACTGCTAGAAAGGGCTAGTATTCATATTTCCGTACAGAAGCTGCTGTTAACCAGTATTTATCATGTACCATGAACTATGAAAGAGTATTTATTCAAACAATTACGTAATTAGTATGTAGAAAGACCCTAAGAAAATAGAAATATCTATACTATTTTAAATGAAAGCTTAAATGATACTGGAAGGTGGTTGTAAAAATATGTTGTTAGCAAACATTAGCTGGGTTCAGCTTTAATTCACACAGCTTCAATTGATTCCAAAGATAAAACATACTCGGTTTTCTCTAACATTCATATTTTCACCAGAATATGAATAAATACGCAGCATTTATCAGAATCCCACCATCGTTTGACAAAATTAAACAACTTTTTTTAAAATTTTTATTGCCGCCTTTCAAGCCTACAGAGAGTGAGTGTTGTCTGGGTGGAGTATCACTTTAATTTACAAAACACATTCTTAAAATCACTTACTAATATTATACGGGCTTGGTGCAAGTTATGTATACTGTGTGCATGTTTTCACTGGAGCTACAAGCAAACAAATGCACGCTCTTTAAAAACATTCCATAAAATGTATTAATACATATTTCACATCAGCAAATGTGGTCTAGTACCCTTTGAACCTACATGTGCTGTATATTATGTAATTCTGCCTTTTTATATTATATATATATATAAGTATAGGTAGCAGTCCACAGTACAGGGTGTACATGTGCAGATGGCTCTGGCTCCTTCATACAGTACTACAGGGCCCAGTCTGTTTACATTCTTCTGGTAGGAACACTGGGCAGCTGCCAGCTCTAAGCTTTGCACACACACACACACACACACACACACACAAACACTTGCACAATAACTAACAGGGGGTGCGGTCATGGAGTCCTACTGGTCGAACATATGGCTCGCTGTCGGAGTCCACTTGCATTCCAAGGGTCCAAAATTCACCAGCTTAACAACTGATTCCTGATTTAACTTGATCGATATGAACTTGAGTAGATGAACTGTAAGTTGTCCAAACGGCAGGATTAGTGTAGGATTAGATTTGATTAAATTCCGCTTGATTTGATTCAGTTTGACTTGATTTCAGTCGGGATTTAAGTCAAATATTATCTGATTGAGGAAAGTCAAAAAATCCACATGTACGTATTTAACCACAGAACTCTATCACGGTACATGATGGAACAGAAAATAACTTGACGTACACAAACAAAAGCACAAAGAAATTGTTTTATTCTTTAAAAGTAATGGCAACAAATAAAGGATCACCATGGCAACAGTGCAATCATAAATAGTGTATAATTCATAATCATGAAGCCTTTAAATGAACTGTAATGCTTAAATGTTGTCCAAATGCTAATGTGCAGCTGCTGTGGAAACGGACAATTTATTATCAACCTTTACACAATCAACTATGCACTCATACTTTAAGCAACAAAACAAATTTAATTTAAAATTTGAAGCTATTACTCTTTTTATAAGAACAATATGAACTGGAGATGAAGTATGACTCATAGTTTCTTATATTGAATTTTACTCGATGGTACTGCTGGCTTAGCAAATTTTAATCTTGTTTGTCCTCCTTTTAGGTAAATGAGTATCTGAAAGACATTGTGGCTCAGGAGCAGAGGAAGAAGGAGATTCAGACTACTGAGCCTGCTGGAAGCCCTCGGGTGAGTGTGTATCTCCTCTCCTCTCTCAGCAAACCACACACGAACGTGTAGACGTCCCTGATTTGATGGACAGTTTGAAACGAGCTAAAGTAAAATCCTCGGTTCCACTTTATGAATTTACCACAACATTCTCTCTCTTTGACTGACAGATATTTGTCCCAGACATCTGTGTCGCTTTAATATCTGGAACCAGTTTCCTCAACAGAACTTGAGCCATCAAAATCCAGCTTCCATTGAAGGAAATCTCGCTCACACGTCTGAGCTTCAGATGAGGCACAATCTGTGTTTATTAAATGAGAAAGAGGGAGAGAGTTCCAGGCAACATCTAAAATTGTTGCTTTATCTACCCCGAAGATTTTACAAGCTTCAGTCACTTCATTTGTGCGTTAACCAGAAGATCAGTGCTCTCCAGTCTAATTAGGCCAGCAGTCATTTAATATGAGGTCACACATGTTCAGGGTCCAGCCCGCAGTCCAGATCTGTTATATAACTGACTGTAGTATCAGCAGTAATTTCTAATGCTATAAGACAGGCTGTGGCCTGTGTTTGTTTGTGTTTATCACTCTATGTATTATGTATTTGAGTAACTGGAGTAATCTGTGTCTAGATTTTGTCATTTTTACACAGCATTTGCAACAAAACATTCACTGATCCACTGAATGATTAATTTAAATCTCACAAATACCACACTTAAGCCATTTATAACCACATTTCAGTCAGGTCCTTGTGTACATGTGCGTGTGCTTTGAACAGTGTAATATAGTTATATAATGATATCTACAAATGGATGCTGAAAAATGTACAAATGGAGATCTAGACCAGCCTCTGTCAAGTTTGACAATTCCAGCCAAAGTACACAGAAATGTTTGCGTTAGCCTGGAATGCTACTGTAGCTCATTGATGTATAAAAGTTTATCTAAATCTATATTTATACATTTTGCACAGCTTTTTTTGTTTTGTTTATTGTGGAAATTATATCACAGTTGAAATGAAAATATAAAACATCTTCCAACCATAGCATCTTTGCATGTGAATGTCTTTATGACTTCATTGTGAACTACCAGTCAAGCTACGCTGTTGGATATTCTGGCTGTGAGGGTCAGAGCTGGCTTGGCAAACACCGTCTATCTACCCCGATGCAGCAGAATGATGAGAAAAGAGAGGATGACGTCACCTCCTCCATCCTCACATTCAGAACTTTTAATATACACCGCCAGCAGTTTTTTTTTAAGTGATGAAGGAGAAATTACCTTTGTGTAGTTTTGGAATAATGCAATTACTTTTTTTTTTTTTTACAAGTTTCAGTGACTCCTCAACATCATGAAACTCCTTCAACACATGTTAGGTAACCAATGTGAAATTTCACTTCAACAGCAGCAGTTCATTCATCTCTCTTGAAAAGACTTGTCATGAATTTCTCTTTTACACATCATAACCTTACCTTAACCTTGACCTCTCCTCTACACCCGTCTCGTTTCTTCATCAGACCCTTCATCGCCCTCACTCCCGGGTCATGCCTCCCTTCCGAGCTTCCTCTCTGTCACAGGTTTTATTTTTTTTTCAGGCAACGCACCACAACAGTATCAGTGATGCCGCTTCGTCGAGATGTTTAAAGAGTTAGAACGTCCCCGTCCCATGTGTTTTAGCCCGCAGAGAGTTGAAATGGAGCACTGCAGCGTGTTTGATGCTGATCTGTCTGGTCAGTGCGCAGACACAGCACTGCATGCCTCAGCTACCCCTCACAAACACACAGGACGACACACACGCACACTTCTAACTGGTGAAGTTGCATCTAAAATAAAGTGACATCGCATCATTTCATCATTAGATATGAGGACAAGAAAATACTTCCCAAAACTGAATGACTTTGGTTACAACAAACACTTTCTGCGGTGTAGTCACACTATCACAAACTCAGTGTCTCACATGCGGAGTCCTGCCTGCTCGTAACGTGTTAACACATCCGCTTGTTTGGCCCCCGAGCTGCAGAGTTGGCCCTTCAACAACATCATTCCTAACCTTGGGGATGCTCACGCAGATTGGTGTGTGTGTGTATGTGTGTGTGGGTGTGTGTGTGTGTGTGTGTGTGTGTGTCCTCATGGGGAAAGTCTCTCTCCATTGCTTATGGTTGACATTGTTCAGGTCTGACCTGTGGTGGATGTCACATCCATTGGATACACTGGATGACAAATTAAGCACATTTGTATCAGTCTGTGTGTTTTCCTGCAGCTGCAGAAACAATTAGAGTCTGTTTCAGTCTGAGCTTCTCTCAACTCAAAGTTTGAAGTTTGAATCGCTTCACTGTTGTGGCAGCTGAAGAGAACAAAATGGTACATTGCAATTTTAGAAAACTGTTTCAGAGCTATAACCAAATGAACTGTATTGGACCTTTTTAAAACAGTCAGGACAGTTTTCTAACTTTAATTTGTGTCTAACTTGCTGCCTCAGACAGGAGACGTTGTGTAACATCCACTCACTGTGTTGGCAGGAAGGCACAAGCAGCCATTTGAATTTAACAATGAGTTTGTTTCCATCCTTTTGTCTTCAACTTTTAAAGTTTCAGTTTATGTAATTTCCAAATTGTCAAAGTGCCAAGTCTCTTAATGTAGATACATTTGTGTATCAGTTATAAAATGGCAATTATGACCATAATTCCTGCTGGATGGTCATGAAACCACCAGAGTTTTCTTCGAGCCTCTCTCCCTCTTCTGCCTCTGCAATCAGACCCAAAATATGTATATTTATTTGGTTGCCAAAATGGAAAATTCTCTGCGAGAAATAACAAAATATGTTGGTATTGTGTCTTCTTTATGACTCCTCTGTGTCTGATGAAATTACTTATTTACTTATTTCTTTCAGACCAGACAAAGCCTATAAGCATTAATGTTCCAAGTGTGCTTCTGTCTGATACAAAACACATTTTTCAACACCACTCCTCACCACTCACTCCAACACCAGCTGACTGACCCAAAAAGAGTCTAGGAGATGGGGTACCAGTTACAACAATCAATGAGAACTAGGTGACAAATTTGTTATTGATTGCCTAAAGGACAACTGCAAAAAAAAAGACTCAAACTACTTTTTTCTGCCGATGTCTAGCAGCTCTATCTATCCTCCTTCTATCCCCTCCGCCTCCTCTTCTGTCTTTGCAGTATGACTGCAGTGTGAGCCACACAGGCAGCCTCTGTTTCAGTCAGACATGGAGAGACACGTACCCTCCTAGGACAACACTGTAATGCTCACCAGGGCAACAGTATTTTTTTATTTTTACCTACTGTTAGCGTGGGTGGAGGTTAAGGGGAGGGTGGGGGAGGGTGGTACAAAGGCCACGTCAGGACAGAGAAGAGAGGACTAATCCTTTTAAGTTGCAAAAGCCGAGCTGCAGCTCAAGCGGACACGTCTAGCTGGAGAGGATGAACTTTGATGGGAAGAGGGGGAGTCGAAGGATGATTGAAGCGGGGATGGGTGGGGTGCATGTGTGTGTAAATGTTCATGAGTATAGTGTGTGTGTGTGTGGGTGCATGAGGAGATGGTGGTTGAGGGCCTCACCTCTCCCCAGGGGTTTGATTGGTGGTCTTAACAGATTTTAGAGTCTGTTTAACCCTGCTTAGCCCAAAGTCTTAGATCATCATTTTAGACGCAGTCGGTCTTCATCTCCTCCATCTTATTCTCAAACTGGGACAGCAGGGTGGGAAGTTGAGGATTTAGAAAACCCTGTCACTGAAAGTTCTAGTTAACCCCTGAATATCTGTGGACACCAGCAGCCATCTCATCCCAGACTCACCTTCACCTCACTCATTGTTACTGCCTCCGGATAATAAACGAAACATTAAAAAAAGAACATTTGACATAAAAATGCAAGATGTACAACATGAGCGAAGACGGAAAACATACAAACAAGAAAGGAAAACACCATATTTATATACCGTACTTAGAACGGTTGTAGTGAGGTTTGTAGAGGGTCCTTTTTGAATGTACACTAAAATCTACTTGTGTATGTATTTTTCAGATCGCACTTTCAGTGACAGCCAGAAAAATTGTCATAACCCTGCCTGAGCTTCCCCTTCTCCATCTCATGCCGCGCCCCCCCTCCCGCCAACCAAATGTCAAACTTGGCCTTTAAGTCAGCATCGACTTTGCTAGGTCAACACAGTTTTTTTAGCCGCTCGGACTGGAGAGAGCAAGCGAGGGAAGAGCGTGTCCTCTGTCTCCTTCTCTGTCTATAAATACTCTTTGTGATACAACAGAATTTAGTGCTTTACAGCTACTTTTTTTTTGTTTTTTTTAAAGTCAAAAATCTTTGACATTTAGTGTGAAGGACAGGTGTCAGAATGAAATGAAATGACAAACAAATAGCTGCTAAAATGCATGACATAGTAATGAAAGGACCACATGCTGTATATACTGTGAGGGAAAGATGTAGGAAAGACTTGGCATGTGTATTTCCTTTAAAAGTAGTGTACAAACTGCTGAAGGTAATAATTAAAACATGTAGTGCAACAAATAGATGCCTCAAACCTGCTATTGGCGTAAATCATAGATCATGTCTGTGGTCCTCTATAATCCGATCTCTTAATGCCAAATGTTTCCCCCCCCAAAAAAAAACTTAAGATGGTTTTGAATCATCAGCAGAACTACACGTTTCTTCCCTGCACCACATCGAGAGAGTCACATTTGCATCGTGATATACATTTCAAAGGCAGTCCGGTCGCTGACAAATAGATAAAACTGATTGAACAATATGTTGTAGATCAGATTAGATCAGGTACATCCCTCTAATGGCATCAGACTTTTGCTGGTGACTCAAATTACCATTCAAATAGCTGTGACGTTAATGAAATCAGGAAAACCCAAGAACGATTGATCTTTTCATCCTCTCGCTGCCTTTAATATTTATTTTAGAGGTTTCTGCACAAAAGGGGCTGTATTTTCACAAGTCACTGCTCGCCTTTGAAGTCGAGCACTTGCCAGCCACTCGGAGCGTCACTTACATTCGGTTCTTTGATGCTTCCAGGTAGTGTGGGAATTAGCTGTTAAGTGAGGCAAGCCTTTCCTCCTCTAGAGTTAGATCACATTGTCAGTGAACAGCTGGCAGTTTGGTCACATTATGCTGTGTGATTATTATTTGGTTACATTTAACTACTGTGTGTCTGTATTTGATGCTTTTTTCTATAGCAAATATAAGATGCATGTCAGAGACAATTTGGGGACAATTTCCAGACACTTTTGGAAACTAACAAAATTTGGGAGTGTATCTTTATAGATATTAAAGATGTATATCTGTTGATGGGCACATTATTGGTTATTTGTGGAATCAAACCTGCATGTAAACAAATTGTCAAATTGTTTCATAACCTAATATACGTATATACAGTATGAGTCGAAACTAAATATCATGTTGCATGTAATACAATTTCACAATGACTTGGGTTGTGTGGGCTGTTTTTCTTGCACTCTCAATAACATTCAGGTTTTCTATTTTTGGTATCACAGCTGGCTTGTCTTTCCTTGTATTGCTAATCGCATTACTAACTAATCTCACTAACAGATATTTCTTTGTTGTTGTTGTTGTCGTTGTTTGTTTTTTTTTTCTTTTGCTGTGCTGCTGCAGTCTCCAACCAAGTGGTACATGAAGCTTGTGCCTGTAAGTCAACTTATCAGTGCTATGCTCTCTCATCTATGTATCCATAGTGACCGTCTGTCTTTATGGCCATCGTTTTATCACGTGTGTGCATCGACCTGTGACTTCACTGTTACATAAACAGAGGTTTTCTCTATCTACATCCTTTTGATTAACAAGTGCTGTCTACATGTGATGTACTCTACTTGAAAAACATGAAAAATGATTAAAAATGGGTGTAACTGTAATCTTTTTTCCATTAAGGTGAAGCAGTAGTGCGTGAATGACATTATAAATTATTATCCGTCATTATTCTCTACCGTCTCTATAAACTGCTGTATATACTGTGAGTTAATTGAATTCCAGGGTTTATAGAAATTTGAAATATGTGTGTTTGAAGTCAAAAACTCTTAACGTGCTCCCTTATATTTGTATTTGGTCCTTGTTGGTGGAACTAGACACCCTTGGGGAATCACTGAAGAGGTCCCAAGATATTAACCAAAAAGAAAAAAACGATTAATTTTATTAGAACTTCATTTCAGAGATGGGTTGTCTCTGTCTGGGAGCATTTGGCAGGAAATGTAGTCGCTGTGCCAACGCTCACTGTATAGACCCTCGTCTGACTGCAATCTTGACCCATTTTCATTTAGATTGGTGTCTCTAAATATTCAAAGCTTACATTTTGTAAACTACTCACCGTGTTCTTAAGGACTAATTATCAAGATCAGATCACAACATCTGGAAAAATAGTCAGTGATAATCACCTCAGTCATGTGCAGCTCTGCTCACTACCATAGTGCTGTTGTTTCCTCACAGCTGGCTCGGTATGACTGTTCCTTTACATCATTTACATTACATCTAAACGTTTTTACTACACAGGCTGTAAGGCTTCAGGACATTCAATTACCTTCATACATGAATAAACTTAATGAAGCCTTGATGTGTTTGGAGCTGCTTTAAAGAAACAATAAAGGTACAGCTGTTGAAATGGTTTACCCTCACACATAGCTTTTGATTTAAAAAAACAAAAAAAACAAAACAATGAGACAAGTCTGTCTCAGAGTAGATGTACTGTAGGAAATGTTTGCACTCATTCATATGATCATTTATATGTATTTCATGTTGCGCAGGCTCGCTACAGGAAGGAGCAGGCCTCCAGCCAGCAGATTCCCTGGATCCCCCCAGTGGACAACCTGCTGAAAGACAGCACAGATGGCTCAGCTCTGGGCGCACTGCTGCACTTTTACTGCCCTCAGCTGCTACCACTGGATGGTAAGAAGCTGGCATGATGGGGGGGGGGGGTAAAGGGTGGCTTATAGTTAGAGTGGGATAGAAAAAATGAGTTATTTGTGCTGTTTGTTTGTTTAGCATGGCGCAAGGTGAGCATAATTTATCAGCCAGAGATTAAGAGCTCTGTTGACCAATGAGTAAAAAAACTTTTCTTTAGTTGCAGCATCTTTCATCACAACACTTTTCAGAGCTTCAGTGCTATAAACTCTCACTCTTGAGCCCCAAAAGTAAAACCTGTTATTTATTTCTGTTCCTCACTCATTTTTGGTGCGTGTTTTTATTTGTTTTCACTTTGTCCTTTGCCCCTGAATAGTTTATTTGTTAGAGCAAAGATTAGTCACAGGAAAAGTATGCAACATAATCACATCACATTGCTGATGAAGTGTGATGATAATGGGAATAGAGTACAAACACTCAGTTATTCGACTGAAAACATCACAGGAACAAAAGATCAATCGGTCGACATTGTCTACTCTTTAAACGTTTTAACTTTTAACTCCGCCCACACGTTAATGTCATTCAGTCCACCGTCGTGATTGGTCAGTCATTCACAAACCGTTACACTTTAAAACCTCAAAAGTTCCTGACCTGGATCTCTCATTTTATCCAAGTACTATCAGCACACTAAAAAACACTGAAGTGAGAGACCAGATCTCCTTTTAATCATCAAATTCACACTGACACCACACTGACACCTGATGGCTCCCTCTGTCCTCCCAGATGTCTGTCTGAAGGAGAACATGACGCTGGCTGATCGGCTCTACAACCTGCAGCTCATACAGGACTTCTGCAAAGACAACCTGAACAGCAGCTGCCACTTCAGCCTGGAGGACATGCTCTACGCCTCCTCCACCATCAAGGTACTGCTCAACCATGGCTGCATTTAACACTAAAATGATATATTTGCTACTAAGTTCGGAAAAACCCTGAGAGAGTGACCCTCGTTCTCTCATGAAACCATTTCAGGTGCTTGTAAAGTTTAGTACTTGTACAGACTGGAGCCTCTATTTTAGAGAAATTTAACAGAGTAACAGTTACTCTTTTTTTTTCTTCCATCTTTAGAAATCATTTTGGACATAAAATTTTAAATCGGCCTTTATAAGAAGCCAGACAGTCTTGAAAATGTGCAGAAAGCTCTTTGTGTATTGTGATACTGATGATGTTTCTTCAGTGTCTGACCGGTCCTCAGCTCTGAACTTGCTTCTACAGCTAGTGTGTTATAGTCATTTCAATCTTTGAGAATCTAAACTGCTGACCTATCACTTGTTGAAACTGAGCCTTTAAGATGTCACCAATGTGTGCCAACAGAAAAAAAAGCAATGCCAATGATAGTTTGTAGAAAAAAACAGCAAAACATACTGTGTATATGTAATGTCTGTTAGGTCTCAGTTGCTACATTTACAAAATCGAAAACAAATCCGAATGTCAAGTTACATTTAAGTTAAGGAGTGTTTCCGAAGACTGATTCGGATCCTGTGTGCGTTAATTTATTCATGAGTTTTTTTTGGACAAAACAGATTAGAAAAGCAGATGGTGTGGTATCCAGTCAGAAAGGCTAAATGAAACAGGAGAAACGAGCAGCTTTGTAGGCCAGTGTGGTGAGTCATGCTGTGGAAAAAACCATTCAATCCAAATGTGTCTTTACCAACCACAAGCCCGGAGAGCTGGACTCACCCTGCTCTGCTAACATGTCGGCATGGGTTGTTTCATTCTTTTCTCACACACACATTTTCCTTCTTAATTTCCTCTTGTTTTCTTTTCTTTATTTCCTTTTCCAGTTTCCTTTTCTTACTTTCTCACCCTTTTCTTTGGTTGTTTTATTATTTCATATTTTCTTTCTTTTCTTCTACCTGTAATCCATTCATTAATTCTTCATTCGTTTTCTGTTTTTGTTTGTTCAATCTGTTAGTCTGACTTTCTGTCATACTTTATCTTTCTGTTTCAGTTATTATCTTTCTTTCTCTCACAGACTTACTTTCTCACCTGTCCTCTGTTCATTCACACACCTCTCTTCTAATGTCCATGTAATGTCTAAACACTGTATTTTAAACTTACTCCATGCCCTACTTGTCTTTCTTCTACTGTATAGATCAAGTAAGATCAGCCAAGCCAATCTGATAAAAATATCACAAGGTGACAATATTAAATTAGAAAGTTGTATTGCTTTCAATATAGGAGGAAGAGATGATGGATGAATGTGTTAAATGTTGCATTTAAGGTAAATAAATTGTCACATTTAGTATAAAACATTACTGCAGCTACAATAAAGACAGAATCTGCTGTTTTACAGGGAAAGACTGCTTCTCATAACATTGTTCGTTACGACATTCCTTTGTAATTTCTGCTTCATGTTGTCTTATTTGGTCAGAGCCACTACTGACTTTTAACAGCTCTTACTTATCTATTGCCTTGTACTTCTCTCATCCTATTCTTCTCGCTTTTCAAACCCAGTTTTGTGACACATGGATTTATGGGAAAAGGAGTCTTCATTTTGAGAAACATGAAATAATTTGCGTGGGCGTGCATGACTAATAATATAATGTATTTCTGTAAAAGATCTATGTGGGCTCTAAAACATATCTTTCTAGTTGTTTTCCTCTTTAGTTCATATATTTTTGTCAGGGCAGAAAACCTTTTCATCAAATAACCACAATAGCTACTGGAGCCCATAATTCCCACAACATCCCAAAACAGCCACTCTCACTATTCTTCCACACAAAAGGCACAGTGACCACCACAAACACAATGTACCGCTTCTTGTGTGGTGGTTTGATGTAACCGTCTCTCTCTCTGCTGTCTCTTTGTGTTGGTTGCTGGTGTGTCCCTCTCGGTATGTTTTGCCTGAGAGCTATATATGCATATGCAGTTAAAAAAAAAAAAAGTTGATCTGTCTGGGTGAGTTTGACTTTGCCTTAACTGTCACTTCAGCATGTCCTCTGAGGCAGGACTGTTGTTATCAGCACAGCCAGAACACAAGTCCCTGAAAAGACAAACGTCAGTAGACTGTTCAAACTGACTGACTGTGCAGTTGTAGCTGTCCTTACTTCCTGCTGTTGAGAGCATTTTACGCAGACTAAATAAAACGAGCTGAAGAGAACAGATGGATTTTCTGGACAGTGATAAGAAGATATCAGTAATAACAATGGAAATAATTATATTATTGCTAATGCAAATCATATTTTCTCACGATTTTCATCTGACACACCATGTAGCCCAAAGCACACACACACACATCAACTAACACACGACATGAAAATTATAATAATCGAGCCGTGCATACAAGCCAATAGCAGTATTTTGCTGACACTGATTTCACAAGGGATAAAAAAAAAAAAAAAACGCTCCCAGCAGGGCGGAGTTATTGCCTGAGAGCAGCAGTGCAGCCAGAACTGCACACAGAATCAGTTAGATTCAGTAACCTTGACCCAGTTTCCAGGCAGTTCCACCCTCAGTAGCTGTACGTGGTGGCCCATCGTACTAATGGAGACCTTATTATAGTGATGGAGCTGAGACATTACAGGGGGAGGGAAGCGGGAGAGGTGTTGATGTGGGAGAAAAATGGAAACAGGAGAGAAGAGACGAGGAGGAGTGATAACACCTGAACCAATAGATGTTTGAAACGGGTAGAGAGGAGATGGAAGAGACTGAGATGGGGGGGGGGGGGGGGGGGGGGAGAAAGTGGGTCGACATCTTTTGGGAACATGATGACATGTCACGACATGTCTGTCACTGAAATATACACACGGGCTCGCACCATGACTACATTCACAGTATAGTAGTGTTAATCCTTCCATCAGATGTGATTTAGATCTGATGATTTCCATTGAGAATAGAACATAAAACCATATGGAGTCACATCTCTAAAGCATGATTGAACCACATGGATCATTTGCACAAATTAACCAACATACACCCTTGTGTGTTCATTTGGGCTGCAACTGATGATTATTTTCATTATCAATTATTTTACCAATTACTTGATAAAATGTCTTTTCTCTAAATCATCAGTATAATTTCCCAGAGATTAAAGTAACATCTCATTTTGTCTGAATGAAGAAGAATCTAAAAAAAAATCAATTTACTATCATATATGATAAGGAAAAGTAACAAATCCCCACATTTTTGCTTGAAATATGACTAATTATTATATAATTGATTAATTATCAAAATAGTTGCCAATTAATTTCTAGTGTATCAACAAATCAAAAAAATGTACTCATTGTTTCAGCTCTAATGTCAATACATAAGTTGATAAGTGTTGCTAGGTTGTATAAATAAGCACATCTTATATCATTTACATAAGACAAAAGCCAAAAATTTGAGTGTTTGGCTGAGCAGCATTAACATGGAGGACATAAAGACACAATAATAAAAAAGAAAGACAAAACCTGCCAAGTTCAGTTAAATATGATGAGGGCTAGAGCGTAGCTGCTGTGGGTTAGATACTTTAATAGATATTATCAGTCATCCAAAGAAATCGGACACAGTATATGCAGAAAATTGGAATAGAGCATGCAAGCCTCAGCGTGAACATTTGACAGAGTTTCCTCATGTCCGCACACACACACACACACACACACTGGTCTGTCTGGCATCTCCATCACAGACTCAAATGTGCTCCTTTGTTGCTGAATATATGAACTAAACACAACACTAAACCCACCAGAGTTAGAGATCTGTTCCCTTCACTCATGTATCAAAGTCTCCATATAACACGTTTTTGTATGTTTGGTGTAGATGGTATCAGTCCACATTATGTTCAGTATGCCTCTATAAGAGACAATAGACTAGCCTTCATTACACAACCCCCACAGTCATAGAATACATACATTACCAACAGCTAGTCATTCCTAATGGACACCAGACTAGTAAATCATGTCAACCCACTCCCATTTACTGGCCCCTCATTTAATTAATTCACAGCCCATCTAAATTACCATCTGTGGATCCAAGAAGGAGAAATTAAATTCATCAGCTTTGGGTTTTAGCCAGCATTTGCTCCTTCTATACCAGGAGGTTTTATAGCAGCAGACATCCTGAGGTTGCCCTGAGGAAGGCAATTACCACACTTACAGTAATTCATAAGCTGCCTCTCCGACATGGTTCTCAGTTAGTTAATCATTTGTCTACCAGCGATGAAGGATGTTTGTTCCTCTATGAGGTTACAACTGACAATAACTGGCACACAGTTTTACAAATGAACTAATTCCAAAAAATGAATAATAGTTTGTAAGGTTTGTGACTATATGAAACACAAACTGAGTACTAATTTGACAATATTGGATTACATTACATGTGAAACATCAGCTGACATACCCAGAGTGACTTAATGTGAGTGTTGTAGTAGAATAAACTTCACTTCCTAGAGTCACGTGGAGTACCAGCACTAATTGTTTTTTTCAGTGTTGTGACACCGATATCAAGTTCTTAACTCTTAAAGGTGCAGTGTGCAGAATTTAGTGGCAGAAAAATATGTTTTAATTAGTGTATAATCACCTGAAAACAAGAACCATTGTGTTTTCGTTATCTTAGAATGAGCCCATCATATCTACGTAGGGGGCAGGTCCTCTTCCAGGGAGCCCGCCATGTTGTACCGCCATCTTTCTACAGTAGCCCCAAACAGACAAACCAAACACCGGCTCTAGAGAGGGCCTTTTGCATTTTTTGTGAGTTTTGCAGCCACTGTAGGTTCTCCTACACGTTTTTCAGATAGCTGCAATCTGCAACCTCACCGCTAGATGCCACTAAATCCTACACACTGATCCTTTAAGTTTTGGTGTCTCAGATGTGTGTTTGGGCACTTTTAGAAATCTGAGTTGTTTTTTAAGGTCATCCTTTTTAAGATTTTTTTGACATATTCACAACAGCAGCCACACATTTCACAGTGGCCAAGACAGGCCAGCCTGATAAACTTGGCAATAAATCAAGAGAGGGGGTTTTCCAGATTGGGCTGAGTCTGTCTGGCGGACTGCTGGACCTAGATCCTTTAATCAACCCTCTGGCCCAATGATTATCAACATTAATGCCCTGTGAATGCTCAGTGTGTGTATATACCCAGGGCTTGCATCTTGCTGTGTTGGGTAACTTAATTTGTAGGGTGTGTGTGTGTGTGCGTGTGTGTGTGTGTGTGTGTGTGACCTGCTGTGTGCATTTGTAGCATATAAGTATGCACACAACCATGCTAGCACATTTGAATGTAACACCACTAATGTGTGAATGTGTGCATGTGTTGTGCAGGACAGGAGGAGGGTGAAGGGGGGGGGGCAATTTGTGCCCATCCCTGCAGAGTGGATTAGCTCCTCCACCCCACCTCCCTCAACCCCAAGCTCTGTTCCAGTAATCACCAATCAGGTCCCTGTTTTCATCCTGAGAATGACATACACTCAAATCTCCAAACAGACAGATCTGGCAACACTGCAGACCTGGCAGCCCACGAGGTAGTAAAGCCAGTCAGTGAGGAAATAGGCGCAGTGGTCGGTTGTTTGGGCATCTGTGTGTGTGTGTGTGCGTGCGTGACTGCTGACTGGTGGTATTAAGCGATAACACTCACACCTGGTATGTCAGTAGTAGTCAGATGGACAGATGGGATGAGCGGAGTCAGGTTGGGTTGTTGCCACCAATCTGGGCTGGACGGACGACAAGAGATCTTCCTTTCTTTCTTTTTCTTCTTTTTAGTCCATTCTTTTTCTTCTTCTGTTCATCTTAAAACCCAGAAGAATACTTCATATGCTAAACACACCTAAAGGTAACTAGCACTTTGCTGTTTGACTTGTTTTTTGTTAGTATTTCTATGCAAAGAAGTCATTTAATCCCAGCATGATAAGAAGGGTAAATGTATTTGTTGAAATCATAGGTTGAAACTGATAGTGGAAAACATTTACAGCTGTTGTAAGCAACTGTTCATGTTTGCATGTAAGGATGATAATTAGATATTTATTCTGGCTTTACTTTCTCAACTACTTTGGTAATCATGCACTCCTGCTTCTCACACCTAAATTCTGCCTTAGCCGACACACCCTTTTAGACTTTTGCAGTTCTGTGTTCTAGCAAACACAAAAAGGGGTCCAAAGAAATGTAAAATGCTGCAGTAACACCTAAGGGAGAGCAGTTTTACTACTATTAATGGTCTCTGCCCCTCCCGGTGTGCTACTTGGCTGCAGTCGGTGGGGGGTCTAGGCAGTATGTTTGGTGTGCGTGTACTGGTGTGTGCTTGGGAGAGCGAAATGTTGCTGATGAAGTGAATCTGGTATCTTTAGAGCAGAGCCATGCAGCATTGTCTTTGTCTGGAGACCATTGACTGAGGGTGGGGAGGGAGTGTGTTTCCTCAAGGTCGTTCCTGCTTCGCTACACCCGTTTTGCATATGTATGTGTGCGCACGTGTGCATCTGTGAATGAGTGCCGGCATCTTTGCTGCAAAAACTGTACAATTTAGTCTGATTAGTAATCAAGTATTCATTCTTGAAAGTGGGAAAAAAAATCTGACTGAGCTGAATTGAGTTTTCTATGCAGAATAGCTGCAATCTGATTATTCTGCTTTGTTTCAATACACTTTGTTAAAACAAAATAAGCTACACTCTTGATGGCAGAAAATTGGTTTAATTAAAAAAAATGTATTTGGACTGAATATGAGGCTGAATGAATGTATTTTTTACAGTGTTGGCAAAAAGTGTAATCTGCAAAAGGAAATCTGCCAGCCATGCAGGTTCAGCCATGTGCTGTTTTTTGACTATTTGGGTCTGTTGAAGGCTACATATTGTAACTCTTACTGATGCATTATAGTCTTTTACAGTCTGCATATTTTTCCTTTGTTATTAGAAGAAAAACAACAGTGCTTGAAAGAAAATGTAATACTGGATGAGATTATTTTGTAAAATAGATATTTTTGCAGTGCAGTGTCCTCAAGCTGTTTGACCTTCCACTGTATTTTGATCTGATTCAGACATGGACACAACCTGGCACAGCAGTGGCCAGAAATCCCTCCAACATTTCCCACCCTGTCTAATTCATGTTGGCTGGTGAACTGCATGCTGGTGGTTGAGAACAGAAATAAATAACTGACCTCTATTTTATAAATTAGGTTAATGCCTTATTCACTCGATCCTCTCTGCTAACACAGGTACTATTGACTTTATTATGTGAGAGCAATATTAGCTTATTCAGCAGGTGAAAAGCCATGATGTTGGTTACACTTTCGTAGCTAACACATACATTGTTTTAGTGTGAAAGGTTCTTAAGGCTCTGGCTCTGAAATAAGTCAGGAAAGTGACACTTTCATTCAACTTGAACCTCAATCTTTCTTGGAAAGTGCTTTGCAGAAAACAAATATACAAATCCCTTGTACATTACTCTAGTGTAGGTTGAGCTATGAAGCATATTTTTCTTAGGAGGTTACTCTGTAAAATGGAGCAAGATTGGTGAATTATTTATACTCAGACTGGAGGATATAATTAATACTCATCACCCCAGGTTCTCTGTAAGTGCTAACAGAGACACCTGCTGGAGAAATATCTACAATGCAATTGTGTGGCAGGTGGGGTTGTGATTTTAGTGACACATAGGAGACATATAATATTCGTTCCCTTCAACAGCCCTTTAAAGTACGGCATCATTTAGCTGAATGATTTAATGTCACCCAATCCTGTGTTTTTTTAATCTTCTTCTTATTTGAATGTTTCTGCAGAATAACTACCTGGTGTTTATGGCAGAGCTGTTTTGGTGGTTTGAGGTGGTCAAGCCGTCTTTTGTGAAACCAAGAAGTTTGGACAATGAAAACACAGGTAAGTCTTTTTCTGATCTCACAATATCATTGAAAGAATTTGTGGAAGTGCAAGTAGTAAATTAAGCAAGTTGTAGACATTGGTGTGCTATATCTGAAATATGCACAAAGTAAAGCACTTATTGGAATAACTGATGTATAATGACATGTATCTATTGAGAAAGCACAGACTGACAAGTTATCTTTTTTTTTTTTCACCTCAGAGCCCTCATCCTTGTTGAAGAATATGCCATCCATCCCCATCTCCAAGGCAACTAAGAGGAGCTTCATGGAAAGACCCCCTAGTCCTGAAAGACCCAGGTATGTTATTCCAAAATTTAAGAACATATCTCATTGAATCCATGGTACTAAATTATACTTAATAAGACCAGCTTCTACAGCAAAACCCTTATCTGAATAAATTAAGGCTTGAAAAGACTAGGAATATATATAATGTATAACACGTCTTTAATTTTCTCTCTTTCACTTTCTAGTTTGCCTCTGCGACCCCAGCCTCGAAACACAGGTGATTTTTTTTTCTGACTTACTTTCTAAATTTAGTGTTATAGAAGCTAATTCATTTTAGATATGCTGAGAACAAAATGATTACAGTCTTATCTTCTTACATGTACATGTTGACAAATTGCATTATCAGAAAATAAACCCAGATACACAGTACTTTACACCAAACCAAAATACTGGTTACATCAAAATATTATTATTTTTCTTACTTCTTTACTTACATGTCATCCAGGAGATATCAAGAGGTCAACCTCAATGTCCTTTGTCGATGGCAACCTCGGTACCTGGCCCAAAGAGAAAAGGTTAGTAATACAGCAGTCCTCTCTCAGTGTTTCTTACCAAAAAATGTAATCTCTCAGATCATTCCTTGTCCTGTAGGGATTAGGACAAGCATATTGTATTTACTTCTTTACAATAAATAATAAAAATTAAATAAAATAAAATGAAAAATAAAAATAAAATTTGTTAGCAGTACAAATACATTTTGTTTTTGTTAGATTTTGTTACAGATTCTTGTCTCTTTTCTCAGGTCTGGGCCTTATGGAGTGTCTTTTGACATCCCCTTTGACAAAGAGGATTCTGCTCCTGGCCCTTTTTCCTCCACACGTGGTATGGTGAGGTCTGTCAGCACTGATGATGGTTCTGGTTTTAAGGTCCACCACCTGCCCCGTGGAATGAAGCGCAACTTGTCCTTCCAGCCAGTGAATGGCCAGAGCGTTGGCATTGAAGAGGAGGGTTGCCCAGACAGCCTAGCTGGTATGGGGCCTGAGAGGCGAGCCTTCCCCAATGGACATGGCAATGTCTTGGCAACAGCTCCCTCCATGGAAGAGGCCCTCCAGATCATCCACAGCCCTAGCAGGCCCCCAGTGGAAGGGATCAACAATGGCTTCTTCCTACACAGTCAGAGCCATGGGGCTGGTGTTGGTGGCTTGGAGCCGGTGTCAGAGGTGGACTCCAAAGGGCCTCTGAGCACCACAGACACCACAGAGGTGGACACTGGTATCCATATCCAAACAGAAGACATGTTGGATGAGGATTCCTCTCTGAAAGACTGCTCTGTGAACATGGACTTGGATATGGACACGCCAAGCCCTTGCCCGAGCAGTCAGAGCAAATCCCCCTCAGGAGTAAAGATGACCAGTTTCGCAGAACAGAAGATGAAGAAGATCAATCCATCAGCGCCGGACTCAGGAAGAGGCAGCAGCAGCTCCCTGAAGACTACTCCAGAGGGCTCCGAGTTTGGTCTCCCATTATCTGTCTCCTGGGCCCCGACCCCTGAGCACAGCCCCGTCCATCAACAAACCACACCAACCCTCACTGCTCAAGCATCACCCACACCTGTACAACTTCCACCCAATGACCCCGCTCAGGTCATGGCTACAGAGATGGTTCAGCTGAGGATGCGGCTGGAGGAGAAACGGAAAGCCATCGAAGCACAGAAGAAGAAAGTGGAGGCCGCTTTCACAAGGCATCGGCAAAAGATGGGTCACTCTGCGTTTCTCAATGTGGTAAAGAGGAAAGGCGATGGGGCTGCTAGTGGAGAGGAAGGAGGGAAAATTGAGGGAGAAGGCAAGGCTTTAAGCACAAGTCCTACCTTTAAATTTGGGAGGAGCAAGGCCGACACACCTGATGGGGCAGAGCAAAGCAGCACAAGCTCTTGTTGGCAAAAGTCACCTGGTGGAGGAGAGGAGGGTGGGCAAAGCCCTGCTCAGCTAACCGAGGTGGATCTTTCTGAGTATACACGTTCTATTGAGAAACTCAACCATTCCTTAGCGTTCCTTCAGACTGAGATGCAGCGACTTGCTCAGCAGCAAGAAGTGATCATGGCCATGAGGGAGCAACAGCATCAGCAGGCGTGGGTCATCCCTCCTCCACATACAAACCCTTCGCCACAAAAACATAGCCGAGCCGTTACTCGATCCTCAGGACCCTCTTCCCCCGCTGACTCCCCTCGTTCCACCCACCGCTCTCCAACCAGCATCAAACGCAAATCTGCCTCCTTCCACTCACGCAATCCCCGCGCCACTCGACCCAGTGAGCTCAAGCTGGCCCCCTACAATCGAGTCCTAACTGCTCCGCAATCTGTCGACAGTATCCCGAGACTACGGCGGTTTTCTCCCTGCCAGCCCTTGGCAAGTTCCTTTGTTTACATGGGGGAGAAACCAGCAGCCACAAATCCAGAGACAGTAGCCTCAGATGGAGATAAAAATAAGGAGACAGATTCACTCCTTTCCCCTGAGAGGGAGCTCACCAGTATATGTGTAGCCAGCTCACCCCCCAGCTCACCCAAACTACAGAGCAAAAGAGAACAAACAGAAGTAGATTCAAATGCCAAAACCCAGGAAGTCAAAGCTGACAGCCAGTCCAAGACCACTGACATGGAAACAGACAGCCAGAAAGCTGCTCAGAAGCCAAGTGTAGATATCAAACCTACAGTAGAGTCATCATTCCCTGAGGTTCTGTCTCACCCTGTGGTAGAGACCTTTACAGTGACACCGACAGAGATCCCTCCCCAGCCAGAAGTCAAGAGCAGCTTGATTGAGGTTCCGCTGTCAGTCGTGAAGCCTCTGGAGGACCTGGCATTTGATGATGGTTTGGAGATGGAGCAAGGTACCGTGGAAGGCCAGGATGAGGAACAGAAGATATGCCGTGGCTTCTTCTTCAAGGTAGGCTGTTGTTTCGGAAAATGTTTGTCACTTTACTACACAAAGAATAAGTGAAACTTTCATTAAATTCATTTCACACAAGACGTTTGCCTGAAAATGTATCTGCTGAGGTTTCTTTACCTTGAAAAGCAGTGATATTATTCTTAAAGACAGCAATTACACTTTTGAACCTGCGGCAGCCGTATTTGTTTTTCTTAGGAAACTGTCTTGTTCCTAACATGATGATGATGAAGCGCTCAGGAAACATGCTGGCTGAACATAGAATCAGCTTTCCATTTATGGTTTGTAAGATTGCTTGCTAGCTGTGGTCTGGGCTTCGATGTAGGTCATAAAACTGGGGCTGCTGTGAATAATTCAGGCACAGCTGTGGAAATGTGGGGTTGTAGAGGCGTTGAATAGATTGTGAGGGTGGAGAACGAGGGATGAGCAAGGAACATTCACATTAAATAAAAGTCTAGATCAAATGGATTTGTATTGAATTAATCAGACTGGCAACAACTTAATTCAAATTAAAATTGTTCTTGCAATGGTAATATTTACAGTACATTCATACATATTCATGCAACTTACATTTTTTGCAGAGAGACATGGCCAAAACATATAAATTTATCCAGGAAAAAAAATCTTGTGGTTCTTTAGTACAACACAATAATATAGAAACTGAATAATAGAAGAGTCTAGAAAGAATGCAGTGATACTTTTACAGGCCCAGAAAAAACACTCAACTACTGTGTTGCCTCTACCAGCATTTTTACCGTCTCATTTAATTATAGAAAGGGGAGATGACATTTCACAATAACCGCTCAAAGTTTTGGATTTTCTCATTCATTACATAAAATTAGATTAGTAAAAAGTATTTAAGGATACAATAATGCCACTCAGCTCAGCTTCTTAATCTGTGTCACAACAGGTTTGTTAAATGAACAGCAGGTACAAAACAGTAAAATACAGCAAAAAGTTCACTAAATGTTATTGATTTTCATTCTGTGTGAGGTGGCTGACTTTGTTTCCTAAATGTTTAAGGCGGATGGAAAGGCTGAGGAGAACATGGCTCAGAAGAGGGCAGCACTGCTGGAGAAAAGGTTGAGGAGGGAGAAGGAGAGCCAGCAGAGGAAGATGCAGCTGGAAGCTGAGCTGGAGCAAAAGAAGGAGGAAGCTCGGTATGCTCACACATCTGCAAAAGTCCATACAAAGTTTCATAGCACACAGATATAGGAACGCCATCTATCATATATCTTTGCTGTCTTTTCTAATGTGATGAAATAATTCCACTTGTTTTGACTGCAGTTAAATGAGTTTTTTTTTTTTGGAAAAACATGTAAATATCTTAAAACAAGACATACAAATTAGATAATTCCACCACTATCAGGAAAATGACCCTTGACTCATGCTCTTAAATAAAGTAATTTTGTGGTAGAAGTAAGTGTAAGTGTTACTGGCATCGTGGGTATTTCCACATATCTTCCTAAAAAAAGATTTTAAAGAGGTCATGGCATGATATCTCATTGAATCTTTTGAAGTATTTCTTATCATTTCTCTTGCTGTCCTTCCATCCCTCTGTTCTGTCTCTTCAGATTGAAAGCAGAGGAGGAGCGTGTCAGGAAGGAAGAGGACAAGGCGAGAAAAGAGTTCATCAAGCAGGAGTACCTCAGGAGGAAGCAGCTGAAGCTGATGGAGGACATGGACACCGTCATTAAACCTCGACCAGCTGGTGGGGCTAAACAGAGGCGGGGCCGACCCAAGTCTATCCATCGCGATAGCATGGACTCCCCCAAAACCCCTGTCAGAGCCGCCACAGGTAACCATGGAGACGACCCTCACACGGAGAGGTCAAGGTCATCCCATCTGTCAAATCTGTCACACCTGCTGCCACTTTGCTTTGTGCCACTGCAACTTATCACATTCCTGACGTCTCCTCAAATAAGTTATTCTGGTTCTAGTAACATCAAATTTAATTATCTCGTTTGGTTAATTTGAGCTTTAAATTTGATGAATTAATTGAGATATTTGTATTGAGATTGGCATAGATATTGGATGATATAGATTTTGGGTCATAGCGACACCACATGATCTGTCTAATATCTAACAGGAAATAATATCAATCAATAATGTTTTTTGTGTTGTATCCGAAATCTATCAACGCCAAAATATAGAGCTTGGAATTTAACATGTTGACATCCTGAAGGAGCAATGCAATACCACTGTGTGCATTTGTATGGATTAATGTGTACATTTTACTATGTATTTCATAAGGTGAATTAATTAATATTTATGCATGTATTATTCATCATGTCTACATAATTTAGTGTATGATACTGAATGTGAGAGTTCTTTTTTTTTTAGTCGTAGCACCGAGACTGCATTGCTCTGTGACAGGGTTGGCACAAAACACAGTGTCCAGCCTGCTCATGTTGTCATTCGTGGTGTCGGTGTAACCATGTTGTCGTGCTGTGCCCCATCTCGTTATCTCACATCCAGGTTCACGCCAACGTGTCTTTTCAGTCTCCAGCTTGTCCCTGGCTTCCCTCAACTTGGGAGACAGCGATAGTGTTCACTCTGAGAAGAGAGCGCCAAGGTGAGATTTTTATAAGTCTTTAAGTGCTGGTGTAACCTGTGTAATTAGTGGAATGTGTTTAGTAAGACATTATGAAAAAGGTCAAAGATAGAAGTCCACAAAATCTTTTAAGTGAAAAAAAAAGCCTGCAATTATTTGGCATCTTGCTCATGTTGGGAGTAAATCAACATTTAACTTGGCTCATTTGTAATTACAGTTACTAAGCCACAGTAAATGAACAAGAATGAACAGAAAATTAGTGCAGTACTATTTCCTCTTGGGTTCAAATCGATGATGTCGCAGCAGGTGTTTTGCCTTCAACAGCTGTTGTAAAACTCCTGCTGGGATATTACTGATCAGGGTGTGACCAAACATGTAGCATGCTGGAGATGCTCATGTTTTAACACTATTAAAAGACTGTGTGACCCCTGAAAACATTGACAACTTTTGACTAATTTTGTGTCTTTAACATTTCATTGTTCATGTACTATAATCCTTATACTTTCTTACGTTTTTGTCTTTTCAAAGCCAAACTGTCCAGACTAACTCCAGTCAACAGTTCTAACATTTTGTCCTGTATTCTTCCTATTTTCCTTCTTTTACTACTTTCTTTCCTGTTGTTTCACACATGTCAGAAGTGCTAGTTTAGCCGCTGGCAGTCTCTTCTACTTTCTGAGCTCTCCTAAACTGAGAAGGAGAAGGTTAGTTTCTGCTTGGCAGTAAAATCTTAAGGCGCTTCATGCTGTTCCAGGCACAATCCTGCACTGAAACCCTGTCCCCACACTGGGTTTTATTATGGATTGATCAAGCACTTAAAGGAGAAGCAACACATTTTTTCTTTTGTTTCTAAAGACGCTCAAGACTAACTTGAAAGTCCTAGTCTAATGCTACGCTTTTAGCAGCATCACCATCACCAAACAATTTCTTTTTCCACTAACCCTTCCGCTTGTGTCTTCCTCACCAATTCTCTTCACCAACACTCCTGATCTGGCTTTTTTACACCCAGTAGAACATCACAGTGAATGAATAAGCTTTGTTCAGAGCAATTATATAGAGTACATCCTGCATACTGTAAAACAACCATCTTAATAAGTCATTTAACCCTACATTGTGTCTTCAAATCTGCCCATAACAAAAAATGACATCTTGAAACAAGTAGAGATATCCATCTTATTCAAGATACTAGTTACTTGGTGTCAGTTGTTCTCAAAACATGTGAAGATACATTGGATCCATATTTGATTTTCATATCTTGTTGCCAGATTTGAGCCTTTTTGGAGCAATAAAAAGAATGCTTAAGTGACTTGTTAATTCGGAAAGTTTTGTACAAAATGCACAACAAGTACATTTGAGCAAAATTTGGCTTTAGTTGCTCTTACATTACATTTTCCCTGCTCATCCACTTTTCACATCATTTTTTAGGTGAAAAAGTTTGTTTTGCAAATGCATTACACTGTAATTACTGTGTAATAAGAAGTATTAGAAATATTATTGTTTATTACAGCACCAAAGTATACCAGTTACACATAAAGTAGTACCAGTCCAAAGAGCAACTAAATGCCAAGTGCTGCACTATAATTTATTGACCTATTTATCGACCCTAAATGCACCAGACTGCTTCACATCACTGCACTCACTGCCTGTGCTTGCAAGCTTTGCTGCTTTACTACTTACTGCAAGGATGTAGTATGACAAGCCCACTTAAAATCCTTGCTGTTGATGATCACATGAATTATTCGAGTGTGCTTTGTACTGCGTGCTGAAATAGTGCGCACACTTTCCTCCAAAAGTAACTGATAAATCTATGCAAACAAGATGTAAACAGAGTGGGGAAAATGACACCAGCCACCTGCCAAAAACTGCTGTTTTGCAATGGCTGCTAGGATACATTTTTGAAGATGGCTCTGTATTTCAAAATATCTAGTTGGCTTGTATATTAGTACAGTAGTTTATTGCCCTGCTTACAGTATAATTTGCTGAATTTGAAGGAGCAGCACCAATGCACATGGGTGATGTAATACTCTATATGTGTGTCCATGTGTGTATTTTCTAGGCCAGATTCTGCAGATGGCTTCCTGTCCCCAAGTCGCTCCAGCAGCAGGAATGGAGAAAAGGACTGGGAAAACGGATCCACAACCTCCTCCGTTACATCCAACACAGAGTACACTGGTAGGTCAGCTCAATACATCTCCTCTATGGTAGTGATTTGTATTTGTTAAACTAGCAGACATTATACTATTATAAAGATGCTAAAAGCTAACATTAACTAATGTTAGGGAATAACATGATAGACCTTAAGTTCTTATTTTACGTTGAGTTTAATTAAGATCTTCTTCTGTAATTTTTGTCTCTAGCTCAGCTGATATTGTAATACTGTAGGACTGTTTAGATTTTTATCTTTTTAACATTGTATTTTGTTTTTTGTCCAAAGTTGAGTTATCCTTTTTCCTCACTGTCTTCATGGTGGGATTGAATTGTTTCCTGCTGTGTGAGCAATTATTTCTCCTTTGAATGCTGCATCAAATTACTTTGATAGACTACTTAATAACATATGAATACGCTACCAGTAGACCATCTTCATAAATGATTTATCAAAAGTAAGATTAAAAATAGGATGGGAAGTATTTTCTTTGACACGAGTGGAGTGGTTGCTATGACAACAGTCCCGTCCTGATGATCTCTCCTCTGTGCTCATTCAGGACCGAAGTTGTACAAGGAGCCCAGTGCCAAATCTAACAAGCACATCATCCAGAACGCCCTCTCCCACTGCTGCCTCGCTGGCAAGGTTAATGAGGGGCAAAAGAACAAGATCCTGGAGGTAACAACATTTTTGTCTTGGTTAATTCACTGGAGGGATGAGGGATGTCTTTACTGATGGGGCATACCATATACCTTCAACATCATGGCTTTATGTCTGACATGGAATCTCTTCCTACTTCTCCTATTGTTTTTTTATTGGTTTAAAATACAGGTACAGTACATACACCTCCAAAAAAGCATATATGAGGTTAATTTCATTCCTTATTATTTTGAGGACAAAAATCATAGAGCATGAGTAGGAGAGCAGTATTCCAAAAAAAACACCCAAAAAATCTCAATAGTATGGCCTTAATTTTTTTTTTTTTTCTTATGCGAATGCATTTCTGCAAAAAAGACTTCATCTCAGCACATTAAGAGTGGCATTATTAAGTCAAAAGTCAACAAACTTTCTTTTTGAATAATAATACATGATCTGATAAGCCGAATAATACACAATCATAAGATTTCTTTTCATTGCTATGCCGATGATGCGCAACTTTATCTGTCTATAAAACCAGGAGCCACCAGCAGTCTGACTTCCTTTAAGAAGTGTCTAATGGATATCAAATGTTGGATGTCTAACTTCCTCCAAATCAATGAAGAGAAATCTGAAATCATCCTATTCAGGTCATTAAACACATTAGATTTTAATGATACATTTGTGAATCTGGCCACCTCTGTCAAGCCTAGTGCCAGAAATTTAGAGTGATTATTGATTCCATTGATTATCATGTCAATAAGGTAATTCAGTCCTGTTTTTATCAACTTTGAATTGTTTCAAAAATCAGATCATTTCTATCATTCTCTGACTTGGAGAAAGTTATTCATGCTTTAACTTTCTCAAGAATTGATTATTGTAATATCCATATACAATGAGATTTTCTCCCTTCACTTTAACAGGAAATGGAGAAGTCAGAAGCCAACAACTTCTTGGTTTTGTTCAGAGATACCGGCTGCCAGTTCCGCTCGCTCTACACTTACTGCCCCGAGACAGAGGAGATCAACAAGCTGGCAGGCATTGGCCCCAAGAGCATCACACGTAAGATGATCGACGGCCTCTACAAGTACAACTCGGACAAGAAGCAGTTCAGTCAGATACCAGCGAAGACCATGTCGGCCAGCGTGGACGCAGTGACGATCCATAGCCATCTCTGGCAAACCAAGAAGCCAGCCACCCCTAAAAAAGTAGTGCCTGCCCAGTCATAATGGAACTTGATACTCCAAACATCACCATCCCCCACCCCTCTAATGGAACACACCCATTTCAATTTGCACTTCACTGTATATATCCATGAAGATTCAAACACCTGCAATGCCAGTTAGATGAATGCATCTTTGTCTTTTTTTGTGTTTGTTTTTCCTCTCATCGCATTCCTGTCCATGTTTTTCCTACTTACTCTGGACTGGACAAGATAGGACTCAAAGATTATGAACAACTGGAATGTATGCCACTGTTGAAAAATTATGTAAATGCTTATCACTTATGTGTTTTGTAGAGATTACCATGTTTGAGTCAGTTTATGAAGGCATGTGTGAGTGTTGTTTTTGTTTCCTATGTGCCAAACGTCAAAAAAGAGACAGTATGAATGCTAGGACATTTTACTCAGTACACTGAAGCACTGAATGTTTATAATTCATGTACAGATTGATTTTAGTTTGCATTTTCCTGTTGATGTGTGGCCTTATGTGCGTTTTGTTTTAGCGTGTGATTGCAATGAGTTGATTGTAAAGCAGCGTATACGGAGGCTTTTTTTTTTGTATTTGGAAGAACACTTTTTTTCTTCATCTCTGTGGGTAAAACAGTTTGTATATTAAGGTATGTAAAACTACAAAGGGCCAAAAAACTAATTGCATACAGCTAGTGTTAGCCACACAGTACATGTGTGTTCAACTCGACAAAGCCAAGCGGTTTCAGCTTTTTCAGAACCCTTTTTGAGAAAGTGATTTGTAAAGAATGCAGGACGTTACTCTAGATCACTGGTTCTCAACCTGTGGGTCAGGAAAACTGTAGAGAATCTGAGCTATAATGTATGATGTGTGAACAAGATATTTCTAAAATACAAATATGCTGTCATGTTTGTCATTGTGATAAATTCCTTTTTCTTGTGATATACATAAGTAGTTGCAACCTCAAGACTTATTCCAATAATTAAATGAAAATAATGGACAATGAAAATAAAAGTCATTCCTGTGTGGTCAGAGTTAAACCTGTTTGTTTACAAGTATGAATTGCTTCAGTTTTGGCTGTTGATAGCCAAAAAGGTTGAGAACCAGTGTTGTAGATTCCTTTGCTGCTGGTTCACAGCAGGTTTGTGAACAATAAAACAGCTCAGTATTATTTCTGTTTCATTTTGAATTGCTGCCTACTGCACTATGTAGGGTATTTGCAGTATATAATAATGTATAATCACGCTCTCACCCACCACTATCAGGAATATGACTGAAATCATATGAAGACATAATGACACCTAAGAAGTATTTCTATTTATGTCAGTATCAGGATTTAAAATCTGTGTATTAGTACTTTCTTGACAATTTTAGATTAACACTCATCTTAATAATGTCAGAACTCACAAAACTGTAACGTGCTTTTGGTAAAAGCGTCCACCAAGCACCAAATGTAAACATAGTGCACATGCAAAGTTTAGATTCCTGATAGGCTAAAAATCTCATGGTTGCATCTCAGCAAGTATTGCTATTATAACTAAACATTATCTGAAGAGCGTGTGTTAGTAGCCCTTAAATGCAACATGTCCTACATAGGCCAGAAATAATTTTGTTAGATTTCCTTTTTTTTTTTTAACTTTAAGGAACATTCATTTTGCAAAATAATGCATGGCAGAACGAGGAAGATCCTTGTAGCTGCATACGGGTAGAGACTCACCACAGGGTTTCATTGGTGTCAGTATCATATTCCTTTTGCCACCGAATGTCTGAGTAAGACCATTTGCAGGTTCTCCAACAAAAACAAATCTGCTAACATGGTGCTTTGTTGTCAACTAGGGGGATAATTTAAGACCAAAAGAGAGCATGTACATGTCTTTGAAAATGTAATCTAGTATGACAGAGTAAATAAGTGTTTCTCTGTTGTTTATAGAAAAGGATCTGACCACAGAAAGCTCTGTCTGCCTGCTTTTGGCTGTTTAAGGCCAAGGTAAATGATTATTTAAACTGTAATGATATTGTACAGTGTGTTCATGTGAGCTCATACCTATTCACTATGATGACCTTGTTTTGTTTGTCAGACGCTGTGCTGTCATTCAACATATTGCTGAACATGTAGTTTCATTTTTGTTTCTTTTTTTTTTTCTTTTTTGCATTTAATAAAACTAAGCATGGCCTCAGCATTTATGTGGTGTTGATTGTGAAAACACGTCCTTATTTAAGAGTGGGAAAGGATATGTCAACAAGGAGAGACCATCTGTAAGAAAGAAGAGGTAATAATATTTATGTTCTTTATATAGTTTTGATTCATAGAAATTATTGAGGAAATATAAGGATGGTCATGGCAGTTGACATGATTATGAATTGATTTTAATTGTCATGGGGTGGCACATGAACCTTTAACCCTGCAACATCTTCTAGAAATATTAGTCTTATTTATTTATATCTTTAATTATTCTTTTTACCAGTTCACAGCAGACATATTGTTTAGTCAGTTAATATCATGGCTTTTGTGTGAGACGGGTAAATAAAAAATGTCCTTATTGAGATCGAGAAAATTGCAAGAAACCCAGCACTTATTTTGGCAAAACAATCTCTAAGAGTAATGACTTGAGCCTACTTATATCACAATTATGTACAATTATGCAACACCCACATAAAAATGATACTATATCCTAACAACAGAGCAGGACCCAAAATTGACCCTTGTGGTACACCACAGTTGAAGTTAGCAGATATGAACCTACCTGCTGCAAGGTAAACTGATCAGAAAGATCTAAAATTGTTAATGACTGGACCAGTTATATCAGGGTACAGTAGTTCATGACACGATCAAGTAAACTACTGACATCCAGAGTGACTATATTGTTGCATTGTCGTTGGACTAAAATGATAAGCTTGCCCCTTGCAATAAGCTTTACAATGATCAACACTTTCTATGATAAATTGTAGAGGTGTCAATCCACTCAAACTCAGTAACTATGTATTTTCACCAGTAGCCTACCAATCAGGCAAAACTGGCCAGTTCCAACAGTACTCTTTGGTTTCTGGGGGTCGAGGCAAATGAGCGTCTATGTATGCAGTGTGCACAGTTTTCAATTGGAATTTGGAGACAACTGTATACACAGCAGTAAGGCCCCTTTTTCACAGCAGACATGTTGTTTTGTTATAATATGAAAACCACAGACATTATAACATTAATTATGGCTTGTTTCTATTGTGTCCCAGTAACTGAACAGACTGACCAGAATTCATAGTTAAATGTAGGTTAGGAAAAAAAAAATCAAAAAATTAACCACTGGCATGTCTTAAGAGAAAACAGAATACACAGTTTTTATTTTTGTTTTCTTTATTGTTGTTTATTCGGTTATTTTAAAGAATATATTCACTAATGGTGCAAACACAGCTGAAGTTATATAGCCTACCACCTTTTTAATTTCCCACTATCAGTTGAAGTTGCCATTGCCATGCTATAGGTGTATGGGATTAGATTTGTGTCATAAGAATTGAACAAAATCTCCCAGGCATGAGACAAAAAATTAATTGAAAATGAATAAAAATAAATTGAAAGCAAAAAAATGACCTCAAAGGCAAAACTTACAATAAAAGTTTTGTGGTCACTTTTTTTCAGTTTTGCTGTGTAATTTTTCAGTTTCAGTTCTGACACAAAGGGCACGTGGGCGGGTGTTACAGGGCTGCGGCTCATTAGCCAATTTCTTTTGAAGTGGACATATCAGACCATTAAAACTGAAAAATTCTGAACTGAAACTGAAAAGTTCAACAGTGAAACTGAAAAATTAAGCTGCGTGACGACAAGAGTTACCTGTCAGTGAAAGAAAAGTGAGGAATATTGCAATTAAATATTTCACTCTTGAATCAAAAAAGTTTTGCATTATTTTTCACTTTCATTCCTTTTTCTTTTTTTTTTTTTTTGTTTGTTTTGATTCTTGGGATATTTTTTTTCAATTAATAATTATGACCCACATTTTATCCCATATAGGTGTGACCACCGGGCGTCATCATCGCTACAGTTGATTGGTGGTTTGCGGCTGCGTCCGCATGGCAACCGTGAGCTGTGTACAAGAAATGAGATAGAAGGGAGCTTTCTGGAAACGTTGAACGGGATCACAACAGCTAAACCAGCTTCCTCCCCTCCCCTCCGTAGACAAGGTTACATTTGGAGATCGCAGACGGCGTGGAGCGGCTTTAATGCGGCGTGTTATTGGCGCAGACTGACAGGTCAGGAGTTGGCATGCATTCACGGTGGCGTGTTAGCGTCACACAATGTGGTGTTGCACGATATCCTTCATATTGGAGAGAAAATTAATGACATCGTTGGCTGTTGTCCTGCATGTGTGTCCACATTGAGCTGCTGTGTGTGTGTGTGTGTGTGTGTGTGTGTGTGTGTGTGTGTGTACGCTATGTCTGCTCAGATAAATAAGGTGTGTCTGAGCGCAGATAAAGTGCTGAGGCCGCAGACCCGCTGTCACATCCAGGAGTCAGGACCGGTGCTGGATGTTGTTTCTGTGTGCGGGGAGGGACAGGGCGGTGTCACCGGCTGCTCTGCCTCCAGCACACACACACACACACACACTGAGCCATCACTGCTTTCTCCATGCACATAGAGACACAGGCCATGCATCATGCGTCATGAAGAGCCTTTTGCACCTTAAATGTACTGTAGCCTTTATGATGTTGCAGTGATTCACCATTTACACGCCTGAACAAAAGAACTGCATCCTAATATGTATTATGATTATCATCAAACTATAAACCTTTATAGGAATATTATTGTGGTTGCATATAAAATATCAAGTACAATAACCATTTCCAGTGCTCACTATAGAGTCCAAACAAATCTCTTAAGGCTTCTCTACAGAAACATCACAGAAATACTAAAGTTTGGTGATAGTAGGCCACAGGAGAGTATAATAAATTTACTTAACTAATACTATACTATAGGCTCTTGTAGAAATGAATTATAGATGATAACATTTAGAACGTCAGGTCAATGTAGATACTGAGAAACCAGACACACTTGAGGTCCCTGTAGGAATATTAAAGTGACTGCTATAAACATATAAGCCAGCGGGCATCAATGTGGAATAGAAGTGTGCATGAGTATTTGTCAATGTTTATATCATTAACATTGATTTTAAACTGTTAAGCTGTCTGGTTACCCTGCCCTCTCGTTTTTTCACACTTCTTTGTCTACACAATGATAGATTATGCTGAAATGCTATATGAAAAACCTGCTTTGTATTCATTTTTAGTCAACAAATTACTTACCTGCCACAACTTCAGTGTCTCCTGTATCCGACAAAGAGCTTTGTTTTTGCTTTTTTTCAAAAACGTATGTGCACATACAGTAGATTTAGAGCCAGGCAACAACAGCTTACATGAAAATAATGATACTGATGTGAGATTTCCGTAATTATTATCTCTAAGCTGTAACTATGACCGTGTTTCTACATACCTAAAGAATGTTTATTGGCTCCACAAATCAATTTAATCTTTATTTTTGGATGTAACAACAAGCTGGACAGTTTTAATATTCAGAGAGGTAGCATTTTTCTTAAACTGTGGGTAACTTAAGAGCCAGTGTGCAAACAACAGATTATGAACTACAAGCATAAGCATTTGAGGTATATTTTTATAATGAAAATAACGATTAGCTGCAGCTCTTTGTGTGACTTCTCTAGCAACACGCCTGTCTTCCCATACCTCTGAATGTATTCCAGCCAGCTGTAAGCTGCCACCACAGACCTGTAATCATGACGGCAGAGGAGACGATCAACATCAAGGAGGCAGAGGTGATCAAGCTGATCCTGGACTTCCTCAACTCCAGGAAGCTGCACATCAGCATGCTGGCCTTAGAGAAGGAGAGCGGCGTCATCAATGGACTTTATTCTGATGACATGCTCTTCCTCAGGTATGTCAGTACAGCAGACTCATACTGTATGACAATTTTACATACGGTTGTCGTGGTCAGAGCTTCTCCAGATAGAGAGGTATTGATCAGGAATCGTGTGTTACATCATTGTTGACAGACCTGATATTGGTGTTGGGGTTGGCTGCAGGCTTTTTCTTTGGCATTTTTAACTGTTCATTTACTGCTGTCAACAGGCAACTCATTCTGGACGGCCAGTGGGAGGAAGTGATGCAATTTATTCAGCCTTTAGAAGGAATGGACAAGTTTGACAAGAGAAGGTGAGAGAAACAATGTGGGAGTATTATTATTATTTAAAATCTGAAAGTTTAAGGAGCCATTGAATAGTCCCTTATTAAATTTTGTTTTCTTGATGCATTATGAGAAGAACATGAGGTCTAATTGAAATGTTTCCCATTGAGTTAAAGTTTTCATTTGCCTGGTAATTGTCTTTAATTTCACTGCTACTGTGCTGATTATTGGTCTAAATTTCAAGTACAATATTAATTATGGTAGGATGATTCACTGGTGACTGGGCTGGATTTGCCAATAAAGCTGTGAGCCTGAGAACTAAATCAGGTCAAATCCCAGTACTATAGTGGCATGATCATGTCAAATTAGTGACAGCTTCTATTTCTCATCAACCTCCAAACAATTGTAGTCTCAACATAAATGAAGAATGGTTTTAAACTCAGTTCTCCAACCTAGTTAAATAACAGTTTATCAAAATAATTCAACCACAGAAAGGCCACATGGAGTTTAATCAAGTCAACTGATTCAATTCAGTTCAATATAAACTACATTTCTTAATACAGATATTTGTGTTTCCAGGTTCCGCTACATCATTCTGAAGCAGAAGTTTCTTGAAGCTCTGTGTGTAAATAACGCCATGTCTGCTGCTGAAGACCCTCAGAATGTATGTATATATTTAGAACATTTGTGTAAAGTATAAAGGAAAGGGTTATCATTGCAGCCAAATACTCACCAGTCCTATATGAATTTATCTGTGATCTCCAGCTGGAGCTCACCATGAAGGAGGCAGTCAAGTGCCTCCACAATCTGGAGGAGTTTTGTCCATCCAAAGAGGACTACAGCAAGCTGTGTCTCCTCCTCACGCTGCCACGCCTCACCCACCACGCCGAGTTCAAAGACTGGCACCCGAGCACGGCGCGCGTCCACTGCTTTGACGAGGCCTGCACTATGGTAGCTGAATTCATTCCAGCGGACAGGAAGCTGAGCGAGGCTGGATTCAGGGCGAGCGGGAACCGTCTCTTCCAACTGCTCATCAAAGGGATCCTTTATGAGTGCTGTGTTGAGTTCTGTCAGGTAATGTGACCCCTAAATTTTTAAAAGGTTACAAGGAATCTGCATTGGCTGCTCATATTGCAGTAAAAGGGTCTTGAACTTGGTGGCACCTCTACAAACTTCTATACTTATACAAGTTTTGAAACTTCCTGTGTGTGATTGCACTCTTACATTCATTTCAGAATCATCAAGGCTCCCACAAAAACACAATAATGTGAGTCTTAGTTGATGGTCTTAACCACACTGTTTCTGTTTTGCAGAGTAAAGCAACTGGTGAGGAGATCACAGAGGGCGAGGTGTTGCTCGGTGTGGATGTGCTCTGCGGGAACGGCTGTGATGAACTGGATTTGTCGCTGCTCTCCTGGCTGCAAAACCTCTCCCCCGGTGCCTTCTCATGCGCCTTCCAGCAGAAAACCCTCAACATCCACGTGGACCGACTGGTGAAGCCCAGCAAAGCCGGCTATGCCGACCTCCTCACGCCCTTAATCAACCGCCTATCCCCCTGCCCTACCTCGCCCTTCCACCAGAGGCCTCATTCAGCCGACACCTACATGTCCAGATCCCTCAACCCAGCTCTGGACGGCCTGTCCCACGGCCTGGCAGCCCAGGACAAGAGAGGGATGGAGGCAAATATGAAGTCTGCCCTCAGTCGGAGCCTAGTGGAAAATAATGTGCATCAGCAGGATGATTCACCTGAGAGGTAAGAGTCAGAGAAGACCTGTGACACAGGATTTGTGTTTGATGTGGTGTCATAGCACACCTTCACTTAAAACTATAATGTCCCTGCATCACTGCACAGCAAACTGTATTTTCCTGTGAGTTACTCTCTAGCAATCATTTATCTTTCACAAATCTAAGCCACCTGAGTCTTAAAAAACATCATCATAGCAACATATAAATTGATCTGATAGTTTAACAAATGCTACTTCAGTTGCTACAGTATTCTTAATATATCAATTACATGAATAATTCAAATTCAAAGATAGCAAACCTAGACAGAGAGCTGATATCTGTACTTACCTACAATCATCTGTGTGATTAAAAATATTTACATGTAACATTATACTCATAAACCCCAAAACATAATTGCTTCTTAACCTGACTTCAGAAGTGCATTAATTGGCTAAATTATTTGGCAATCACCTGACTAATCCTTGATTACCAGCAAATAATCAATGAGGTTACACACACACACACAATTATTCTCATTTTCGCAAAGTTCATTGACTATGAGCTTTGACTTTTTCACTGTTGTTTGCTAATTAACAAAACCCTATAAAACTACTTACATCTACTTCTTCATATTAATATTTCTGTGAAAATTAAACTGTATGTCACCTTGATGTTTTGTCTTCCATGGAGGACTGAAATCAAAACAACCATTTTTGCGCCATTTCACTTCAGCTCAATCTGAGCTTAAATTAATTGGTTCTATCACATTTTCCTGACTGTAGGAAGCATCCACAGGGGCTGGATGGCCCCAACACCACACGCACCCCTCTGACTCCTGGAAGAGATGGTGGTGCAGCCTGCGGCACAGAAACAAATGAGGTAATAAGAACTGCAGACTATAAGCAGTGCCTTATGGTTTAAACATTATAGACCTTAGATAAACCATAGAACGATGATGAGCACAAAGACGTTTCAGGCAAGGAGGAATGGAGGTTCTCACCTTTGGTTGCTTAGGCTGAATTGGTTTCATGAATCATATGAAGTCAGTAAAAACAAATAGCCAGGGTTATCTGTCTGGTCTCTTGAGTCAAAGTCTGTCTTCCCCCCCATAGTCATTACTCCAGATTTAAAAGATTTAGAATAGATCCCCTCTGAACCCCTGAACCACATCGTCTCCATACCTCTACTGCCTCATAAATCTATCCCCAATTCTCTGCCACACCTGTCCACGGGACACTCACACCCTGCTGCCCCTGTCACCCTGGGTGGAGGTCATGGACAGAGGAGGCAGATAATCTGGTTTGATGTGCGGTCACACCCAAGATGGCCCGCTTGCCTCCATCATCGCTCATCTTTATGCATCGCAGTTCCCATCCACATGAGCAAAGCGTCTTGATATTGGATGTTTTGTGTGTGTGTGTGTGTGTGTGTGTGTGTGTGTGTATGAAAAGTGGTGAGATGAGATGAAGGGAGATATACTGTAGACCCGCTGGATATGATGAGGCCCTTGAAAACTTTTTATGGGGTTGATAATGGAGGACGAGGCCTTGGGAGTTGAAGAGTTGTAAGTAGTGTGTGTGTGTGTGTGTGTGTGTGTGTGTGGTAAAGAGCACTGCCAAGCTTTGAAGCAGAGTATACTGAAAGGCAATACTAACTAAGTAATAATTCAGGTTACAGGGTAAAGCAAATGATATCAGAATATTGCTTTAATATTGCTTTGTGTGCATGTGTATGTTTGTCCAGCGGCATGACTCCACAGAGCACATACAGGAGTATTACAGGCAGCGACTCCGCGTGCAGCAGCATCTGGAGCAGAAGCAGCAGCAGAGGCAGCTTTACCAGCAGATGCTGCTGGAGGGAGGAGTGAAGCCTCAAGACGGAGCCCAACACAACCTCACTGAGACCTTCCTCAGCAGGTAAGAAAGTGACAAAATTAATTAATCTGGACAGTTGCAGGTAAGTTATAATTCGGATATTTAGGGCTGTAATTAACGATTACTTTCATCGCTCATTAGTGCAGATTAATTTCTTGATCAGTCATTAATCAATTGGTCTGTAAATGGAAAATATTCACGTTTGAGAAGCTGGAACCATGTAATTTTGGGCATTTGTGCTTTAAAAAATTACTTTAAGTAAACATGATGCCCCCTTGTGGCTAAATATGGAAAATAAATATGTTTGTCTACATTGCTTTTTTTCAAAATTAAGCAAACTTATCACATAAAGAATCCACAATAACCCAAATTATTAATATCGTCAGACCACCAGCTGTTTCTGTTTATACCCATATTTTTTAATAATCATTCATTTTTGCCTTCCCACTCTGATAAAGAGTATTTTTCCTAAATTAAAGGGGATTTAAAACAATTCAAGATTTATATATAGCTAGAAAATTTCATCATTCAATCACCTTAAGGGCACTCAGGGTTGATATTTCAGGAGATACATGGAATGAGAATCTGTTAAGTGGGAATTCTTGTACCATTAATAGCAGATGTCAGCTAATGCAATACAAGGTTTCAGGCTTCGTTTCTCTGTTTGTTGAGACGCAGATATCTTGTTTTTGTGTCTAGATCCATTCAGAAGTTGGAGGAGATGAATGTGGGCATCGACCACCGAGGAGATGAGGTGATGACACATCTGGGCCAGCAGTGCAACGGAGTGAAGAATAACAGCAGCAGTTCTAGTCCCAGGACCTCCAACACCCGCCACACACCAGACACCGGACTGCCAAGGGAAAAACAAGGCGGGGTAAGCAGCAGCACCCCATTAAGGACTGGGAGCCACGGCTTGCCGTCCCTCGGCGAGTCCCCGGTACCTACCAGTCAGAGGTAAGACCCTGCTGAGTTTCTGGTCATGTAGTGAATAATGTCACTCCCAAAGCATTAAATTCTTAAAAACCAGTCTCATATTTGGTTTGAGTTTTAATAAGATATCACACGGCCAATAATTATATAATTTGATGTCACTAGTTATCTTAAAGCTTTCAGCCAAAAGTAATCACACTTCATTTTGATTTAATATCAAATCAGTATGTATGTATGTAACATGTTATTCTTGTGTTGCTCTGCAGCAAAATTCAGCTTTCTATTGATCATCTTTCTATGATTATGAAAAACTGTGTCCAATAGATATCTATGAAAAATGTTATGAGCCATGTTGTCAGATTTTTGATTTGCAAGTAGGTTACACAGGTTTATAATTAATGTGTGTGTGTGTGTGTGTGCATCTATTGTGAACACCAGTGCTGAGAAGATCAGGGGTCCTGGTGCGACAGTTCAAGATGACTCTGGCTGTTCTGCGACACGTAGCACAGCACAAGAGGTACAGCAAACTGCCACCAAAAATACCTGTCCAAGCTGGTGAAAATAAAATGCTAAAAAAAATCTTATCTGACCTGAATTTACTAAGGATAATTTTTCTGATCTTTGTTGTACAGCCAGGGAAGTCCAAGACACTGTTTGTCAAAGTGAGCACACTAGAGGACACGCAGGCGGTGCGTGCGGTGGCCTTCCATCCCTCTGGCTCACTCTATGCTGTCGGCTCCAACTCCAAAACCCTGAGAGTGTGCGCCTACCCCGACACACCGACTGCCAGGTACGAGCCATTTACATGACATATTCTTTAAACATGATATATCATTTGTCTACGTGGGTCATAGATAATGGCTCAACTGAAAGTGTGTGCTGGAAAATTTGGTCATGCAAGGATAATCTTGACAGGCCAAAATGTGTTAACTTATGGTGGCTGTATGGTGATTATTATTTTAAATGTGCACACAGGTACACTGAGGATTTGTGCATCTTGGCAGCAATTTTGAACATGTGTTTTTGCTGACAGATTAATGTGCATGTCACTGCCATATTCTTAAAAGAAGAAGAATGTTGTTTTGTTTTGACAAAACAGAAGTTGACCAGAAGTTGCTTTTTTTTTTTCCCCTGAAGATTTCATAGCATTTTAGATCTTCTGCCTTCCATCATAGTTCCTAATCTGTATTTTATTGACTCGCTCAGTGGTTCTGGTGCAGTCAAGCAGCCGGTGGTACGCTTCAGGAGGAACAAACACCATAAGGGCTCAATCTACTGTGTAGCCTGGAGCCACTGTGGACAACTGTTGGCCACTGGCTCCAATGATAAATACGTCAAGGTCCTGCCTTTCAACGCAGACAGCTGCAATGCCACAGGTACTATTTTATGTGCTTTAGTTTGCATGTGATGAGTAATTCCCTTCCACTCGCCTTATACAGGACATATCTATGTATGAATGATCATTCAGAGTAGCAGTTTTGTGTAACTTCTGTTTTATGTTTCTATCACCTACCTCAGTCCTTCTCACATCCACTGCTTCCTACTCGCGCAACTACCCATGAGCGCTTTGTGTGTCCAAAAATATGTTGTTTGTTAAAAATCCATCAGTATCACATTTTTCTACCTTGTTGCTGTTGTGATTTTGTAAAACTTGATGGTGCTTCAGAAATCCAGAACAAGTGGAATACAGGTTCAAGCAGGATAACTGAGGGCAGATTATTCATCTTTCTCCTGATATTGAGGTGCATGTAACCCTCTATGTCTCCACCCCAAATGTGTGCTCTGATTCAGGCCCAGATCTGGAGTTCAGCATGCATGATGGTACCATCAGGGACCTGGCCTTCATGGAGGGCCCTGAGAGTGGAGGATCCATATTGATCAGTGCCGGGGCCGGAGACTGCAACATCTACACCACTGACTGTCAGAGAGGACAGGGCCTTCACGCCCTGAGTGGACACACTGGTATGCCTAGAACAGCTCTTTCCATGAAATTATAAAAAAAAAATGTCTAGGGGTTTGAAAACAGTTTGTATGTATCAGAAAGGGATTATCAGCAATCACATGACTTTCATAAATCTAAATAAACCATTTTTTCTAAATTGTTCCCTAATGAGAAACTACCACTGAACTTTTAAGACCACAAGATCATTTTAATCATAGAAACACAGCTTGTAAACTCAACGATTCAGTACAGTATAATACATATTTATGACTTTACTATTGTTTGAACAGGTCACATTCTGACTCTATATACATGGGGAGGGTGGATGATCGCCTCTGGCTCCCAGGACAAGACTGTCCGTTTCTGGGACCTGCGGGTGCCCAGCTGTGTGCGGGTGGTGGGCACAACCCTGCATGGCACAGGTGAGTCACCTCTTGACTTTCATGGTGGGAAATAAACACTAACAGACAGGTAAATAGTGAACTCGGTAAACACAGGCTTTATTCTTGGTTAACAAAGATGCTGAGTAAATACATTTTCCTTCATTTGGCTGAAAATCACTTGTACTACATTACAGGTCGGTGCTTGAAATTTGCAGCGAAATTTTGTGGATCTGAACTAAAGCTCATCTTTTATTCCTTGTTCACCTGCAAATCTAGCATGCAAATCATCAAGTGAGATAAAAGAGTCCCTTGTTCTCCTGTTCTCAAGTTTAAATCTTAGGTAGATCAGCTGGTATAGCGGGCAGTTTTAAACTGCACCCAATCATAGCAAACATTTTTATTACCACTTTGGCTCACACAGGAAGTGCAGTGGCGTCAGTGGCGGTGGATCCCAGCGGCCGCCTGCTGGCCACCGGTCAGGAGGACAGCACCTGCATGTTGTATGACATCAGAGGAGGCCGCATAGTCCAGACATACTGCCCCCACAGCAGTGACATTCGCTCAGTGCGCTTCTCACCCGGAGCCCATCATCTCCTCACTGGATCCTACGACAACAAAATCATCATCAGTGACCTGCAAGGTAGCATCTTCTTTATAAACAGAGACAGAAACGAAATACAGATACACCCCACTCTCTCTCACTCAAAGTACTTTTGAACAGTGCTAACAACATGGAAACCAACATAAATATATAAATCAGCTGCATCAAGCTGGATCAGACTGAGTCAGGAGATTGCAATCAAATAAATCTGCATGGAGGGGAAAAAAAAAGCACAAGCACATGCTACATTTTTGTTTTAGTAAAAACAGCCACAGTTCTGTAATTCGGACATTGCACAGTTCTGTAAGTATCTTAATACAATGATCCACTGCAAACTGAACTGACAAGAATGAATAATTGGGAAAATTGGATGACTCCACAGTTCTGTTGTCCACAGTAATTGTTATCCCCTCCTCCTCTCACAACCACAAATGACACATCACCACACAATAAAGAGTACCAGTCAAAAAGTGTGGAAACACTTTCTCATTCAAGGGAATGGGAAGGTGTGTCCAAACATTTGACTGGTATTGTACTCTGAATTACCAAAATGTCAATTTGAAAAAAAAAAATTGATTTTGTGTCTTCTTACCTTCACATAATTTAGTCAGCTTTCCCTCCATAATGGTCCCTTTTTTATTGACATTAAGATTTACAACTGTCACTGTTTGTTTGTCTCCATCCATACGTCTCATGTTCCAAGTTAAATCATTTCAGAAGATGTTTGTCTGCATGTGTAGTCAATTTGTTATTCTAAAATTTACTTTGAAAGGCAATTAGATGCTGTCAAAATACACATGTAAATGTATTTATTGACTTTAATTGTGCCAGTAGTGATCCATGAGAACAGAAACACATTTGTTCCTCAAGTGTTACTTGTAAGCACCATCAGTTTAAGTGGTGAAACTCATTTATAACTAATATAAGTAAGGATTAATGCAACTACAGTTATTAATGCAACGTAATGCTTCTAGATTTAAGAGTTTGATGCCACTTTCTGCCAACCCTGTATGATATGTACGTAATTTTTTTTCTCTGACTCCAGGCGACCTAACAAAGCCACTCCCTCAGACGGTAGCAGGGGAACACTGGGACAAGGTGATCCAGTGTAGGTGGCACCCACATGACCGAACCTTCCTCTCCTCCTCTGCGGATCGAACTGTGGTCCTCTGGGCGTCAGGGCCCTGAAATACTCACCAGAGAAACACTGGTTACCAACAACAAAAGCACAGACAAGACAAGATGTGACATACACCCCAGCATGAGATGACAAACTGCTGCGGGGTGCGTGTGTGTTTGTGCGTGTATGCACACATACTGCGTGAATTAAGCTGTTTATATGTTGTTCAGTTTAAAGTGAGTGTGCATATGTGTGTGTGTATATAAACTGTGAGACAGACATGTTTTTAGGTGAAAATCCAATCACTTTAAAGATGACAGTCTATACATGGTAATGTGTGTGTGTGTGTGTGTTTGAATACTACTGTATATGTTGGTGTGAATCTGTGCCTGTGTGTGTGTGTGTGTGTTTAAGCAAACATTGCATTCTGGAAATATGTATATGGCTTTGCAGTTTGAGTGTAAAAAGTGAAAAATGAATTAAAGGACCAGTGTGTAAAATTTAGGGGGATCAATCAGCAGAATTAGAATATAATATTCATAAGTACGTTTTAATTAGTGTATAATCACCTGAAAATAAGAATTGTTGTGTTTTTGTTACATTAGAATGAGCCCTTTATTTCTACAGAGGTTTCCACAGAGCCCGCCATCTTGCACCGCCATGTTTCTACACTAGCTCAGAACAGACAAACCAAACACTGGCTCTAGAAAGGGCCCTCTGCGTTTTCCACTAGTTTTGCGACCATTGGTTCTCCTACATGCTTGGAAGGGGAGGGTGAAGGGAGTTGTATCCAGTTGGTTGCAATCTGTAGCCTCACCACTAGATGCCACTAAATCTCACACACTGTCCCTTTAAAGGGAAATTAAAAGAGCCTTTTGAAAATGCCATAAAAAGAGGAAACAAAGATATTTTAGTGTCAATGTTTCTATTCAGAATTCATGTGAGGTTAAATACTGCAATATTTAGGGTGTTATGTGTTTGCTTAATACTTTTCTGCTTCTAGCTTTAGAGCATAAAGATTAAATGGCAAAGATGTAGTTAGAACATAGCGGCGACCCATAATGCCTGTATTACAAGGCATGAGAAAGTTCACTGCAAGCACATTTTCAAGTTAGTTTAGTTCTTTTTGTCACAATACCAAAATTCATACTTGAGTCAGAAGGAGTTGTAAAATGGAGAGGTCAGTGGAGAAGAGATGTAGTTTTTGGTGAAACATTTCAACAAAAAATTTATTCAAAACACTAATGTTTGTACAGTAGGTGATGTCATGGTTGATAATAGTGGTAACTCCTCAGTCTTCACTGAAGGCAGTGACTTGGACTCCTTATGTTGTGGAAAGAAGCCACATTTGGTTATGCATAACATAATGTGCCTTTTTGTAACATTTGTAGAGATTTTTGGATGTGTGGATTAACTGAGAGATTTATTTATTTATTTGCAACTTTGTCTTAATATTTTTCCATATGCCTTGTCATGTGTACATTTTTGTAATGTCACTGTTATATAGAAAATGATCACCCATCTGCATTTGTGCACACTTTTATGAATTCTTAATGTTTTTTTTTTCCCTACATCTGTTATTACTGAAAAACCATCTGTGCAATAGAGAGTAATAAGAGCTTTACACTAATGTTGAAACTGCATTATGTTCAGGTTTGGTATTTGAGTGGTGAACAAAGTGATTTGCAGATCTGTCATAAACAAACAATTTCAATGTTGAGTTTCACACAAACTAAATGGATAAATTGCAACATGGGAATTAATAAATGTTGGGTTGTTTTTTTTAGGAACCCGTTTTTGTGAATAATAAACAGATTGAGGGAAATTGAGCACAGTGAAAGCGAAGCACAACACAGTGCAGTTGTAAAAAGTGAGGGGAGGAGGAACAGCAGTTGTGGTAAGAGCTCCTCATGTCACATTACAAATGAGGTGATGATGCATGCAGTTGTTTCCCATGAAGCAACTTTTTTTAAACAGACATACAGAGGACGGGTTCATGAGAACAGATGGCTCCTGATGAAGTTTTGGGATGTAGTGTAAAATTTAAAATGGAACTGATTAATCTATTGTAACCAAACAGTCACTATCTCCTGATAAAAATGAGTAAAGGATTGATAAAAAAAAAAAATGTTTGCAGAATAAAGTTAAGACAGTAGTATTGGTGCACTTTATAGGAATGATGCTGTACTGTAGTGTGAATTGACAAATCTGGTTACATCATGACATGTTTATGAGTAAGAAGGATGTGATTTTTACTGACTGATGGACATGTGAGACAAGAGGGTGTGGCAGAGAGAATGTATGTGATAGGTTATCTATTTCATTGGTACTACAAACTCCACCAGGCCTAATAGAAGTGGATGGAAATTCATCTTGGTACTATATGTGCTTTAACAATTTGAACCCTAATTCCTCTTAATTGTACCCTTGTATAGCTATAAAGTTACATTAAACATTTTTCACACCCTGTTGTACAACATATGTTCCAGATGTCTTCATCATGGTGTGTGGTTCACAATGACATATTCAGTGTTACTGAATATTCAAGGACAATGACTTGAACCTCTGTGGGTTTCAACAATGTGTAATGATTGATTGATTGATTGATTGATTGCCAAAGGGTCAATAGAATAAAATAATAAAATAGTGACTGTCTGATACCACATGTTGTTGTTGAAGTTGCATAAATAAGTTGACTGAGGGAATAAAGATGCAAAGTGCCATCAAATGTGTTAAGCTGTTGTGTGTGTGTGTGTGTGTTTTGCCTGAAACACCCACACATTAAAATGGCATGTGTTTAAATTTTTCTAATGATTCTGCTGCATGTGAGGACCACACGTGTGCACACTGGTAGGTGCAAGTTACACACAGCTGCACACACATACATGTGTAGTGCAGGCCATACACAGACTCACTTTCCGCCCGCTTTTCCTATATTGCCTGTGTATTGGAGGACTGTCACTCAGCTACTTTTGAGATAACATGAAAAAATTTGAAGGAATAAGAGAAGCTCATGGAGAACATAAAGAGCAAGCGCAAGAGCTTAGAGAGAAATACGGTTGATAGAGGGATGAAGGTAACTGCAGAGAAGAGAGTGGGGGGAGGATTTACCATCACTCACATGCTGCGCTCGATCATTCCCTCTTTTGTGAGGTGGACAATGAGAGCCAGGGGTACAGGGCTTAAAAAGGATACGCTCACTGTTACAGCCAGCAACCCTGGAGAGACACCAACCAAGCCAGAGGTATCAGAAAAAAACTTGGACTTTCATAGAACCTGTAGTTTCTGTACTTTCTCAGGATGATACCATTTTCTGCGAGGGTTCAAAAGGCAACAGCTTAAAAACCTGCTTTTGGAGAAGAAGCTGAACTACTAAGAGAATGAAGAGAGGACGTTTGGAGATCTGTGCTTCTGTGTCTAGAAAAAAACAGCTTTACAGCTTAAAAACTGGGCGGGAAACCCCAGCATTTGTTTATCTTTCTTGACAAAACTGAACAGTCTTTGGAATTGAAATTTACAGATGTCATTTTGATGCGATTTTGCAAAAAAAATTTTTTTTTTTTTGGAGATCTGCTGCAACACTGCAGCCAGTTGAAATCTGTGTATGAAATCATTGGTTTCTGCCTGGTTGACAGAGAGCAACAGTGCTGACAGTTCAGTTGTTCAGTATTGGAAGATTAGTATGTGGTGCAGGGAGGGGAATTAGTGGTGAACAATGGCTCTGAACTGCCCAATAGGCAATCTTATTGTCATACAGCTGTTCTGGGTCAAGTACTTTGCTGGCTTCGACCAATTTGACAGCGTTTTGAAGAATGACTCTGTTTCTTATCTGACGTGAGGACATATCTGATTGAATTTGAGAGTAAATACCTTTATTATTATATTGCTTCATGAGGATCTTGTGTTAATACTTCTAAAACAAAAAATGACTTGTTTTTAAACTGTTACATTAGTTTCTTCTAGTGGTGGACATCTCATTTTGGAGTATTTACCAGTTTAAAAGATGTGGTAAATCTATTCTATGCAGTCTAAAACTTCAGTGAGCATCTTCACATAAACTGGCTCAGATATTAAAAGAAAGGCAGCAGGTTTGCGTTTTTTAATGGAGATATCAGGCCTTTAATTACAGATGTCTGGTTAATTTAGGCCTGCAGTACGTCCAGGAGGCTCAGTAACTTTAGGATTATCATGACCACTCTGACCTACAGTAATTGAGCTGATTTTCAGAGAGAATAGATGAGCATAGATGTGCTGCTGATCCATTTAGGACATCCACATAGGCTATAGGTCATCATGAGCATGTGGTGTAAATTATCTACCTTTTCCCATCTTTCCTGAACAGTTGCTGCATGTTTAGGAGGACAGTACTTCCCTCAGCTTCTCCACGATGCTGTATACTCTAGCAGGAGGAGGCACGCTGTGCGGTTTGGCTGCCCTCGTGCTCCTCATCGTTTCTACAGCAACGGACTTCTGGATGCAGTATCGATACTCGGGTAGCTCAGCCAATCAGGGGCTTTGGAGGTTCTGCATCAACCACAAATGCCATGCCCATACCATAACTGTAGGTGAGTACGTCAGAGGTGGCAATTGGATAAACTAAAGTTCTCATAAATGCCAACATGTTTGTGACTTAAGCTACCACTATCTGATATTTTGTGCCGATACCTCTACTACTAGCCAATTAGTTATTTCTTTCAGCACTTCTAGTGAATTCACCAGTATGTGTGGATATTCTAAGTTGGCTTGGTATCTGATGTGTATTGCCTCTGAATAATCTTCTTGTCTGCAGCCTTCTGGGATGCGACTCGGGCCTTTATGTTGCTGGCGGTGCTGAGCTGCTTTGCTGGCGTGGTGCTCGGCCTGAGCGCTTTCACTAATGGCACCAAGAACAGGAGGGTCCGTACAGGAGGCATCGCTCTGGTCCTCTCAGGTAACACACAGAATGTCAGGAAGGCAAACCTGGTGTTTAAAGGACAGGCTCACAATATTTTTGCGCAGAATGAGGACTGTGGATTTTGTTCCCCATCTCTTCCACTGGTAGATGGTTAGGAGGGGATCTTTTAATGGCCAGTATGAACCAGAGGAATGATTACAGCAAGCAAAAACTGTTTCAATGTACATGTAGGCATGTGAGTATTATTTTAAGACAGACTGGAAAAAATGTGAAGCTAACCTTTAACCTTTACAGACTGTTCATGTTCTGACCCTTCACACTATCCCCTCATAATTAGTCTCTATACCAAATTTCTGAACCGCAAATCTTTTTTCCATTCATATATACCTTAGCAGTCATTAATACATGAATGATAAATCCTTAATTAAGCTTTTAGAGAGCACATCATACTATATCATGGTCCAATGTTACATAAAAATGTGTATCAACTGCACAAAATTTTTTAAAAAGTTGAAATATTTCAATTTTTGTATGTTCTCAGTCACTTTAGGAGAAGTCATAAAATGTCAGGCTAAATTAATTGTGTTTTGGGTGTTTTTACTGCTCTCATACATAAAACTAGGTCAAACTTGACCTGAACAGTATGTAAGAGTTAAGAGAGAGTGTCCTGTAAATTTATCCCATAGATTTGTTCCAGATTTATCTGATTATAAACTGATTATAGACTTCTTGACAGCAGAGTGTTAAGAAATAAAATCAGCAGTTTTTACATAAACATATTACTGTAATTTACATTTTCCTGTATTACACTGTTCAGCCTGTCTGGGACATATTTGGGATGAAAATAGGACCTTTAAATGGAAACTACCATAAATACAATGCGGTGAACATAAAATATGTACAGGCAAGTTGTATGGGTTGAGAAGTGAGCTAATTATATGAAATAAATTTAATCTGATCCTCCATTCTCAGGTTTTCTTGCTCTGTTGGCTCTTGCAATTTACACCGGAGTGACTGTCACTTTCTTTGGCAAACGCTTCTTGGACTGGCGCTTCTCCTGGTCCTACATCATAGGTTGGGTGGCCATAATTTTGGCTTTTGCAGCAGGTATTTATTCTATTTTATTTATTTTAGGAGCACAGGTATGTTTTTTGTGAGTGAACTGTGGGACCTGTAGTCACTGTCAGCACACTGGATAACATCATCCAAAAGACTTTGGAGTCTATCAATAATCTGAGGCAAATGATGTTACAGCTGAGCTACAAACCTCAATACTTTTTTGGTCCCCACCAAAATGTGTTTCAAGGGACAAAAACTGTCAAATACTGAAAGTTGGCATTGAAGTTTTAGTTATATTCATAATCTTGTTTTCATATTTTTTGATCTACTTCCTGATTTGAATCAAGATTTTGCTAATATTAGACTGTATTTTGTAAAATATTCTAATGTAATATATACAATAGAACATTTTATCTGTAAAATACAGTAAATATTTGTATTTTTACAATTGTAAAATACAATGTTTCTTTTAAGTGTTCAAAACAGATCTGTTGGTAAAACGCAAATGAACAAAAACCAATAGTTTTTTTAAGTGAATTTCAGATCATCCGTTTTTCTAACTTCGATAGTGTGGTTTGCATTTCCTTTCTTGGCATAAAATGATAATTATGTTATCTAAGAATGGAACGTTTTTTTAATTGTATTTGGAAATCACTGCAATACTTAACTTTCAGGCAAAATAAAGACTTCTTCTGTTCACTTCTTCTTGTAGGTGTGTTCCAGCTCTGTGCTTACCAGCGGACCACTGCAGAACCTGCTCCTACAAGTGCCCAAGAGAGCTGAACAACATGAACACACTGATTAGCACGAAGACTGTTGTAATGGATGTACTGCTGCTTTTGAGTATCTAGAATAAATAGAAATCATGGACTCTTGTGTGGTTTCTCTGACAACAAAAAATATCTTGACCCCAACAGTTAGGAAAATTTTCACTTTTTTTTTCCCTCTTTCTAGCACATCAGTTTTGACACATTACATTACACCACAGCAAATGCTCTCGTATCTTGTCATACCCAGGATAGAACCCCTACAACAAATCATTTGTTTGGCCATTGATCATTTTATGAAATAATTTCATCATAATACTACTTTTAATTTGTGTGAATGAGCTACCGTTGATTTGAGGACATCTAAGAACCTGTAAAACTCCTGGGGTTGTGTGTGTCTAAGTGTCTAACACTGGTGTTATGCTGCAATGTCAGTATGTAAGATTATCCACTAGATGATGCTCTTGTGCAATATACAGAAGGCACAATACACCACTGCTGGATGAAAGCATGTGTGTCACAAAGTTCACTTTACTCACGCTCTCTTATCTGTGCTCACCAATCCTGTTTCTAAATGCTGGTTATTGAACGGCCCCATTAGCCCGCTCGTTATCAGCTATGAGCATGTTCACATTAATGAGGCGCAGTTTGGCCAAAACAAATCAAAAGATCACCGCCTACAAATTGAGGAGACAAGATTCAATTATTGATCCCTTTGGGGAACTAAATTGCAACAGCAAATAGTAATATTTACTGATATTAAACATATCAGAATCTGTTTATTAGCCAAGTATGCAACCATACAGAGACTGTGTCTTGGGCTTTGCTCCAAAAAACGCAACAAAGAAGAATAAAAATAGAACAAAAATAAGGTAATAATGATAATGAAATGTTAAAATTAAATAATAAATGTAAAATCTATTTACAGAAGGGAATAATAATATTTTGCATATATACAGTGGGGTCTAAAAGTCTGAGAACACATTGAAAATAATATTTTTATATAATATTTTCAAGTAAACCTGGAAATAATTGGAAAATTTGAGGAGTCAGAAACATTTTAAAACACAAGAAGTTTATGACATATAAAATGAATAAGAAATATTTCAGATTCTGCACTATTTTTAGGTCTGTAATCAAATTTAATTAAATTTGTGGCATCGACCAATCAACTCCTTTGCACAAGAGGTCAGATTTCCTTGAGTTGTATCCTTTCCATTGATTTAGATTTGATCTTCTCATCAGAGACTCGCTCAAGTAACTCAACTTGCAGCCGATGTTCAGCTGTTATAAATATGGCTGTGCCTCAATTTATCAGCAGATCATTGCTAACTAAGTAGCGTTGTGATAGTGGGAAAGTACATGAAAGTGTCATAAGTCAAATTGTTATTCTAAGTAAAGAGGGGCTTTTTCTCAAATCATGGCTGGACTAGAGGTTTCCAGGGGGCAGTGCATGGAACTCTAAAATGCTTTGCAGAAACTGAGTCAGTTGTATCCATTTTGCCTACTCTGGAGTTGGACACCTGCACTGAATTGACTACACCCAGACCAAGGAAGAGTACCACTCCATTCTTCAGAGACATGCTTTACCCTCTGCTTTGTGTCTTTGTGGAGAAGGATTCAGACAGCAGCAGGATAATGACCCCAAACTCACCTCAAGCTTTGCAAGAACTACCTGAAGACAAAAGAAGATCAAGGAGTCCTGATTGTCATGGACTTTCTTCCACAGTCACCTGGGCTCAACCCCACTGAACATTTATGGGGGCACTTGAAGACTGAGAAAGCCAAGCATTCTGTGATATCACAAGAATCTCTTTGGCACATTGTCAAATCATGCAGTGACAACACGGTTCATCAGGTTTTGCATAAACTTGTGGAGTCGATGCCAGCTCGAGTTCATGTTGTCATTAAAGCAAAAGCAGGACATAGCAAATACTGAGCTATTCTGAAATTCATGTACATTTTTCAAAGATTCAACTTTTCACTCAAATTGTTAAACTGATATTATCATTTGTAATGAAAAAAGAAATAGTATTACATTCAAAACAAATATTAAGTATCCTGACTAGTGCTCTCAGACTTTTGGACCCCAAAATATATACAGTATATATACACACACATATATATACATATACACACAGAGAGAGAGAGAGAGAGAGAGAGAGAGAGAGAGAGAGAGAGAGAGAGAGAGAGAGAGAGAGAGAGAGAGAGAGAGAGAGAGAGAGAGAGAGAGAGAGAGAGAGAGAGATATTAGAATATATAGAATCTAAGCACACCTGCAGATTGATTAAAAAAGCAGCTGGTTATATATGTGTTAAAGGGGAACTGTTAACTTTACTCCACAGATTTTACACATCAGTTTTATGTCTTGGGGAATAACGTAACGTTACTACTGCATGTGTGGAAAAAAGTTTTATAAAACCCTTTTGTGGCTCCAGACGGAGCCGCATGAAGTCTCATAAATAACCTCAGTTGGGGTTGAAGACTAGGCCTACAAATCTGAAAAAGATCTGGAGTGATTCGAGGTGAGTTGCATTGTGGGCAATGTTGGCGCCAGACAAGGAAGATGAATACATAAAATATCTACGTAGTTATCTCTGGTTCTGCTACAGTTTTGATCCTTTGTGTTAAACTGTAGACCGTGAGTCCGACAATGTTACAGCAGTACAATGCTAAGTATTCTTTTAAAACGTTTTTTTTTTATGAGGTTGACACGTAGGCCTTTAGGTAGGTGTATTTAGATCTTAGGATATGAATCCATTAAACAGTCTTACTTTTCCATATCCAGTCTGACGTGTGTTTGAGTGTCACTGCTCCCTTAATCCATCAATTTAGACATTTAAATCCCTAATAAACTTTGGTGCAATAATGCATAATCTGTAATGTAAACACTTTATAGTATTTGCATTTATTAATGTCAACATTCTCAGATACTTTCCATAATACTACCTTACAATTTACCTCAGACACTCCCAAACTTTACTTGAAGTTAATTTTCCATTCATTTGATTAAGTCTTGTGTAAGTAACAGTAAAAAGAAAAAAAAAAAAAACAGCAACAAAAAACCCAGAAAACACACAGATTTACTTCGCAACATTTGATTTATTTTGAACAATAGCAAAGCCATCTCACAGAGACTACTTTGAATTACACAGAATGCAAATAAATATATATAGGACCATAGTAGAATTAAGGACATTACAAAATTATTTACAACACTTTGAATAGTGCAAAACCACACAAATACTGCCCTCATCATTGAGATTCTTGCATTGAGTCCATTCGAGGACAGTGGATGTGTGTGCTGCCTCCTGGTGGAGGATTATAAGAACTGACAGTACTGTATACGGCAATGTTGACAAAAACCTTAGCTGAACGGATGTATACGACTCTCCTGAAATGAGATGTGGCAGAAGTAAACTCACTTGCTACATCTTGTCAAGAAGAGCTTCCACAACAAAGGTGATGTTAAGTCACTGAGATGTGGTGTGGGATATGCATTGTTAGTTTAAAAAGGTCATAAGAAGGTGAATAATGGAAAAGCGAGCATTCTGAGAAGCTGAATACAGTTATATCAGTTAATAAAGTCAAGTGAATCTTGATGAAAAGTAGTGTTCTCTCTCTCTCTCTCTCTCTCAAAGGGACGTTAGAGAAACCACCAAAGCCTAGATGAACAAAATGTGAACCCCATCACGAGCACTAGACTTTGAAATGACAAAAGAAAAGCTGAAAACCTAAAACCACGTGGCAGGTAGTGCCCACCACCCCTGAGTGAAAACAATTTAAAAAGAGGTCTTAGCACCGTCAGATACCACAGAACGCCAGTTTTGCCATTTCATCTCAAACCAATCATGGTGCCTTGGATTGTGATAGGCACAACACATTTTTAAAGTGCGCTCGCTCGCTTGAGCTATTCCTTCCACTCACAACTTTGTTTTTTTTTTTGTTTTTTTTTAAATTCGTACACAATTTCTTCCCCACAAATATCAAGCGCCATTTAAAAACAGCACACAAAGATAAATCACATTTTGCCATGCATAATAATTTGTTGCATATTGAAATTTTCTTTTTGGGACCACTCTTTTTTTTTTTTTTTGCTGTTGAAAACTTGGACCTTACTAGCAAATGTGGTTTCAAATTCTCCTCTTTTTCTGACCAGAGTGAGAACACATATACAGTATCAGTCAAGTGTCGATATCGCAGACACATGCATGAACATTAGAAATACATTATCGGTGCTACTTTAAATAACCTGAAAATTCTAGAAATGCCACTTGGTCCTCAAGAGGCTAGTCAAAGAGAGAGGTTTGTACTTCAACACATTGTGGTCATTTCTTTTCCTGGTAGACAGGTACATCAACAGAAATCTGAACCGGACAGAACTCAAATCTAGAAAAGCTGTACACAGAAAGACAACCCCCTCATGTCCTATCGTACTAAATATTTGTGCATTGATGATGCATTCATCCAGTAGAGACTGGAGGGAAAATAACCTCTGAGCATTGATCATTAAACAGGTTTAAATCATGCCAAAGACGAGGAAAAGTAATACTGCAATCACTGCTTGATTTGGAGAAAGAGAGAAAGGATAAAGACCATCAGGAGAGGATCAAGCCTCTTTGGGCTGATCTGAATTTTAGAGCTGAGACATCATCATTTCAACCCACAGCTGATTAAGGAAGATAGCCATCGAAGAGAAGTACCCAAAAGTTACTGAATATAAGGATAGAGACACGTTTGTTTATACTGCTGATAGATGGAAGGGTAAATAAGAGATAGAAAAATCATTTAAAAGTCATCTCTGTGCACTCATGCAAAAGTTGCGCACCGTGTGCATTTTGGCTATGCATAGCGCTACGTCTCCGATGTCGAGGTGCAATAATAAGCGCTACAGCTTGGCTAATGCTGATTGGTATAGCCCTGTTCAAACTGCATGCTCAGCGAGAAGAATACGTATGAAGGACAATGGATAACATAATTTCACAGATGTGGAACAGTTTCTGTCAGACAAGTGTCCCTAGTGTGGCACCTCGCTAAGTTAGAGCCGTTTGGCTTTGGTTTGAAATGACAGACACGCTGCAACCAGGCAGTGTGTGTATGCATTTTGGCTCGGCTCTGTGTGTGTATATAAGTCGTGGCATGTCCTTTACCTGCTGCACTAGGAGAAAGTATAGCCCTTCAAGTTAACAAGTTGTCTCTGAAATTGCACAGGGTTGGCCACTCTTCCTCTATCCAACAGTGTTTGGCCATGTTGGGAGCACAGTCTTGAGTACATTAACTTTCTCCCGCTGGGTTCTGCTGGAAAAAGGCCGAAGTAATCCTCCAATCACAAGTCAACCAATCTCTCCTTCACACATCGAGTGTTATGTGTCTTTGTGGTACCTGTGAAAAAGACGAAATGAAACCAGTTGAGTGTGGCATAACAAAAGCTCCCGCTGAATACACATCTAACGACATTCAAGTGCTTAGTTACTGGCAGCAGGGCTACACCTTTTACAGGAATTGATGTGACCGGCTTCTTTGAAACAGAAGAAAGCCAGTTACGCAACACCGCAAACACCAGATTAGAGGTGATATCAATCTAGATATTTTAAGATATATTAGATAAGTATATCCTGCAAATATACATAACTACAACATGGCAACAGCAATGTATGCTTTTTGTAACATTCCTATTGAGATGGAAACACATCTGACAAATTAAGCAGTTTCTGTGCATGTTGTTCACTGCATTGTAGACAAGAGTATTAATGAAGCATCTTACTCCTCAAGCTGTAGCCATTTGCCTCAAATGATCATTACATCGTGTAAGTTATGCTTGAGGTGAATCAGATATGTTTGTTATTTTAGTGAAACTACAGGTCTGAAATCACCGGTTTGTTAAGAAAGGAGAGTTATTGGAGAAAGAAGATTGTCAGTGTTATGTTTTTTCCCCCAATCAGTTGTCTGAATTTGTCTTTAATTCAGACAACTTTAAGATACTATATGAGCTGCCTGCTAAACCCATGAATCTCTTTGGTGGCTGCAGTTTTAGGGATGTTTTATGTAAGATTATGTTCATGAGAGAAAATAACTGAATGAAGAAAATACATCCGTCAAGAGAAACAGAGATACATAAGACTTCTTACCCGCTCTGTAAGGTGAACTCAGGCAGTGCACCTAAGGATGTCAACTGTTCCTCCAGGGCCACGATACGTAAACCGATGTAGCCTGAAGACAGCAGCAGCAGCACAATCCTGTAATATGAAGAAAATATGATCAGTCACATTTATTGCCTTTTCACTACTTCTTTAAAATCAGACTAACAAGTCATTTTAGTGCCAGGTGAACTGATTCCACTAACTGGAACTGCAATAAACAGCAATAAACAGTTCACTACCTTCACACTGTGGGCCAATTATATAAGCAGGCAGAAAAAACAAGGCTTTTAAAGTGATACTCATGTTAACAGGTGAAAACAAAGTTTAAAGAGACTGTTGTGCATTTCTTTTATAAGCTATCAAACACCAGTTTACAAAAACATATAAAAAAGTTGGCAGGCTATGATCATCATGTAATGAGATTCTACAAGATCACCCGGTTTTTCTAACTACCAGGACACGTTTCTGAGATTCTTCAACCTTTCCATTAAGGAGTGTGACTTTGACAGTGAGAAGCAGATTTAGATTAACACACAGGAAGATAAAGCATCGGATTAAGGGAGAGGGGAGGGTGGGAGGAGAAGACAGAACAGACAAGATAGGAAGCGCTACTTACAATATCAAGTAAATGAAGAGTAGGGTGTTGAGGGTGCTGGCCTCTCTCTGAACCAGCAGGGACTTGGCCTTCTCAGTCACATTCCAAACCCACGATCCACCTGAAGCAGGGAAAGGAAATGTGGGGATAGCATGAATATCAATGTCATATTGGTAATTTGTACCTTTGTTTTTTTTCCCCCCCAATGTGTTTTATTTGTCTACAGTATCATGTATATTTTGTCAACATTTGAAGAGAGTGAGATGCAAAATGAAGCTGAGAGAAAACAGAAAAATGATCTCAAAATTATGAAAACCATGATGATTTAAAAAAAGAAATGGTGGATTACTCTGCATTTTTACAAGCTTTCAAACAGACATTTTCCAACTAACACTTTCTAAATTTGTATCTGTGTATGGATCATAAGACACTTTACACCGCAGGCCCCTAAAGTGCTTAAAATGAAAGTCAGTAGTCTACCAGGTGCTTTGCTAATTAAACTAGCCAATCACAGCCAGTTCTCCTTTGCTATTGACTTCTGTTAACTGCCGAACAACTGTGTGGGTGTGTGTTTTATTACCTGATACTGACAGTTCCTCAGAAGACGAACTATCACTCTGCTGCATGTGCGTGCTCCTGAAAGTGGAGTCATTTCCATTAGGCACTGCCTCTGAAGGAGGAATAAAGAGAGAGAGAGAAAAGAAATCAATGTTAGACTGCTATTAGACCTTGGACTCTATGTGTCAGTTGGCTGGAACAGAACTGGGAAAAAGAGATAACAGCACCAAAACAACAACTGTCAACAGCTGATGATAAGGATTTCTTTCCACTGAAATAAACATCCCAATAGAGGCTACAATACATCAAGAGTAACTTAAAATTTGAATTTCCTCTTAACATTTCTTTACCACGCATGATCATTCTAGGTACAGGTAATATTTTTATACTACTTGTATTACCTAGCATGTAAACATAAAGTAAAAGGGACTGGTGTTGACCTCTCACCTCTGAGTGGTCTGTGCAGAGGCTGGTCCTGTAATAACTGTGACTCAGAGCCATCGAACTGGTCAAAGCTGTCGTCCAGACTGGACTGACTGGAGTTCTGTCAAGTCAAGAGACAAAGGAATACAGTCAGTAAGTTTTTGGTAACTCATCCTAATAGCAGGTGCATCTCATAACTCATCTATATGCACAATTCTGTGCTCCAAGATATCTAATAATTAGGGTATATGTGCTCCTATTAAAATGTTAACAAAACACAGTTTTCACTCAGCAATATAGAAGAAGAAGACTCTTACCACAAGTTTGCTCTTGTCAAAGCTGTTCTCAGCTGAGGAGAAGACAGGGCTACTATTTGGGCTGGTGTCCTGTAACAGAAAGAAATATTTAGCTTGTATGTATCAAAAACTACATTTTTGCCTATTAGCTGATGTGCTTATTAGGAAGTCAGTCAGACAACAGACACAGTGCATATCTGAGAACCTTTAACATTTGACCTGAACCACTCACCTCTAACTGAGGAGATACTGAACGCAGCAGTTGATAACATGATTCTCTGTTCCGCAACGACACAAACAGGTACTGAACAATAAGAGGGAATAGAAAAAAAACAGAATATTAGCCACCATAAAACACAACCGCAGTCAGTGATCAGATTATATGTACTGTAAGACAAAGTTCAATGTGGTCCAACAAGGCTCATCAAATATTTATTAAGATGGGGTTGTGTGGGGCTGGAGGGGAGAAACTGACCTTTTCTCCTTCTGTGGTCCGGATTGACAAGGCATTGGGTACGAGCAAAGCTGTGTTCTGCTTCTTCACTATGCGGATGCAGGAAACTGGAATCACTACCTGCGAGAGCACACAGCCACAGAGAAAATATTTGATTTTTTTCCAAGATTAAAATTATGACAAAAAAAGTATTTATAATAAATAAAAAATACTGATGTCAACAAATTTAGGAATGGATGTTAAGATTTTAAAGTAAAAATCAAAGCCAAATGGAATGAGGAGCAAGGCTAAGCTACCTTAGTGTCCTTGAGCAGAACTGAGGAGTAGAAACAGGCGTTGCTGTCAGTGATGTACAGCCGACCATGGTAGGGCACTTCCTTCTGCAGGGCACAGATGTATGCTACAAAAGGAAGGGGAGAACACACACTTTTAGTTTTATACATTTCTTTAATTGATCAAGTCATTCTTTCTCTTTCATTTCTGTCTACCTACCGTGTATTAAGTCTTCACTCTCGGGAATGTCTGGAAACAACTTGTGGAATGTCTTGTTGTGCTTTATGAAACTCTAGAAGAGAGAAGAGAAAATTGCACGTAGAAATGTAAATCAAGAAACAGGACACTTCAAATGATAAGTAGACAGTACTGGACTGTGTTGGCTCGAGAGCACAAATGAGTGAGTAGTTTGAGGCCACATAAACATTCACTTAAGACAAAAATCAATAGTATGGTGTACTGAAAATATCAAAAATGTTTGTTCTTACACCTGAAGAGACCATTTTATTTCCTCAAATACCTAAATTAAAGTTAAGGTAGACTTACGCTTTGTGTGCCAGTGCCCTCCGTCCTCTCAAAACCTTTGCTGTCAACCTCAAAGGTCTGTGACCTGCAGAAACAGAAAAGGAAGTCTGTGGTTTCAGTGTCTGTGAGAAAATACAACTGGACTGCAAACTGCAACACTATACTGTGCATGTATTTTCAAACCTACTTCGACTGTTAGAAATAGGCAGAGCTTCAATAACATGAGAAAACGAGTTATGTTGCTGTTTAAAAGTAAACAACGCACCAGCCAGCGGTCAAAAATGTAGTTTCCTGACATATATGTACTTATGTCGACAACAGAAGTAGACATTATTTAACTTGAAAGCATCAAATGACTTAGATACCTAATCCTTAAAAAGCAATAAAGATGGCATCACTGCAGAGTCTAAAGTTAATCAAAGGTGATTTTAACCTAAAATGTAAGTGGTGGCTGTTTTCACATATTTGCATCACAGAGTTGCTTAAGTAACGTGGGAGAGTGTATTCACACTGACCAATCTATCTTTTTTTCCTACTAGGACAATTTCTTGACTAAAGATTGGTTAGATTATATGGCTAAAAGTGGTTTGGTGATCACTCTGCCATGTAGGCAGCAGAAGAGAGAAAAAAAATTCTCTTCACACTAATAAAAATCACTAATCTATTTCAAACATCTGAATCATGTGAGAGGACAGTCAGTCTACAACTGCGGTGCAGTCATGAGTGTTTCACGACTTAACAACAGCTGACAGCTGGTTCAGGTCTTGTGATGCATGTTCAGAATAGCTGCAAGTCTCTGCTACATCAAATGTTTCATTTTACGCATTTCTAGACTGTGGAATATTTTTTTATTCCATCTATTAAAACTTTTAAACAGTCTGCAGGTTTCATTAGATTTTAGATTTAAAATGGAACAGTTTTACAACCTGAAATATATATGAAAGTCATATAATCTCTCAGCAGGTATAGATCTGTGTAATTGAGCTGATAGTCACAGGGAAACGGCTTATCAAGAAATATTTTAGATATTTTGAGGCCTTTTCCACATCCTGCAGACATCTTGTGACTTGTGAAAGACTTGTGAGTCTTACCTGATGGCTACTTGTCTGGTGAGGGTTTTTTGCTGTTGCTGGATCTCGAGCTCGGCAGCCTCCAGGCTCAAGGCTTTCCTGGTCTCCAGCTTCTTGATGCTGCCATTGCTTAAACTGCTCCTGCTTTTCTTCACTTTGGCTGGCAGCCCGCCACCACTGCTCTCTACTGGGTAGTTGCTGGACATCGGAAAAGAAGCAGGACTTTAGCAACATGCAAAAAAAACAGAATCACTTTCATGTGCATACACAATAAGCACGTAGAAATGAGTTTTGAGTTCTTGCAAAGAGATTAACTTGATACACGGACCCAAGACACCTACTGATAAAGCTTGTCAACCTCTGCACATTCAAAAATAGCACGACTCTACAGCAGAAATTTCACAGTAAGATCACAGATGATTCATAGAGAAAGGCTACTGATCAGAAGATTAAAATAAAACCAGAAGACGTCAACATCAACTTTTTTTTTTAAGCGTCTCTGCAAAGACGCCTGTCACTATCTCCTGTATTCTGCTGAGTGTTATCATCTAGCACCACAGAACAACCAGAGACAGACTGATAGCTCAGTTCTCTGCAGTCGCTTCGAGTTCAAAATCACCATATTAGGTCTTATTCATTGATGAAATCGCTCCATTTCTACGAAAAGTTGAGGCTATGTTGTGAATGGATTGACATTTCACAGACAAAAGGGCTTATCTATATGATGTGTTGGACAAGGTTGTTCTTTTCCAGATCAGAACGCTATATTGATAGCAGTTGCGTCAGAGCTCTGACTGCGGCTGTATAATTACACCTACTAGCCTGTTTACGAGCTGAGCGACGTAGGCTCATATTCTAAAACTGACAAGCCTCTCTGAGTATGCCCTTTCAATAGACTGTAAAAGACAAACATTAAAAGGAAAGGTTGCAGGATTCACTACAGCCAGGGAACAAATGTGCCACAAATTCAATAAAAGAGACTAAATCATAACACAAGACAAAACTTAGTGTCAGAGTAAATCCCCAGTGAAAAAAACCCCCGAAACAAACAACAACAAAAAAACCCCAAACAACCTTGACTTATCACAGCTGCTTAAAAAACAACAACAACAAAAACCACCTTACCTGGTAAATTTAAATCTCTTTGATGAACGAAAACTCATATACCTACTGACAGTAGGCATTTCCTTTTCTTAAAAGAAAAAAAAAAATCCAAATACGCTTTATTCTCTAGAAGTTATATTCACTGGCCTCACTCCATCAATGCTGGGAAGTTAAAAAAAAAAAAAAAAAAAAAAAAAAAACCCCACCAAAATAATAAAACACTAACCCTAACCCAAAAACAAGTTTTATAGTCCCCTTAATGTTCTAAATGTGTGGTACAAAATGAGTTTTTGTGGTAGTTAAGCTACGGTTCTGTACCACATCCTGCCAGAAAAAACTGTTGCTGTGTTGTTATATGAATGTGCTGGCAAAGAGGAAGCCACTTTGTGCCGAGAATGGTGTGACACTCCGTAGTGGGTGACGTCAAACTCAACCACTCCCCCAGATTCAAACAGGCATGAAAGAGTCGAGCGTACACAATCTCTTCTCATGCACATGCGCACACACACACACACACACACACACACACACACACAAAGCAAAACACAGGCAGTAACATGTTGAAGAAAAAAAAAAAAAGGCCCATCCCTTAAAATCTTCCACTGACAAACATTATCCAATATCAAAATCCTTTCTTGTTGGGATTTGTTCTGGGAGGTGAGGAAGGTGCAGAGACTTTTTAAAAAAAAAAAAAACAGCTCTGTTTGTGAGACGGACATTAAAATACTTGTGAGGTGCTCAGACTGGCCCATCTGGCCCGATCTAGGAGTGGTGCGTTTGCTATGTCTCCCTTGAGGCAATGAATCTAATCAAGGAGGTAGAGGAACAACATAAAGACTCTCCCTTAATCTCACTCAAAATGTTAAAAACTATGTTGAAAGAAGTCAAACATTTGAAAAAAACTGGCTGCACAATATTTAAGTAAATAATATTTTTAGTGCATCCTTAAGATTCCTGATGGAGTCGTTTGTCCTACTTTATTTGAACCTGTCAGTAACCCTTGACTCATATTTGGACTATTTCTCTTTCGTGTCACCTGAGTAATTGGGGTAAAGGTCAGAAGGAAAAAGAAAAACGTGAACTGCGGCTTCAGCTCAATGTCTACTCTGTCATTAGGCTTGACTGCATTACCCGAGTGAAGCGAAAGTTAAAAGGTGGCGGGTTAATTTCAGCTGTAGCTTGTTGCTTTCTTTACTCCAGACACTTCAGCAGGTATCCAACCATAATACAGACATCCTGTTATATTCTTAGATATAAACACTTAGGATATGAAAGTATCCAAAAGCAGCTAGTTATGTTTGGATAAACCAGCTACTGAGACTTATATTAAGACTAACACTGTGACAACAATCCCAGAATCATCACTAAATCATTGACTAAGTGTCTGCCTGTGCTCACCTGACCTATTTCCACTTGCCAGGGTGTTACAGTAACACGGCAATAGAGGCAATATTCAAAGGCTGTTAAATGTTTGAATTTCCCAACAACTTCCGCTCTGTACTTACGACTAACCGTAACCATTAACAAGATCCAGCTGATAGAATTTCCTGTAACACTCAGGAAGCCACTAGCGCCTATCTGTTGTTTGAGTAGGGCATTATCTATATTTACAAGAACACTGTATGGAAAAAAACTATAACTTCAGGTTTAGGGTGGTTGTTTCTCCACAGATGCTTATCTTGTGCTCCAACACTGTTTTGAGCATAGAAAACTGCATTCCTTGGTGATGCTGTCACTGAAAGGTAATGGTATTATTCAGATGACAATTATCTGAACCCTCGTAAGCATGTCACTGTAGTTTAGGTCAATACACACAAATAGTCTGGCACTCAGACATCTGATGTACTATATATAGTGTTCCAGGAAATATTGCCATTGTAACTATACTGTCAGGTTAAAAAGTACTGTTTAGAAACAGGAACAGCCCTGACAAAAATAAAAGTAATGTAAAATGTAAAAGTAATGAAATTGAAAATGCAAGGATATAAAAATCTGTTATCTACTAGTGAAACATTCACATATATTTGCCATATGTTTACATGCCAAGCTTATAAAGATTGTGTCAATGGAATAAAGAGAGTCTAACAGCCTATAAAAATGTTCAAGGCCAAAGCCATCAAGAGTGGACATGCGCATGGCAGTAGCCAGTATAAAAAAGTAGAGTCACCAAAAGGTAACAACATAGGAAAAACATCACAATCAAATGACCTATGTGCTACATCAATCTGCTGTTTCTTGATGACCGCATTCACATTTACAACATTAGAGGTGGCCTATATAAAATGAGTAAGCAATGGGCAGGCAGAGGCCTTGAGCTCTGACCTACTTCCTTGTTGAAGCACCATCTCATACTACCTGGCCCAGTCAATGCTGGTTCTAGTTTGAGGCCAAGGATAGGCATATCAAATTATCTGCAGCGGTGGATTAACATGGGCATGCATGAGGTAATAGGGGCATGTTTATCTGGACTCACTCCAGAGTGGAGGATAACGAGCACAAACAAGAACATCGCATGATGTGGCATGTTCTGTGAAATATACATAACGGACATACACATTACAGTTGATGCATTTTTTTTAATCTGCATTTGTTCTGGTTGACCAAACAAAATCACTTCATCACAGAATCTTGACGGTCATTAGCTCAGATCTGTGACCACTGCTATGCCAGCACGTTTTCCTGGACTCACAAAGTAATCTTTGAGAAAACAACAAATCAACTGAACTTTTTGCAGACCCAGGGGCTGTTGATCACAAAAAAAACTAATCTAATTTGAAGCACAGATATGAGACTGAATTGGACATGACATGTCTGGCATTGCCTTGGCTTTAAAAAAAAAAACAAAAAACAAAAAACAAAAAAACTTAGCCTTTCAAGATTCTTTCCCACAGGCTGGTGGAAGAAAACATGCAGCCAGCCCTAATTTTAAAATACAGGGAAAACACAGACAACCAATGGGCCAACATTTACTCAAATATTAATCAAGTCAGCCCTGCCTTATCTGAGACACAGTTTGAGAAGCAATGGCCAAAACAAGTAACTAGATACATTTTCTTGCCTCACCTTCCCAGATCCTCAGAGCAATAAGAATCAGCCACAGCACCCTGGCGGTTCAACAAGCTTTTCCCTTTCTCCATGACTGACCAAGTTTTCCCTTCACCTTTTCCACAAAAGCTCTACAAAGCTTGTAGCCACCGTTGCTAAAGACAGCCGAATGACAGAGAATGGCAGTCGCACCTTTTGCACTTAGACCCCAAGCAGTGACTGCCAAATGTAATGGGTGCAAAGGTCTTTTTTTACTGCAACAGTTTAAAACACGCAAGAACTGAACATGAGCATAGTACCTGAAATATAAAGTGAGAGAGACAAAAACAAAGGCAGGGGCGAAAAGAAAGGGAAGTAGCAAAGAAAAGAATGGTTGGGTTTCAAGCTCAAAATGCCCTCCTGAGTTTTGTCTTTTCTGATGCAGTCTCAGCCTGTGTTGTTGTGGAAAAAGGTTAACAATTATTAACAGTAGGAGGTAGATGGTGGAAATGTGGGGGGTGAGAAACATGTTGCTAGGTTATTCTCAGTTTAAAAAGCCCTTACAACATACAACATTCAATGGCCTGTTCTCATTAACAACAAGGAGATGGCTTTAAAAGCTGCCAATACAATGTGCTTGACAATAGTAAGCCCATACCCTTTGTGGAGGGTGTAAAAGGGGCCATAGCACACAAGAATTTTTGTATTTGAATGGGAGAGAAAAGGAGAAAATCTCAGGAGCTGCAACAATAATAATAATAAAAAAAGTAATAAAAATCTAGTAAACTGTAAATGTAGCAGACCCTTGTTTCATTCACAAATCTCAGCTGAGAGCCACTGTTCATCATTAGGCTATTCCTACACCTCTGACATCACCCTCCAAGAAACGCAATCAGATAGATGAAGTCCAGCTGCACTTAGTCACCACATATCATTCCTTACCTCTCTTGTCTAACCACCACCTGCCACCGTAACCACTTGGGGCTGGGCAAGAGAAATGCTGTCGGACGGCTGTGTTATAAATAGTGCCATAATCAAAAATGGCATAGGTTTGATCCTCACTTCAGGCATGTGCCCTCTCAAGGTGCTTGAGCGCAACAATGAACTTCCTGATCACCAACAGACTAGTTGTGTTACGGAACGTAGTTGATCCATATGTAACCCCCCCCCTCTCGGTTTGTGTATTGTGGATTAATTGCAAAATTTAATGTCTCGCAAAGTAAACAAACTGCTGTAGCTACAAGTCATGGACAGACAGCGTGTTGCTAACATGGATTTTGAAAAGCAATATCCAAACCAGCATTTAACGGGTCCAAAGTGACATTTTCAGGTACGTTTACATGCTGTTTAATGTGCTCCAGCTGAGCAGCTAATTAGCTATGTAGCTGCTAACTGACATTAGCGGTGCACTGTTCCTTAAATCCAGTATTCAGTTCTCACATCTCTTATCCTGACTGCACAGGGTCATTTCCTTAACCTCTTCTGAGATGATGGTAAGATTTCACAACATATAGATCAACAGGAACGCTGTATTTCTACCATTTACCTCACGATTGTCGCAATAAAAGATAAAATAGTTGCCACCGTGAAATGGGTTTATCTATTACTCCAACTGGACTTCCTAGATCAAATTTCAGTTTTAACTTGGTGCTGTTTTTGGTCAGAACCCTCGCTTAGTTGCCTGTGTAGCAACATAGGTTACTCTTTTTGGCCTGGCCAGCTAAATAAATACGGAATATAATGTGATCATTCTGTATATCTGCATCATAATGCCTGCCAGGTGAACTAAAGGTGATATATTTCATCACTTATTTACCTCATACAATAAATTACAACATACAATGGTTCTGTACATACTGTACTTTATGAGCTTTTCTGAGCAGTAATTCTTCCTCGTGTTTGTCGATCTTCATTTTATCAACAGTTAGGACTTGCACAATACTTATGACTTCACGCTATCACAATAGCCACATTCATCTTTGTTCCAAAAATAACTCACTTAAAAATATGTGCAAAAATGTTAGCTGATAATTTGATGAAATATGTAGGGCATTTATATGGCACTCTAGACGTGGTGGTGACAGTAAACTGAGTTGTTGCTGTTGGGGGTGACAGTCTAAACATTTAGACATGCGTATGCTGCTGATACTCTCCCTAGTATTTTGTCAAACAGGGTAGAATATTGTTCTTTCTACTCAATGACCTACAATTCATTTTATCTACACTAAACTTATAAACAATAACAAGATGGCTTAATGTACGCAAATTCACTGGAAAAGAGCTTTGACTGAGGCAGAGGCTAACTCTCTAGCCCTGGACATTCCAACCAGCAAAAGAAGTCCTCTGGGTATAGAGTTATGATGCTTTCATTTGCCGTCTTGGGTGAGACAGATGATCCCAAAGGTCCTGCTGCAGACGTCAGCAGGGCTGCAGTGCTAGTGCCCTTAGACAAAAATGCTTCTGTAAGAAATGCTTACGTCTAAGCTACAGCCAACATTACTACCATGACAAAATGAGTCCCAGGCTCACATGTGAGGCTGAGAAAAGTTTAATTTGCATGAAATCTCTGAGAATTTGCGGGACCAAATAGTGTGAGAGCACCATCTCCTGGATAGCCGTGGATAATTTTTCTACATGTGAACTGCTGATTCTCTATCAACCAATCAAAACTAGTTTATTTCAAAGCAAAACAACCACGTGTTGTAGCGGTGCTTTATTAAGCCAAATGGGACTGTTTGGATGTTGAAGTTTTTGCAAAACAAACCAGTCCAGTAACTTCAACAAAACCACATATTACAACCACTTTATGATAACTAAGTAACAAATAAATCATTTTCAATTTGAAAAAATAAAAGGCAACCCAAAATATTATTTTGGGATGGACTGAAAGTGATTATGTGTCTGCTTGTACAGTATGCAAGTGTGCACGCGTGTGAGCTTCAATAGAGCAGTCAGGAGGGGCAGGGAATCGAGCCAGTGGTCATGGCAAAAAAAAAAAAACACACAGCCTCAGGCGCTCTGCCAGGGCTCAGTCTGCAGGAAAACTGTGCGTGTGTGTGTGCCAAGTGGAACACAGAGTGTGTCTGTGTGCATGTGTCACAGAGTGAGCATGCGTGTGTTTAAGTGGGAAGTCATGTGGCCCTGCGCACGCAGCATCTCCCTCCACTTCCTCTGTGCTAACTGGGCACAGAGACAGAGAAGGTCTTTCTTCAAGGCGTCTCAGAGTACTCTCAGTGACCAGGCATGTGAGCAAGGGGGATTGTGTGGTGCGGTGGTGGTGGTGGCTGGAAAATCCCACCTGATTTTCAAATCAAACGGTAGGCCACTCTACTGTATACAAGGGTGGCTGGGATTTAATCTTCAGTAAAATTTTGTTGATCTCAGCTTGATATCCAAAACTATTTCATGTGCCAAAGCTATTTCCAAATGAATGGCAGTTTCACTAATACTACTGAAAATCTGGTACAATCCAGTTTACGGCTGAAAAACTTTTACCCATCTTAACTTTCTAGATGATCTTATATACCATATAGCAGAGAGAGATTCATCCATGTACCATTGAGGGCAAAGTGTATACAGATCTACAGGACTAAAGCAGGCTCACCTGCTGCATCACCTGTCCTTGAGTACTTCTGATCCCATAGTTAATCTGGTTAGGTTACACATCACAAATTTGATTAGATAAGGTGTTGATTTTTTTTCTTCATAGTGTTTTACATCAGAATTTCTATCATACCAAACATTATTTGGCTGTTAAAAGCAGAGTGAAACACTGACATGGTTTGCCTCATGTTTTTTTTTAGATAAGCACGCATAAGGACTCGTGTCTAAAATGAGCCTGAGCCATGACATTTACCTACATCTGGTGGAATTCACCAGGCTACTGCGAGTACCAGAAGGTGAAAGAGGAAAGGAGAATATAGCCTTTTTTCTTAACTCTGTTACAAGAGCAGAGTGGTCATTAGCACTAGCCTGACAGAGGCAACACATAGCTTCGACTGTGACCAGCTGGTTAGTATGAAACCCTTCATTTAAGCGATAAAAGTCCTGCAGATGTGGTTTTCATCCTCTAACTTTGGCTTTTCCTCTACGCCTGCAGCACATCTCATAATTTAGACTTACACAATCTTCACTACCCACAGCAGGCAGCTAAGCTCTTTCCTGGGAGCATCTTCCTGGAGCCAACAGGACGCCTGAAAGGCTGCCCCACCCAGCCTATTCCAGGATCCTCCAACTCTGCAAGCTTTGCAGTAATACCAGATTCTTCCCTATTACAACAAGGCATTTCAAATTCTTGTGACTGTGTGCACTGCAAACCTGCATGCAAAGCAAATTATAATGAGCTAGCAAGTAGCTGTTCCGTTTTAAAGGCATGAAGTGTATTAGTTTGCTACTTTCAACTACTTTGTTACTCTTCAACACAATATTTATATTTCTTGGCATTTTCACCTTCATTAGGTATATTTAGGCTGCATATACAGAGAGGAGTAGAGAGACTGTTAGAAGAGAGGAGAGGGAATGACTATTGTTGGATGTTGCATTTACACCATCAGAGCCTGACACTGCCACAACACTCTCATATATGTATGTGCCTGTGTTGTGGAAACAGATAATCACCCCACATACCATACTACAGACACACCATCACTGTGCTGATAACCAGGAGGCAAAGTCTGATTGGCACAGGGCTCGTGCACTCCAGCAAATGGCTATCTATGGGGAGGAAAGTGAAAGACAAAGCTCAGAGGACGAGGAGTCCTAACAGTGAGATACCAGGAGCGTTTATATAACACCATGTACCACCTGTGGTCGACTCATGGGGGCTAAAAATAGACTTTTCTGAGAAAACATAGACTTGCTCTCCCCATGGGTGACATGTGTATGTGTGTTTCCCTGGGGTGGGGGGAGAAACAAAATATATGTCTGCATGTTTGAGGAAGTGTGTGAGTGAATGTGGTATATACGCATAAATGCGTCTCTGCTCTAGATCTCAATAGGACTGGACTGTCTGTGAACAACAAATGGTGAGGCCAATCTGACCCACTTAGGCCAGTGGATGAAGTCATGAAGTCATGAAGTCATGATTTCTGAGCAGCAGGCATAAGAGATTAAGAGCCGACCAGATCTGGACTAGCTTTTCCTTTATGCCACTCTACCTCATGTGCTGCTGTTTGTTTACGCTGCCTGGAATAGATTAGCCAGCTACTAGACACAAACAACAAACACAATACAACATGTTGTAGGGAAAATGTGGATCAACTTTTATGTTGTTTTTGTTCTTGGAAATGTGCTCAATGAGAAAAGAAACAAAAGATTACAAGTGAAATCCCCTGCAGCTGTGTGTTAACATCCTCCAGTACAAGTTCTTAACCGGAAGCCAAATATGAAAGCACAGCATTTTGACTTGACAATTCTCACCCATAGACATACTCCCCACATACCTGGCCAGCAGCCTGTTTTCAAAAGAGTGAAAAACATCCTGTGATGCTGCTGGACACATCGCCAGTGATGTTCCTTTGATAACGAACAGCTGAATACATGACTAAGCTAACGACGACGAATATTGAGCGTAATGTTAATACGTGTAATCTACACACGTAGATTACACATCATCTCTAGTATGGGCTGTGCTAACGTAGCTAACGTGATGCTCCCAACAGGCACTGTTTACAACTGCCGAGTGTATTTGTAACTCGGAGGCCAACAATAACTCTGTTTACTGTTCTATTTCAATGTCAGTGACTGTAAATGATTGTGACACAGCAAATTAGCTGGAAATAATTTAGTTAAATGCCAGCGTATCTTCGGCCAGGCGGACGGCTAACCATGCTAGCATCTATCTACTGACAGACGTACCGTTATTCTTCACTCAAATTACGTACATTACAGACATTAAATTAATTCAGAGAAACATGTTTGCCCTATTCCGTGATAGAGAGTACACAAACGTGACATAGAACAGTTACATTTTTATCGGAAAGGCTGTTGATAGCAAATAAACGTTAACCGTTAGCACCCACACAGTTAATGATGCTCACCGGCAGATAGCAGTTCAGCTAGCCACATTCATTCCTCTCACCTCTCTTTCATGAAGTGCTTGATTCTGACGATGGCCTTCTCGTCGATCTTCCTGAGGAAGGTTTTCAACCTCTCTCTCTTATTTTCGAGCATTCTTCCCTCAGCCAGTGGTGGTCGGTTCGTGTGGAATCGACGCTCCACGCCAAACTCTACTGTTCTTGTTTGGCTTCTGCTTTTTTTTTCTCTCTCTCTCCTCACTTCATCTACGACTGATTAAGATAATGAGCTTAAATCGGACCAAGTCAAGTGACCAATCAGCGTCGACGACGACCAGGGAAAAAACGGTCATGTCAGCCTTGTCATCCAATCAAAACAGGATAGTTGGATAAGATCGACCGCCCATTACCTTATATGGTTTTTGGGTTGTTCCTTATTTTCAGACCATAGAAGGTTGGGCATGTGTTATTATTGTACTTGCTTGGTCTTTATAATCAATAATTTACATATGGTTTTAACATTGCACGTGTGTGCAGCATAGAGAATACACTCTGTGGCTTAACAGTAGTGCGCTAATGTGCCACATCACACTAAACTGACTCCACAACAGAAAATAACTGTTCTGGTAGGGTACATTAGGGTGGGGCTGTAGCTAATGTTGTTTTACATACTGTTTAACATCCCCAAACAGAAGGCTGAATTTTATTATATACACTTTCTACTGACAATAATAAAAAATAGCACACATCCATCTGAATAACTGCTACTGTAAATTCTCTTAAATACAACAATACACATAGGCACAATAAATCACTATTTCATAAAAATGTACTAAGTCTTTTGTTTGAATGAGCTGCAAAAGCTGGCAGCTTGTACTGTTAAAAATTGAAAGTGAATGTCATGAATTACAATGAAATCAATGAGCATTTATTTGAGTTCTCATGAAAGGAAGCAGAAGCCAGTGACTCAGAAAGCTAGTCAACTTCTCAGTTGGTGGCTTTCACTCTGATGTCAAAGCATGAATCCCTTTATCTCAGACCAGCATTGTACAAGCAGCTAATGAAGGGCCATGTCTCTCACCTCCCCCCTCATTGAGAAAAAGGCAACAACTGCAGCAACAAATGGTAAAATCACACACCTACTGAACAATCAGCAGCCCAAGGCCATTAGACCAAAGTTTAGACCGAGTCACAATGGATGACTTGTGTGTTGCTTGTGACTACCTTTTGTATTTAAAAAAAGTTTTTTTTTATCTGAAAAGCTTTGGTGTGAGTTTCTTGTCACAGCAAGTATTCAGCTAAATATTCTCATATGTCCTTGAGACTGTGTGAGTTTCTGTAGCTGGCCCTGACCTTTGATCTCCACGTGAGGTGTGAGGCGGTGTCCCTTGTAAAAAATAAATGACAGATTACAGCATTGCTGGTGGAGAAAGATGTTTTGGACATTTTAATAGTTAAAATTCATTTGAAAGGTTATAAGTTATTATATTGATTAACAACATCTTACAACCTGGATTTATTAAAACTTTTCAGAAATGGTTCAAAACAAAATAGCATAGTTATCAAGCTATAAATGCTGCTTTTGTTACTTTTTCAAATGCTTATACCCCGGATATACATTTTTTAACAATACCATTTTAAGAATGACATTCTTAGGGAGACTGACTATATTAATCAATTGAATAATTGTCCCAGAATGTTTCCTGATGTCATTAATTTGTCACATCATGACAAATCAGTGAGTTACCCTGAAAACACAGTCCCCCTTGATTTCAACAAAGCCTTCATGAGAGTATTTCGCCACGGTATTGACAGAGACCTTGAAAGCATTTAAAAAGATAAACTACCTATCAGGTAGCAGTTTAGAGCAGTGGGATTGCACAAATCTCAGCCCTGAGAGCTTTTTTTTCCTCACCAGGCAGCTCAGATGCCACCACGCCACCAGGAACAGAGGAGGCAGTGTATTGGCACATGACACAGCAAACACACCACCCTCACACAATCTGGCCTTCGCCAGCCAGCCCCCAGTCTTCCCTTCCGTCTCCTCTGCCAGGAAACAAAAGCAGATAGAGAGGAGGAAACCACGCTTCATTGGAAGTATGTGATGCAATGAGGGGGTGTAGAGGTAAGTAGGCAATAACAGGCTTTTCTGTGTTGACTCACCAGGGTGAGGTACAGATTAATAAGTGGTGAACTACTCAAGAACCCTGGACTTACAAAAGCCCCAGCTTCATTGTGTCTCATTTGGTTTGTGGTAATTAACCCAAAGTGGTTTGGGGGAATATAGCCCATGAACAATATCATCTGAAATGGTAAAGGCATTATGGTGGGTTCTGTGTTATTACTTCTAACCTTGAGGCCCTGTTTTGTAGAGGCTATATGTCAAAATCCCCTTCTGGGTTAATCCGACCATAGTCAGTGTTAAACTGCGTTTTTAATGTAAATAACTATCATCTATATTTTTGAATAATGTAACATATTATTTGGTTGACTAGTAAATGGTAACTACCCTCAAACATTAGGCTCATGATGAGCCAGCAAAATTGTATTTCCTCTCCCCATTTTTGATGAGTTTGAGCCAAATTACACTTAACTATAATTGAGAACTTGAGCTTATTTTGGTTGTACTACAGTAATTCCAAGAAAAATATTAAATTAATACAATCTGTACTGCATATACTGTCCAACTGTCTGGATGTGAACAGCCAGACTTGACATGTGACAGCATGAGAGGTTTGTCAGGTGTAATGCAGAGGGGAAGTATAACAGAGAATCTAACACTGTGAAATGAAATGACAGTGAAAATAGCGGAAGTGAGTCCAGTTACCATTTGTACGACGTGTCATTACTGTCAGCACAGCATACCACCAGTGCTGATGGGAAGTTGTATGTCCAAAATGTCAACTTTTCAGGAAAATAGCAAATGTGAAAATTGAATACAAGAAACGTGTTATTTAGTTTTTGTAAATGCTTTTAGTGCTAAAAGACCACACATTATTCTAATATTGACATTCTGAGTCTTCAAGCCTGCTACTCACCCTTCTAAATAACTTAACATAATTTCAACATTATTGAAAAAAAACATATCAATGCCAATGAGCTGAGAGGCTCAAAGAAGGAGTATTTTTGCAAACAAAAAAGAAAATCATATTTGCTCTTATTATTATCATACATACAGAAATCACTGTAGAGTCAGGACCCTGTGGCTGGTGGTAGTGGTTATGAATCGTGTATGTTTCATTTTCATGTAAAGCTGCTGAACAAGTTTCAGTTGTATGTGCATTAATTCCTACAGATTAGACTTTGTCTTTTGATTTTCTACAAAATCTGAGCCAGTATCTTGACCCATACTGAATCAATAGCTTAATGTTATACATTTCAGACAGAAGAAGAATGGTATACTTTTCAAAAAAATATAATTGTAAGAGTGTAGATAAATCAATGTCCAAATATTTCAGAAAATACAGAATATGGTCTTCATGCCTCTAGAGGCAACTTTGAGCTAAATCAACTTTATTTCCTTTATGAGTCAGTAATCAATGAAGATCTTTAAGATTTAGGTGGATGTCCTTATGAAGTGGGCAACTGCTACTTTGGAAAGTAACAACAACAAATCAATGTCCCCCTCTGTTCAGAAAATCTTATGATAGCTGAGTTTGAACAAAATATTTCTGAGTCACACATCTGGGAATTCATCACCTGAGAATATTTCTCTCGGAGATGTTGCCTAACTCAGATATCTGTTTGCTTTAAAAAAAAAAATAGATAGAGATTATCATGTATATCTCTGCTGTCTTTGCTTAGATGACTGCCATTATCTGTTGCAAAAGGAATGTTTTTCCAGAAAGATCCTTATTATCAGTAGCTGGAGTAAACACTCTGTCCTTGGGAGGCTAGCAACACCTTGGCCTGAAAAAAACAAGGCTATGACGCACAGACTGCCGCAGCCACAAACGTTACAGCACAGGTGTGTAGGAATGCTTATGAAGCAGGCTAAAAAGGGACATCACAATCTGTATACCCATCGCTTAGTATTATACTTAGACATGACATACAGTAACAGTATTACTCAGTATTACTCAGTACCACACATGTCAGAATTCAAATGTCAGAAATGTCTGAGAGAAATCAATAGCTGGAGGAATTTCTTAAAAAAGCAAAACACTATGTTTTGGTATCATACACCCAAATGTTTACATTGTCAATGTAATTGATAAGAAATATTTTATCTATTTGAGTGTTTCAGGCCTTGTTTTGGTATGAATACATACCATGCATCTAGTTTGGAAAGAATCTTTGTGTGATGGGAATCACAATGCTGGTGACAAATTCCCAGCTGGCATTTTAAAATGCAATTTTTGTGGAATTTCCACATTTGAAAGAGAGACAGATGGTTTTTTGTGCCCTGTCAAAAACACTTCCCTGATTTGCACATGAGTAATTCACCACATGGAACAAAGTGAGACAAATAAAATTGTTAAGGGCAACAGATCACCATGAACAAAATGGTATTATGTTGGTTAAATCACACTGTTGCTTGTGTTTGCCTGTTTATCCACTATTTAAAAAACTTACAAAATTTAAAAAATGCAATTATACACAAAAAGTGATCTTTCTCTCCCTGTCCTGTCTATTGAGGCACCTAGTTGAGCTTCGAGTCAGCTGATGAGTGGAGATTCCCTTACAAAGCTATCTTTGTCTTTTATCTTTGCTATCTTTGTCTGGTATTTTGAGGACATTTGTGTGACATTATGTAATTATGCAGTACTTCAGCATTCTTGCTATTATTTGTGACTATACAGTGTATTAGTCATTTTGTACCAAGTTATGATATCCACCATTTCATAAAAGGGATGTTTACTCTTTCATATCTAATTAGAGCACAATTATATTAATTGTAATCTGTTTTTACATAATAATGACTTCCAAAATAGGTACAAGGCAGATATACATTGCACTGTTCTAAGAGCTTTTTAAATAAGATATCAGGGCCTTACAGTTAATTGTACATACATTTTAGTACAGTAAAGTAAAACATTGATATTCCAAAAACCTTGCCAGTTTAAGAAGCATGAATTAAACATCTGTTTATCAGTCTAAACTGGCATCTTGTGTATCTGTGGGCTTTCTGTGGGGTCAAAAAGGTCAGTCATCACCAAGGATTCACCCCAGCAACAGGCTATTCCATTCAGTGAAGCCAGGAGAGGGGGTGGGGGTGGGGGGGGGTACCTTACTGCTGACCCAAAGATATCATCTTACCTGTAACACTGGGACATTGTCTGCGGCCATCTCTGAGCGGCCCACTTTGGAAATCATTTTGTAGATATGCTGGGCATTTTCACACTTCAGAGGGATGTTCACACATTCAGGATCAGGATGTGTGTTCAGCATCTCTCACAGCTTGACTGATATGGGGGCTTAGAGTCTTAACCGTGTCATGTTTAAAAAGAAACCTTTACCTGATGTGTTTTGTTTGTGTTCTCTATGCGTGAGCTGCCAGAGGCTCAGGTGTAACACATACAACCCAACTCAAGGGGTGTTGGGTTTCTACCCAGTAGGGTCTGGCTGGCCTCCTCCAGCTACTGTTACTAGGCTATTCTCATCACTAATTCATCTGCGCTCTTCACCCAAAGCTCTGGGCGGCTGGTTGGTTGGGTGGTTGGTCGGCTAAGCAGGGGGAAGGACAGTGTTGCTCTCTCTGCCAGAGCAGTGCACCACCAGGGTTCCTAGAGGAGGAACACACCTGAGCCGGGGCTGATGCAGAACGGGGAGGTTATGAGCCCGCAGGACTCCAAGGCAGCAGGGGCTGAGGCCATGGAGGAAGAGAAGGCCCAGAACCAAAATCAAGGGTGTGCGGAGCCCACAGCGCCTCCGCTTCCTCCTCCTTCACCACCACCACCAGGGCCACCAGAATACCCAAGACCCAGGCTAATTTTTCACACCCAGCTGGCTCATGGAAGTCCCACAGGCCGCATCCATGGATTCACCAACGTCAAGGAGCTATATGCCAAGATTGCCGAAGTGTTCAATATCTCTCCCTCAGAGGTACAAAACAAAACTGGCTACAGTATGCATGCAACATGATTACATACTGGCATTTAAAGTTACGTTGAAAATAATCAAAATTTAAAAATTGCTTTATTCCCTTGCATTTCTTGTCTGGTAGGCCAGCTGCAAATAGGTGTTAGGTTTCCACTCTAGGCTGGTTTCCATGATACCATATTGAAGATCATTTGCCGTCGCTACTGTCTGCCAGACTTTGTACTCATCTGTGTCTTGACCAGGATCAATAATGGAGACAAATTATAATGTTCTGTAGTCAGTAAACACCACACACGATAATTGACAGTGATGGAAAAGAATTTATCTTTGAAAGTTACTCAATTAACAAAGAAGGGTACAAGAAAAGATAATGAGGGCTTAGTCACACTGCTGCAAATATCATGAAAATTCCAATCCATTTGAACAATTACCGCTAAATACTGTACCTTTTTTCCTGATTAATTGGAAATAATTAGATTCTGTAATTATCAGCATTACGTTTAGCAGTGCTACATTTTAGCTCAAACAATACCAAAGATAAAATAGTCAAAAACTCAAGTAAAAACCATGGCACACCAGTGATTTAGTGTTAAAGCAGCAGAGGCTTTTACTCCTTTGTCCTCAGTTTGTAATGCAGGCTTTCTGTTTTGAAACAACTCACTGAATTATCTGTGCTTTAGACACATTAAATAATGTATTTCAGGTAATAGGCTTTTCCAAAATGTTTATACATTATCGGATTAAACTATCCCTTTATAGCGCTACAGGATCTAAATTGCTGTTTTCAGCTGCTCACAAGGCCAGAATCCTTGGGAGATGAAATGTTCTCACTAAATCTTTAGTAGGTCAGGGCTAGCCAAACTATACTGCAGCCTGATGCTCAGTGATAAACACAACACACAGGTTGTCTGAGGTAGACTTCCGTGTAGTTATCATGGAAAGAGTCATCAGCCGGATACACCTAATTTTTGTATCTCAAACAAACATTTAGATGATATTTGTCCAGAGCAGCTAGAAATAGACACAACAAGGAAAGTCATCAGGAAATATGTTGAGGGAAATTGAAATTTTAAGAAAAACTAAGGCTTTTCACAGTCAATCAATTTTCTGTCTTGTGCTTGTGCATGTTTTGCTTGCAGATACGTATAAAATTTACTATAATGAACTGAAAAATAAATCATGACTGAGAATATTTACATGTCATCTCTGCAAGTTACTGTCTGAAATGTTAAAATGCAGTCTGTTGTATGTGCAGATCAATATTATATGAACACGATAAACTATAAAAACATTGGAACTCAATTCAAATTTTAAGTAAATATGATGATCGGCATGTATACCGCTGTTCTGCAGCGGTTTCCTGTATATTATGGTAATACATCCAGCAACAGAACAATAAATATTCAACACTAACCTTATCTAATACTTATCAGTACCGTTATGAAGGCCACCATGTGGCTTTCCTATGTACATTCCATAGCAGCTAACCTTGATAATCTTATCAGGAAAACACCAGGCATGTATCTTTCAGGTTGGACTGTTTCATTATGTTACACAAGACTGCCTTCCAAAATGCTATGTGCTTAATATTTTTCTATTTCTTTCTTTTTTTTAAATTTTTTTTTAGAAAGAACTGTCGACTGATGTTCATTAAGATATCATATTAGGATATCACAGTACCTTAAACAACAGTTTAACGTCCATCTTTGATGTCACATTTGCACTCTAAACATTCACTTGACACTTGTATCAACTGGAGTTTACACATTCTGTATGTAACTCTCAGACACTTTTGGAAACTATACATTGGTTTGAATGCATTTGTCTGTCTATATGTGTCAGCCCTGTGGTAGTTTGGCGCCCTACTCGGATTATAGACTGTCCAGTTTGTGCTGGGATAATCTCCAGCCACCCTGAAAGAATAAACAGTTTAGATACCCATTGGATAGATTACTATTAATAGTGAGCAATGCAATGGTTTGAGCCTCTCACTGTAATGATTATGTAACAATAAATAGTAAAAATTATTATTTTTTAAACATTTATACTGACTTTTTCTGTGTTGTTTAATTGAAAAAAAAAACATGAGATAGTGAGATAGTGAGAAGTTCAATTGTTTTTTGACCTCCTGTGGACTGAAAAGCAGCAGCATACAGATCTAGCTGTTACAGCTAGATGACACAGCAAGACCTTGGACCGCAGTCAGACTGTTGTACTTGCCAAGAGAATCACTATGAGCAATATCTAACAGGAACTGCGCCAAGTCAGATAACAGTTGACCGAGGTTATCTTGAATTTCCGTTATGATTACACAGTTAAACTTGAACTTGAACTTTAGGCCTCCAAATGAAAGTTTAACACAGGAAATTGTACAAACAAAGCCAATTATATTTATAAATTATAAAGGAGCCCTAAATGTGATAAGTAAGCACTTGCATTAAAACAAACTTTGTTAGAAAAAAAAAACTTTTTCCAAGAAATACCCTGTGACTAGGATGTTAGCAGAGTAGCCTATAGTTGGAAGAGATCTTAATGTTATCAGAGTCACAGGTTTAATCCTGCAATATCAAATGTGCAAATGCAGCTCTTTAAGACACATATGCTATAATACATGGCTGTTATAATAGATGTTATGATCCTGAAATGTGGTCACATTTGATTACTTATTTTCTGACACGCTTTTGAATAAAAGCAATTGTCTTGAATGTGTATTGCTGACAGCTATTTATTGTATTTTTTAAAAGCAACAACTGTTTGTTATTTAAGCACTTCACTTGTGAAACAAACAAAAAATGTATCTTGTTTGTGCATTAAAAATTATTATTATTATTATTGTTATATTATTAATGTAATTTTAGGCTTGAATGTAGAAATATACAAAACCTCTTAATGAGTTCATGGATGAGCTCATAACAAAATGGCCACACTTGCCAAACCAAATTTATTTGGCTCTATCGCCCTCTGCTGCTCAATCTATATACAGCACAGCTAGAGATATTTGTGAAACATTTTCTTTTACTGTAAATGATGGAAGCTGAAAATGAAACACCAGGGCATCATGTCACAGGATTACAACAGAAGTTCATAGTCACCTTGTAATATTGTCTGTATAATCATCTTTGATTACATGTAATGGAAATAAGCAAGGGATTACTGTTGTCTTCCAAAACATGTTTTCTTTTTATAAAAAGGCCACAGATGATCTGCCTATATATATGAACAACTGTATCCACTCATAGTTTACACCAAAAACAAGTTGAAGTAAATTCTTTGGCCATATAACTGACATTAATTTGAATAGTAGGGTAGCATTTTTTTCTAATGCAACAATGCATAAATATTTATGTCTCAAAAGAGTATTTGTGGTGTTCATGGAAGCTGCTAATCAATACTACACTTCTATAACCCCATTTAAATGGCACACTACTAAAATAAAGCTAACTTTCCATCAGTGCCATTATCATTTCCTTCCTTCATATTCTCAGCTGCCATTTACATTATCTTTTTAGAGACACTGGAAAATGTTTTAGTTGTTTTTTGTTTCTTCAACAAAGATGCTTACCCTCAACCTTCCAGTTGTAAAGATATATTGAAGATGTAAGTTATTAATATTTTTATATATAGTGTTTAGTATTATACAACAAATGCTCTTCATACAGTGATTTTACTACTGTAAAAAGAAAGGATTACGGAGACCTGAACTATTTTACTGTAGAGTGTTGGTGTCATATCATGTATCGCAATATTAGATAATATCTTTCTAAAGTTCATAATGTTCATTTTTATTGACTATATGTCACACCAGTGTTGATTAAATTCTGTGATATCTTTTGGAGTCATAGTGTGTGGTGCTGTTATATTGGATTATTTTATATTTGGGGGTATTAATGGTGTTTCACTTTCATGATATTGGATTCGCATATGTTCATAATAGAAACAACAAAACATTTGGTCCATCTCTGCTTTTCAGATCCTTTTCTGCACCCTTAACTCCCATAAAGTGGACATGCAGAAGCTACTGGGGGGACAGATCGGACTGGAAGACTTTATCTTCGCCCACGTCAGAGGGGAGACCAAGGAGGTGGAGGTGACAAAGACAGAGGACGCCTTAGGCCTCACCATCACAGACAATGGAGCTGGATATGCTTTCATTAAGGTGAAGAGCAGTGAACTGACATTGTCATGAAATCTCATTTGAATTTCTTGTTGGCAATGGAAAAATTCTGTGTTTTTGCTGTAGAAGAATAACCAGGACAACTTCCAGTGAAATAGCCGGAGCCTCTAGAGTCTAACCTTTCAGTCCTTTTTGTTAAGAGGCTACTTTAAAGCAATTATCTATAATTCATTGTCAAATAAAGGATTAAGGGTTTAGTTTGTAGCACTCAAATAATGATTTACATTACATGCACTCTTTAACTCGAAAATACCTTTATAGGATCATTCACATTAGAAGAAATATTAAATGAAAACTCTTAGATTTTTATTTTCCAAAGTGAAAATGTATTTTGAAAAGGGTGAATTCAACTATCACATTCTCCAACTTCAATCTGTTTCCTCCAGAGGATAAAGGAAGGCAGCACCATAGACCGACTGAAGTCGGTATGTGTTGGTGACCACATCGAGGCCATCAATGACCAGAGCATTGTAGGGTGTCGGCACTACGAGGTTGCCAAGATGCTAAAAGAGCAGCCGAGAGGCATACCCTTCACTCTCCGTCTGGTTGGCCCCAAGAAAGCCTTTGGTAAGTGGAAAATATTTGATACAGCTATTACAGTCATGTGGCAGAACAGATGGAAAATAGGAATACAGCACAAAACCTTCAGTATTAAAAATGGCAGTTTAAAGAGAACATAATAGAGAACATAATAATATTTAATTATTTGTTTTCGAAAAGCTGACATACCAGGTAGTTAGGGTTCACCTTGTAGTACCAACTATTGTTTCGGTATGTTTTGAATTGCTTTCAGGTAACATTGTCCAATTAAATGAATTTGGTTTGGTGCTAAATATACAACCCTCTAGCAGGAAAAACAAATGGTGCAAAACAAGAAAAGATATTTGCAAATACTATTCATAAAGCATCCCTGGGTATACTGTAAATCGAATCCTATTAACATGGTTCAAATGAAAACAAGCAGGACTCTTGATTTCGAGAACCAGAAGGCAAATCCACTAGAATATGAGAAAGAGGAAAGTTATCCTTTTGTTTCTTTGGCACACCTAAGAATCAGTAGTGTGCATTAAATTGTTGGGCTGTGATTCATAACACTGACATTTAATATCATTAGAGCCAAGAGCTGCCCCAGGTGATTTTTCTTTATGACAAAAGTGTCCATGCAAGGTAAAGCGCCAACATCTAAGTGGAACTAACCAGAAGCCCCGCTCTGTTGTCCACAGTTAGATAAAAGAAGTAGATGGATTTCAACATTCCTTAATAAACATGAAGATTAAACAGGAACAGTTTAGAAATTACTGTCAATCTGCCAACGAGTCTGGAAAAGTTGTTAGACCCGGCAGCTACAATTAATTGACCACTATTACAGTGGTGGTTGTTAAGCCTCAGCCAGAAGAATCTTGTGTGACAGTACATGTTTAAAAGCGGCTGTGCAGGGATAAGTATGGGTCAGTTGGGGTTTGATTTTGTTAATAATATGAAAAGTGCCACCGGTGACAAGACTAGAGTAAGCACTACAGAGAAAGAAAATAAATCTTTTTGGTTGTCGGTAAACAAAGTTATTTTTCTTAGACTGGGTTTTGATATTTCAGGAAGAAAATAAGTAGTTGGGAAATACTTTTCTCAAAAAAGATATATGCAGTTGTTTGGAAATCAACTCCTCAAATTCAGTTACTGAAATGAATTTTCATTTCCAATCATGCACAGGCAAAATGAAAAAGGCTTTGAGGGATTTTCCATCTCATTGCAACCACAGGAAAAACTAAAGCTCTTTGAAAATTGGATACTGTAGAGCATGTATTTGCATGCAGAAAAGAAACAAACTTAGCCTTTCATAGGGACACAGAAACATCCTGGTTTGGGTTACACACACATGTTTGTCTAGACCACTTAAACAGCTGGAGAATGTTGACTTCAATGTTGACTTACAATAATTCCTTGCAGGCTTGCCCTAATCTTAACCCTAATCACAACTGCTACGTGCCTAACCCCAACCATTAAACCAACCTTAACCCCAAAACCAAGCCCTAAAAACAAATGGTCAACAACAGTGTATGTAACAGTGTGAACACCAGTCAAATATGATCATTACACTTATAGAGAGAGAGAGATAGACAGAGAGAGAGAGAGAGAGAGAGAGAGAGAGAGAGAGAGAGAGAGAGAGAGAGAGAGAGAGAGAGAGAGAGAGAGAGAGAGAGAGAGAGAGAGAGAGAGAGAGAGAGAGAGAGAGACAGCTCCAAATGTACCTGCTGAATTTTTCCTGTTGCTGGAGAGCTTCAAAGCCACTTTCATTTACATGTCAGCCATTTATCTGCCAGGAAAGAAAATGGCTGAACAGGTTCATAAGTTTATCTACTATTATATTACTAATTATTAGGTGACATCAACTAACTGTTTCAACTTCCTCTTGATGATGACCTCTTACACAGAGCACATTTTGCATTTTGACTGCACCTTTGACCTTTCATTTAGGGACAGTCCCTTTCACTATGACGGTGTCATTCTCCATTTTCCTTTCCAAAAAATATGTATCTGTCAGTCCACTCAAAAGTGCAACAGGAGCCTTATTTATTGCTTTTGTTTTAGTCACATTTAAAGGAAAGAAGGAAGTCTCCTCCTATGAGTGAATAGGGCTGGAGCTGACGACAACCTTGCTTATCAGACAGGAAACTAAATCCATGACCGGCGAACTGACTTCCTGTTAGACAATCAGTATCTCTTAGTAAATTGTTTATGCAACGACTGATGTTAATGAAAGAAAGCTGTCATTGAAAAGTGGGAGTGCCAATAGGATTATATCATCTTTATGGTCCTAAATGTCCTAAATATTAGCCAAAGAGAATCCTAGCTGATACACAGAGTAACAGTAATTTACATTAAAAATTCAAGAGAACGTTGCTGTCTCCAACAACATAATTAGAGTAGCGATTGTATACTGCATGTCTCGCAAAACAACATCCTAGTGATGAACTTTGAATCCCTGATTTAAAGAGAAAAGTGTAACACTTTGGTGAAAGTTGTGAGTGAGGAGGAGAAACACCTACACATACAGCAGTGGAGAAAATATGCTTTAATAGAGGTTTGACTGTCAGGTTTTAAGACCACACAAAGTAACTTAAAGAGTAGCTACATACAATAGTTGTTTCCTGAGTGTCAGTCACAAGCACTGATTGACATAGCTGATGTTGACCCTTGACCTCTCCCAGGGCACTACTGGGTTCCTTTGGAATTAGTAGTGCATAATCCTAAGCAGAGATGTGTATTTTCACACAGACCCAAGGGTTTTGTGTTTTTAAAATAGCTCTTTGAGAATCATGTCTACATGTCATATAAGGGCAGTGATGATGTGGTATTATTTTCCTGTGACAGCTGATTTACAGTAGCCAACTTCACTGTTAACACAAAGGTATTAGGCTTACCAGTTAAATGGGCAACAGATGGATTAGAAATCCATGACTCACATTCAGTCTAATGCTGAGCTCATTTTCTTCCTTTAATGGAACTGTTGAACTTTTAAATTGTTACTAAGGAACACACTGATAATAGCAACATGACGACGTGATTGGCTCCAACACTGTTCTTTCGAAGAGGATGAAACACAGGAAACATCAAAGCAAAATATACACTGGATTTGCACCACTTCATCACACATCATTTATTTAAACAATATTTTATGAAACTAGCAACAGTAGTGGGGTGTCCTCAGGTAAACTGAACATGAATAACAGACTATCCAGTTAAAAATGACGGTGCACACATCAGAACAAGGAAATGTGAATTATAGCGCATTGCTTTGGTCTCTGCTAAATGTGTTCTTCCCAAGGTAAATACGTGTTGTGTAATATGTGTTGTGTAGGAAGTAATGTGTGGGAGTTTTTAAATAGTGCCACCTGCAGAAACTTAAATATCATATGTGGAAAGAGACAGGTGACCACTAGAAAGTACAGTGCTGTGTAAAAACATGTCACAAGTAAGTAGATAAAAATCCCACAGATTGTCTCTTCAAATTGGATTAATTATATCATTCTGTGTGTGTGGTTAGATATGATCGGAATGAGGACCAGAGCGCCAAAATCCAATGAGGGCAAGATGGTGAACGGGAGGGAGACTCTGCGTCTTCGCTCCAAGGGTGCTGCGACAGTTCAGGAAGTGGTTAGTTTCACATGCTCTGCCGGACAATGACCACTTAACTTCCTGATGTACTCAGATAATGACGTGTTTCCATGCACATATTTACTCCTACTCATGTATTTTTTTTTATTAATTTGCAGAAATGTCCTCTTATAGCTGATTATATCATTTTTATCTTGTCTTGAACACCCTTTGATTTGTGCTGTGCAGATGATAAAAACCATAATTCCCAAGCTGAATAATAGAGAACTAACATGACCTGACCTGAACTGAAATGAACCAGAAACCCTAGTTGGTCTCAGCCACACATAAACTAACAAGCACACAATATCCGTTATTCCCCACCCAACAATGTCTCTTAGCATCGGTGGAGTTGACCCTGTACACAAAGTGGTTCTCACTTCCTTCGTTTTGATGTAGGATGTTTCACATTATACAGAGCTGCGATGTTGACCTGTAGACTCCTTCACTTAGAGGAAGTTAACACCTCTCACTGAGGTTTTTTTTTATAATCATCTATAAACTGATATATTTATATAACATAAAGACAAGTCATAAAATAATAGCACAAGACATTCTTGGCTCTAACATGTTTTGCTCCATGTTCCATCACCATATTTAGAACATAAACACCGGTGAAATTCCAAACAGCTCTGTATTTTCCTGTCTTCCTTGCCAGCAGAATGAGTTTGAGGAACAGGCCACCAAGAAAGTGGATGACCTGCTAGAGAGCTACATGGGCATCAGGGATTTAGAGCTAGGTAAGACCACACACTAATACATGTGTCATTAAAAAATGATCTTTTTGCCCACGTTTGGATAAAGGGAAGTGAGCTAGTGCTGAATGGATGTTCACAAAGAGGTTACAGTGGTCACAGTGGGTTGTAATAGACAGGCAAACTGTCTGCGTTGCATCACTCTCTCTCTGGCAAGCTGGGATAGACTCACCTCAACCCTGAGACAAAGCAAAGGAAAATTCCTCCTCACGTATCACCACAAATCATCTATGATAGATGGAGTATACTTGACTATTTTTGATGCACATTTCCTCCTTTCTCACAGTTTTTGGTTTTGAATGTTTGTTAGTGGAGGAAGTGGGGGAAGTTGAAAATGAAGAATAAAAATGAATTTATTGTGTGTCAAAACAGAAGGGCGTCTTCTCCCTGTTGGACATCCGGGAACAATCAGGAATCTGAGTGGGACACATACCATAGGCTTACTTAACATTTCTTATGATTTGAGCTTGCCCTTTCTCAGACTTTCAAGGCCAGCAGGTTATCAGTTTCTCAATCAGATCCTCAGTCTTGTTGTTTGGTTGGAATAGATCCTATAAAAACATGTATGTTTACCGAATATGATTCACTTTTATGTCAGTTACAGAATGATTTTTAACAAATTTCTGTTGCTGAGCACAGTATACACTATATACAGTAATACATCAGCATCCAGGTCATCCTTACACTCAGATAACGTAAGACAGATATAAATCTGGTTTGCATACAAACTCCTTTTGA